>NC_090938.1:606892724-607508796 GCF_040938575.1 Ambystoma mexicanum | reverse complement strand
AGAAAAGCCAATGCCACTATTATCATCAATATCAATTCTGCCAGTTCACCCAGTTGGTATCTTTTCCAGAGGGATCCGAGGCTAGAGGTACCATCAAGGGAAACACTTTTAGAGCTACTCACCATCAGAGGCACGTGTGCCAATGAATCTTCACTAGTAATGTCAAAGTCACTATCCCACAGTCATCACCAATGCCAACCAATTAGTGCCACTGATGACAATTAATGTCAATGTCAACGGCTCCCCCATCAGAAACAATGCCACTTTAAGCAGTACCTTTATCGCCATCCATGCCAATGTGCCAGTGCCCATAACAGGATGAACAAAAATGTCCCTGGAGGTTCCAGTCACCATCAATGGTAAGGCTGCCTGATCACTCAGTCAATGCCACCCAACACTTCCAGTTTCCAATCATGATCAATGCAATCAACACCAGTGCCCATTGCAGTTAATTGCAATGTCACGATTCCATAGTCACCATCAACGCCAACACCACCAGTATCTCAGTCACCAGGAGCATCAGTACCATTCCTGGCCCAGTCACTTCTAATGTTAACATGTCCTGTTTCCCAAGCCTCATAAACACCAGTATTATTATATTCCAGGGTCACTATCAATGGCAATGCCATTTGTGCCCACAGCAATCGCTGATGCAGATGGCTTTAGTGAACCCGTGTTAACATCATTTTTGAAATATTTGTATTTATTGCATTTATAATATTCCCAAATCCTTAGGTATCACGGCGTAGTTACAGACATCTTACAAATATAATTAGAGCAGTAATAATACATAGACAACAACCCATCAGTTCTTATGATGGTACAGGACATTCTAGACAGTCAGCTGGGTGTAGGGTGATAGTTATTCAATGGACCTACCTAGCCATTCCTGTCCTAATGGACGAGTGGGGTCATTCGGCTCGAATGTGTTGAATAGCCATGTTTTGAGTGTCTTCTTGAAACGTTGGAATGAGGGCTCAGATTTAACGTGCTGTGGGAGCGTGTTCCAGAGTTTAGGAGCCATTACTGAAAAACGACTACCCCCAGCCCTGGAATATTTGAAGCGTGGGACAGAAAGGTGTGCCTTATTGTTGGATCTTAGAGTTCTGGTGGTTTTGTTCATGGTGACAGAGTGTTGATGTATAGGGGGGCCTTTTTGGCAAGATATTTTTGCGTGATAAAGAGTGTTTTGAAGATGATTCTGGCTTTGATCGTGAGCCAGTGGGCTTCCCTTCTGCTGACGTATGTATTTTAACATGTTTTTAACCTATTCCAACGTGGTTAGAGCTCAATCGCTATCAATGCCAACATCGCTAATGTCCCAATAACCTTCAGTAACAACTTCACTAGCAGTCACAGTTAACAAGCAGTGCCAGTGTTCACAGAACTGCTGGTCGACAGCAGTGTCAATATCAATAGAGCCCCATTTACCGCCAGTAGCAACATTTCCTAAGCTCCAAAGAACCAGCTCCAGTGTCAATGCCAAAACTGACTCCCAATCGCCAGCAAGCCAGAGTCAACCAGGATCCCCAATCACCATTAATGGCAATGCCATGAGTCTGCAGACACAATCAATTCCAGTGTCCAAGGTACCGAACATCTGGCTTGATGCTGATTATAAATGATGGCCATGATGGTGTCTGCACGCACCGCAGGAACTAGGGGAGAATACATTCAATGACTTCAATGATTTCCTGATTTGGTCTACTTTTAGGAGGAGACCCAACGCGTGAAGGTAAGTGGTCATTCAGTGGGCTGTCAGAAGAAAAGAGAGTTAACAAAGCTTTCTGGGTCTATGTATCAGAATGCGGAAATGTAACCAGAAAGCTAAAGCAAGAAAGAGCTGTTCCACCCAACGGGTAATGGCTACTAAAAGCACATCCAGAGCCTAATCTAGACATGTATGCCCCGCAGAATGAGGTATGCGGAGAGTCTAGGACGTTGGGCCTCATTACGACCGTTACGCTCCCGGAATGAAGGGGGCCGGTACGGGACCGGCCCCCTTCATTCCGGGAGCGTGTATTATGAGGTTCCCTTCGCGGGACCCGGATCAGACGTCTGGCAAAAACCAGACGTCTTTTCCGGGTCCCACGAGGGGAAGAGGGAGGTAACAACGGGACACTTATAATGTGCCCGTTGTTACCTCCATCCCCATTCCCATTGAGCCCTATGGGGGCTCAAATTGGAATGGGGAATGGTTCCTGCAAGGAGAAATTACCGGGCCCTCTGAACTTGAAATGGCCCGGTAATTCCCCATTCTGGGAACCCGGTAAAGGAGCCCGGTTTGGAGGCAGCCATGGACCTAATAGCTCCATGGCTGCCACCAAACTCGTAATGAGGCCCCGTGGCTTGAAGAGCAACCAGTGTGAAAGTCCACCTAGTATCGCCATCGCAAAAAAGTACGTGAGGATAGACAACCAAGCCGGCCGTCGGAGGCAGTGCACGTAACACGTCCATACAGATGCACTTCAGAGCCAAAAGACATGGGCGCTCATTTTGCTCCGGGGCGTAACATAAATGGGAGGCGTAAAAGCCTTGCACAAGGCTTTTACTCCTCCGTTGACATCACGCCCCATTTTCCCCAAATTGTCTGGCAGAAAAGAAGGGAGGGACGCAGCTCCCTTCTTCTCCGCCATCAAATGCTCCATCATTTGTGTCAGCATGCATTTTCATGCTGTCACAAATGTTGGGGGTCTCTATGGGGTCCAGCTTCTTTTTTCACCAGTAAAAATCAGGCGGACTCCATAGAGATTCATTGTAAACGCTACCTGCCATATTTACATGGCAGGCAGCGTTTACGCAATTTGCACAGCAGAGTGTAAAAGCGGAGGGCAAAAGCCCACATAATGCTTGTGACCTGGCTTTTGCCCTCCCTTTTGCACTCCGCCGTGCAAATGATGAACATTTGGCGGCAGCGACCTAGTTACTCTGAAGTGCAAACGTACCAGGTCCCCGCCGCCAAATACCGTGGAGCAACACAATTAACTCAATGTTAAATTACCTAGATTCAAGGAATACGGAAAAGCAACCATTTCAGCCAGACAACTTTTGAATAGCAAAAGTGTGCTGCCAGGATTAGCTGACACTCCATGAAGGCAAAGGAAAATAGTTTTGTAAACATAAGTGGAGTGCGAGAGAAGTGTATTAACTCATTTTATAAGGTAGTTAAGCGCACACCACACAATAAATGACTGTTAGCGCTGGGAGGGGGGGGCTAAGAGGCTATAGGGGTAATTCATAGAATTTATCACACAAGTGGCGCACGCGGCTGGCGCACAATGTGCGCGTGCGAATCTCTGCGCCAGCCGCGTGCGCTAAAATTCATTTCTGCACACAGCGTATTCATGGATTTCAGCTACCAAAACCAGCGTGGCGCAGAGTGGCGCAGCGACCCTGTAGCAGCGCCAGTTACGCCCCCAAGAACGCCCCTTGCGCAAGGAAAAGCTATCAAAATCCCCAATCCAGCGCAAAGGGCTGCGATAACCCTGGACTAGTATACAGGGCCGCCACACAGCACACAGCAAGCGGGGAACATGTATTACTGGGGTTTGTGGGAAGTTTTACACGCGAAAGGGCCCTGTGCGAGTGGGGTACGTGTATTACTGGGGTTCGCAGGAAGTTTTACACGCAAAAGAGCCCTGTGCGAGTGGGGTACGTGCATTCCTGGGGTGCGTGGGAAGTTTCACACGCGAAAGGGCCTGTGCGAGTGGGGTACGTTCATTCCTGGGATGCGCTGGAAGTATCACACGCGATTGGTCCTGTGCGAGTGGGGTACGTGTATTCCTGGGGTGCGCGGGAAGTATGACACGCGATTGGCCCTGTGCAAGTGGGGTACGTGTATCCCTGGTGTGCGCGGGAAGTTTCACATGCGAAAGGCCCTGTGCGAGTGGGGTACATGTATTCCTGGGGTGCGCGGGAAGTTTCACACGCGAAAGGGCCTGTGCGAGTCCGGTACGTGTATTCCTGGGGTACGCGGGAAGTTTCACACGCGATTGGCCCTGTGCGAGTGGGGTACGTGTATTCATGGGGTGCACGGGAAGTTTCACACGCGATTGGCCCTGTGGGAGTGGGGTACGTGTATTCATGGGGTTCGCGGGAAGTCTCACACGCGATTGGAGCAGGGTACGTGTATTTCGGGGTTGTGCGGAAAGTTTCACACGCGATTGGCCCTGTGCGAGTGGGGTATGTGTATTCCTGTTGTGCGCGGGAATTTTCACACGTGATTTTGCTGTCAGAGCGGGGTACGTGAATTTCGGGGGTGCGCAGGGAGTCTACACGTGAATTGGCAGTGTGGGTCCTCCCAGGTGTTCCCTCTACACCCTCCACGCCCCCTGCAGGCAGGCCACACCACAGGGGACTACCCTGCACCCCTGGTCATGTCCCGCAGGCAGCCCATCCCCCATGGCCATGCCCCCCAGCCAAGCCACATGTCAGCTTGCACTACTGATCACCAACTCATGTCCCAATGCAACCCCACCCCCCAGCAGTCAGGGTCACCTGCCAGCAGGCCCCCACTCATGTCCCCCTGCACCCCCACCCCCCAGCAGTCAGGGTCACCTGCCAGCAGGCCCCCACTCATGTCCCCCTGCACCCCCACCCCCCCCAGCAGTCAGGGGCACCTGCCAGCAGGCCCCCACTCATGTTCCAATCATGTCCCCCTGCACCCCCACCCCCCAGCAGTCAGGGGCACCTGCCAGCAGGCCCCCACTCATGTACCTCTGCCCCCATGTCATGATGATCCTCACTCATGGGCCTTATGGCCAGCCTCCCCAGCCCAAAGACCCAACCAAGTATTGCATCCACCCACATAGAAATGCCAATTACACGATACAACCCCAATGGCATGTATGTAAATGAACACATGTCCGTCACACACACACAATGGGTGCAAGTGAATGTGAAAACCCATATCATGACATGCATGAAACCAATGAGATAATACCACACATGGAAGTATGAAGAAAAAAATGTATTAAACACAACATGAATGTAATGAAAATACAACACATAACAATGGGAATAAGAAAAGAAACGCTGCATGTCCGTAAAAGAATAAAAAACAAGAAATCATAATCCAAAGAAATCCAAAAGAAATGGTGTCCAAAGTCTCAGTCCAACAAAGAAAATCCAAGGGAAAAAAGAAAGTGAAATCCATTGCTCCATGGTGAAATTTAAAAAAAAATAGATTAATCCACTGGTGACTAACTAATAAAAAAACTATATACAAAAACGTGGTGCATTGTCCAAGCGCCCCAAAATAAACATGAACAGAAAGGAAACCTAACACTATCTAACTATATACAATGGCGGCGGGCAAGTCCTGCGGCTCACTCTGTGGTGTCCCGGGCCAGGGCATCATCGAACTCCGTGTCGATGTCCCGGAGGCGGGCCTCTGGCCTGGCCCCGAGGTCTCGCAGGGAGGCACTCATGGCCTGTTCCAACTCCCTGCGAGTTGCCTCGAAGCCTCTGCCCGCCTCAACACCCGACGCATGGAGAACTCCGCCCTGACCATGGTGAGCCGCGCCTCTTCCGCCCACCGCCGCTCCGCATCTATCCACTGGCCCAACCACTGCCACATGGAAGACACTCCCATTCCTGGGTCCTCCTGCCCTCTGGCCAATGCCTGCCCCTCCGATGTTGATGGCCCCGAGCCATCATTGCTCCCACCTAGAGCCTGCTCCTGCTGCTGCTGTCCATGTGCCCTATCTGATGGCGCCTGCACATCCTCCATCAGCTGGTCTCCAGTTGTGGTGTCCACCCCTGCTGGACCGCCGACTCCCGACTCTGGCAGGGTTGTGAGCTCCACCAAGCTGGCTGTGTTGGTCGGGCCAGGTCCACAGGGGGCCCTAGTGGAATCTGGGCCGAAAGACGGTGTGGAGAACGACTGGCGCATAGTCTCCACAGAGGAGGAGAGGTCTGCCAGAGTGCGCGACACATGTAGGAACCCACCGACCAGGGCCCCTCCCAGCAGTGCCATGTCACGATGCTGCTCTTCGTGATGGCGTACGTTCTCCACCCAGGAAGAACGCACGTCATCACGAATGACACGCGTGCGCAACATGACACCAACCAGGACGGAGCCCATACGGTCGTAGGACCCCTCGTCCGCAGGTAGTGGAGAGGCAGATGACATGGCACTCTCCCCTACCTGCGGACGGGCCTGGGACGGGGCATCGCTGCTGGTGTATTGTGGTGCAGTCACAGGGTCAAGGACAGCGACATGCACAGGCCTCTCCGCGGTGACCTGTGCTGCCTCCTGACCTTGGCCCTGGACTGCACTACTTGCACCAGTGGTACTACCCCCACCAGACCCCATGTGTGGCTCAGTAGCGGGCTCCTACTCCTCTGTGGAGACTACCAACCTGGATGTCTCCGCACCATCTTCCGCCATTGGAAGCCCCTGTGGGGGCTCACCCGGTCCTTCCGCTACAGCCGTAGTAGCAGACGCGGCACCAGCCCCCTCGCTCCCGGATGATGGAACTTCCTGGGAGGGTGGTTGGGCCTTGCATCGCCGCCCGGTGGAGGCAACCCCGCCGCTTGGCTCCACAGCGCCGTCTCCGCCCTCTTCTTCACTTGACGCTGCGTAGAGGGAGACATAGAACACAAGCATCAGGGTACAGTACAAAATTTCCCTACACAGGAAGCAAAAACACATTAGTGGCACTGTTAAATGTCACTTCCATCCTGTCCCTTCACAACACATGGTTGAATGCACGCAACACACATGCCGAGACAGTCCTGCAGCCTGAAATCAACATCAGCATCCATGTACAAGGGACTCTGTTAACCAAGATGTTGCCTTCAAAGTCACATGCATCCATGGCGTTTCAAAGTCACACACACACACTTCTCAGACACACACACACACATGTTCACCATACATGTTCATGACATCAGCACCCATCCCTCACCCCCCTTCCATGTCCAAGAACAGAGACTGCCATGCTTTCATGTGTGCATTCCGCATACAGCTCTCCATGTTGCATTGTAACTCATGCACCACCCATGTGGTTCACACATTACTGGCCTCACATGCAGGACCATGATGTCCCTGCACACACACATCCATACATGGCCTATGTCACACATACAGGCAAGTATCAGACTACCAGCACACTACAACATGCCCTGTCTCACACACCAATGCTTGGTACTTACCGCTCAACTCCAGATGGGTCTGCCTCGGCAGAATCTGGGTGTGGAGCGCTGGGCCTACGCGTTCCAGGACCCTCATCTGGATGTTACTCATGCGTGCCCGGCCCCCCCCCCACGAGGTGCCGGGCCTTCATGAGGCTCCTGGACCTGAAGTCCTCCCAGCGCTTCTTGACTTGCTTGATGTCGTGGGTTGCCACCCCCTCCGCGTTGATGGCAACCACTACGTCGTCCCAGATCCTCTCCCGTCCTTCCTTGTTGGCGCGTGATGTTCCGAAGAGGGCATCATAATGCGCCAGGACATGCTCCACCAGGACACCAACTTCCTTCTGACTGAAGCTTGTGGCCCTCTGCCTCTCTGGCTGGGGGTCGCCAGTGATCTCAGATGGTGTTTGCCCCGACATGGCAACCCCCGAGGAAGGCGTGGGTGGGCAATTGGGTCCTGGGGCTGGGCTGTGGAACGATGGGATCCCAGTCGGGAGTCTTCTGTTCCAGCAGGGGTGGGCACAGCAACTGGACCCCTGCAGATGGCAGATGTGCAGGCACCAAATAGCAGGGTACGTGGGCAGCAGGCAGTCAGGCAGCAGCAGATGGCAGGTGGGAGCGTGCTTGGGGGGCAGAAAAATGGCCTTCAGGGCAGGAGCGTGGTCTTCCCTGTGTTTTCGCGTGGCCAGCTTGATACGGAGTGATTTGGCACATGAAAAAAGTGCACGTCAGCGTGTAATTTGAGGAAAGGCCCTTAGCGCGTAAGCGGGTCAGCACACGTACGCAATTTCATTGGACCAAAGGCCCTTAGCGCTTAAGTTACATTACGTGCGCGGGCGTTTCCCTCATAGCACGTGATGACAGAGCACACGTGGAAAAACTGCACGTCTGAGTGTCATCGCGTGTAATTGGAGGAAAGGGCCCGCGTACACGCGTATGTGACGTGTACGTGTGGGCTGGTTTAAAAGCTACGTGTAGGATGCCATTTCCTTGTACGTGCTTTTCGTGGAGAGCGAGTGGGTGAATTCTGTACTTCTTGTCGGTTCACACGCGATTACTTCACAGCGTTTCAAGTTCGTACTCCCTGTTACCTCTGAAAGCTTTTTTCTGATTTTCTGTTGGACATGTTTCCTCAAACAGCGTTCACTTCTTCTTTTGTCCTGTCTCCTCAGACAGCGTACAATTATTCTTTTGGCGGGCGTGTTGCCAACGCGCACACGCGCGTATTTTTCACGGTTTTTTCCAGGCAGATGGTGAGTCGCGCACGTATTTAACAACTGTGCTTGCCCCGTGTGTCGCGTACCCCTTCAGAGGTCATTACGTGTATTATGTGTTCACTTATTTTTGTGTTTCTGGGTGCCACAGCGTAGTGCAGGTTCATTTTTTCACGCACGTGGTCTACGAGGGGTTGCGTGCACGTTATTTTTTGATTTTGGGCTGCCTGTGCGTTGCATGACCCGTCATCTTCCCCCAGGGGTCACAGACAGCCTTGTTAGAACACTAGGGTACGAATTCCATCTAGTACCCTACCCCTTTGAACCCCAATTGCCCAGGACAATTGTTTACTGCAACTCCCATACGCACAACAACATCAGTGCCATGGTTGGGAGGCGACCAAGCGGTAAGGGAGGCAAAGGTGGCCGACCTTCAAAAGGTGGCTGTTGTGGACGCGGTAGGGGACGTGGCTGGGATTTGCAGGGTGCCCCTATACCCCCATGTGTGGAGGACCAATCAGGGACACCCATGCCCCCCCCCATGGTTGAGGGAAACGTGGCTGACACCATCCCAGCTCAGCCCTTGTTGGACCAGCCCATTGTGGCACCTGACCTGGCACAGGATGACTCCCAGACTGACTTCCAGGTCAGCAAGTCTAGGCCACGTGTGGCGGTGCAAGTTGTTGTCACCAAGCCACGTGGATCTGGGGCAGCTATGTCATCTGCTGCCCCAAGTAGGCAGGGTGCGGAGGCTGCAGGGGCAGCTGCAGCTCCATCCGCCCCAACTCTGACTCTCCCAGCCAGGACAGTGTCGGTCCAGGTCCATCAAACTGACGTTCCCCCTGCCAACATCACCCTGCAACCAATGCCTACACCAAGACCTATGTTCATTGTGCATTCGCACACTCCCAGTACCCAGTCCGCCAGCGCTTCTGCCCCTACTGACCAGAGCGGCGTAAGCCACTCAGGCTCCGCTCCACCTTTGAAGAAGAGGAAGAAGGGTGCTCTGGCACAACAGGCTGAGACCCCAGACACGGCTACACACTCCGGCACGTCAAGGAAGCCTAGCTTTAATGTCCTGGGACTTGATGAACTTGTGACCTATGTGTCGGCACATAGCCGCAAAATGTTGGTGACTGCAGGGTGCAAGACCACACCTGGTCAACGTAGGGCACACTGGCAGACCATCGCGGACCGCATAAGTGCCCTTGGATTTGTGAGGCACACAGCTGATGATTGCTACAAGCATTGGAATGACCTGAAACGCAGAGCAAAGAACAAGCTGGCCTCAAATCATGCTGCTACTCTGGTGACTGGCGATGGGTCAACAAACTCACTGAACATGAGTCTGTTGCTGGGACCCTCGTCACAGAGGAACAGATCCAAGGTGTGGGAGATCTACCTGATTACGAAGAATTGTCTGGTGAGTGGCCATGCGTGAGTGTGTAATCCATGTGTATGTTGTGTATGTTGTTTGGGTGACGGGTTCTGATTCAGTGCCAGGTTAGGGTGTGTACTCCTGAGTGTTATAGGTCACCCATTTGCTTCCTCCCATACATTCACGTGCCTTGGATTTGGGTATGACTGTATCCCTTCTGCCCACAGTTGCCAATTAGGCACACATTAGTGCACTTTACCTTGAACTGTCATCTTGCAACTACATAGTTCACATTTTGTAAATGTTCATTCAGGCTGATTGTTTCCACTCTCCCCTTTCTGCTAGACATTTTTCTGCACTATTGCGACATATGTGCTATTTTTCGGTCATTGTTCATAGCCCACACTGGGGCACTATTTTCACATGGTTATGTTAATGATTAGACCATTCAGGCCGATGGAGTCTTGGCCTGCAGAACATTTTCATAAGGGCCTGTTTGCATGTGGAAGATGACAGGTGTTTCCTCTGATGTCAAAGGGACCAACCATTGATCAGCCCACAATGACTGTGTTATTGGACACTGGATGTGTTTCAGTGTGTGGCACATGCATATTTTGCAACACTATTCAGCATCAATGTTCGCATCATGTCGATGTGACATGGATGTGTGACATTACTCATTCACCAACATATTGCTGTAGTTTTGTAATTTACCGTGGCTATGCTACATGACATCTTTGTGGTGGCATGTGCCATGTATGTGTATTGGACATGCCACTCACAGCCTGATGTGTGATGCCAGTGCTACCCAACATGCTGCAAATGTGTTGCATATCCATAGTGCTTTCTCCGGTGTCTGCCTTTTTGACTCCACTTCCAACTCTTTGACAGTGCATGCATGGCAGGGTTATAGTCATGTGGGACATGTGTAATTCATGTACTGGATCTCTGGCTTGTCACGGCCTATGTGTGTGCTATGGTGCTCATGCCTGTTTCCATTTGTTGTCTTTCATGTTTTTGCAGATGATGACGCACTTTGTGCTGTTGAGTTTGAGGAGATGGTGCAGACCCAGGAGGAATCTCAGGCACGACCGGGCACCAGTGGGGGACGTGGTGTGGTGGTGGGTGAAAACCCAATGTTACTGCCGACCTTACTGTCCAAGGGTGCCTCTGGGTGCACCTCCCCAGACCTCTATTCAGGTGCTGAGTCGGATGATGAGACTTATGTGCAGTCGCAGGTAAGTGTTTCTGGCAGGGATTCTGTTCTGTCCAACCCACCTGGACCAGGGATAGAACCCTCTATGGGGATGTCAGTGTTGGTAGGTCCGCCTTTGGCGGTTACGGATGCAGGGTCACACTCCACAGCATCCGATCCTGTTCCTGGACCAGCAGATCAGAGGGGGAATGCAGTCCTGCAGCCTCAGGCAGTGCCAGCAGAGCAAGGTGCAGATCGCCTTGCCCCAAACAGGTGTGGTGCCCGTCGACGCGGTGGCCGTACCCCACCAGGCAATACTGTATGGGAAAACTCCATGTACAGTATGGCAACCCAACAGGCAGCATCAGTAGAAATGATGGCTCAGGCAATGGAGAGGGTGGCCACTTCCATTATCCCCCCCCAAAGGCAGATGGAGCAACAACAGCAGGCAACAGACTCCATTTGCTAATCACACAGGGAAGACATGTTGGCGTCCAACAGGGACAGACGGGTGGCACTGGAGACTCTGCGCAAATCCATATCAATTGAGTCCCAGGGCCACAGGGAAGCCCTGGGGGTAGAACTACATAACCTCAGGCAGACTCTGGTTGCACTTGAGGCTTCCAGTAATTTAAGTGCAGAACAGCAGCTGGAGCAGCTCACACGTTCGCTCTTAGCTGAGCTGCATGCAACACGTGAGGAGATCCGGGCATCACGCGAGGCCATGCGTGCAGAAATGCAGGCAACCCGTGATGTGCTGCATGGGGATCTCCGCACTTTAATCCGCCAGAATCAGACCTACCAGACCGGCATGCTTGCTGCCATGGAGGACCATACCAGGGCTTTGCGTGGGCTGCCTCCCATAGTGCCACCGCCTCCTGATGCAGCAGCAGAGGATGAGCAGAGCGACAGCAGTTCTCCCACAATGGCATAGCCATGCAGGCCATGAGCCCAAGGAGGGTTTTTTTTCTCGCAACATCCACGCAGGTGGGTGTTGGTGTGCACCCTGTCCTCGAACCTCCTGGGTGGCCTCCCCCACCCCCCTGACCCCACATGGCCATTTTTGATTTTTGATTTTTTTGTTACAGTGTGTTGCCTTGTGTGGCTCCCGTGGGCATCCACTGTATTCCGGCTGGGCACATGCAGGCTTGTCCTGAGTTTGGGTCAGATGCTTGGGTTTGTGAGACACACACCCCTCCTGCTTCCCGTTTCCATGGGCTTGCAAAGGGTGTGACCAAGTGACATTGGGCTCCCATGAGCTATGTGGGCAGTCTGTAGTCAATACTGTGTAGACACCCCTAGTGGATATTGTTGTTGTGTTGTACACTGCATGGTGAATTGATATGTGCTTGTGCATCCATGTCTTCTTCCTAATCTGCAGGTTCCTTCCTCATGTCTTCACAAGGCCGTCTACTTTGCAGATGCAGCTCATGTTGTATGCAGTACACTGAGACATTTGCGTGGCAGCAACACTGTACAGTTGGAAGGGGTTGATGTGGTGGCATATTCAGGTAGTAAGACTACGACTACTTTAACTTAGTACTGTCATGTTTTTGCTACTTTTGATGTTGTGTTGCTACATTGTATTGTTGGTAAGTATTTGGTCATGTGTGTTGTTAGGTATACATTACTGGGAGCATATTGTGTGTGGGCATTTTCCATTGGGGACAGTATACTTTGTGACACTTGTGTCAGGTCTTGTGCATTTCTTTGTTTGCTTTCACATTGCATGACATGCCATGGTGTGTTGGGTGGCGGAGCTGGGGAGGGGTTGGGCAACATGGCGCTGTTTTCATGTTGTATTTTGCTAGGGGGTAATGAATTTAACAGCATAGATGTATGTGTTTTGATGACACAGCATTGGTGGTGTTTGTGTAGGTAGGGATGCACACAATGTAACACTTCCAGGTGACCAATCTCAGGCTGGTATGGTTGTGACAGTTGACTGTCCCTTATGTCATCATTATTGATTGTCAGCTGGTATGTGCCAGGGCTGTGTGCACTCCGCAGGGGTGTGATTTTAGGTGAAGTAATTAGCCACCAGCTGCGTACGGGCTGCCTCACCATGTGCCCTTTCCCCTCCCATGCGCAGCGGGCGTGCATGTGGTTGGGGATGTGGGGGCACCACCATGTCTACCGGCAGGCCCTGGCGTGTTGCAATGTTGTGCAGGACACATGCTGCCACTATGATCCTGCACACTACTGGGGGAGTGTACAGTAGCTGCCCACCAGAACGTTCAAGGGAGCGAAAGCGTCACTTGAGCACTCCGAATGTGCGCTCCACTATGCCCCGGGTTGCAATATGGGCTGTGTTGTATCTTACCTCGGGTGGCGTGGTTTGGTTCCGAATTGGCGTCATCATGTGGGTGCTCAGAGGGTAGGCACTGTCCCCTGGGGAGGTGATGATGGGTATCATTAGTGGGGTTGTGACATTACTCAGTATGTGACATGCATGCATGTGCAGAGGCATTTATACTCACCAAGCAGCCATGTATCGTCATGCCGCCCAGCTTCTAGGTCCCGGTTTAGGGTCGACATTCTGTAAATGAAACTGTCATGGGTGGACCCTGGAAAGTTGGCATATACTGAGGTGATGATTCCCTTGGCATCACATACTACCTGGACGTTGATGGAATGCCAGTGCTTGCGGTTTCTGTAGATGTGCTCAGATGCCCTGGGGGGACATAGAGCCACATGGGTGCAATCAATGGAACCTAGCACTTTGGGGAATTGTGCCACCCCGTAAAAATCCTGGATGGCAGCCTGCCTTTCTGCAGGTGTTCTGGGCAGGTATATGTGCCTGTGGACTGATGGGCGTGCAGTCATGATGGCCAACACCTGGTATAGGCAGCGTGACTGCGTGGCCTGTGACACCCCCCCCACTATAGCAGTTGTCCGCTGAAATGATCCAGTGGCCAAAAAGTGCAGTACATTGAGGACCTTCTCCAGGGGGCTGAGTGCTTGGGAGCACAGGGTGGGTGATGTGAGGTCATCCTCCCACTCACTGACCAGGTCGAGTATTATGTGAGGTGGAAACCTGTACCTCCCATACACCTGGTCATCAAGCATCCCAAAAAGGCTGGTTCTGGGTGTAAAAATTCTGGGCCTGACTATCCTCCTCCTCCTCCTGCGGTATCCAACGACCACTGCTGCTAGGAACGGTATATTCATCCTGGCATCTGAGCTTGTTTGTTGTTTGCGCGCACTTTTATGCTGCGCGGGTCCACGTACGCCTGCTTTCTGCTGGCGTACGTATTTCCGGATTAGCGCGTCTTCTTTGGCGCACGCGTTAGCCCCGTTCGATTCCATGAATACATGTTTTGAACGTGCGTGTGGGCGTTCCGTGCCTTTGCCTCCTGTACTTTCCCGGTGACGCCCGCATTTTCACGCGTTGTTCCCCATTCCGCGTGTCACGCCCCCTGTTCCGCCTACTTTTGTTGTGTGCGCCGCGCTATGTGCGATTTCGCTGTGCGCGTAGCGTGCGCTGTTTGGAGACGTGTGCGCCAGCGTGCGCCACGCAGAATTTTGGCGCACATACTGGGATTTACACGCGCACGGACTTCCATGAATCGCTGTGCGCGGGTTTTGAAGTGATTTTCGCACTTGCGCTGAGATTCGCACGCTTGCGCTGAAAATTTCAGCGCACATTAAGTCCATGAATCTGCCTGCATATAGGCATGATGCTAGTTTAAACAAGCATTGGCAATGCCAAACGTTTTGGCTATTGTGTAGATAGGGGAAAGCTATTTGCCAGGCACTGCCATAGAGATATTAATTGCTCATCAGTAGCAGCAGCTGCAAAATGGTGCGAGTACCTGGGCATATAATTGCACTGGCGAGCACATGCCTAATAATTATGCAAAAGCCAAAACCATTGGCTTTGCCAGTGCTTGTTTTTAATAGGACTTTAGTGATGGACATGCATAGTGCTTATAAATCGAAGGCAGACCTGATTAAGACGTTTTTATTACACTGTTAGCATGTTTACAGCTGCAATTAAGTCATTAACTCTCAGAAGACTGCTTTGAAAAAACACTGGGAGGCACTTCGAGCGCACACTTTCATGCTGAGGCTTGATAAAGTTAGCTCAAAGACTTCCGAGGAGGCGGAGCAGGACATTTCGGCGCGGCCGGTTCAGCGCGGGCCGATTTGGCGCAACTGGTTCGGCGCAGGAGCCGATTCGGCGCGACAGCCCATGCCGAACTGGCCACAGAGAAATGTCCTGCTCCGGAATGGAGACCTCAGGGAGAGCGGCTGTGCTTGTGCTACGTGAAGGAAGAATACGAATGCTGCGAGGAGGGGTTCAGGAGGGGGGTGTGGGAAGTAGCAAGGGCTATCAATGTTTTTTTCCCAGCCCGATTGTAGCCCGGCACGTCCACAAAAAAAGATCTAAAGATGACAAGTGCTTTCAGAGCTATGCACAACGTGTATAATGTGCAAGCAACACTCGAGTCCAGTGTGTTTAGCAGGCAGGGAATTGTGCATTTAATGGACTTAGTGTTCCACGCCTGCCGTTTGCACTTTTAGCTACGTATGCTCATACAATATTGTTACCATGTAAACTGGTTAAACACCTTTCAAACAGTTTCATGAAACAGCCATCACTGAGACATGAGGCATCCATCGGAATCTGTGAAACTGTCGCCCTGCATTTTTACAAGGGAAATAACACTCCCAGCATAGGCACGCACTGGCGCGCCAAAACATCCCCAGGCCAAAACATCCCCTCGCCGAACTGGCCGCGCCGAACTGGCTGCGTCGAATCGGCCTGCGCCGAACCAGCGGCTCCGAAACGGGGTGTACCGCCAGGAGGAGGTGTTTTGGTCGCAGAGGGGCAGCAAGTGGGTGGGAATGGCCATAGGGATTAGCATGGCCATTGGCAGTCAATGGGTGGGCGAATAACCAAACAACACTTACAAGCTTTGTGTCCCTCCTCATATGCCATTTCTCCCTAGCTGCACCCTAATGCAATAGGTTGAGCTTGCAAGTGGCATTAAAGCGGCACCTAATATCAAAAAGTAAAAACTATAAACATAAGATAACATAACAGTTTGTACCACAACAAGCGTGCTACGTAGCAACCGAGACAAGGCACGAAGCGAGTGGCAATTTTTCATTATTCAACCACCATACATAACGAAAACAAGGGCAGACATTTTGACTGGTACTAAGCGTATTCAGCGCGTTTTGAGCCATGTCAAATGCGACACTACACACATTGACTAGCCAACACTAGCTAGTAGCTTCATCTACTGCACAAAGTAAAACCAACTGAGTTGTGCACCTCTTCCATCAGCTTGCCACACATATCCCTCCAGCAAGCCTCAGTCCATCCTTACTCACAGGGCAGACCTTGTTAGTAGCAATCCAAGCAGGATACCTATACCAGGGTGTCCCTTCTAGATCCTGGAATGTTCCCCACTGCCACCCATTGACAGCACTACAATCCAGCAGCAATGCTGCAGTAATTCTCCAACCGGCTTGGGCACAGAGGTTCTTCCTTCTCCCTCCTCGCTACCAAACTCTCTAGCCAAATACCTTTGCACAGGAGAGGGCCTCCAGATCTACTAAGAACAGCTAAAAACCTCCCTATTCAAATAGTGCATAGTAATTTGAGACCAGCAGCACACCTTCAACCAATGAACTGCTAGTCGCAGCAACCTCGACCTAAGGGAAGCCTCCCCTAATTTATACAAACATAGTAACAAGCCACACACCATCTGCAAAGAAAGGACTATTGGAAAACAGTGTAATTTAGGTCAGAGTCCAGACTACCTAAATGAAATTAAATATATATACCACAAATATCCAACAGACCACCCTAATCATCTCCCAAGATTGTGCCCAGACATCCCGTGGCGCCCAATGTTGCTCTCTCTCCACTGCATACATCTCTCTTCCTCATTCACCTGCTCTCCTTTTTTCCTTAACTAACCATCGGTTCTCTGAAATCTTCTATCACCTTACACCAAACTTTAAGGCACTTTAACTTTGCATACCTTTAGCTTCTTATTTATTTTCCAGATTCCCACAACAAGCCAGAAGAATTTCCCCTTTTCTTATTCTGCCTGATGAAGGCTGGGCATCTTGATTATTTTCTGCCTGTTTCACCGAAACCCAAGTGCTCGGATCGACAGACTCTGAATATTAACTTTATTGTGTGTTTTACCTGCATCTCTGTGAATTGATTTCCATACAATTTCCTCAAAATACACAATATACTGTGGTTGAATATGCAAACTATTGATTGATATCTTGTTTTTCCCTTCTGCCTAATTCAGTTATCTTGTGTTATATGCTTATTTTGTCTATGTTAAATTGTATATCAATTGTTTGTTTCTTAAACCCCCTGCCCCTTTGCTTGTTGTTGCCAGGTACAGCGATATTTGTGTTTATATAAAGAACTCATTTGTTTTTTCATTGCAGTTTCTTTTTTCTCTTTGTTATTTAATATGTACTGTATTAGGGACGTCATTTGTTTAGCAGTTTATACACTTTTTGTCCACGTACTAGTATTCATTAGACAAACTCTACATTCCTGTCAGTGTGAAATGCGGTAACAAATAAAAAAGCATTTCTATCCTAGTTTGAAGGATAGAAATGCATGCGGCAGAGCAGTGGTTAACACTGCTGCTCTCCCACTTCAAAGACAGTTAATGAAAGGTTACAAAATGAGCCTATTGTGCTTTGGGCCTTGCCCTGTCCCTATTTAAACAGGCACAGGGAGGATCCTTCATTTTTGTCCATTTGAAAGCACCTCCCATTTGTGGAAGCCCCCTATTTTCGCAAATGAGCAAAGGGGGTGAAAGGGCATCTGGATGTGCAGCTCTAAAGGTACAAACAATGCTCTCCGGCCAAAGCCTAGGAGCTAGTGACAACAATGCTCTCTGGCCAAAGCCTAGGAGCTAGTGACAACAATGCTCTCTGGCCAAAGCCTAGGAGCTAGTGACAAAAATGCTCTGTAGCTCTTTCTGTGTTCATTAAAGACCCAGGCCAGCCTAGCATTTCAAGATGTATGTGTGTGTGCATGCAGGGAAGAAAAAACAATGCATCCCTCAGTAGCTCGGGTCCTTTTTATTGAGGGCCTGATGTGTCATCCATTGGACTTATTCAAACCTGTGTTGCTATGCATGGTCTTGCTTCCAAGACAAGCATGTTGCTCCTGAGCTATCCTCCCGGCCTGTCAGTGCAAGGTGGACATATCTGAGGAGATGTGGTTGTGTGACTTAAGCTGCAGCATTTTGCAGTTGCTGAAGATGGAATATCAAGTACTAAGCCAGCCCAATGCATATACCCTGTGCATTATCAATATTCAACAGCAAATGGAGATGTAACCCTGTCCTTTGTGCTGAAAGACAGACATGAAAAGATCAGTTTCAGCGTCTTGAGGTAGTAGAAAGCTTTCTACACCACTGGTGATACTTGATGTTTCATTTTAGGTTCAGCATCACTGACATTACCCAAGTGTACTACCACTGGAGAGGGTAATGGGTAATTACCTAGGGCTTCAGGCAAGGTCTGTGGTGCCAGCAAGGAATATGTGCCAACCCACCTACAGGATCCCTGTTTTAGCTGGGTTACATTCTAAGGTGTTTTCACACATCCACTAATCAATCATTGCCATGTCTTGAGAGATGCAGGAGACTGGGGAGTTACTATTTATGTCAAATTCCCAAAGTATCATGAGCATAAGTATAGGCTCTGATTCCATGTTGATGAATTTGCCTGATTAGACGGAGCAGGTATATGTTAAAATGGAGCGCGAAATGGCAGACCTTTGAGAGACTCCATATGTTAGGTCTGGCCGTAAGGATCGAAAGGCTGGCATGGCAATGATATGTTGTCAGCCATCCAGGAAAAATCTTATCCAAGTTAGGGGTATCTCTGGTACCAATCTTTTGTAGGTAGTGAATCAAGATTTCATGGTTCACCATCCGGAAGGTGGGTGAGAGATATAACAGAAGGAGAGCAATGGCTAGGTTTTGATCTAGGCTTCATCTCCGATCATCTAAAATTGCTATGGGCACTGATTGTGGCTATCTTGAAGGCCTGGAGTCCTCTTCGGCTTGGACTAGAAGAAGGTTATTGGAAATAGAAGGAAGATTGCAAATGAGGCGGAAGAAACATGGCACCAAAGAGTCAGACATGGACTTCTTCAGCAAGGCGGTGACATTGACCAATTCTGGTATATTGAGAAAAGTTTCCCCGGGATAGGGAATCATTTGCAATTTTATAAAATTACTTTTGTCAAGTTGTCAATGAAGTGGTCCTGTCAAAAAAATATTGTTTGTTGTTTTTGGTTGTTAGTTCCGTATGATTTGATAAAGGACTTACCCGATGTGTCCTTTACAACACAGCACCATGGGCCTCATTACAAGTTTGGCGGTATTCTGGTGGTAAATCTGTGGGAATACCATCAAACGGAATTACTGTTACTGGCACTTGGCAGAATTTCTGCTGCTTTACAAGTGGTGGTATGGCCGTGTTAGTCACAATTTATGTGGATTTTGCCCGATGTGGCTGTTTCTTGGCAGTAAGGCTGTGGAATTACCACCAGTATTTTGCTGGACGTTTTTCCCCCACCTCCGCTGTAGTATGGCGGTACGATAATGCGACTAAATGGGTGGCATTTCCCAGGCATCCAATGATGCATTTTATAGTGTAAATTATGTCCAGTGACCTGGTGACCATTAATGTGTTCCCCTCTCAGCTTGCACCACTCAAAGCACACATCTGCATCCCTCCTTTGTTATCCACTGTAATCCGACCCTTTCACTGCAGTCATTTTAAATCTGCCTGTTTTCTTTTACCCCTTTGTGTTTCAGACTCTTGGCACCCCTTTCACATAGTAGTACCACGCCCTCCCATTCATCAGCTTAAACCAAGTGTGGGGCGAAGCTATCAGTTGGCGTTATTTGTGCTGTCTTTGGATCTCGCTACTAGAGGTTTTGCTCTCTGAGAGGGATCTGTGTGAAATTACCGAATGGAAAATTCCGAGTCCCAAAAGGCTGTTATTTCTTTCCCCCCTATTTGTTCGCAGGGATCTGTGTGAAATTACTGAATGGAAAAGTCCCAAAAGTCTGTTATTTTTTTCCCCCTATTTGTTCGCATATATATATATATGTGTATATATATATATATATGTGTGTATATATGTGGGGGGGGACCTCCCACAGCCCCCACCTTACCCCTCTACATTTTTATTAACTTTACCCCCCCCCCACATATATGTATATACGAACAAATAGGGGTCAGACTTTTGGGCTTCAGACTTTTTGTCCTCAGTCATTTTGTCCTATTCCTCTGAGAGCAGAGCATTTTCTGGAAGATTAGAAAAAGGCTCCCTAAAGTGACAAGAGGCCTTTCCTCATTGGTGCCGCATAGCCATTGAATTTTACACTGATGTAAAGTGCGCCTGGTTCTTTTATTAGTAGTTGAGTGCACCTCACTTCATGAAAGAGTGTGGGTGGAAAACAGCCCACCTTGCCGGCCCTCATAATACCCACCTGGGACCCACCAGCTATCCCGGCACTCTATGGTTATCAAATGTGGAGGGGATATCCTACTCCGGCTATGAGTTTTTTTCTTTTGTGTGTTTAGTGAGTTTTTAATCCAACATGACCCAAGCCAACAACTCCCAGAATGCAGTTGAAAGAGAAATGAAACCCTAGGTCTAGAGCATGGCGTCCCTAAAGAAATTGAGTCCTGAAGTAACCTTAAAAAAAAACCATATCACACTCATAAACTGCACTCCCTTTCTTCTCTAAGCACACGGTGTTCTCATATAGCTCTCTACGAATAGCTAAAAACAGACTCGCAGAAAGTGGTCTACTACCCCTTTGAGAACCCACACAACTGTACGTACAAGTAGATCTACACAAAAAAAATATGGTGTTACAAAAACACTGACCATCAATGAATACAGGAAAACGTATTGGGGTTGTCAGTGTCTGTACAGCCTAAAATGTGGCCTCATTTTTGTACTCCATTTCAGGACCCAGTGTTAATTGCCCAATTCTATATCCACTACTGTCTATGAAATGATAGGTTATTTATAACACGCTTTCTAAGCGCGGACCCAGGGATCGAAAATGTGGTGCTCCATGTCGTCTTGTTTCCAAGGCGAGTACGTTGCCCCTGGGCTATCCTCCCGAGTCTAGAGGCCATTTGTAGCTTGCCAGAGTGACTTGTGTCCCAGCAAAGTGTCGTCTGAATTTGGCCCACTGTGGGTTATCCCAGTTTCATTGCTCTGCAAAGTCGTTAAGCCGAGGATGTGCACGTGGACATGGCTAGTTGGGGCTAGAACTCATTGCAGGACTCCATAATGAAAAGCACTTTTTCGCCACATTCGCGGCCTTAGGGACCCCGATATGAAAGAACTGCCCTTCGAGGGGCAAAGGGACTTGAATAGCTTATCAACAATTATTTCCTTCAGATCTCCTTTTAGAAAATGATAAAATCCATATGTCCAATTAGCACATGGAACTCATTATTTACTGCCTATAAGCCCATTTAAATGCTCAGAATTCAGTCAATACCTACAGGTATTGACTGCATTCGAAACAGACTGACTTCGGAATCAGGCAGGCAAACAGAAGAAAACATTTATCTTCCTACAGGAATCATCCGTGAATCAGCCAGCAAGATTGGTTTCAACAGGACACACTCTCTTTGCGAGTATCTCTTTTTCACTGCACCTTAAACAAGGCAGACAACCTCGAGTTGGATGCAGCAAAGCAAAAGATGTAACATGGAACAATGCTTTCCCTTTCATATAGAGAAACAGTTTAATTGCACACCCAATGCATGCTCATGTTAAAACCATTACAGTGTAACCAAACTTGCAATTACAATGCTCACCTTATAAAGACATCCTTGTTATTTAAATACTACAAAATAAAACCACATTTCATTTATTTACATGTTTTGTCCAATTATTTTAATCAGCATTAAACTAACGTGTTTTTTACGTTACCGCCACAACTCCCAAATCTATATGGCTACTATTATCATGTGCTAAGAGCCTTCTATGCCGTGGGGTTCATTATCACTTGGGATAATGACCCTTCCTCAATTTATGGTCTCAGGTGAAGATTGGTAATTATCCTGTGTTAATGACCACAGTTGTGTGAGAGTGGAATTTTAGTGGGCAATAAATTGAGAGGCCACTCACACTCTGGCTCTCTTTTGCCCTGTGCTCCCAGTTACCCCACACCTAGAAGGAACACCTGGCTAAATACTTCCACCCCAAACATTTAGTGCGCTGGGACTGGTCGCATTTCTTCAGTGCTGAAGTTTATGGCACTACATTTAAACACGTGGGTTGCTTCAATTTGTAGCCCTCCCCTCTGACAAGAAAACCACCTCCGCTAATTTACCTTATTCTGGCAATTGACATGTCTCTCAATTAGAGTATTTTGAATACTGTGGTAGGTAGATCAGTTACTTGGTGCCTCTCTCTCTGCCTCTGTCTCTCCCCCTCCCGCCCTCCCGCTCTTTCTCTCTCTCTGTCTCTCTCTCTCTATCACTCTCTCTCTCTCTCTCTCTCTCTCTCACTCATGGGAGTCTCTCCATTTTCTTTTGGGTAGTGGATGGATTAACAGCTGGTTGTCCCTCTCCTTTTGTCCTATGGTCTGTAGTTTTCCAGTTTTTGGACATTGCAACCTGTTTTTCCTCATTTCACCCAGGTCACGGGTGGGGTCTTGGTGCTGTAGAGAGGAAGATGTACATGTCATTTATAGAACCCACCCCTCACCTCTGTCATATTGGAAGAACAGCAAGAATGCACTGTGCATGACACCTGGTATCACCTCAATCGCACATTGAAGGTACGAGAGACGTTATGCCCCTAGACAACCGTACCGAATGTATCCTCAAACTGATGCGGTAGACATGAGCTTGCGGACACCACTGGATATAAAAGAACTATAAGTAAAGTCGGACAGAAGAGAAGTGAAGTCATGAAGAAGAGAAGATACGTGGACACACTAAACCTGATCTATGGATATTTAAAGAATGAAGATGTGACTGAAGTAACAAAGTAAACATACATGCGAATATGAAGAAAGTCATATACACTAAGGAGATAAGTGACGAGATGTAGTCGATGTACATACGCAGAAACGCAAGATGGACAAGACAACGTAGAAGCTTGCTAAAGTAGAAAATATAACACGAGTAAAGCAGCCATATATTGAAAAAATGGACTTCAGCATTGTATAATAGTAAACAAGAAGCCTCGAGAAGGAAAACCAAGACTGCAGAGCTGACATGCGCTGAAATACAGATTTGTGCTTGAACAAAGGATATTTGGTTGGCACAGAATCAAGGATGCCACAGCAAGACGCAACTGCAAGGCACAAAAGGAGTCGCAGATGATAAGCCATGTACGTAAGACATATTCCTCTTAGATTAAGTAAAGCAGTGAATAATTGTGAATGCCAAGTATTGTACAATAACCACGCTGAACGCACATGCAGCACGAAGCATCCAAGTCTCCAGAGGACAAGGAGAGTAATAGAACCCAATATAACTGAATCAAATAACACTAAAAGAAGGACAGAATGCACAAAATCAGGCGATTTCAATATTAAAACAAGGAGATTGAAGTATAATTTCTCAATGTTTCGTAGAACAGGGGTGTTCGAGGGCAGAAACATGTCGGATTTTCAAGATACTCTACATTAATATTCATGACATACATTTACATATAATGATTATAAATGCATGCACATTTTATTCTCTTGAATATTAATTATAAAATGCACTTAATTTCTTCTTTTGAATAGAAGATTGGATGCAAAGAAATAATGCTTCACAGTTTCTTAATCTGTTTTTTACCTTTTACCTTCAACCTTCTGGAGCACTTGGCTCTTTATCAGCTCATTATTTGTTTTAGATTTAATTTTTGTTGCTAACAATATTGTTTCTGTTCTATTTGTTGTGCTGGTATTTGTATAGCTCCTTGAAATTGAATATGCTATATTTTTCTTTGCGCTTGATAAATACTTTTTACTACTATTTCATGCCGATTTATTGCAGCGTTGGCAACAATTTTCGGATCTGGCAGGAACTTTCGGGGGCAAACTCCTTTCGGAAGACCTGGACTGAGCCCAAACCCTGTCATGAATACTGCATGAATAGTGGCGCCTCCATCTGCCTGCACTTCCACCTGCATCTTCCCCAGGTGCCCCCTCTCTGCAGATGTGACGAAACGACTGCTGCTCTGCAGGCGTACAGGGATGAGCAGTGGCTGAAGCGCTTAGACACCCCCACACTGGCACTAACTCAGCAGTGATTCCAGTCAGAAAGGTGAAACGGGCACAGTCTGACGGGCATGCCTCTTTATGGTAGCATGGGCTGAGGGCAGGCTATATTCTTCAGGAGGGGTGTCAGCTCATAGAATTGCAACCCAAACAACAATAGTACAGTGGTACCAAAATAAAAGAATGCCCAATCAAGGTTCTATTAAGATAATAACTTTAATGAAAAACAATCATGGCACATAACCACTCGTTAGACTGGGTCTTAATGATTCTCAGTATGTGCGCTAATCATGCTGACCGGCTAGGGTGCGACTCAGGTGCACCTATGGGTGACAATCATGCCCCTGTCATGAACTAAGAGGAGACATCGCAGTGACATGGTTAAGTTGGATGTATTACAACTTTTTGAACGTGTGTTCTTCTATGGTGGGCCGCCGGAACACAAAGGAGATGGACAACGAACGAAGGTAGGCCCAGCTTTATTCATGGGCACCTCCTCAACCGCCCTCACCTTCCCCAGAACCCCCTTTCCAACCGTCTCCCCAGCAATTCAACCCTCTCGTATTCTACACTTAACAAATCTTGAACAGATGATAAGCACGTGGGCTGGTCTTGGAGCAACAGAGGTTCGAATCCGATCCACTCTTAGAAACCGAACTCAGGTATGGAATTAGGCACGTTATAAAAAAAAAAACACAAATAAATAAATAAAACATGGTCACGAGCAGTGCGCTTTGGAGTGATATGCTGGAACAATTGATTGCAGGAATGGGAATGTACAAGTACATTATATTATGTTATGTTAAAGGTACTTATATAGCTCACCGTCACCAACGGAGTGGTCCCCAGGCGCTCTGGCGGATCTGTAAACGAGAAGGTGGGATGGGTTAGTAAGGTGAAGAGGGAATAGGATAGTGAGAGGAGTGGTATACTGTTGGCAGCTTCAACTCGGTAGACACCGAGTGCTGAGCTTTGGTGCGAGTATTGGATCGGTGTCCGTCCGCATGTGCTGTTGGTACCAGATGAAATTCCAGATTCACCTTGTGCCATGCCTAGGCTTGAGCAATGTGTTGCTTGGTTTGTGCAGTAGACTCACTGCTGATGTGTTTTGATTGTCAACCCGTCTGGGAAATACGCATTTGGTGACCAGCATTGACCAATGTAAAAAGAAAATATCTTGAGTGTTCCCCTAGATTTTTACATGCAGCCTGATAATTTATTCAGGCGGTATCGCGGCGGTAAAGATAGTTAAACAATGTTATTTTTTTTCTATTATCTGTAATGTAGAAAAGTTCCAAGGCATTCTTTCTCTACGTCCTCAGAACAGGGCCATTGCTATGAAAGCGGATCCGATCATATGGAGGAGGCAGAAACTGTTCAAAGTGTCTGAAACACTAGAATGTGTTGTTTTGCAGCAAGGATTCCCGAGTTTTTTTATGCCATTGAGCCCCAGCACACACACATGCTCAGAGCAAGTGTTTGCATAACCTGTGTAATTAAGCCTTGCCAGAAGCCGACACCGTCCAGGTGTTGATAAGAGGGTATTCGTTTAAATGGAAACTACCCAGTTTCTTTCATCATGCAAATAGAATCCATTTACCCCCTCCTAAAGTGAAAACAGGCTAAGAGGAAGTTTCAAAACAAAAAAAGCAGTGGTGTATTTGTTCTCTCCTAATTGGTGTTTGCTGCATGTTCACTCCCTCTGCCTTGGACCCTTGGGCCTGCCTCCCCTTTTAGTTCCTTCTGCTTGGTCTTGCAGCACTTCCTTGAAGCGCCTAACTACATTCTGCCCTTCTCCCCTTGCACATGATATCGGAGGCCATTACACCCTGCAGCTAACCTAAAACCTTGCTATAAATGATTTGCAAACATACTTATGGCTGCTGGTTGGACTCTTGTTCAGAAGAGTTTGCCAAGCATTTCAGCGCTGGGCTGCCCAACAGGCTGCTACAGCTTTCGATGGTCCTTGGTGGAGAGTTTCTGACATTGTGTACTTAAGCTGATTATTAATCAGCTTTTCAATACAAAAATATACATCAATGAAATAGTTATGAAAGAACAGAGTAAAATACAATTGATAAAGGAAAAATTAATAAAATAAGCATATACATATATTTAACATTTCATTCTGTGTTGTCATTTCCCTATTATAAAAACAGTTCATTATTAGAGTCCTTCAGAACACTAAATAGTTCACACTTAGCAATTTATGCAATGTTATAAATAAATGACTAGAGCTACTACGGTCCATTGTTTGATTTTACTAGCAACAGTTACACCACAGTTCTTGGTTTCCCATCAGAATTGTTATGGTTTCGTAAATTCAAGGATTCCAGAAAGTTTACCAACGCTATCTGTATTGTGCTTTTATCAGAACATATTAGAAAAGAGCAACGTAACTCCTGTTCAACATATTTTAAAATTGGAGTTGCATTTGCGAAATGTGTTCTTCTTGCATCATTTAATGCTGGACACTGGCATACTAGATGTTCCAATGACTCCACTGTATCTGGTATGATGCAACATCTACAGAAATGTGTATTATGGGATGTGTTATGACTTCTGGCTTGTACTTGTCTAGTAGCCCATAGATCAAAACGCACTCTTAAGAATGCTGATGTAAATGCCACAGATGGAGACTTCAAGAGATATAATTCTGTCATTTTGACTTTTTTTATGCCAAAATCTGATCTGACAGATCTGGCGATACTTTAAACAGAGTTCTTGTAGTTATCCAATCAAACTGGTAAATTAGAGCTTTAGCTTTATCCGGGTTTGTCCCCAGCATGTCAATTGATACATTTGCATCAGCCAAACATATAAGAGTTTAAATGATATATTAAAAATACCAGGAAACTCTCTGCGTTTTGGACACAGGCTTCCTAGCGCCTAGTTGCCCACCTTGCTATGTCCGCGGCTATACATGTATAAATAAATAAATAATTTGCTTCTGGTCCTCCCTCATGCACCTTTATCTGTAGATTAGAAATTAACAATTTCAGAAGAAGATATACGCAGAGACATTATTGTGCAGACGGAGAGATAGACTGTTGTCAAATTTCTGTAAAATTGTTCACTAAGTAAATTATGAAATATATTGATATTAAATAATTAAAATCCTCAGTGTGTCCCAGGAAATGCTAATATTAAAAACAACTCATGGTTTGGCACACATTTGGGAGTTCTGTCTAGTTGCTGCCATCTCCCACTTTTGTGTTGGTTTATGAGAGTGAGTAGACTGGCCTGGGTATTGCTGCTGCTTCATCAGTCTTTTTTGATGGCTACACATTTGCGGTGTTTCGTGTAGGACAGGGGTCTGTAACCTTTGGCTCTCCAGATTTTTTGGACTACAACTCCCATCAGCCCCAGTCAGTTTAGTCAATGGTGGGGAGTAATGGGAGTCGTAGTCCAAAACATCTGGAGAGCCGCAGATTGCAGGCCCCTGGGGTGGTGAATGAATTTGGGGCCCACCTCCACCCAAACAATACGGTATATGGATTGACACAGTTATGAAGTCGTTTTCTAAAAACTATTATACACAGATTCAATTGAAGTCATGATTCCAGACTTGCTGCAAACAGTATAAGAGTCTTAGGCCCTCATTACGACCCAGGCGGTAAGGGGTTTACGCCGGCGTAAACTTCGCCGACCCTTACTGCCTGAGTACGAGTTCCCTTAGCGCCATGGCGGATTTAACACCTGCTTTTAGCAGGTGTTAAAATCCATGGCGCTAAGGGACCTCGTTGTTAATTACGCCACCGTAATTTACGGTGGCGTAATTAACGCCTTCCCCACTCCCATTATGCCCTATGGGGCAAAAATGGGAATGGGGAAGGGTAAATGGGGATTGGGGACTTACCGCCCCGCCAAGGTCGGAATGGGGCGGTAAGTCCGCCAACCACCATGGCGGAGTTGGCAGCTTAGCGCCATGGACCATGGTGCTAATAGCACCATGGTTCTCCGCCAAGGTCGTAATGAGGGCCTTAGTGTTTAAACTCTGAGCCAACACGTGTTTCGACTTATGACTTCTTCAGGCTTCACTTGCTTGTTGGTGACACAGCTAATAAGAGTTTAGATCAGTACTATTTTCTTCTTAGTATTGTGCCAGGTTTATGGGAGCTGTATTGCATGGGAAGCCTATGGGATTGCATCTTACTCAATCCGTTTGATAAATATCAGGTTTCAGGGTGTGCCTAGGGTTTCTATTGCCCAATCAATTAATTGTTCCTACAGCTGCCTGATACTGCCGTCATCGCAATACGCACCCCCGGATGTTTGCCCCCCAAGAGTCAATGCATGTTATTCAATAGCTCTCCTGCTTTCCTGCATCACATTCTTTGCCGTTTCCTTCTATTTCCTGGAGGCCTAGGACGTGTCTTACAATCTGACACTCATTTTGCCAAGTTCTGGTGTTCTGTCTCGCTACTTGGCGATCTGTGCTTTTCTTTTGTGCCCCTTTGCCCTCTGTCAGCTCTGCAAAGATGTGACAAATCAACAGAGCACCAGTGGTCCAAGGATGAATATCAGTTTCTAAACCATCAACAATCAGCCCCACACCTCTAGTACACCAGAAGGGATCCAAACAGATTAGAAACACAAGCACATTATAAACCTCCTTGTCCAATTTTGGTAATGTGGATGAAACAGCAGGCATATCTCTGAAATGTCGTGGATCTTCTGTTATTTGCAACACAGCACAAATACAATTATTACCCAATGATAAAAGCGACTGATCAGTCAAGGTTGTATACACATATCTACTTTATTGTTATTATCAGAACAGACAGTTCTAGCAACACTATGAAATACAAATGCAGATAGGCAGATATACATGTCATCTCTACTGCCCGCCCCTCCCTTCCAACATACTTGAAGAACAGCAAGAGAACAGTGTGTGTGACACCAGGTATCGTCCCAATATCGCATCGAAGATACGAGAGACGGTATGCACTCAGACAGCTGTATCAAATGTACCCTCGCACTGACGTGGTGGAAAGATGTCTGCATACACCATTGGACATAGAACAGCTTTAAGTGGGGGGCGTGGCTTGGAAGCCATGTGAAAAGACGCGTCTGTACGGGGGCTCCCGCAGATCCGTACATTATCCGACTGAAAACCGTGCAAGGACCGATGCGATTCGGTTGAGAAGGTGCTGACTGCGTACATGAAGTTCGGCTGCACGTGTGGATACATTTTTATCCGGGTCCGCACTGCGGAAGTGTGATTAGAGGCCGGGTAAAGAATTGGAGGCGAGACCTCGACGGATGAGAAAATGGCCGCCGCCGCTTGACGAGGGGACAAAGGAGTGGGGGATCGGGACCCCAGTGGCGGTTTCCACAACGCACGTGCGCCCTCGGGGCGTTACGAAGGGTGCAGCGCAACCCGGCCCACCTTGGGACAGCGGTGGACCACAACAGTCGCGAAGATGGTCGGGTGAGCCGGAGAACAAAGGATCCCCAAGACGGAATTGGGGTGAGTGGGCACAGTGCCTCCCTGCCTTGGACCTGAGCGTGGCCCTTCTGACGGGAGACATGTCGAACAAGCTCCTGAGAGCAAAGAACAAACAGCCCACGCTCGACGAATACGCCAAGACGCCGCCCGGCCCAGACGGAGCCAGGAGCAAGGAGAAGGCTCAGGCCAAGGAGATGGCCGTCGGGGGTGCGAACCAAGAGGTCCTCGCTGCGATCGCGGACCTGAAAGAGACGTGGGAGACCAAGCTCCAGCTCGCAGTGGCCGAACTGAAAACCGCGATGGAACTACAGGTTGGGGCGGTGCAGGAGGACGTGAACCTCCTAAGGCACGACGTGCGAGCCCTGGCAGAGCGCACGGAGACCTTGGAGAAGGAGATGGGCCCTACCGCGGCGGACTGCGCCGCGCACAAGCGTGATCTCCATGCCTTGGTGCAACGTGTGGGTAACTTGGAGGGTAGGGCTGAGGAGGCGGAAGGACGCGCCCGGAGAAACAACGTCCGCATTGTGGGCCTGCCGGAGGGGGCTGAGGGCCAAAGTCCCACGGAGTTTATTGAAAACTTGTTGCTGCAGGAGATCACGGGGGGCGCCCTGTCGCAGGGGTTTGTGGTGGAGAGAGCGCACAGGGCCTTGACTAGGAGGCCACCGCCGGGAAATCCGCCCAGGCCTGTGATCGCCAAGATCCTCAATTACCGGGACCGGGAAAGGATCCTTGAATACTTTCGCAAGGGGGGCACTATACGACAAGGAGAGGCGACCATAACTGCTTACCCCGATTATACCCTGCAGGTACAGCGCAGTCGCATGAACTTTGAAGCGGTTAAGAGGCGATTGCGGGAGGCTGGGTATAAATACATGTTACTCTACCCGGCCAAACTGAAGGTTCTCTTTAAGGGCAAGATGCTGTTTTTCGTCACTCCGGAGGATGCCATGGAGTGGCTGGACGCGCAAAACTGCCCTCAGGAGCCAGATGTTCGGACGGCTGTTGGAACGGGACGAGATAAGTGACGCTGCGGGCCCGGTTGGGCTATGAACATTGGGACTGGAATATAGTCTGTGACTTTGTGTGAGAACGTGTACGCGTTAGGTGTTGGAAACATGGTCCGCGTGCACGGATACGAATGCGAGGGAGAGGAGCCTCCAGGGGCCGTTCTTTGTACCCCAGTTTGAGTTTAGGTTAGTCACTGCTAGTGGGGTGACACCCCGTCGGGTTCTCTCCTTGGGTTTCCAGAGAGAACCGAACACGGGGATGCCTGAGATCCAGGGATGGAGCTGGGCAGTTGGTTGGGTTAGGGGTGTGGGGTGTGTTAGTTTTTATATGAGCCTGGGGGTGGAACTGGGAATGGGTGTCTGCGAGGTGGGGGGGAGGCGGGAATCCCTGGAAGGGAGGTGGGAGCTACTGATAGACCATGGGGGACCTTAGGATGCTAACGTGGAACGTTAGAGGGCTTAACAGCTACCTAAAGTGAAACAAAGTCATTTTGTACCTGAAGAGGCAAAAGATAGATGTGGCCTTGTTACAGGAGACGCATCTGACACGGGAAAAATTGGAACTAGTGGGAAGGAAGTGGAAGGGGACAGAAGTGGGATCTACATATTCTGCCTATGCTAGAGGTGTGCTGGTTTGGGTGGCACCACATGTCCCGTTTAAGCTGCTTGGGGAGGTTGTGGAGTCTGATGGGAGGCTGGTCATGGTAAGGGGGCTTGTGGAGAACAAAGTAGTGTGTATTATAAACACTTATGCTCCCAACCAGGACACAGCGACATACTTTAGGACGCTGTGCACGAGACTTAGTGATGGGATGGGGGGTACGGTGATTTGGGGCGGGGACTTCAATTGTGTTCTGAACCCCAGGGAGGATAGGTCGGACGACAAGATAGCCAAGCCCAGCCCGGCGGCTAGAGTATTGCAGACGTTGCTGGCGGACTTTGGCCTGGTAGATGTTTGGAGAGCGAGTCACCCTGGCGTGAGGCAATACTCGCATTATTCGGCCCCGCATCAACTGCACACGAGGCTGGATTACTTCTTCGTCACTCCGGACGTTGTCGCGGAGTGCGACCAGATAGACTACAGGGCGAGAGTCCTCTCGGACCACTCGCCCCTGGTCTTGCGATGGCAGCTTTACCCCCCACGAGCGCGCATTCCAACATGGCGCCTTAGGGCGGAAGCGCTCAAGGATCCAGTCTTCCGAGAGGATATGAGGGAGGAGATAACTGCTTACTTTGAGGTGAATACAGGGAGTGTTAAGTCGGCTGGTACTTTATGGGAGGCCTTTAAGGTTGTAATGCGGGGGGTCGCCATTGCGAAGTCCAAGGGGTCGATGGGGGGAGTCCTGGCCGATCTGCATATGGCCGAGATTGAGTTGGAAAGAGAGTTGGAGGAGGGTGGAATCGATACGGAGGCGGTCTCTACCCTGCAGCAGAGGTGTGCGGAACATTGGGACAGGCTCTGTAATCTAAACTACAGAAAGTATATTGAGAGACTACATGCGGGGGGGACAAAACGGGCAGGCTTCTAGCTTGGCTTTATAAGAGCGAGACCCGGAGGTCCCCGATCCGATCGGTGATCACTGAAAAGGGTGAAGAGGTGGATACCCAAGAAGGTGTAAATGGGGCATTCGCGGAATATTATCAGGCATTATACGAGGATCGTGAGGGGGGGAGCCGGGAGGAGATAGATGAAGTACTCGAAGACATAGGTTTGCCCAGGATAAGTGATGAAGAGCGAGAGGAGTTGGATGCTCCGATCACTCTGGAAGAGTTGAAAGAGATTGTGAGGCAGTTACCCACTTGCAAGGCCCCAGGGGCGGATGGGTTCCCCAGTGAATTTTATAAAGCGTATGGAGAGGAGGTGCTCCCGCCCATGCTGGAGATGCTTAATGAAGCGTTCGAGGTGGGGCGGCTGCCTGAATCGCTCAGGGAGGCGATTATAATACCGCTCCCCAAACCCAATAAGCCGGGACACAGTTGCGGCTCCTATCGGCCCTTGTCGATGCTGAACCAAGACAGCAAGATCCTAACAGCTGTCCTGGCGGCCAGAATGCGGAGGGTGATCGGCAAGTTGATCCATCCTGACCAAACGGGCTATGTCCCGAACAGGAATATCACTCACAATCATAGACGCCTTCACAGGGTGGTTGAGGGGGGATGTAGTGACGAGAGCGAAATGGCGATAGTGGCGTTGGACGCGGTTAAAGCGTTCGACTCTGTTCAATGGCCGTGGTTGCTGGCGGCTTTGGGACGGTTTGGACTGGGACCAGGCTACATTAGGTGGGCCGAGATGTTATATAGTGCACCTCTGGCCAGGGTCCGCACGGGCGCAGTGGTGTCAGACAGATGGTAGTTGGGCAGAGGCACTAAGCAGGGGTGTCCTTGGTCCCCAATGTTGTATATATTGGCCCTCGAACCCTTAGCAATTTACCTTCGGCAGCAGTATGACCCGGTGGGTATTGAGGTGGGAGGGGAGCGTCACCTTATATCCCTGTATGCAGACGATATGCTGCTATACCTGAAATACCCGGAAGAGAATTTGCAGTATGTCTTGGAGGTAATGGAGAGGTACGCCTGGCTGTCCGGCATAGCAGTAAACCCCCAGAAATCCATACTATTTCCGCTGGGCGGTTATGTGGGGACACCCGTGGAGAGGTTGCCGGTGCTGCAGATCCCGTGGGCAACGCGCTCCTTCCGGTACCTGGGTATTGACGTGTATCACACGACTGAGGAGGAACATAAGCATAATACCGAATTAGCTGTGGGGAAGATTGAGAGGTGCATGAGGTTCTGGGAAAGATTGCCTTTAGCGATGATGGGCCGGGGAGCTATGCTCAAGATGGTGGTGCTGCCCAGGCTTTTGCACTACTTTAATAACATCCCTTATATGATACCTAAGAAGTTTTTTGTGAGGTTACATAGTGTATGTAGGGATTTCCTATGGCACGGAACACGCAATAGAGTTGCATTGTGGAAACTGCAGAACTTCTACGAGAAGGGTGGCGTGAAACTGCCGAACTTCGAGGCCTATTATGTGGCTGCGCAATTGCAATATGTGGCCAGGTGGCTCTCGGATGACGAGACCCCTGAACACAGGCTGCTTGGGAGGGACTGTTCCCCCTTTTATTTGCGGGAGGTGATCTGGGTGGCCAATGCCTGTATGAGGGAACGTCCTAAGATGCTGGCCTTGGGTAGGGACATGTGGCGGCGAGCCTGCCGGATGATGGGCGACCCCTCGCCGTGTGTGCTGCAGTTACCACTGGTCGCACTGGCGAAGGGAGACGGGCAGCTAAGAGCAATCCTTCGGACATACTGGGAATCAGTGGGGTTGGTCACCATGGGAGACATCTGGCAGGACGGGGCCCTAATGGAGTTCGAGGAACTAGAGGCGGTGTCGGGGCTGCACACGGGTCAATACGTAACATATCTTAGGGTGGTGCGGGAGATCCGGAGTATGTGGCCTGAAGCTACCTTGGCCGAGGAACCGGATGCTACGTTGGAGATAATATACAACACATCGGAGGGTGGGCATGAGGTCTCCAGGTTGTATGAGATGTTAATGACAAAGGTTGGGAAGGATTTGGGGCACTTGCGACTGGAATGGGAAGCAGAGATGGGGGCCCCGATGGCGGATGGGTTGTGGGAGCGCGCCTTGGGGTACCACAAAATGGTATCGAGGAACGCCAGGTTTAAGCAGATACAGCTCTATATTACGCACAGGGCATATATGACCCCCCTGAGAATATCCAGATTTCGGGATGCTGGGCGCCAGGCGTGCCCCAAGTGTAACGAAGAGAATGCAGACATGATACACATGTTCTGGGCATGCCCAGTGATCGCAAGTTATTGGGGTGAAGTGGCACAGAGGGTGGCGGGAAGGGGTATTATACTCGAAGTGGATTCAGCCTGGGCCTGTCTGCTGGGGGGGTATCCCAGAGCGCGTAAGCTCTGACACGTTGAGAAACTTAAAGATCTGGTTTATGTGCTTGCCAAACGTAGGATTGCCATGGGGTGGAAGGAATGTCATAAGCCACTAGTTGAGGTCTGGTGGCGAGATCTCCAAAAATGGGCAGATGCTGAGACAGCGGCGTGGCAGGATGCCTGTATGGCAGGGGAGGAGGAAGAAACGGGCTCCCTCACGGCATGGAAGTCATTGATAGCCGAGCTGTTTGGGACAGGGTCGGCCTCGGCTGGATCTGAGGGCGATGAGGCCCCACCGCACGGAGCGGATACCGATGGCGGACACCACACAGGCTGATAGGGGGGAGGGTTGGGGATTGCATTTTTGTTGTTGTTTGGTGTGTTTTATTTATGTTCTGTTGTATTGTTGTTTGGTTTACTTAAAATAAAAATAAAAATATATTTAAAAAAAAAAAAAGAAGAGCTTTAAGTGAAATCAGACCAGAGTAAAACTGACATCATGAAGAAAAGACACTAGGACGTACTGAAACGATATGCGAATACTTTAAGAATGAAGATGTAACTGAAGTAACAAGAGAAACATGTATGAAAATGCGAATAAATTATGTACACTAAGAAGAAAAATAAGAAGAGAATCAGTAAATGTATATACGCAGAAACGCAAGGTAGATGAGACATTTTGAAGCTTGCTGCAGGAGAAAATACAATGTGGGTAAAACGCCCATGATCTGAAGATGGACAGCGATTTCCTATAATAGTGAGCTAAGAAGCCTTCAAGGGAGAGACCACAACTGCAGAGCTGACAGGTGCTGGAAAACAGCTTAGTGCGAAGAACAGATCATTTTTGTTTGGCTTGGGTTCAAGGATGCTACATCAAGAGGTAACAAGGGGAGTCAGAGAGGATAAGCTACATGCGCTGGACATATTTCTCTTAGATTAAGTAAAGGAGAAAAACATTTGCAAGAGCCAAGTATTGGACAATTAAAGATGCAGAAACCATATACAAGACGGAGCAACCAACTCTCCAGAGGCCAAGAGGAGTAATATTAGCCAGCTTAATTGAATTCAATAGCACTAAATAAAAGGTCGAATTTGACAAAATCATGGTATCATGAAGACTTGAAAAACAAGGCCTATTCATTAAGCTCTAATTGAAGATAGCGATGCACCTACACTTACTCAAAAGTCCCAAGGAAGAGAACAGTCAGCAAGGTCAACTACAGAGAAGAGGCCTTGTCTTACGGCCTAGCCGATGAGAGATGGTAGGCTAATTGACCAAACTAGGCAGTGGTCTGACGCACCTGGGTTTCATTTTGCTCACATGCTGCTAACGAGCCAAATGTTCAAGGTTGGGAGAGAAGGCCAACCAATCATGAGGGCCTATGAAGCAGTGTACTATACATTGTTGCAGGGGCCAATCTGTTGCTGTTATTCTGCTAATAATCTGTAATAATGTTAGGGGTAGTTCAAGGAATGCTTACCTGATAAGGAGCAGCCAATTATGGTACTAACACCTAAATAAAAAATAAGTATATATGTACCCTTAACCAATCCCTCCCTTCAATAGACTTTTACAGTTTGCCACAGAGGATAACATCATAGCTGACTCACATCGAGGTATTAAGCCTTTGTATAATCAAAATGTAGATGAGAGTGTGTGAGCTGCAATCTGTTTGTTCACCAGGTTTCACTACTTTATTTGAGCTGATAGTAGTACTTCATTGAGTCTGTCTTGTTATTTGGGTCTGAAATCATTTATTGGTAATTCCATCTTGCACTGTGAATGCTTCAGGTGCTACTGCACATTTTGGTAGCAGTGTGGATGGTTCTGACCCAGTCTCCTGGGCCCAGATCCAGACTCTCAGATTCTCGACGACTTCCACCATTAGCCAGGCGATCGCAGAGTTTCCTGTGGAGAATGGAGAAAAATATGCATGTGTGAAAAAGAGGCGGTCGGCAGGTGCTCCTTTAAAGAAATTCTTGTCCGGTCCCCGCAGGCGCCCCGTGAACAAAAGGCAAAGTGGTCAATTGGGGAAGAGTCGATACTGAGGTACTCCAGCTGAGTAACGGATGTAAGTAGAGCATCAAAAGTGCCAAATAAAGGGGAGGGATTGTATCTTAAGTGTAACTATATATAGAAACAGGATTTTGGGTTAAATAAAGAGAGATACCTCCATTTCTGGTTCCAAGGGGCAGTAGGACACATATTAAACTCCAAGTGGGGTATTTTTAAGGATTCCCAAGGCAAGGCCGAGATGAATAATGTGTAAGGTGATCTCAGAAAATAAAAAGTGCAAATTTGTTCAGGGTTAAAAATATGTCAGCATAAATCTTTTATTGTGTTTAAACTAGGAGGCATAAAATGATAGTAATATTCTAGTTGGTTATCAGATCCTATAATTGCAACACATGACCACATATTTACATGCTGCATATACAGGGAAGAAGTTACCGAAAAGGTTATCTGTTTTAGAGCTGTGTAAAATGTATCTGAGCAAGTAGGAAAACACACCTGAGAAGGAGTGGATGCTTAATCAGCATAAATGGGAGAATGAAACACCCTTGGCTCCTCTTTCTCCATCTGAAAACAATAGTACAGATACAGAGAGACAGGGATTCTATCCTTTAAAGGAGTTAAAGGCAGCAGTGGGGTATGTTGATCCAAAATACAAGCCCCCCTCTTACAACAGTGATGACAATATGGAAGAAAGTAAGATTAAATAACAAATATATGTCAACACACAATGAATGTAAAAAGCAATGATGAAAGAAGGGACAGACAGATAGAGATAGTGGAAGAAGCTAAGAGACTGAAAGAAGGAAAGAACAAAGCCAAGGAAGTAACAATAGTACAGAACGAGAGGATGGGAGTACAGATATTATTCAAGTTAGGCGAAAAGGGCATTGATGGTGTTAGAGACAAGATGAAATAGAGATTGAAAGAACGTAGGTTACAAAGAAGTCAAGAGGAAGAAGAGAAAGGGCAGATGAGAAGAAGGAAAGAAGAGATGAGAAGGAGTAAGGGACAATGGGATGATGAAATAGATCATTTGTTTAATAGATGCATAGTACCAATCGAAGCACAAGAACGAGGGGAAGAATTGAGAGGGCTGCTATTGCCCCACAGGGAGCTGCGAGGCATACTGAGAATACAGACATGGGCTGATGCGGCAGAAGATATAGGGAAAATGAGTGGGGATCTATACTAGCAAATGAGGGATAAAGATGGTTATAAAAACAAAGGGCACATCGTAGGATCTCCAACGAAGGAAACAGGAGGTAGAATGGATGACATAATAATGGACGAACATAGAACATTGTTCTTAAGTAGTCTAGATATTGATGATGAGGAAAGGGACAACAGTCATATAAGCTGGGTATAATGCTGCCAGACAAAGAAAGGGAGGAAAACGAAAGAGCACAAAGAGAAGGCACATGTGGCTTTTCAATAGACCCCAGCATAGAAAGAGGGGTAAAGTGGTGGTCAGATTTACAAGATCCCAAAGAGAAAACATCAAAACGGACATCATATACTGAACGGCCACCAGCACGGTTGCGTGGTGCAGGGACTACATCTCTGCCGTATGTAAGCAGATTAAGGTCACTGCCAGGACGGTGATGAGTGGGCGAGACTAGCCCCACCTGGTAGACAAGAAGTGTGGGTGGATACAATTGTGGAACAGGATTTACACAATTCCCATTATTAGAGAAAGGGGGAGCATGACAACAATATATTCTGTGGCCATCAATGGATCAAGACAATTTGAAATGTAAATGACCTAGTTTGACTGCAGGTTCAGGAAAATGGATTAATGAGTTAGAAAGAATGACAGCAGGAATGACGTTATCAGTGGGTGATGTAGAAGACAGCTAGCAGCCATTGTATGGGAGAGAGCTGACGACATTTGGAGATGAGTGGGACATGCGTGTGTAACATCACAGAAAATAACACACAATGGCGCGCCATTTAATAATTGTTGAGCAGATGTATGGAGGGCACTTAGAGTACAATATCCTTACACATCAGACATGGGTGCGATTATGATAAGGAAAATGGGTGAGGACAAAGATCCTGCTGTCTTTATTCAAGAGGTTCAAGAACGCTGGTGTCTTGAGATGAGAGAACTGTGGGCTAAAACAGTAGCATTATTTTATCATATTTTATGTCAAGGATGGTCCGAGCCAGTTTAAGGGCAAATTAAGAAACAGGTAGGGATGGATGCGAAGCCATGGCCTGAAATACAGTTAACTATTGTACATCTTTGTCGATTGTTGCAAGAAAAGAATAAGAAAAAGGCAGAGAGCAGAAAGCAAGAGGAGGCTAAGTTAATTCAGAAAAAATGTGCTAAATTTGCCATAGAATGAGCAGTGTTGACTAGTGGTAAAGGTGTGACAACACGACAAGTACAGCCCACACGGCCAACCAATATACGGTGTTTTATAGGTCAAAGTGGGTATAATTTTTGGCCATGAGGAAGGGCGAATGCACCTAGAGGAGGACAAGGACAAGGAGGAGGAAGATTTAATGGAGGACAGCAACAGCAATACTGGAATTGTGGGAGAATAGGACATATTGCCCTAATGTGTAGAAGTAGAGGGGGCATGCAGCCAAACTGGCAATCTCCAAGAGGGGGAATGGACTACTCTCCACAGTACAATACAGAGCCTGCTTCTACTCTCCGCCCTCTGCAACTTATCCAGAACAGGACTGCCTCACGCCCAGAGATCGTATCTCTCCAGGACTGAAATCTCTGCACTGGCTCCCAGTGGTTGCGAGGATTAAGTTCAAAACCCTCTGCATCATCCACAAGGCCTTCTGGGGCATGGGGCCTCAATATCTTCAACTCTCTCTCCCTAAATATCATCCTTCGCGAGCTCTCCCCTCATCCATCTCCAACTCCCTCAGGGTCAGTCGCTTCTGATATGATATGATATGATATGGCATTTGTAACACGCCTATACACAAGTGTTTCAAGGCGCGACGAGGCAGGGGGGGGGAACAAGGGGAGACAGACAACGATCTTACTAGGCCAGGTGTCATTCAGATCGCGCAAGTGCAAGGGTAGAGGGGAAGGGAAAAGTGCATGGGGGAAAGGGAGAGGGGAAAGTGCAGTACAGGGTTATAAGCATACAGCATAAATAACAAGGGCCAGCTGGTGGCAAGTGCGAGGTAAGTGCAAACAAGTGCTGGGAAGGGGGGCTGTATGGATACAGACACAGTCCCGTAGTGCAGGGGTTGCCGTGGAGGCAGTGCAGGGGAGAGTGGCTGGGCCGAGAACGGTGAATGGCCCAGTTGCAGATTCAGTGCAGTTTCAGTAGTATTAGCAGGGGAGAGGGGGAGAGAAAGCGGAGGCAAAGAGGAAGGTTTTGAGGTGCTTCTGGAACCGGAGGTGGTTCTCCTCAAGTTTCAGGGAGGTAGGAAGGCTGTTCCAGAGGGAGGCCCCTGCAGTGGAAAGAGATCTGCCCCCAACTCGTTGTTTGGAGAAGCGGCTGACCCTGAGGGAGTTGGAGGCGGATGAGCGAAGAGCTCGAGAAGGAAGATATTTAGGAAGAGAGAGTTGAAGGTATTTTGGCCCAAGGCCCCAGACGGCCTTGTGGACAATGCAGAGGGTTTTGAACTTGATCCTCGCAGTCACTGGGAGCCAGTGTAGTGATTTCAGTCCTGGAGAGATACGGTCCCTGGGCTTGAGGCCAAGGACAAGTCTTGCAGTCCTGTTCTGGATGAGTTGCAAAGGGCGGAGAGTAGAGGCGGGCAGATTAAGATAGAGGCTGTTACAGTAGTCCAGCTTAGAGAGAACCAGGGCTCTAGAGACAGTGAGCTTCTGGGGGAAGGAGAGGAAAGGAAGGATACCTCTGAGGAGGTGTAGCTGGTAGTGTGACTTCTTAGATACGTCGGATATGTGAGGAGAGAAGGAGAGTGTGGAGTCGAAGATGACCCCAAGGTTTTTTGCCTTGCAGGTAGGAGTAGGAAGAGGGCCCAGAGAGGCCGGCCAGAGAGCAGCAGGGAAGGAGGGAGTGGGAGTGCCGATGAGTAGAGGCAACTCCAAGCAACGAGTTGGTGGTAGACCGATCTCTCTCTTCAGCTGGTGCCTCCCTCTGTAATAGCCTCCCTGCCTCCCTTAAACTTGAGGAGAACCATCTCTGGTTCCAGAAGCACCTCAAAACCTTTCTCTTTGCTTCTGCTTTTTCTCCCCGTCTCCTCTGCTGACCTCCCGGCTCTAACCGGAACTGATCTGCCTATCTGGACACCCTCTGATCTTGGGCCCATGTCCTCCCCCACCAGCGTCACACACCTGCACTGCCCACCTGGAAAAACCCCCGCACTTGGGGACTGTTTCTGTATCCCTACAGTCCCCCTACCAGCCCTTGACACCTGATGTCTGCACTTACCCATGCACTTGCTGGCCGTTACTTACTTATTGTTTTTATTCCCATGTACTGCACTGTCCCTGCCCCCTTCCCACGCACTTGCTCAATCTGAATGACACCTGCCCTAGTAGGAACCTTGTCTGTCCTCTCTTTGTACCCCTCCATTGCCTCATTGCGCCTTGAAACACTTGTGGTGTATAGGCGCATTATAAATGCCATATCACATCATATCATAACCACGAGAATATTATGCCCAAGATCACACGCAGATTCAGACATGTGCACCGCAAATACAGCAAGTGCAGCAAGGTCCCTTACAAGCACAGCCACCACAAGGGCAACCACAGCAACCACCTATGCAGACGCAATACGCACCGACCCAGCAGGTACAGACACAACAAGCAATAGTGCCACAGTGGAATGCGAAAACAGGAGTCCCACGAGCATCCACACCCAGGATAGGGAGTGTGGCTGTGGTAGGAGGAAATTCTTTCACAGGTACAGTGATGAATTTATCTCCACAATAGGAAAGCCCACAGAGCGACCTGATGTGTTCAGTACTATCAGTGACACCACACCCCCCAAAAGGAACTAAGGGTCAGGACAATGATAGGAGGCAAGATATTTTCATTTCTTGTAGACACTGGAGCGACTCGTTCCTGTGTTCAAGAGGGGAAGTACCCAATGACTGGCATTGCCATGAATGCGATTCTCTGAGGCTATGAGCTTAGTTCCTTTTACTGACAAACTACCAATTTCTATAGGGGAACATGGCATATCTATGCCACTATTGTATTCTCGGCAGACACCGGTTAACATATTAGGACGTGATTTGATGACAAAACTTAACATGAAGATATCTTTTACTGATAAAGGAATAGTGTGTTCCACTCCAGGGATACATTATATAAATGTAAGAGAGTTTATATTAGGATCTTGATGAAGGATACAGATGAACAGATTTGACAGACAAGTAATTGTTTAGAGATGTGAACTGGATAGTCCAGCTCCTTTGACAAGTAGCAATTACCCTTGAGATGGATGGGGATGCAGATCGTACTCATACACCAAATAATAGAGCCGACTCAGGAAGTTGACAAAAGGAAGACTGTTTTAATGTCAATTATCTAAAACAGGGAGCATAACGGAAATCAACGCAAACGCTTGATCTTCAAACTTAAAGCATTTCAGAAGAAACTGTACTTTTATACGCAAAATGTGTCATTAATGATGTGTAACCTATGTGTTGCCAACGTCATCCTATGTGGCAAGCTACAAAAACCTAATGAACGGAGTGATTGGCTCTACGTGAACATCTAACTATATGATCCATACTAGTCTAAAAATGTGTAACTCAGTTATTGGTTACTTAACATCAGGTGGGCAACTAAGAATCACCACTATGAACGTCACTAAATACACAACGTCCCATTGGTTTACACACTATAGGACCCCAGAATACGCAGGTCCTCTACAATTGGTTGGCACTCTGTCCATCTTCAGTACTTTGCCACCTACATTAGCAGCCTGCAGGCTGGCCATCCAGAAGCTGGCGAAGTTGCCTTAACCTTAGCTTACCACCAATTAGCACATCAATCCATCATCAACTCAGTGGTCTCCTGTCAATAAGGCCTTTGAACTTCGTCCTTGAGAGTGTTCTTAGCTCTGAGAAAATTAGGGAGTGAGCAGCACAGTCTGCCTCCATGTGTAGGTGTGATCATCTTGTTCGTCCAACTTCATGCTTCTGTGTGACTAGAGACCATAAAATCAAGCCTTTTCGTGTATTGAATATTTTATTCCAATAGACCTCTGACGGTTTCCTTGTTATGTTCACTCCTTCTGGACAGGAGGTTTGTTCTTTCACACGATTTTGTGTCCAAAGTCAGTCTACTCCAGTTTTGATAAGACCTTGGCTTCTTGGGGCTCATCCAACCTAGCTTTTCTGAGCTGCGCTTCTGTAATTCAATGTCTGCTTTTTAAACTGTGACACACTGAACGGAGGCCTTTTTGCTAATGTCTAACCTTCTTCAATACGTTTAGTGGAAACATCCATAATTCTCTCATTCCTATGTATGTATACGTTGGCGCTTGATGCAATCTACTTTACTATAAGCTTAGAGCTAGCTTCACGATTACTTTGCTTCTTGCGTTTCTTCTGCATCTGTACATCTGGTTTCTTGATGCCTTATAGAATATCTGCATTCTCTGATCACTGCATCTTTTTATGTACTTCATCTTCAGCTCCATATAACTGGGCAATGGCCAGGAATCTCATTCAGATGGCCATCATATTTCTTTGTATGCATATACGGTTTTCTCAATGGGTACCTTGGCTCCCAAATCCTCTTAGGTACTGGCCCTTTTATTGGTACTGGACTGAGTCCATATTCTGCTCTTTGTCGATTCAACTGTTCTGTACACGTCTCATACTCTGGTTTCCAGCATACAGGTGGAAGGGGCGGGTCGATTGAGGTGGGAGTACTTGGCTCCTATTCTACACTCCCCCCTCTGGCCGATTCGTTGACCACTCCCACATCATCTTTCACATTGAGGCAGCTTGGCCTGAAGAACAACTTCTTTGGTACCCATATCTTTATGACTCCCTTGAGGCATCCTGCTGTTCTTACATGCTCATCTTTATTCCGTGTCATAAGCTGACACTGTCCACTTGGACTGCAGTAGATCTATCTTCCCACATATTTCATATGATTCTTCGGATACAGGGACTTTGTCCCCTCAAGTGCATGGATACAGGCTTTCACAAAGTCTCTGATCTCTTCATCTGTCAGGTCTTTGGGATTCCATCCAGATTCGACATTGATCATGATCTTCATTCCTATGGCTTTCTTTGCTGTCTTCTTGCATTGTGAGATCATTATCTTGATCACACAAAATCCAAGCAATATCATCACTATCAGAGCTCCAAGGAACTTGAAAATGTCTGCCATCCATTGTGGAATCAAAGAGAAGAGTGATTCAAACCAGCTGTCATCAGCAATGTCTTCTACTCCTCTATCATCTGGCCGTGGAGTTTTGTCAGCATGTCTATGGCCTCTATCAATGTTCCATTGTCGTCATCATGAGAAGGTATAAATGTGCAACATGATTCTCTGATTTTTGCACAAACACCTCCATCCATTGCTGTGATCATGTCTAGGACATATCAGTTCTGAAGAGTCACCAAGCGTATGGCTCTCATCTCTTCTCTGATTGCATTAAATCCTTTTATTGTAGTGTTAATTGTCTGCAGTAATTCCCACCTGGTGATTTGTAGCCACTTGGTGCTCACTCCAACCTGAACAGCCGGCATGAAGATCAACGTGAACACAGATGAGGTCTGGCTAAACAGCCTGTGTTTGTATGGTATGGCATCGAAGGCTTCTATTGACTTAGCTGAGAAATAGTTCTCTCTCTTCATCCTCTTTATCAGCTCCACAGATCTCTTCTTCCTCAGGTGAGCATCTGCTTTTGGGAAATTGTCAATGTGTAAATCACCTTTTGGAATTACTAAAGCTGGAACATGGACATTCACCAGTGTGCATATTCCTCCCCAATCTGCAGGCAATCTGATATAGGCTCTAGCTGCACAAGCCCAATAATGATCTATGATCACTGGTGTACCGTGTACCATTCCTGGAACATGAAAGATTCAACCACAATTCTTATTTTCTTCAACTTTTCTTGTGCCATTATTTATGAAGCACTGCTTTGAACTTTCCAAGGGTACAATCTGCAGCGGTCCTCCTCTGTCTTCAACCCAAGTCAGTAATTTAGCAAGTCTTGGCCATAATGGCTTACGGCCATTGTGCACAATGTCAATGGCCCTCATTACGACCCTGGCGGAAAGCGACTGACCGGAGCGCCACAGCGTAAATAGCGTTTCCGCCATTGCACGAAGGAGCAAAGTGCGGCCCATTCCGACCCATCGGGCACGAGCACCACGGCATGGCGGAAGTGCAAAGTCCGCGATGGCGGAAATGACCCCAAAACGGCCCACACCGCCGCCGTACGGCGCCCTAGGTGCAATACCGCCACCCCACTTAGCGGTCACCGCAGTGTGCGCCTACCGGAAAGTACGGTGCCCGGAAATATACGGAAACGGAAGTTAAAACATGGGGCCGGAACGGGAAACATCCCGGCGTACACCTATAAATACACTAAAACCACACAACCACTAAAATCACTACCCTGAAACACACCCCAACCCGTCAACCACCCTAGCGAAACCAAGAAAAATGGGAAAAGTAGCGAAGAAAGCGTGCGACCGCAAGCGGCAGGTCCACTTCTCCCGTGAGGAACTCACCGTGCTAACAGAGACCCTCCAGGAGAATGCTGCCGTCGTCTTCTGCACGCAAATGACCAGGACGGCACTTGCAAACAAGAAGGCCATATGGGCTCTGGTGGCACAGCGGGTAAGTGCGGTGGGGACCGCACCCCACAGCAATGCCGCAAGCGATGGGACGACCTGCGGATACGCGTCCGCAGCATACTCTCTGCCAACCGCAACATTGCCACAGCCACCGGGGGAGGTCCTGAATCACCCATCAAGTTGACCCCCTGGGAAGAAATCTGTGCCTCCACCATCGGAATGGAGAGCATAGAGGGAGTCGGAGGGATGGAGAAAGGAGTGCAGACATCAGAAGATTCAGGTAGGTGGGCCAGATAAAACAATGCCAAATCCACACAGTCCATCCATGTGAAGTACCATGCGTCCACATAGTGCAACAGAAACACATGTCCAGGAGAACGCCCACACACATCGGCCTGATAGCGCACGTTAAAACCCACAATAAATACATAAATAATTAAAAACCCCAAATACACGCACTACACGTGCAGCAGGCACACCCTAACTGCAGGCTGCCAAACAACTGCACCCTCACTCCACACACAAATCAAAGCACCTCCAAGGCCCCGACCCAAATCACCCTCAGGTACCACCCCAATGCATGTGATACAATGCCATTCCAATTCCCACAGACCCATCAATAACCCTCGCCCTCCTTTACTCCACCACAGGGTCCGATCCAAACGACGAGCTACAGGACACCCCTACCAGCACACCTGCAAAGAGGGCCAAGACCAACGGCCAGAGACCCTCCACCTCAGCTGCACGCATCAAGACACGGCAGCAGCACAAATCAGGTGGCAGCACAGAGGAGGGAACATCAACAGGCACCCCAGCAGCCAGCATGCCCACAACACCACCACCACAGGTCCCCCCAATGGATGCCACAGAAGGCACTGCCTCTGGTGGCAGCAGCACCATAGGTGACACCCCATTGATGGCAGCATGCTCGGACACAGAAAACGGGGATGCCGAAGTCAGATCCATCCATGACCTGTCCCAATCCCCCTGTCTGTCCCATCCCGTACAACATGAGGATACCACGCAGGGGCACCCACAAGACGACGACTGGCCATCCCCCACAAGCCCTGTGGCAAGGCAACATGAGGACAACAGCCCCTCTGTGACACCCCCGCAAATGGCCATGGCCCAGCAGAGGCAACAGTCCCTCAACCAGTTGATCGAACAACAGCAGCAACTGGCCACGCTCCTCAAGGACCATGCCGATGAATGTGGGGGCACTAAGGCAGACATAGAAACATCAACTGAGACACTTAGGGCACAAATCGAGAGTAGCACCGAGAGCCTGAGAGTCCAAATGGAGAGTAGCACCGAGAGCCTGAGAGTCCAAATGGAGAGTAGCACCGAGAGCCTGAGAGTCCAAATGGAGAGTAGCACCGAGAGCCTCAGGGGGGAACTGCATGCGACGGCCAAGGACGTATGTGCCGAACTTGCCGCAGTGCGCCGTGTGCTCACTGAGCTCTCGCAAACCCTTAGGGACATGCATGGACGTGAGCAGGCAGACACATCATCCGTTGCAAGTTCCGTCCAGGGCAGCCCCCAACGTAGATCTGGGAGGAACCTGCGCTCCACAGGCAGGGGTGCCCCTGATACCCGCAGAGGGGGCATGCAATAGCGACAGCCCACTGACAATGAGCATCTTTGGACACTGGTGTTCGGGGGGGAGGTAGGAGGGTGGAGGGGGTGTGTTGGGCTCACTTGGGTGGCGGGTCGATAGGGTGTTCAACATGACATCACATATGCCATTAAAAGTGCACGATCAACCAATGAGATGTGTGGACATTGATCTTTGTGTACTAGGCCATCATAGGCGTACAGTCCATGTTGTGCATGTCCCAGACACACGCAGTGCCACGAGTCCCGTGTCCATGTATCAGCCACCAGGCGTGAGTGCTAGAAGCATACATCAATGAGATGCTGACGAATGTCACGGGCCTCCGGTGCCTCGCAGACTCCATGAGGTGCTGCCACATCCCCACCCTCATCATGACCATCTTCAGGTGCTTGCAGTTCTGCGTCAGGGGGCATGGGCACATTTCTACGTACGCACATGTTGTGGAGCATGACACATGCCATCACCATCTTTGCAACCTTCTCATGGCGGTACAGGAGTGCCCCGCCAGACCTGCTGAGGCAGCGGAAACGGCCCTTCAGTAGGCCGAATGCCTGTTCTATGACTACACGGGTACGTGAGTGGGCATGGTTGTAGTCCTCCTCATGCTGGTCCCGTGGGTTCCGGACTGGTGTGAGGAGCCATCTCTTCAGTGGATATCCAGCATCACCTGTATGTGGACGAGAAACGTATGATGTGGAATGCCATTGATACGTACGCACACCCCCCCCCCCTTCCTGCCAGGTCATTGCCAAAATCACATACCCCACATCATCATGCATGTAATGAGACTCACCGAGTAGCCAGGATCTGTTCCCTGCGTGTCGCTCCATGTAGCGTGGTATTGTAGAGTTCCTCAAGACGATAGAATCATGGGTTGATCCAGGGAATCGTACACAACAATGTGTAATGATCCTGTTGGAGTCACACACCATTTGTACATTCAGGGAATGAAATTGTTTTCGGTTGCGGTACTGGGCCTCCATGGCATGTGGGACGACCAATTCAACATGGGTGCAGTCGATGGCACCAATGCAACCCGGTATGCCGGCAAGTGCATGGAATCCCACTTTCGTGTTTGTAATTTCCTGCTCCGAGCGTGGTAGGGAGATGTAGTCGTCTGCGTGCTGCAGGAGGGCATCGAGCACTTGCAATAGTGTCCGTGAGAACAGTGGCTGAGAAATGCCATGCAACTGTCCGACTGTGTGCTGGTAGGTGCCTGTGGCCAGGAAGTGGAGTACAGACACCACCTTCAGTAGGGGTGGGATGGCGGTTGGGCTATCTATCATGCTGACAAGGTCAGCCTGTGTCATGTCCACAATGGCGGCTATGGTGTCCCGGTCCAGACGGTAGAGGGTGTGGATCTGCTCATCAGTGAGGTTGAACGGATGGGCTCGGAGGCGTGGTATTGCGGGCTGCCTGCGTGGTGGTAGTGGCTGTGCTGGTGGGCCTTGCTGGCCCTGCCTTGGCCTCCTCCTCCTCCTGCGTCTCCTCCGTGCGGCTGGTTGTAGTTGGTGTTCGTCTTCTTCTTGGAGTTGGAGCACTTGCAGTGCTATCAGGTCCCCCAGGGCCAACATCGCGAGTCCTGCCGGTAGCATTTCGGTGTGGTTGTGGGAGGAGACTGGCTGTGCAATTTATGTGTTTTCAGGCTGTATGGCCTCCACCTGTGGTGATTCATTCCACCTGTGCAAACTGCTCTCCCCTTTGGCCGAGCACGTCACGCGCACAACGCTGCAATTCGGGGAATGGTATCTTGCTATTGCTATCATGTATTTGTACCCGATGGCCGTGTAAGATTGGATTGATATGTTCATTCTGCTGTGGTCCCATTGTTTCCCATACTATCTGTGCAGTCGCGAACAGACTTGTGAAGGGTCAGTGGAACGTAGTACTCGAGTAACGGTGGGCCCTCATGCATCACTGTACCGAGTTGCAACGACGGGCGGGGCGTCCCATTCGTGGGTGAAGGCAGTTGCCATTTTCACACACAGCCGCACTCGATGGAATAATTAGTGATTTCAAACGGCCACAGATGCCTTTCCGACGTGGTGTTGCAAATGAGGAATTCGAAGGGCGGCGCTTTCGGTTTCCAGCTAGCGGCGAGGAGATGCCCACAGGTCTGACTGCAAATATAACGTTCTATTGTTCAATGTCCTTGAGACAGGGCCCATGGCGAGGGAGCAATGATTGATATGAATAGTTTGGGATGCGCAATAGCTACGTGGGCGATGAGGCCGGCCGTTCCCAAATACATGTTACTTCACAACACTGGAATTACGGGCTGGGGCACTGTGGATTTTGCAGGCTGCATAACGCACAGACTCAATGGATGTTTCTAATGTTATGTGAGTAATTATTCAGGCGTTTTGATCCCGGGATGAGGGAATGATGAATGGATGCATGGGCAGGTGATTTGATACAGAGTTTGCCATGTACAGGGCTTCTTGGGATCTATCCGCCTCCCCTACGCTATGTGATGCAGGGCTGCCATAGTGGGACCATCGTCTATCTGGCCTTGTTGAGCCCTCCCTGTCTCGAGGCGCACTCAGACACTTGTGTCCATGCACGTTTACATTCCCATCTGATGGATTCTGTTTTGACAGACGCATGCACAGGTACACTCGTTTGTGATGGTGTTTGCACCTCGATATAGATGTTTATGAGTCGCAAGTGGTTTTGGGGTGGTGATGATCCTTTTGAGTGGGCTAGCATGCATATGGCTGTGGATTTCGTGTGATCATTGAAGTGAGTTGTTCGAATGTGGTTCTGATGGCCATTCTGTTCTTTTTCTTTTCTTTTGGTTGACAGGTATCTCCTCCCCTTTTGCCACTGCCATCTGTATGCCACTCCTGCAGATGGATTTTACTCCCGACACCTGCTGCTTCGTGTTAATCAGTGGAGCAGCATTACGATCTTATGGGACGATCGCCAATGGCCCACATGCCCTTACGCAGTACTGGTGGCTCGGAGCAACATTTCGGCCTTTCAGCTGGACTAGTGCCTCTCCATTGGGACGGCCCTGCGGTTCTGTGCGCTTCCATGTTGCCTTTTCGTACGTGAATGTGGCTCTGTGTACCATGGGGGAACAGGGCGACACACAAGTAGTGGCTGGTCATTTCATGCGGATGCAGCCCACAATGGTGATTAGTGTTTTGGAGTTCATGGCCTGATGGCTGTATGGGCTTGGTGACTTTGATGTGCATAAATTTCTATTCTGATTTGGCCCGTGTAGCGTTTTTCTTTGCAAGTGATGTGGCATATGCCTATTTGGGGGGCGATGTATTGTGAGGAGATCTGCATTGGGTTCCAGCTTCGGGGTTTAGTTGCGTGGTACTGTACTGGGCGCGTTTGCCTACTAAGCCCGTGAGGTCAGGGATGGGGGCTGCCTATATGACAGTTTGAATGTTGTCATGCTCAGGGGCGGGGGATTGGGTTTTGTGTAACAGATGCCGGTCAGCCAGGTGGACTGGTGGAATGATGTGATTATCGGAATATTGCTGGTCACAGGTGCCTGTGTTTGCGTGCGTTTCTTGGTGGGGGACTGTGGTCATGTCCATTGGGATTGCTTCTGTATTCGTGCCATCTGTGCCCTGCAGCTCCCATTGGCCCCTCTTGTGTTTCTTTTGTTCGTTGGCATGCATGGGTGACTTGTACATTTCAATGGTTGCATTGTGACTTCATTGCACCTACGGGGGGTTGTACTTTGTGGGCAGGGAGCGGTGTACAGGCACTCAGTGGGGCCGTTTACGGTTGATTCGCGATGCCGTACTTCTCGCCATGGCGGAATGGTACATTACGCCATGCCTGATGGCGTTAGGTACATGTCCGCTAGGGTCGGAATTGGCGTACCGTTGCACCATGGTGGTGTTTGCGGTTTGGCATGGCGCGCGCGCGCGTGCTTGGTGCAGTTAGCGTTGGCGTTCACTACGGTGTCGCTAATGGCTTCGTACTTTGCGGTGACGGGTCATAGTCGCACCGAGCGCTATTCGATGGCGGTATTGCATTTCCGCCATCGTTTTTCGATTTCCGCAAGGGTCGTAATGAGGGCCAATGACTGGTTTATAGCATCCAATGATCACCCAGGCTCTGCAGGCGGCCACTTCTTCTTCCCATCCATCGGGCGATAACACATATCCCCAGATCTGCATTTGACCTCTATTCTTCCATCTTCGAGCGTCCTCTGCAGATTTTCCTGCAACCTCCAATTTCTTATTCACCCCCATCTGATTCCAGCTCCTTTTACTACAGGCTTCTCATATCGGATCACATGCTTCTTAGTGTGGGTTCTGTTTCTCGTCTTGGTATCTTGCACATAGTCATCTTCATCTGGGTCTGTCCATTCAGTTGCCCATTTGAGGTAAGCATCTCGACCCATGAACTGGCCTCTAGTTTTGCAAAGTGCTATGTGTATAAGACAATCGGCTGTCTGGGCGTCTATTACGATAGCTATAAAGATTTTAGACTTTCCCATACTGTATGGCATGAGTGCACACACAAAGCACTCCTCATTCAAGGTCCTTCTTCCTACCTCTTTCATATGCTGGTACCAAATGTTATATCCCAAATGTGCTGTACTGTCAAAGTAATCATTTAGCTCAAAATTCTTGAGTGTTTCTTTTAGTTCATTCTTTTCACATGAGCTTCCAGAATCACGTCATGAAGTGTACCAGCATAACTCCTTCTTTCTGGATAGATCATAGACACATCTGTCAATGGACGAGGTACACCTGTTAATGTTCCCCTGGTAGAAGAAAGTTCAGATGGCTTCCTTTGCTCAGCTGCCCATGGAGGCATAAAAATGTCTCGCATAAACTCCACATGTCTGTCGTCTAGGAGTTACCTTTGGGTTCTTCATTACAGGAGCAGGTATATTTGCATGCATTACTTGCATAGGCACATTGTCTGGTAACCGCTCATCTTGCCCATTTTGCCAGACCTGCTTCTTGTGTCCAACCAAAGTTTCTACAACCTTTCTTATATGTGAATGATTGCTAATGGTGCTTATCTCAAACGCAGGTAATTGGTCATCTTTCTTTGGAACAGGAATGACTACATAGGGCCTTGGGTGTCTCATAGTTGCCACAATTGCTACTTCCTTTTGCTCAGGAAGATTCACTGGAGTCTTAGCCCCATGTATATCAAGGTAGTAGGATGTGCGGACTGTGAGTGAGAGCAGTATGATTATAAACAGAATGCAACAATAAATAAGGTAAAGGTACGTTAATGTAGAACACCTATTCCGTGGACAACGTGAATGTCTTTCTACGCCTGGGATCACGAAGTTGCTACTAGTACTGCCCATTGTTTATTGCCTAAGGAAGGAAAAAGTGATTCTTTAATACATCAGCATTACACACTCCTCCTGGAAATGCTGTCGTGCCTTGGCACCTTCGTCCTTGATCCACTGATCTGCTTGCTGAATAACAGGAATGAACTCTTCATCTTTATTCTTCTGGAACTAGTTTTTTAACCATGCGAAATATAAATGTGTCCAACAAGAAGAACGCTGCTCTCAACATCTCTAAATCAATTCCACGACATATACCAACTCCCAGTCCACTCCTCAAATTTGCCTTAAACCGGACGACATGGTGAACCTCTTTCAGCATAAAACAAAATGTCTGTCTTTACCACCAACCTTCTCGATCTATCCCTCGAAGGAAAGTTTCACACCACCGTCCTGTGGGTTCTCTCGGAATATAGGCTTACTTGGATAATTATTCTCTGCAAGATCTCACTCAGATTTTTAATGTTACTGGGATCCCTTAGAAATGTAAGCATATCCATGTGTCTTCCAACAAGATGCAGGTATTCTTCAATCAAACTAAATAAAACCCTTCCAACAAGACTGTGTGCAGCCGCAGGTGACAGGGGCTTTTGTGCTATCCTCACTATACTAGGTAACTGCAACACTTGCTCGATAATTGCTGCAAGTAGTCTCCTTACAATCGGGCCATTTTTAGGATCTTGCAAAAATGTACGTGTATCAGAGGTCTCCCAACAATCTCTATATATGAGTGCAGCACATAGAGAGAAAAACTTCAAATATAATCCTTGAAATGTTGTCTTTGGATAACACCATGGGCAGATCCGAACAGGAACTCAGTATGGAACGAATCAGGATACTGCACTCTCTTCCAGTTATCAAAGCCACAATCGGAGTCTGGCATCTCTCTTCTTATCAAGGCTTAAGCATGCCTCAGTCCAAAGTCAATAAGCTACTGTGGCTTTATGAATATAGATCTTCCCTTAACCCTGCAACAGATTTGTACAGAGTGTTCGAATTTGCTTCCCATAACCTTTTCAAAGCCAGCAAAAAGGAGTGTCCCAAATCAAGCCACAGTCCAACACTTTTTATCTTTCTTATTTGTCAGCTTCTGCGTCCTTCTTCCTCGTCATAGATCCCGTCTGCATGAGCTGTGGTTTTTCCACGATGCTTGTACTTGCTTCTCGGTGGGTTGCGGGGGGGCAGAGAGATTTTTCCAGTATAAATCTTGACGTCTCCAATAAAAATCGAAGCACGCCTGCCCTGCACTTTGACAGCAGACGGCGTGACGTCTTCTATGATAAATGGTCAATTGAAACGAGGTTCATCCCAACATTTTCTCGTATGGTTCCGAATTAAGACCTCATCTCCGGAGAATAATTTGAAAAGACGTAATTCTTGAGGTTGATTTGTTGAAGCATCTCCTTCTGTGTTCTGTACTGCCCTGCACCCTTGTCACTGCAGCTGTCCTGGAATGACAGAAATACTGGAAGTCATACAGTTCAAATAGTCATGCATTTCCATGGCAAACAAATCTGCAGTTGACTGAGCATCACTTCTAACTCTGGATGGAGGCACTAGGGGTGTTCTCATCCGCCCACCAGTCACAATTTCATGAGGCGTGAGATGGTGGTTAGAACCTGGTTGGTTCCTTAAAGCATATAATGCCAGTGGTAGGCAATGCAACCACCCTTTCTTCAGAGTAAGCTTCAACTTGGCTATCCTTTCCATAAGCAAGCTGTTGATCCTCACACAGATCCCATTTCTTTGTGGATGATAAGCCGAGGAAAACTTGTGCTTTATACCAAGCGACAAGCTCATCTGCTCAAATGTTTGGTTCACAAAATGCAGACCATTGTCTGACCTTATTATCTTGCATACTTCCCATCTAGGAAACACTTCCCACACCCAAGATTTAGCTGCACAGGTGGAGTCTGGATGCGTACAGGGACCTCCCTCAATCCATCTTGAAAAGGGACACACCACAACAATCATGTATCTATACACATTTCATACTGGAATCATACTGACATAGTCGATATGCAAATGCTGAAAGGGACCAATGAGTCTTGGAATGACCCACCTAATTGTGTTCAGTGTATTCCCAGCCGTGAATCTTTGACAAATTATACAATTCGTCATAAAGAAGGCAACGTGCTCTAACAGATTTGGTACAAACCCATCTTCAGCAATCGTTGCAGCAAGGTTCTCCCAGGTTGTGTGTGCAGGGTAGTGTAGCTGCTCCAGCGCCACCCTCAGTAAGGCTACAGGATCTCCGGTTTACCAGTGCTGTCCTGTCGCCACAATGCTTCAGAGGGGTTTCAAGAACACCCTCTTCGTGTCCCCAAATCCTTCCCATCTTGAGATGCTTCCCCCTGAACCTCCATAATCTGCGTCTTTGACAAATCACTAGATTTTTCAACCACATTCATCAACACAACAATTTTTTCTTTTACATCATGTGTTTCAAAGGACATTATATTCTCTGAACATGCAGTGATTTTCGCTTCGTCTGCTTCTTGGTTTCCGAGTGAAATAAAGTCTCTTTTTAGTGTGAGCTGCACATTTAATGACTGTGATGGCCATTGGGAGTTGTAGTGCCTTGATAAGCCTATCCATCAAGGCTGCGTGCTGCACTGGTGTGCCATCTGCTCGGAGGTAGCCCCTCATTTTCCAACGTGCTAGCCCTGCGTGCACTGCTGACGTCATGTAGGCAGAGTCGCCGTATACTGTTACTTCCTGGTCTGCATGATTCTCGAGCGCGACAATCAGCGCCACTAACTCCGCAGCTTGTGCTGAATAGTGAGACGGCAATCGTACACTTACCAATATCTGAAAAGTCCCCATTGGCTGTGTATTTTACCAATGCGGCACCTGCATTTCTCTGCCCATTATTTTGATCAATTCTTGAAGAACCATCAATAAAAACAATTTCTCCACCTAGCAAGGCATTTTCTTTTACTCTTGGGATTTCATCATAGAACACTTTATAGTTCGCACAGTCATGCGCGTGCTCATCCTCTGCCAGTGGTTTGGCTACAAAAATAGCAGGATTCACTACTCTGCATCAAACTATTTTAATCGCTGGATTTGATATAACTACCTCGTAGACAAAAGCCCTTTGAGAAGTCAATGTGCCCTTAGGTTTCTCTAGAATAGCAAATAGTGCATGCTCTACAAATAACGTCATGGAACACCCCATCATTATGCTTGCAGCTTTCTCCATGGTTAATGCGGCGGAAGCCAGAAACTGTTTGCATGTATTTATGTTTATACATGAAATTGTGTTTGATTATTCAAATATGCAAATCTTTTTAATCATCTATTGTGTACCCGTAGTGATACTGGCTATGTGATACTGGCTATGACAATGCCAGAAATGTTATAATTGTGGTTATCTAAGACCTAAGCTTATATATGAACTGTAATCAAAGACCCATGCTCTGACGTAATTGCATAATCCCAAAAACCTATCCATGTGTTTTATCGTGTGTGGTTTTGTGGTTTTCAAAATAGCCTCAGCCCTTTAAGGAGTAACCTTCTTTCCTTCATGTGAAATCAATAGGCCTATGTACAACACTCTTGTTGACAATACTGTAACTTTTCTTTGTCAACCCTATATCCTTTGTCAATAGGTATTATCATCAGCTGGACAGAATCGCGTCTGCACTCCTCCTCTGTAATAATGCAAACTAATATGTCATCTACATATTGCAGAACAACACTTTCCAAATCAATATTGTTCAAGTCCATCTGCAGGCCCCTATGTCTCCTATGCCTAACGTGTTACCTCCCGTCATTTTCTCTAATTCATGTATCCCTTTCTCAGCGCCTGAAGTTAAGCTCGGGAGCTTGCACCTTAAGTTATCCTTATCCATCTGGGGCCACGGTATATATTGTGGTCTGGCCCCTCCTTTTACCAATAAGGGAAACTGTGAAGCTCCAAACTCATTCTCATCTTTCATCATTTGTCTGTCTAATGCAGGAACGATATTACCACATCACCTTCTACCAGGCAGTGATCTTAATCTGCTCAAATAAGGCGATGATTCTCCCCTTTCACTGTGGAATTGCCCTTTGGGTCGATCTGACGTTGATGTTCGTTATGCTCCCTGTTTTAGATAATTGACATTAAAACAGTCTTCTTTTTGTCAACTTCCAGAGTCGGCTCTATTGTTTGGTGTATGAGTAAGATCTGCATCCCCATCCTTCTCAAGGGTAATTGCTGCTCATCAAAGGAGCTGGACTATCAAGTTCACTTGGTAGCAGAGAGAGGATGGTTTAAAGAGCCATCGATCTGACTAAACTTTAGATTTTCAGCAATATCGTACATTTGCCATTCGGCTGAAAGAACATGTAGCTCCCCGTAGATAGTGGCTAGTGTAAAACCAAACAAGTGTCTTGCAAGACCAGATGTGACGGATCCCTTACTTTCAGATAGAATCCCCTCCCAGGTCTACGTGAAGCGGATTGATCGGAAGGTTGAAGAGGCGATAAAAAAGGCGAACAATCCTGAGAGTCGGAAGAGGAAATGATGATATCGGTGAGTGAAAAACTGAGTGGGCTGACAAAAGCATGGGGGATGAGTGAAGAAACAAGAGAATAACGGAGGAAGGCGGGCTAAAATATAACGTGAGAGTAAGTGTATAATGTTTGTGGGGAATGAGATGTTGACACGAGTGTGGCAGAGCAATGATATAAATCGTGAGAGTGGCCACAATAAGAGGATACACCCTGGCCTGCGGTTTTTATGATGTAACAGAAGATGTTTGAACCCAAAATTCCATAGCGGAATATTAGGAGACAGTCCCGGTTAAAGACGGCATCGAAGGGGTAACTTAAACGCCAGTCGGAGTATTTTTAGAGGGCTAATGAGTATTAAGAAGAGAATCATAGGAAGTCTATGTAACCGGTTGAGTTTGTCTGTTTGTTTTATGTGGATTTTGTGCATGGTGACATCATCACCAGAAAAAATGATTTTCATTGTTTAGAATTGAACCTGATGTTTTTTTTAAAAAAGATTAAAGTAACAATTGTGATTAGTGGGATTGGAGCTTGCGATGACTGGTGCTCGCTCATATTATGTTATTTTCCTGAAAATGTGTTTTTTTTAAAGAATCTGTGATTGAAAAATACAACGAAGTGCCACACAAAGCTCAGAGTAGACGAGTTAAGAATGGAGGATATTACTCCACTTGTGCATCTCTGTAAGCAATTACCGAAACATGCACCTAAGCTTAAACAGTATAGTGCGGAATGGGTTGAGGGAACCGCGGATCAAATGTTAATGCTGTGGTCACAGTGAGGCTCGCTATCAAAGGCAGTCCTGCAGCATATGACAACATATCTGCATGTGGCATACACAGGAAAAAAGCTAGAAAAGTGATTAGCTTGTCTAGAACTTTGGAAGATGTACGAACAGGAGAAGGAGGAAGAACCTCCTATAGATTTGATACTTAATATATGTAGAGAGGGGGTAAGGAGCCTTCTGCTCCCCCTGCCCTGGATGAAACAGGAGATGAGAGTAAGAAAGACAATGGGTTATATCCATTGAAGGAGCTTAAAGCAGCAACAGGAAATAGTAACCTAGCATATGAGTCACCTGTGCAAGGCAGGACGAAAGCACAGAGAAAAATACTGAGAAAGATGTAATCTCTAAGGTCCCAAGGGACAAAGAGAAACGCGATAAGAAAAGGAGTGATCGAGCAAGTACATCTTTAGATATAGGAAGAGAGATAAAATGATGGAAAGGAGAAAGAGACAAGGCTGATGAGGTAGCGCTTTTATGGAATGAATGGATGGGTGGTCAGATTTTATTAAAACTCAATGGTAAGAGCATTGAGGATGTAAAACAACGGGAAGATCAAGCCAAACAAGACAAAGAATTTAAGGAAACAGTAGAACGATTGAAAGATGAAGGAGCAAAAAGAAAGGATAGGACGAGATGAGAGCAGTTTTATCAAGAAGAACAGTTGAGAAAACAAGAGAGAAAATGCGATAATAGACAGAGTGATCGATAAGCAGGAAAGAATAGAACAAAAAAGAATAGTAGCAGAGGAACAGAAAATAAGAGATGAAAGAATACAAAGGCAAAGAGATGAGGAAATATGCAGAGCAAATGGGAGAAGGGATATGAAGAAAAAAGAGGAAGACAGAGTAAGAGAAGAAGCAAGGAAACAAAGAGAATTTGATGATGATATAGAATGTAAAAGAAGGCAGAGAGCATGTGATCTCGATCACCTGGAAAAGGAGATAAGAGATCCAGAGCCAGAAGTAGCATGGGAGGACACCGGGGAATTTTTCCAGAGTATGAGTCATTACCAGGCCCGTCTGGAGTAAATCTGGAAGACGAGTTTGACTTGTGGAGCATTGGTGAAGTGATCGATAAAGTATATCATGAAATGAAAGCCCAGAAAGCGTTAAAAGGGAAGGGAAAAAATTATCGACTCGAGAGTACTCAGTTGTATGACACAGAGGGAGCCTCATGCAGCATGAGGCCAAAGGAGTTGTCTCTAGATAGACTGACTTTGAGCAGAAATGATGATGAGAGAAGTTGCACAAGTTGGGCACAGGAAATGTCGGACGAAGAGAGAGACACCTTCCATGGGGAAGGCAGAAGGGACGTGTGTGGCCCTGAGGGATGTTTTTCAATGGTGAAGGAAGTCAGATTTAAACGCACCTGTAACCAGTGGCTCCGGGGCCCTGGTTACAGGTGCGTTTAAATCTCATGATTGTTCGCCTTTTTTATCGCCTCTTCAATCTTCCGATCGATCCGCTTCATGTAGACCTGGGAGGGGATTCTATCTGAAAGTAAGGGATCAACGCAAACTCTTGATCTTCAAACTCAAAGCATTTAAGAAAAAACTGTACTTTTATACGCAAAATCTGTCATTAATGAGGTGTAACCTACGTGTTGCCAACGTCATCCTATGTGGCAAACTACAAAAACCTAATGGACGGAGTGATTGGCTCTACGTGAACATCTAAGTATATGATCCATACTAGTCTAAAAAAGTGTAACTATGTGATTGGTTACTTAACATCAGGTGGGCAACTAAGAATCACCACTATGAACGTCACTAAATACACAATGTCCCATTGGTTTACACACTATAGGACCCCAGAATACGCAGGTCCTCTACAATTGGTTGGCACTCTGTCCATCCGCAGTACTTTTCCACCTACGTTAGCAGCCTGCAGGCTAGCCGTCCAGACGCTGCTGAGATTGCCTTAACTTTAGCTTCCCACCAATTAGAATATCAATCCATCATCACCTCAGTGGTCTCCTGTCAATTAGGCCTTTGAACTTCATCCTTGAGAGTGTTCTTAGCTCTGAGAAAATTAGGGAGTGAGCAGCACAGTCTGCCTCCATACGTAGGTTTGATCATCTTGTTCGTCCAACTTCATACTTCCATGTGACTAGAGACCATAAAATCAAGCCTTTTAGTGTATTTAATATTTTATTCCATAGACCTCTGATGTCTTCCTTGCTATGTTCACTCCTTCTGGACAGGAGGTTTGTTCTTTCACATGATTTTGTATCCAAAGTCAGTTTACTCCAGTTTTGATAAGACCTTGGCTTCTTGGCTCTCTTAGCCTCGTCTTTCACTGACACGCCACTTGTAATTCAATGTTTGCTTTTGAACTGCGACACACTGAACTGAGGCCTTTTTGCTAATGTCCAACCTGCTATAATACGTTTAGTGGAAATATCGATAATTCTCTCATTCCTATATATGTATACGTTGGCGGTTGCTGCAATATATTTACTATAAGCTTCGAGCTAGCTTCACGATTACTTTGCTGCTTGCGTTTCTTCTGCATCTGTACACGTGTAAAATTATTTAATATTTTCATCTGCTTTTGTGGCATAAGTTTCTTCACCTTGAGCCCAAGATGTCACTTATCCTTATTGCTTTCTTGATGCCTTATAGAATATCCACATTCTCTGATCACTGCATCTTTTTATGCACTTCATCTTCAGCTCCATATAACATATACTGGGCAATGGCTAGTAATATTACCATTCATCCTTGCCGTCTATTGGTTCTGCTTCTTCAGGAATCTCATTCAGATGGCCATCATATTTCTTTGTATACAGATAAGGTTTTCTCAATGGGTACCTTGACTCCCAAATACTCTTAGGTACTGGCCCTTTTATTGGTACTGGACTGGGTCCTTATTCTGCTCTTTGTCGATTCAACTGTTCTGTATACATGTCATACTCTGGTTTCCAGCATACAGGTAAAAGGGGCGGATCGATTGAGGTGGGAATTCTTGGCTCCTTCTCTACAGATGATTATTCATAAGATGAATTTGTATTTTTCATAAGTTTCACTTATTGGTAGATAATAGAGAAAGACCACAGAGAATGGCATTGGTAAAAAAAGAAACCATACTTTTTCCAGGAAGATATAGAAAATGTGCCACGCATCTTGTGGACCAGTAATCCATATGACGTGGAGCAGGAGCAGTTAAAATTAAGCTCAAAACAAGAGCAATTTTGCCACGGGCAAAAAAGTACCCCATGTCCAGAGAAGAAGATGAAGGTATATTTGAAACAATTTCCACTTTAGTGCAGCAGGGAATATTGGTACCATCAGAATCCCCATGTAACACGGTTGTGTACCCAGTAAAGAAACCAACAGGAGGGTCATGGAGATTTATTCAGGATCTCCGACCCCTAAACAATATTGTCAAAGCAGAGTTTCCTCTAGTTCCGAATCCAGCTGCGATATTATGCAATATCCAGCCACAGCAAAGTACTTTACAGTACTAGATTTAAAGAACACCTTTTTCTGAATTCCCCTTCATGAGGACTCACAGGATTTGACCTAGTTTCCATATAGAACCCAGTGCTGGAAACATACAAGATTGCCTCAAGGGTACCGTGAGTCCCCCTCAATCTTTAATAGGGTGTTTAAGATGGATCTGGGTGACGTACAACTGGAGAGAACAATAATCCAGTACATAGATGATATATTAGTGTGCAATGAGACAGAAGAAAAGTGCAGAAAAGACTTGGTTCAACTAATGACCATATTAGCAGAGAAAGGGTATAAAGTAGATAGAGAGAAATTGCAATATTGTCAGGAAAAGGTCCTGCATACAGAACAGCTAATCCCTCAAGAAGGGAGAAATGTGACACCTGAGAGAACATAAGCAATCATGAAAACTCCAACACCAGAAACAGTGAGGGAAATGCAAAAATGTCTACACCTATTTAACTATTGTAGGGGCTGAGGTTTTGTTTATAATACATATATTTTACCACTTTCAAAAGGACTTAAGGAAGCACAGGTAGGCAAGAGTAAGATAACATGGGCAGATGAGATGACTGAAGGATATGAAGAATTAAAAAGGGAAATTTGTAGAGCCCCTTTGTTAGGAATTCCAGACTATAATGAAGAGTTTTATTTATTCTCACATTCAAATGGAGAAGTAATGACAGCAGTCCTCACACAGAAGACGGCATTAGGATATGAACATAAACTGTGCGCGTTGAAACCTACGGGCGTGTCGTGCATTATAAAAATGTAAATAAATAAATAAACCATTAGCTTATTATAGGGGGATTTTAGACCCAGTAATGAAAGGACATTATCCTTGCGAACAAACATTAGCTGCTGCCGCTTTCGCGATTGAAAAGGCTGCAAATATTTCCGTGGGGTGCTCAATGACATTATTTGTCTAGCACTCCTTATTTGCCATGTTAGAGAAACCCAAAAGTCCATTGACTACACAAAGAGCATAAGTATGTGAGGTAATTATTTCGAACCCAGCTATCAAAGTTGTTAGATGTAGAATAGTGAATCCAGCAACATTCTTAGTAGAACTAGGGGGCAAAGGAGGACTATGTACATGATTGCACATCGTATACGGAATTCTATGATGATATTCCCCATGTTAGAGAAATTTCTCTCAGAGAGGGGAATCTTATTTATTGATGGATCTTGAAAAATTGATCAAACGACTGGAGAAAGGCATATGGGAACGGCAGTAGTGTAGCTAAACAGGAGTGGTGAATTTGAAGTGGTGACAAGTGCACAGCACTCCAGAGATATGAAGATGAGGAAGTGACCGTGTACTCTGACTCCGCCTATGTAATGTCAACCTTACACACAGAATTGTTATGCTGGAAAAGGAGGGGCTTCCTCTGCACAAAGCGCACACCAGTGCAAAATACATCTCTTTTGGATAAACACATTAAGTCCCATTGGCTATTGCCGTGAAGTGCACAGCCCATACTAAGAGGGCAGACATGATTTCTCGTGGAAATTAAGCTGCAGAAGTTGAAGCCAAAATGGCAGTATATTTTCCAAATATTTCTGATTTTGAAGTAGAAAGTGTCAGGATGATGTATGATGGTGAAATAAGGTTTTAATATGTTATCCATCGTATGGTTAATTGAGTTACATGGTTGAGCACCGCAAGAAGAGTAGGACTTATGAAAGAGACAGGGGTGTTCTTTATCCCACACTGAGGTTTTATGGAGACAGGACAGCACCGGAAAGTCAGTTATGCCTCTAGTATTATTGAAGGTGGCGCTGGAGCAGCTTCACTCGCCCGTGCACAAGACTAGAGAGAGTCTTGCTGCCACAATTACAGAAGACTGGTTCTCACCAAATTTATTAGAACATGTGGCACAGTTTATCGTGAACTTCATTATATGCCAGAGGTTCACAGCAGGGCATACTTTAAGAACAGCGAGAAGAGCAATCCCCAGACCTAATGGTCCCTTTCAGCATCTACATATGGATTATGTGGATATGTTACAAACTTGCAACGGATATAGGTATATGTTGGTGGTAGTAAGTCCCTTTTCCAGGTGGATTGAGACAGGTCCATGTAGGCACCCCAATGCCATATTTGCTGCTAAGTTTCTCAGACGTGTGCTGTTTCCTAGATGGGATGTGTGCGAAGTCCTGTAGTCTAATAATGGGCTGCATTTTGTAAATTAGCTATTTGAACAGGTTACTCTTTTATTAGGTATAAAGCACAAGTTCTCCTCTGCCTATCACCCACAGGCGAATGACATATGCAAGGGATTAAATGGAATTCTTAAAGAAAGGATAGCCGAAATCAAGATGACTTTGAAGAAGGGATGACTTCATTGCCTACCCCTTGAATTATTTGCACTTAGAAACCAGCCTGGCTCAGATCACCATTTGACACCTCACGAGTTGCTGACTGGACACCGCATGAGAGTACCTCTTCCTCTTCCCATTCAAATGGAGAGTGATGCCCACAGTGTAGAAAAAATATAAGGTGTTGAGATGCATGATTATTTAACAAATATGACCGCTGGTGTTTCTTTTATTTCTCAACATATCAAAAATCAGAGGCAAGGGTCGAAGATGATTCATGAAGACAGCCAAACAGTTAATCCCAGTACATTGTCTGAAGGAGAACAACCTTCAGTTCCGGAAGCACCTCAAGACCTTCCTCTTTGCTTCTGCCTTCTCTCTTCATTTCACCTAGTGATCTGTCTGTTTCTGCACTGGGCTCCTGGTTACCCTCTGTTTTCGGGTCTGGATCCCTGCCCACCCGTCTGCTTACCGGCACTAATTGGGTCTGTATCTGCAACTCTACAGTCCCCTTACCCGCACTTATCTGACACTCGTTGTCTGTGCTTAAATTCTGCACTTGCCAGCTGCCGACCACACTACCTGTTGTTGTTATTTCAAACTCCTGTTTCAGCACTTTCCATTCCTTCCCCGCCCCTTGCACTTGCCCCCCTCCGTCTCCCCTGCACTTGTGCATTCTCAATGTCACTGGGCCTAGTAAGATAGTTGTATTTTTATTGTTTTTCCCCTCTTGCACCCCTCCCTGCCTCGTCGTGCCCTGAAACACTTGGTTATGGGCACAATATAAATAAGCTATCATATCATTGCTAAAACACCCTAGCGTGTATCCAGGTGACCAAGTGCTCATAAGAAGCTTTGTATGCACTTGGAACAAGTCCCTCTTTGAGGGACCGTATCTAGTAGAGGGAGTCACTCCCACTGCAGCAAAACTTGTAGGAAGAAGAGCCTGGCTGCATCTTAATGAAATAAAGCCATATAAAGGAGAGACCCCAACCCCTCCGGTACACATTGAAACTGAAGCAAAAGAAGAAGCTCCATGGATGATGATCAGATCAGCTACCAAAAGTCAAAATAAAGACTTATGCTACCTACAACAATAATGCTCAACATATTCTTGTATGCTGTTTTCACTTCTATACTGCAGTCTTTCCTAGCTTTAGTAAGACGACATGTTGATGTTATAACATTCTTTGGCAATTCTTAAAACAAGGCATATCACAACGAAGCTCAATGTCATTAATATCTGTCATAACTCACCCAAGTATCTTATGAAAAAGGATAAAGGTATAACCATAAAGGATACACTTGGTAGGGCTCTTCCGGATCCTTAATGAAGCAAACGGCTTGACAGTAGTGAAGTCAAAATAGACCTTCCAAATGATATAACTCTCTGACTAATAAAACAGGCAGAGCGAGGGATCACTGGAAAGGGCGTGGGAACATCATTGGAAGCCAGCCTAGGATACAATAAAGTGTAATGAGTAAGTGTTCTAACATTAACTCTCACTAATAGTACAGCAATAGCACCTAGTACAACACTAACCTATAGATTTTGAACTGCAGGCTCCGCCAACAGGTCTCTGAAGAAATCCAAATAAGGAAACAACGACAAAGGAGGGAAGGTTAGTAAGGGAAACTTATCCCGAACGGAACGAGGCTCACGCTAGATACCGGGTTGGTGCACCACAGGATAGCGTCCAAAGTACAGTGCACAATCACCTTCAAATAAACAGCTGTCGGCAGCACTTCCTTTCCCACGTAGAACAGAAATAATGAGTTGAAATCCACTTGTTATCTCATCACAGGTGCCAGTGATTAAATCAAAAGTCTAGCACAACTTGCATGTGGAATTACACGTGCAATGGTCCACCCAGCCAAGAAACAGCACGTTAGAAACCGCGTGTGGCTTACACACGAACAATCTACACAGAGCCGAGAAGCCACACGTTTAAGAGTTCAGGAAACCGCATGCGGTTTTACAAGCAACTAATTTCCACGCAGCCAGGAAGGCCGCACGTTAAGAGTTCAAGAACCTGCGTGTGTTTTTACATGCAACAAAAGTACACGCAGCTAGGACAGCCACGCTTGAAGAGTTCAGGAAACCGCATGGTGTTTTACACGCTACAAAATTACACGCAACCAGGAAAGACACAGGAGAAGATGTCAGGAACCCGGGTGTGTTTTTACACGCGACAGAAGTACACGCAGACGGGACTGCCAGAACTCGCGTGTGAAGGAAAAGCCGTCCGTTGGTCTTCTAGTAGACGGCTGCCGAAAGTAGCGTGTAGAAAGATACACGTGAACAAGAAAAGCTGCCGTAACTTCTTGAATGCAGCCCCAGGAGTTCGCGTGTGGAAGTAACATGCATGAGGAAAGCCAAAAGAAGTTGCTGAAGAGATGCGAGGACGCAGATCAAAGTTTCAGCTACCAGACACCATGTTGGTTCAATCAGAATCAGCGAGCGACGTCCCCACGCTGCTTATGAACGTAATGCAGTAACACACGTGACAATCCCTAATCACGTGAATTCAACAACGTGAATAATGCAAACGTCGTTTTCCAGGCAAGATATCAAACAACCTCCATTTAGAATAGAAAGGCTTAGCAGTTCTATGGGCATAACCAGCTCTGTGTGAAGACAGTGTTCCAGGTCCCGAGGTAATTTGCCTGCCATGCATGACAATATCACTGTTTATATCACAATGAAATTACAAGATAAATCGAGATAAATGAAGACAGAGATTAAGGAGGGGCAAAGGGTAGGATTAATAAGGAAATGAGAAAAATAAAACAAATAGAAATAATTATCAAATAAATAACTATGCCTTAGGTTAGTTGCATGTTGATTGTCACATGGCAATATTAGCTATGCAACATTGGATATACTGTATTCTGGTCTTAACTCATCTAATGTCTGATTGGATCATTCTTTGAGTGCTGCACATATCTACTTAATTAAACATATTGATTTTTATCACCTATTGTTTTTTTTGGTTTATTTCCCTTTTCTCTCCTGGTCAAGTGTTATTGCACCATATGAAACATAGATTGTTACTATTACCATGACTGTGAAGAATCTGGTGTGAGGCAAAATCAGGTCTCTCGTGTTCCAATCCCTGTGTTAGAATCCCACCTGAAATGGATATTATACACAAACAAATTGCAAAAGGGTTCTGATAGGATCAATTGAAAGCCCGATTCTCCCAAAAAATGTTTTCCCGAAATCTTGCCTATTCATAGTGTCTATTTACTGGAGAGGTACCAATTTGCTGTTAATAATACGTAATATTGAAGTTCATATGACTGCCAATTGTGTAGAACTGCTCTGCATAAAGTGCTGTTTTTTAGTATATATTAATCATGAGCGTTTCCTTCCTGTGGATATAGTTATAAAAGGCTGTGTGTGCACCCATGGGAGAAAATTCTGCAATGTTTTCAAAGTGTGATTATGGATTAGACCTCCATGTCGTACTGTTATAGACTGTGGCACTGCCCCTTGAAGGGACGCGCACGCAGCGGCGTGACATTGCACGCTGCCGCGTGCAGTATAAATAAAAGGGGCGTTCCCGGCCGCGGCAGTGTGACCAGGAAGCCCGAGCAGTACAGACGTGTGTCGTGTGAGTCTGTGCTAGCTGGGGGCTTACGGGCATCGCGAGGGGGTTAGGACAAATGCCCAACAGTGGCGACGAGTGGGGGATGATGCCTGGGTCCGGCGGTGATTGAAAAAGCAATTTTTGGTCCCGAAGCGGAATTCGGACTGCATTTCATTTCATGCCGTAGGCCGTGCATCACCCACGCGGCTGGTGGCCATTTTGAATTTTCAGCCGTGGAACTTCACAGAGCTCCGGTTTGGGCTGTGCGGGGCATCCAGGCCTAATTTTTGGGCACACTGTTGGCAGGCAGTCATACCTGCATGCCCATGCCCAATTTTCGAATTTTTCTGGACTTTTGGGCCTCTTACGTCAAGTGCAAGCGAGGAGGAGAGCCATGATGGCTAGGCCTGCTAGGCCCTAATCCTTCTTTGACTCAATTTTTGGGAACTCCTGTGCCTGCAAGGCACAGCTGCAGCGGAAGGCTTGTGTCTTCTTCATCCTCTTCATCATCAGGGAGGATTGCTGTAGCTGTACTTCTTCCAGTCTTCTTCATCCTGTTCATCATCATGCCTGGCTGCTGTGGCTGTGCAGGAGGCTACCTGTGAAGGGGGACACTGTACCATCGCCATTTTCGCTCCCAGGTTGGACATTTATTTTGCCTGGGCGTGTGTCTGGACAGTGTTGTGGTGGTGGGAGTTTGAGTTGTGGCCCCCAATCTCCATGCTGGGGGTGCCTGTGCGCTCAGGCCCATGAGTGACACTGAGGATCAGGACGGTGGACTGCCAGCAGCTCAGCAGCAACAGCCTCAGGACGGCGGCCAACCAGCAGCTGTGCAACAGCCTCCTCAAGCTCAAGCAGGAGGCCCGCCTCCAGTGCCTCAAGCGCCGCCAGTGGTGATACCGATTGCTCAGCCAGGACTTCCTGCCATGGCCCAAGCACAGGTGACAGATGATGACAGATGATGACAGCATGCTGGCAACCATGTTATACTCAGCGGGGCCTTCAGTTCAGGAAATAATTGAGTCGCTTCCACCAGGGGATGGATCCTATGATGCGGCAAAGGCTGCCCTTCAGGCCCATTTTCTGCCCCTTGCCAACTCAGACTACGAACGTTTCGTGATGCTGTCCGCTAAACAAAAAGAGGACGAGACTTTGGACACCTTCTATAGACGCTTGAGGCACCTGTCACTGGCATGTGCGTGGGGCGATGTGGATGACATGATAAGAACAATGCTCATCCAGGCGTGCTCTTCGGGCAAGCTCAGAAGACAGGTCCTAAGAGAGCCCGGCACCACGCTCCATCGCATCCTGGAACTGGGGCGGTGCCATGAGGTGTCTGAGGCTGGGCTGCTAGGATGGAGGCTGGGTCATGCTCCGTCAAGACTGAGGAGGTGTACGCCATGTGGCAAGGTGGCAGAGGCATCAGAAGACCTGGTATTGGGCCCCGTGACAGAGCTGGAAGAGCGGGTGAGTCCTACCAAAAGTGCGGGTACGACCTTCCCCACCCAACAGAATGCCCAGCGGCCGGAAGGACGTGTGGAAGGTGTGGGCTGCCTGATCATTTCTACCGGGTGTGCAAAGTGCAAAACAGCCCTGCCCATGATGGTGCCTAGAGGCCCAGCCCGGTCCAGGTTCCTTTGCCAGAGTCGCCCGCCGAATGTTGCCCAGGTGGAGCAGAGTGAAGAAGATGCCCAGGTGGAGGAGGCAGACGAAGAGGAGGAAGAGAATATTTTATTTGTCGCCAGTGTGGGGGCCCTAAAAGGAAAGAACAGAAGACAGCCGAGGTGTGTGGTGGAGGTCAACCAGTCACCAGTCCCAGTCCTGGTAGACACGGGAGCGTCAGTCAGTATGATGGCCCGTGGGCACTATGACACTATGGACACGCCTCCCAAACTGGTCATGCCCAAAGCTTGTATCTTTGTCTTTGGGGGTCTGTAACCTATCCCACTGGACGGTGCCTTTGTGGCGAAGGTGGAGCATGATGGCTCGCAGTTCACTGCACGATTCTATGTAACGCCGGTAAGCACGAACACCTTGCTGAGCTGTGCAGCGGCTGAGGCCCTCGGCATCGTCAGTTTTGCGTACTCCGTGTATCTGGAGGACATTAACGACCTGCTTGACAAGTATTCCACCTTATTTCATGGGATCGGACAGATGGCCGGCGACCCGGTGAGGCTGCATATTGATGAATCTGTGCAGCCCATCGCCCTAAAACATCGCAGGGTACCTTTTCACCTTCGTGAACATGTGGACAAGGAGCTGGACAATCTCATTAATCTCGATATAATTGAGAAGGTGGAGGGTCCGACTCCCTGGGTGTCCCCGATTGTAGTGGCGCGGAAACCGCAACAACCAGATGCCGTCGGAATCTGTGTCGATATGAGGCTGCCGAACAAAGCCATCAAGAGGGAGAGGCACCTCACCCCAACTATTGATGACATCATTGCCGAGGTGCAGGGTGCTCGCTTTTTTTCAAAGCTGGATCTCCGAACGGGCTACCATCAGGTGGTCCTACACCCTGAGTCGAGGTACATCACCACATTTACAACACACCGAGGACTGTACTGCTATAAAAGACTGAGTTTCGGTGTGTCCTCGGCAGCAGAAGTCTTTCAAAATATCATCCAGGGTGCCCTAGCAGATCTAGAGGGCGTTTTGAACATCAGTGATGATATCCTGGTGTTTGCCAGGACGGAGGTGGACAACCTGCGGAGGCTGGCGAAAACTTTTGAGAGGCTGCAGTCGCTAGGCCTCACCCTTCACAAGGAAAAGTGTGAGTTCCTGCGCCCTTCCATTGAATTCTTCGGCTTTGTGTTTAAAGAGGGAGGGGTGTCACCAGATCCTAAGAAAGTCCAGGACATTAAAAAGGCGCAGCCACCCGAATCGGTGCCCGATGTGAGGAGCTTCCGTGGCATGGTCACGTACTGTGGACGGTTTATTCAAAACCTTGCCTACAGATCTGAACCACTCAGGGCCCTGACAAAGAAAGAATCCACCTGGCACTGGGGCCCGCTTGAGCAGGCGGCGTTCGAAGACATCAAGGGTGCGCTGGTGGCTGATGACACCATGGCGTTCTTTGACCCTGCCTTACAGTCGGAGATCATTGTGGACGCCAGCCCGTTTGGCCTGGGCGCCGTGCTGACGTAGATTGATCGTGATGGGGGTGTCCGCCCGGTGGCCTACGCCAGCAAGGCGCTGTCGGAGACGGAGCAGAGGTATTTGCAAATTGAGCGCGAGGCGCTGGCAGTGCTCTGGGGTTGCAGACACTTCAGGCTATATGTTCTGGGGTGCCCGGTGACGGTCATGACGGACCACAAGCCTCTGTTTCCCATCCTGGCAGAGTCGTCGTCCAAGCCGCCGGCAAGGATCGAGCGGTGGATGCTCGCTCTCCTGGAGTACGGGGTTACCTTGGTGTATTGGCCGGGGCGAACAATGTGGCAGACTATCTCTCTCGACACCCGGGTGCGCCTGGGGGAGAGGAGCACGACACATGTGCTGAAGAGGCTGATGAACATGTCCGCATGGTAGTGGAAGCAGCCACGCCGAATGCGATGCCCCTGGGGGAGCTCGAGGCAGCAGCAGCGGGAGACAAGTGTTTCCAAATCCTGAGACACTCCATGCTGCGGGGCTCCTGGAAATTGGTGTTGGAGGCCCTGGCGGTGCGCACTCAGGAGGCCAAGACGGGACTGGAGCAGCTGTGGAAGGTCAGGGAGGAACTATCATTCTCAGCATCTGGCCTGCTGCTCAAAGGCGATCGCATTGTCGTACCTCAGTCCAAGGTGAAGGACGTGATTGCTCTTGCTCACCATAGACACCAGGGCGCCGCAAAGACCAAGGCCAGGCTAAGACTGAAAGTATGGTTCCCGGAACTCGAACAGAAGGTGGATGACTTTGTGGCCGCCTGTGCCTGGTGTCAGGCGGCATCTCCTCTGCAGCGAGAGCCGATCATAGAGGCGATGCCTCGAGGAATGCGACCCTGGGAGGTGGTTCATGCAGACTTCGGCTCCACCACGATGGGCACCCACTTTCTGGTGATCGTCGACGAATACTCCAGGTACCCTGAAGTTGAATTTGTGGAATCGGTGGCCTTCGAGCATGTGGTGGTGGCCGTGGAGAAGGTGTTTGCGGCCCATGGTTTCCCCCACACATTGTGCTCTGACAACGGGGCACCGTTCCAGAGCGAGTGGTTCTCGGAGCTGATGGAGAGCTGCGGGGTACTGCATAGTAAGATCACCCCCCTATGGCCGAGGGCAAATGGCGAGGCCGAATGGCTGATGACACTGAACAAGACCTTCAGAATTGCCCAAGGCCAGGGACAGTCCCTCCAGAGAGCCCTCTATCAGTTCCTGAGGGTGTACCGCACCACCCTGCATGCCTCTACCGGAGTGGCCCCGGCCGAGGTTCTATTTAAGCGGTGCCCTCGGGGATTGTTGCCTGAGGTGGGGGAGAAAGAGCCGGGGGTAATCGACAACCAACAGGTCGAGGCGGACCGACGGGTGAGGATTGAGCAGGAAAACATGAGGAGGGGGCCCCGCCCGCAGCGGCTGGAGCCAGGCGATGAGGTCCTCATCCGAAACAGACACCCCCATGGAAATCTCTCCCTTCCTTACGAGCCGGAGCCGTTGGACGTCAGGGCGGTCAAGGGGTCCATGGTGACTGCCTCGGACGGAAGGTCTGCTGTCACCCGCAACGTGAGCTTCTTCAAGAAGCTAGGGGACCTGAGAACTGACCCCCCCCTGATCCGGACTTGCTGGTGGTCCCTGAGGACGGAGGAGAGACACCCTGCACGCCTGAGTCCCCTGCCCGGGGAATGCCTGTGGACAGACTACCTGTGCCAGAGGTAAGCGCAAGGTACCCCCAGAGGGGTGGGTGAGGGAAACCCACTCACATCAGCGACTACGTTTTGGGACACTTATCTGAACGGCCCGAGGCCGGGGACTTCTAAATAAAGGGACCCTGGTGGATGCTAATAAAGGGGCGTGTGGGGAATCTGTTATTGAATGTTTTGAATTAGTGTTTGTTGGTTGCCCCTTTGATTTATACTGCAGGCGGCGGCGTGCAACGCTCACTGTACCTTTCACAGATGGGAAATATCCATTTCCATATCAGTCTTTGTCCTGACCACATGGGCAGTCCAGCACCGAAATGCTATGGCAATTCCTCTCTGAACAAGAGTACCAACAGCAACCCCATACACGTGTTTCAGCCTTGTTGGGCTTCATCAGTGAGGTGAAGCTGTGCCTCTCTGAGCACAGTGAGCAGGAAGTCCATGCCTGGTTGCCCCAGGTAACTCAGGGTGACCAACCCCAAGTTCCTTGCAAATATTTCAAAAAAGGTAGCAGGCGCTCCTCTCCAGAAAGAACATAGCATGATAACCTGTTCTGAGATGAGAGTTTGCAGCACACGCTTTTTGCTCACTGTACCTTTCACAGATGGGAAATATCCATTTGCATATCAGTCTTTGTCCCGCCCACATGGGCAGTCCATGTCAGATAATGGTCGTTCCTCCCCAACCTCCTCCTCTCCTGGACCTTCAGACGAACTGTCCTTGGAACTTGTTGTGGTCTTCTTTCAAGATTTCCTGTGGTCTGGTGTCAGTCTTTCTTTAGCCGTTTTCTTCTTCTTGTCATGCAAGTAGGGCCTAGCTTCCTCAGAGGCCACCTTGGCAGGGAGTGAAACCTGCCTAAGTGGAACCCTGAGGAGCTAGACCCCAAAGAACAGGCAAAAAGCTTCTGGGCAATAAAAAACCCTGGTAGTCTTCAAGCAGTACTGTTGGGTAATGTTCTGTAACAGATGTACAATCCTCAGAAAGACTTGTAACAGTTCCAGAAGGAAAAGGAGAATGCAGGTAGGTGGAGAAGATCCTTAGAATGGAAGATGTATTACACAGGAAATACTGGTCAGGAACTAGCTGTGAACTAACTTGCTCTGCAGACTTGAATTCCCCAGGAAGGAAAGGAATCGTCCATCGACGGACACAGAAGGAAACAGTACAGAAGATCAAACAGAAAGGAAGGAGAAAAAGAGGTGATTCCGTGTAACAGTGTAAGTATGATTATATAGAACAAATAGTCTGCGATAAGTTGCAAGGAAGGAAGAAAAGGCTGTACCTGAGAAGAATCAGAGCAACCCCGAGTGAAGTGAGGTAGGAGACAATAAGTGTGTAGCGGAAGCGGTACGGGAAGGCAATGTGCCCAGTCCATGGCCGGTACACGAACAGAGAAGCCCGATCGAAGAGGGGACAGGGAAGCAAAGACCATGAAGCGAGAAGGAGGCAAGGCGAGAGGACAGACAGGCACAGCGAAGGGAGCTGACAGGACAGAAGGAGACTAGGGAAAAACAACAGCCTGCGAGGTACCGGAAGGAAAAGTACGAAGGCTAAGAACAGGGAAACCAGCAACAAAAATGAGTGAAGTAGAGAAGTAAGCAGGCGGATTACTACAGACAGTAGAAAGCCAGGAAGGAAATAGAACAAGGCGGGATACAATGCAGAGAAACTCAGCGGTGTATACCAATCGTTGAGAGTGTTAAAGGGTAAACAGATACAACGTGCTGAGCAGCGGGCATGGCCAGAATATATAGAGTAGGCAGCCATGTTGGATGAGGACTAGACTGTAATGTCAAGTTACCTTGAAGACTAGAATCGCCAGGCATTCCACATCTTCCACGGGCGAATCCTGACAGTCCAGCACCGAAATGCTATGGCAATTCCTCTCTGAACAAGAGTACCAACAGCAACCCCATACACGTGTTTCAGCCTTGTTGGGCCTCATCAGTGAGGTGACACCCTGAGGTACCTGGGGGCAACCAGACGTTGACTCCCTGCTCACTGTGCTCAAAGAGGCACAGCTTCACCTTACTGATGTGGCCCAACAAGGCTGAAACACGTGTATGGAGTGGCTGTTGGTACTCTTGTTCAGAGAGGAATTGCCATAGCATTTCGGTGCTGGACTGCCCATGTGGGCGGGACAAAGACTGATATGCAAATGGATATTTCCCATCTGTGAAAGGTACAGTGAGCAAAAAGCGTGTGTTGATTTACAGTTTTGACCTTTGAATTCTACACCTAAACCATTATTTTTCATTCTGTTTCTAAATGTTTCTAGTTCTTTCACTGAGCCATTCCTAATCAAAAACACGTCATCAATGTATCTTGCTGAAAGGGCCACCTGTGTGTTGAAGGATGGGTCCTTGTATACCATTTGATCCTCGTACATGCCCATAAAATGATTGGCAAGTGCCGGGACATATTTAGTTTCCATGGCGACACGTCTGCATTGATGAAAGTATTTGTTGTCAAACATGAAAATGTTGTGTTCCAAAGTTACCATTAACATCTCTTTAATCATTTTCACGAAGTGGTAATGAGAGGCGGAATCATTTCTAAATACATAGTCAATTGTTTGAATGGCAGCATTGTTTTCAATGATTGTATAGAGAGGGCGTGTACATCCCAAGAAGCTAGAAGATACGTTGACTGTCAAACTGTTTTGTCAATTATATTGATGATATGGGTGGTGTCCTTGATGTAGGCTTTCAATTCAGGCACTCTAGGCCTCAGGGCTTGGTCTATATATTCTGCAAGTTCTTCTTTAGCCCATCCCAGGCTACTTACTATTGGTCTTCCTTCTGGAATTTTGTCAAAGTTCTTGTGTACTTTTGGAAGAAAGTAGATTGTTGGAAGAATAGGATGTTTGACATGTAGAACGTTTTTTTCGTCATCTGTGAGGAAGCCTTTTCTCTACCACATGCTGATAGACTCTTCAATGGATTTCAATATATTGATTTTGGGGTTACTTGTTAGTTCTTCATAGCATCCAGGTATTGATAAATGGTTGTTGTCCATCAATAAATAGTCGCACCTATTCATTATTATATTGTTGCCGCCTTTATCTGCCTCTTCAATTACTATTGTGTTGTGATTTTTGAGGTCTTGCAGTGCTTTGCGTTCATCTTTGGTTAAATGGAACTTGATTTCAGGTTTTCTAATGTTGGTTTTCCTTTTTTCACCATGATCATGAATATCTCTTGTGGTTCAATCATGTTCTCGGGAGCGAACTGGGGTGTGAATTTGGATTTCTCCTTGAGCTCCTCTTGTATTAGACTCATGGGTATTATTCGTAATTTATGTAATGTCTCATGTATTTCATCTGACTCCCTTTCTTCCACATTTTTTGGAGTATGTATGTTCTCAATGTCAGAAATGGTTAATGAGCTCTTCGTCATGGGTGAAGCATGTTGCTGATTTTGTCTTACTGCTGTGGCAAAGTATTTTTTAAGCTTCAGCTTTCGGACAAATTTAAACAAATCAATTTGTATCTCAATGGTATTGGATTCACGCGATGGAGCAAATTTAAGGCCTTTATTCATTAGGTTGATTTCATGAGTTGTGAGTTGTCTGTCGGATAAATTCATTACTTAGTTGTTTACTTGTTCCTTTTCTCCGCTTCCCGGGCACTGGCCGTCGTTAGGTGTCTGTAGTCTTCCTGAGCATCTGGATTCCCGCTGTTGGCCTTGACTTTTTGCACTGTAGCCTGGAAACGGACCTGTCTGGTGTTGATTGTTCTTGTTCCTTTTTTGTATCGTCTTATTTGATTTAAGAATCCTAAACTTTCATTATTTCTGTTCTTATCCCCTTCTTCAGGAGCTTCCTTATCTGTGTCTGAGTCGACCTCAGAGCTTGCAGATGATGTATTAGGAGTGTTTGTTTTGGATGTTGGTTTGGTAAAATAGATTGAATTTCTCTTGAAACGTGTATACTCGATCATCTCTGTAGTCACGTTTGTCCCGAAAGAATTTTCTTCATTTTCTTAATTTGATGTCGTCCTGGTATTCTTTCAATATTTCATGCATTTTTAAAACATTTTTTTCTTTTGTTATTCTAATGCCTTGGTGTCCTTGATGTCATTTTTGATTGTTTCAATTTTTTCAGTTACACGTTTGTGTTCTCGTGTCGCATGTTCTACAAGTAATTCCAACATCTCGGTCTTGATTTATCTCGATTTATCTTGTAATTTCGCAGTGATATTAATGACTTTGAGCTTTGTTGTGATATACCCTGTTTTGAGAAAGGCTCAGCAAGAGCCGAAACACGTGTCAAATAAAAAGGGCTCTCCCACGGGAGAATGGTGACCTAAAACCAGTTTGTACTTAATCTTGGCTAAATTTGTGTGGCGCAGTCAACCATGTGAAATCCATATCTACATTTGCCTAAAACCTCGGAGGAGGGGTAGTGGTTCCTCCAAACAACTTTTCACACAGACGTGACACGTGAGACTTACAACAATATGAAAAGGGCGCGAGGCCTTTGAGGTTGAACCAAAACAACTACCCAACTATAGTAGAATTCTTAAAACAACCCTATTATTTTCAGGATCATTATTGCTATTATTTTCCAATTTCTGATCTAAAAAGGCATGATTTATAAAAGTGACAAAAATTGCATGTTGAATTCAAAATTTGAGTTTTCCAGGGTAATAGAGAATCACAGCTAGCAAGAAGATTTATACGCTTCTTTGCAATACTTCTTGTAACCTCATGTTGTTCGACGATTTGGCTTTTCTTCCTTATTATTATGGGATTTCACCACATAGTGATTAAAAATGCAGATGAAGTATTGAGCAATGAGACGACATCTTTTATCCCCAACAAAAGCACGGGTAACATTTTCCATGAGATTTCTAAACAAATTATCCGACTTAAGAGAGATGCTGGAGAAGATCATGAGGATATAAATACATGCCTTTATAATTCAGCCCATTTAAAGATTAACACATGGTATCACTATCAACCCATGAAGGAGGTGCGGAGGAGGACGTCAGATGAAATCTACCATGGGTATTCTCTCATCCCTTATGCCACGAACATGTATTGCAAAAGAAATACCGATGCATGATGTGAAATTCCTCAGCCATCTAGCAGCATGCACAACAAGAGGACAATTTGAAGGAAAATGGACAACCCTAAGATGGATATCGAGGAAGACATTGCCATATGAAGAGCAATACATAAAATCCAGCAAATGGATAATTAGAATGCTCATGTATTCTCGCAGTGACATGACTGGAGACCAGATAAGGATTGTTGAACAAAAGAGACTGGGTTGTTCAGATGCATGGGAAATGCCAGGTTTACCAGGATGCTGGGAAAGACCTCCAGCTATTAGTATATGGACGAGTAGCAACTAGCACAGGATGGGAAGATGAATGTTAGCCTGTAGCACACACTGATTGATGACAGCACCAGTGCAGATGATGCAAGTAGTGGAGATTAATACCTGAAGTCATGGGCCAAGTATACCAAGTTATTAATATGGGTCAAGAATGAAGCAGGACCTGTATCCATACTGCCAATGAAGAATGCCACAGTATGCTTCAGGAACAGAGGGCTGACCAGAGTTGGGGTAAACAAAGAATGTAAGCAGATAATTGATGTACCAGGAATGAATGGAGAAACTGCTGTGTTGATAGATCATTACTGGGCCTGTAGACCCAGAGCTTATATGCAGCTTCCTAAGAATTGGGGAGGAATATGTTCTATAATGGTCATACATGTTCCTGCACTGGAAGGAGGCATGTGTGCCTACATCGGGCCTTCCTGTTGCACATACTCACCTGTCCATGATGCAGGAAATGGAACCCTGACAGAGGCAATAACTATGCGGTCGACCCTGCATACAAAGATGGAAGACGAGGTAGATGAGATCGAAGAAGATGACTAGTTCTCGTCATGGTTTTCTTGGGTTGCAACCTGGTTGGAAAATGCCTTCAAGTTGCTTGGAGCAATACTAGTGTTCCTATTGCTGGGATTCTGTCTTGTAAGAATAATTATAGGACAATGCAAGAAGAAAGCAAAGAAAGTTATTGGGATGAAGATAATGATCAATGTGAATGCTTAGACTGGCAAGCACATGCAGACTGAAAGCACCACCCGTAAGCATCTGAAAGGAAGTCCCCTGGCATCCCCAGGAACAATGTTTTACTACCCCAATGATCATAAGAACTATGTGGGGTGTTGGCGATTCTGTCAACCAACTGGGGAGTGCAGATATATGGCCTAGAGTGTGGATGAGCATATAAAGAATGCAGGTAGCCTGAGGGGATGACAAAGATATGTATTCCGAAGAAACCAAAGTATGAAGAAAAGTTGAAGAAAATTGAGGAGGTTGTCGAATACTTGACCAGAGGGGGTAAAGTAGAGAGTCAGATGTACACGTAATCGCTAGTGCTTGCCCCTTGACCTCTGTCATTCTGCAAGAACCGCAATAGAGCAGTATGTGTGACACCAGGTATCATCCCAATACCGCATCGAAGATACGAGATACGTTATGTACTCAGGCAACCGTATCAAATGTACCCTGTCACTGACATGGTGGAAGGATGTCTGCATACACCACAGAACATAGAAGAGCTATAAGTGAAATCAGACCAGGGTAAAAGTGAAGTCATTAAGAAAAGGAACTAGAACGTACTGAAATGATATGCGAATACTTAAAGAATGATGATGTAACTGAAGTAACAAGAAAAACATGAATGAATATGCGAAGAAATTATATATACTAAGAGCATAAGTAATAGATTGGAAAAATGCAGTCCTGGTCAACCTGTGGTGAGTCCTAAATTATTTAACTTGATATCAGTTGTGTTGTCATCAAGACGGATGTCTAAATGTTGTGACTGCCCAATATTAATTGTGCATCGTATATTTTGGGTTGGATTATCCAAGTTGCGCAAACATAGTAGTTTAGAAAGGAATTGCTTTCAAAGTTATCGGTGTGTACAAAACATCACGTTTCATTCATTGATTCTTCATTTCATTAGTTCATCACTTTTGTTATAGGCTTGCAATGACAAATAGCTTTGTTGTAGTTCCCTTCTTTTAAAAAAGAAATATTGTGTTTTGTTCAGTGTGAAAAAGTCTCTTTTTGGAGAAAAACCTCTTTTAAAAAAGAAATCTTGTGTTTTTTTCAGTGTGAAAAAGTATCTTTTTTAGTTGTTCCCAGTAATTCAATGCTTCTACGGCTTCCTCTTTGAAAGACGGAAAAATACAAATCCTGAGGCCTCTTGGGATTCTTCCTACCTCTAGATACATTTTAAGAGTTTTAATCTCCCACCATTTAGTTAGCTCTTGTTTGGATGGTGCTTCCACTTGCTCAAATAATCTTTTGATTGAGAGGGAAGAAGACATAGGTGCTGTTGTTGTGGATTTGCCATGTCCTAAAAAGAGTTGTTCTGTCTCTGCATCTCTCGATTGGTCATTTTCATCCATTGTGGGTATCCTTGTTATGTTACTGTTGAATAATGAGTTTGTTAGATTTAATGGTTTGTATTGTAATAGCTTACTTTATAAAGGATTCAGCCTCGGTTGAGTGTTGATCACTACTAGATTGGAAAAAATGCAGTCTTGGTCCACCTGTGGCGAGACCTAAATTAGTTAACTTGATATGAGTTGTCTTGTCAGCAAGATGGATGTCCAAATATTGTGACTGCCCGATATTAATTGTAAATTGTATATTTTGGGTTGGATTGAATGGAATATTTTAATGAAACTGAAAACAGCCGACACGTGTTTCGAACACAAGGTCTTCTTCCAAGTTAATATATGCGTATCAAATATCACAGACAGTTAATGTACATAACAAATATATAAATATGAAAAGTCAAAAATGGTTGAATGCACCAGAAACAAAAATCGGGGCAGGTAAGAATGTAAGGTGGACCAATAATTAAATTCACAATATTACAATGAAATAATGTTACCATTCATGAGTTGACGTCAACATAGTCACCAAAGTCACCAACAATCCATAGCAGGGAGAAAGAAAGACACATAACACGCGGTAAGGGTACACATAATACATTGTTAATTGATAAAATAACTGTTTTAGTCAACCTTTCAAGGTACAACTAATGTTAAGAGTGGAACTATATTGTGTAAACCAATTAAAAATAGTTTGCCGTATTTATAGTAACCAAGTGGGTGACACCAGAGCCAAGAGATCATAACACATGCTCAATCATGCAGTGAAAATCCCATATCTATGAAGATCCAGCTGTTTGTATAGATTAGGGTGCACTTAGATAAATATATAGTGAGCCATTGTTTGTGACTTGTTAGGGAACGGCCTGATCAATTATCATGTCCACCTACCTTTACTGTGTTCTGTTCTCCCAATTGTGGGAACTTAAAGTGTACTAAAATTGAAAAAACAAAAGATTTAAATAAATTAACACTTACTTATAGGAAACCCTGTACTCACCCTCTCTGATTAGCATACCTGTTTTCAGTAAATTATATTGGCTGCAATTGTGTAGCTCTCAAACTCAAGAGCACATGATGATTTCCTATCCATACAAATATAACACTCACCTGATGTCCCTGGCAGATCGGCGTGCATCCACTCTCAAGGGCAACTGCCCTGTAACAGAGTTCTTTTAAACTGCTACAAATGACCTAGAAGTAATCAGTAGGCCCACATTGAGCCATCATCTTGGATAAGGCTGATAGCGATGTTGCAGTTGGGTTCACCGCTACCACTGCAAAAAGTAATCACATTAGGAATTGAATTATGTACAATTAATGATGTCATGTACAAGCTCTAATGTTATTCTGAGCAAATGCTGCCACTTTGAAAAATAAGGGCTTAGGCTGCATCTGCCCACCATCTTGGAATGGGATAGGCATAATAAGGACCATCAGTCAGACTGCTTTCCCAACTAAAATCTTTCCATATACACAGTTTCCCATTAGTAAAGTTCTGGGTCACAAGCCCAAGCCTTGGCTCTGATGTTCCCCAAAGAGACATCAAAGAACACTTAATTTCATTTTTTTTAAATATATATTTATTAGATTTTAACAACAAATACATATCACTAATACATATGGATTTCAATTACATTCCTTAACTACAGAGTTTTAAACATATTAATATTCCATATTGCTATAATATCAGCATAACGACTGGAATCATTTTATAATCTTATACAATGAACTAATAACCCCATATTAAATCCAATGTAGAAATGAGTACGATAGATTGACACATACAAACAACACAACATAGCACAGCAACAAAGAAAAAATATATATATTTTCGCTCATATAAAATTTTGAAAGGACTCCATAGTGAAAGGTAGATATCTTCACAACCCTCATTTACTAATGACACTTTCACATATTTAGATAATATTTGCATTTCTACCAACCAGTCTTCCATAACAGGCTTTTTCCTACTTTTCCAGACTCTAAGAATCAACTTAACAGCAACCACCAAGGCCTTGTCAATCCATGCATCATATTCCCTTGCATTTAGGCATCTTCCTCTATACAATAGTAAAATCACAATATCTATTCTGTTTAAAACCTCCTTCCAGAAAGTTTGCACCCGCGGGCAGCTCCAGGGTAAATGTAATAACGTTCCCGATCCCTTCCACAACTCCAGCACACATCATCATTCAGTAGCTTAAGCTTATGCATTTTTTTCTGGAGTCCAGTAAATTCTCCCAATAACTTTTTGCCTTATGAACTGCAAACTCGTGTCCATTTTTGCTTTAGGTCCTACTGTAAGCAGGTCCTCCCACTCCTTCTCTGATATTATTAAATTAATGCAATTTGACTAAACTTCTTTCAATTTTAACCATGGAACTACATAATCCAACCCCATAGCCATGAAATGCATATAAGTAGACACACCATGTTCCTGTTCATCAAACAGCTTACAAATCTCTGGTCTGTGCTCCATCTCTCTATCAAGCTTACTCATTCTCTGACTTATAAGGGAATTCAACTCTATATAATGATTCAAGTATCTCCTATTTAAGCTAAATTTACTTTGTAATTCCTCAAAACTCAGTATCCTATTTCCCTCCAAAATATCCCTTACTATTAGAATACCCCTCTTAAACCAGTGCAAACATCTGTTTTGCAGTTGCAGTTCTTGATTATTCCAGATAGATGCACTATGACTGATCCCAAAATGTTGACAATCTTCTTTAAACCATGCTACCAGAGCATTCCTAGGTGCTACTATTGGCTGAAGTCTTGTGTTTTATCCTGACATCTTCGTCATTGTATAAAGAGTATCCAGAGAGTAAGGTTTACAAATATCTCTTTCAATCTTCAACCAAAACTGATCTTTTTCATTCTCATTACTGAAAAAGTGTGAACCTTTCTTTATAAGGAATCCTCTCTAATACGTAAAATGATCTGGATATCCAAACCCCCCTTCTTGTACTTCACGTAATAAAATGTATTTTGGAACAAGGTTTTTTACCAATCCCCCAAAGAAAATTTAGAAAAACCTTTTCAATTTTCTGCAATTTTTTTGTAATTAATAGAGTAAGTGATTGTATAATCTACAACACTTTTGGTAATAACACCATTTTAATAGCATTTATCTCAGCCCATAAATTCAAGGTTATTCTTTTCCATTTCTTCATATTGATTGAAATTTTCCCTAGTATTTTAACAACATTTAATAGAACAATCTGTTTTAAATTTCCAATAATAGGAATTCCTAGATATTTCACTCCATTTGGGGACCATTTGCAGGTCCAGGATTCAAACACATTTTTACCGCTTACAGTGGAAAGGGGGAATATTTCTGTTTTATTCCAATTAATCTTATGCCCCGACAATTTCTCTACTTCCTCAAACATTTATTTCACAACCGGGCCACATATTGAAGGATTTAGAAGACGTATTGTCATATCATCCGCATAAGCTAATATTTTTAGTTCAGTACCTCCTATTTGAACCCCCTTCATTTCATTGCATTGTCTAATGTGTGCTGCTAATGGTTCCAGTGCTAGATTAAAGCAATTTGTTTTTAAGCAATGTTTCCCTTCTTCAGTTACTATGGATTTAATACATGTTTCATCTGTTATCCCCTTTAATTTATTAGCCAATATCTTACAATTTTTATCCCCAAATTCCTCAAATGTTTGCTTGTTATCAAAAATCATTTTTCTGGCATTGTGTCTATTTGCTTCATCATTTCTCCTTCCAACCTTCTCATCTTATGTTTATTTCTGGATCATAATTTGCGTAAATGTGCTGCAAGTTTTTAACTTCGTCTTCCTTTTTTTTATATTCTCCAAGTTCTTCCTCCTAGCATGGGCAAATCTACTTATTAGTTCTCCTCTCATTACGGCTTTAAAACAGTCCCAGACTACCTTCATATCAGCCATTTCTATGTTTTCCTTAAAATAATTATTAATGAAGGTCTCTAATCCTGTAATAACTGTTGAGTCTTTAAGCACCCATGCTTGCAGTCTCCACCTTTTTTCTTGACCTTAAAACCCGTAGTTGTCATTTGCATTTCAATGAGTGCATGGTCTGAGATCGCCCTTTCCCTAATCTCTGAGCACATCACCTGAATGACCAAATTATCACTTATGAGTATATAATCTATTCTTGAATGTGAGTTATGCACTCGCGAGTAGAAGGTGTATTCTTTTCCCATTTGGTGCATCTCTCGCCATATATCCACAAGATTGTATTTTTGGGTAAAACTATAAAATTCTCCACTTATTCCTTCACCACTATATCTGCAGTATGATTTCCTATCTAGCTTGCTATTAAGCACAACGTTAAAGTCTTCTTCTAAGATTATGTTTTTTCCATGCATTTCATCCAGCAATTTACTCAATCCATCAAAGGTTTTTACAGTTGGTGAGCATGGGGCATAAATAGCTCCTACTGTCATCCTTTCTCCATCATATATCATATCCACTAGTAATATGTGGCCTTCATCATCTTTCACTATCTTCTCAATTTTTACAGATAATCCCCTTCTGAATAGAATACCAATCCCCCTTGATTTCGAATCATAACAATTGGATACCACTTGTGTATATCTAGAAATGGTTAGAAAGTTCTCTGACTGCTCAGTTATATGAGTTTCTTGAATAAACACTATGGGGGTCATTACGACCCGGCCTTTAAGGGTTTAATGGCGCTGTAAAAGGTGTCGGTGCCGTTAAACCCTTAACGCCTGATTACAAGGTCCCTTTGCGGGACCCGACCTTAACGGCTGGTTTTACCAGCCGTTAAAGTAGGGTGCCTCAAAGGGACCTCAGTGCTAATTACGGTACCGCAATTTGCGGTATCGTACTTAGCGCCTACCCCAGTCCCATTGAGCCCTATGGGGCGAAAATGGGAATGGGGAAGGGCCATGGTGAAATGGGGAAATACCGCCCCGCCAACCTTGGAATGGGGCAGTATTTCCCCATTCCACCATGGCGGACTCGTTACAACACCGGCACCAACCATGGTGCTAATAGCGCCATGGTTTAGCGCCGGGGTTGTAATGAGGGCCTATATCTCCCTTGCTTCTCCAAATTCTTCCTATAACTTTTCTTTGCTTAAAGGCACATTTTATACCTTTCACATTCCACGAGACAAAATTCAATGGCTTCATGTCCTAATGTTCTGTACCTTTCTGCCTACATACTAAGAATTGAGTGTGCTTCTTTTCAAGTCTAATAAACAAATAGCTCACCCAGTAAAAAATAAATAACTCATAAACAGCATAAAACAACAAACAAAACAAGGCAACACAAATAGACAAACAAACAATTAACAAAGCAAATAAGTAAATTCCTAATTGCAGTATTTGCTGTTCATCAGACACCTTATAAGCAATTTTATGTACAAGATCTACATCATCTCAAACTGTACTTACCAGTAGACCTATGCCCAGCTCATTACGTTTTCCATTACCTATCTTCCCCTTCCTTTATATTCAATTCTACAAATATAATACCTTTCACAAATTATCATCTTACAGAAGTGTCTCTAATAGGAAAGCATATAACCTTAACACCATTCCTTACTATCTTAACTTTTAATACTCTTATTCTGGCCTATCTACTTCTCCAGGTGCATGAGTAACACCTCAGAAAATAAACATTTAAACTAATTTAAACTGTCTAATCAGTGAATATTAACTGATCTATCTCAAGAAGTGAAAGCATGCAAACATGTAATAGTGATATTCAGTTCATCATCACGCTATTCTCATCTATAATACGGTATATTTTAGTAATCTATGTTCAGTCTTTACACATAATAATGGCTTCCTTCTTATTACTTGTATGATGTACCAATACCCCATTTGAAGATCATATATTATTTTAACATACCAAACACCATAACTACACATAATCAAGATCAATTCCCTCTGGCCTTACTACATAAATATGCAACACAAAATAGCCCACCATGCAGGTATCTACCTATAATCTCCTCCCACTTCTTCCACCAACCACAATTCCCTCTTTTCTATATGCAAATATCTATTCATAAATATTTTACAATCAATTTTCTCCTACTTACATATATATTAAAGTTGCAAACGCTTTTATCTACTCATGCATTGCCTTCACTGAAAGATAGGGCGGGCGAACCAGAATTTACTGTGCCTGATGTGTTAAATGAATTGAACATTGAGCAACAAAACATGGCCATTAAAGAATTAATGAGCAAATCTCATTTTACCCCAATATTCGTTGGTGAAAATATGAGACACCTTCCATAAAGCTGTCACTGGAGATATTCATGCAATTAGAAAGAAGAATTCCCCAAAAATTCTTCAATCTAACTGTTTCTGAATCGAAGGCTATCAAACAATTATTAGGAAACAACTCTCTTATTATTAAGGAAGGCGACAAAGGCAGTAATATAGTAATCCTAGATAAGCCGGTCTACATACAAATGGTGCTCAATCATCTTAACACACCAGGCTGTTATACTGTGTTACCATCTAACCCTACGAGAAATATTGGATCACTGGCAAGTCAGTTGTTCCTTAAATGGCACAAAAAGGGGTTACTAACTGAGGATGAAAAACTATTTCTGGTGGTGTCGCAACCCACTATCCCAACTATCTATTTCCTCCCAAAAATCCACAAAGACTACGATCGAATTACGGAAGGTAGGTTGATAATGAGTGGAAAGGGCTGGGACACTGAACCTTTATCACAATACATTAATGAATGTCTGATTCCAGAAGTTGAACACTTACTGACATACCTCCGGGATACTATGCATGTTCTACAAATATTCAATGAATTGCAAATGGTGACAACCAATTTTTGGTTACGGTTACACTGGACGTGAAGATCCTATATACTTCCATACAACATGGCCTATCAATAGAGAGTGTGAATTACATATTCAGGGGCAAGTCGGGCCTCTTTCTATGAGCATATAGAGATGGTGAAAGAACTACTTACATTTGTATTAGATAACAATGTATTCCTATTCAGTGAGTCATTCTACAAACAGAAGGTGGGTATTGCCATGGCAGCCAGTTATGCTCCAGCTTTCTCCAACATATTCATGCATCATTTTGAACAGATATATGCATTTACCAACCCCTTATTTCAGCCATTCATATGCTTATGGAGGTGCTGTAATGATGATGTTGTTATGGTGTGGACTGGCACAGTAAGAGATTTAAAAGATGTTGTCACATATCTCAATTCAAATAACTAGGGCCTATCCTTTACCCACATATGAAGCATATCCAGCATAGACTTCTTGGTCCTTAGAATCACAATTACTGTGACTGGCTTCATGACACATACCTTTAGAAAAAACACATCAGTAAATTCAGTGCTACATGCTATGAGTTGTCATAGAAAATCTGTCATTAATAACATACCAAAAGGAGACTACATAAGAGCCACACATAACTGTAGTCAGGAATGTGATTATCGGGTTCAATGTGGACAAATCAGACAAAGATTTCTGGCAAGAGGGTACTCATCTGCAATATTAGATGCAGCACAACATGAGGTCAACCAGTTGGAGAGAGTTTCTTTGCTTACTCCTACATCTAAAGATCATGCTATGAGTCCCTGAACACTCAGAATGATCACCAAGTACAATTCAGACAGCCAGCTTTTATATCATATTCATCAAAAAAACTGGCATCTGCTAAGACTGAATAAAGATTTGTTGGAACACATTGATACCAAACCAGATATCACATACAGCAAAGCTCCTACATTGAGGACTGTATTATGTCCTTCATTCATGAAGGATACACCGCAGACTGGAGTGTGGTTATAAAAAATGCACAAATGGGCTTCCATAAATGTGGAGGCTGCTCAATGGGCCCATTTGCCTTTGAAACAAATGAGATTAACTTTGGAAATACAGGCACTCAGAAAGTGGCAACATTCATCAATTGTAATTCCAAATTTGTAATTTATAGCATCATTTGTATTTGTGGTTCTCATTATATAGGCAGCACAATTTGGGTTCTAAAAGTTAGGATTCATGAACATATGAATAGGATTTCCAGTCAAGATGCCAAATACCCATTGGCCTTGCATTGGCAAAGATATCATCAAATGAACAACACTAAAGACTTGAGGCTTGTAGGAATGATACAAGCACCCTCACCGCTTCGGGTGGGAACTGAGAACTCATGTTGAGGCAATTAGAGTCTTGCCTTATCTGCAAATATAGGCCAGTCCATTGCGGTCTAAACACTGACCATGAGTTTTCTGTGTTCTTCTGACTATGTATCTGCACATCTAAAATCAGAGATCCAGGTCTGTCTGGAAGGAAAGTTAGCAAGAGACATTGTGCACAATTAAATTATACTGTAACAATGTCCATAACATTGGGTTTTAAAAATATGCCATTGAACCTTGTGCGTAAACTGTCTGCCCTGCTCCTTGCTAGTTCTTCAGTGCATAATATTGTTGCACTAAAATTTCTATGCAGATCTACATGGTGGGTAGCTATACGTAATTATTGTCATGTAGATGTGCATACATTGAAAGGTTTGTCAAATATTATACGCATACAAAATAAATAATTTAAAACAAAAATCAAAAAAACAAAAAGGAAATTATGTGTTCTTTAATGTCTATTTTAGGAACATCAGAGCCAAGGCTTGGGCTTGTTACCCAGATCCTCACTAATGGAAAATTATGTATATGGAAAGATTTTAGTTGGAACAGGGGTCTGACTGATGGTCCTTATTATCCCTATCCTATTCCAAGATGGTGGGCTGATGCAGGCTAAGCCATTATTTTTCAAACTGGCAGCAGTTTCTTAGAATAACATTAGAGCTGGTACATGACATCATTAATCGTACGCAATTCAATTCCTAATGTGATTACGTTTTGCAGTGGTATCGGTGAACCCGACTGCAACATTGCAATCACCCCAATCCAAGATGGCGGCTCAATGTGGGCCTACTGATTACTTCTGGGTCATTTGTAGCAGTTTAAAAGAACACTGTTACAGGGCAGTTGCCCTTGAGAGTGGATGCACGGCGAGCTGCCAGGGACGTCAGGTGAGTGTTACATCTGTATGGATAGGGAATCACTCATGTACTTTTGAGTTTTCATTTCACAAGTGAAGGGTTACTTTTAACATTGCCCTTCATTTTTTCTTTTGTTTTCTCTAATACCCCCATGGACTCTCGACAGAGTTGAGAGCTAAGCAATTGCAGCTAATGTAATTTACTGAAAACAGGTATGCTAATCAGAGAGGGTGTATACAGGGTTCCCTATAAGTAAGTGTTGGGGCATTTAATTGATTGAAAGCTTTTGTTTTTTCAATTTTAGTACACTTTAAGTTCCCACAAGTGGGAGAACAGAACACAGTCATGGTAGGTGGACATGGTAATTTATCATGCCGTTCTCTAATAAGTCACAAACAATGGCTCACTGTATATTTATCTAAGTGCACTCTAATATATACAATCAGCTGGATCTTCATAGAGATGGAATTTTCACTGCACGATTGAGCATGCGTTCTGATGTCTTGGCTCTGGTGTCACCCACTTCGGTACTATAAATATGGCAAACTATTTTTAATTGGTTTGCAAGGTGTAGTCCCACTCTTACTGCAAAATGTATCTATTCTCTCCAGATGTAGTCCTAATCTTCCTTGCCCTTCAACCACTCTGAGCTAAACCCTTGTGTATTGCTATCCCTAGGTTGCGCTGGTTGCTCCACTTATCTAGGGTAAGGGGATTGTGCAGAGAGGACTTGCCCTATCGCTAGACTATTATACACAACGTGAAACATGACTCATGCGTTTTTTCTAAAAGGCACATGTCATACTTATCGTGGCATGTGTCGTCTACCTTCCAAATGAAATTATGTATTTTTTTATTAGGCTTCTTTGTTTGGCAGATATTCTAAAAACAATTTTATGATGGGCACTGGGCATAGGCCTAGTGCAGCTCTCTGATGGTTCAATTGTTCCTCATACGTCACATACTTTGGCAAGTATGTTCCTAGTACCTGAAACTGTGGGACTGGGGTGTAGGCCATGTCTGGGACCTCCTCTACATAAGCATCTTACATGTTGCCCCAAAAGTAGCTAAATATGTAGGGACTCCATTGCCAGTTCCTTAAGAAATTCAGAAGCACACGTACCAGTTTGTATTCCATTCCCCAACTGATCGTACATGGTATCTTTAGAACTGATGATCAATTTTCTAAATAAACACAACCTGCCCCACATAACCATGCTTCTAATGGAACACAGACCTAACTCATAATGCAGTGCTTCCAATGGAACACACATAGGAAGACATCTAAAGACATATCTTGGTATCCTTGTCTCAACTTATCTAATTCCTCAATGGGCCACCTCGGAAAAAGAGTTCTAAACCATAACACATTTGCGGCATCGGTTTACACTTGTAGTAGCGCAGAGTCGGCACAAATAAACATTTTCCATATTTAACATCAATTTTTTTTAGATGGATTATTTGAACATTAACCTTTTCATCCAAAAATTGCCTATAGTGCAGCTTCCTTTTATTTCCAAAAATTGGATATCCCAAATAACACAGATGAGATTTCACGCACAGTTTTTCATGATTCAGAAACCATACTGGGTTTCCACTGGTGACACTATTGTGAAGCCGTAGGATTACAGTTTTTTTAGCATTAATCAGGAGCGAATTTGCCACTGTATAGTCTCTAAATGCTGTTAGTAAACGTTGCAATTCTAGCGGCGTGTGATCAAATAAAATCATCTGCGTAGGCAGTTCAGGATACCTTAACTCCCTCAATTGTCGGAGGAACAAAAGCAACTGCCTCCAACGCATTCTCTGCATCCGATACATAGAGGTTAAATATTGTCGGAGCAAAAACGCAGCCCTGTCGCAGGCCGTTGGTAGCAACTATTGCCTCCGACAATGTTCCCAGGTTACTTAGACGCACCTGTAATTTAGAGCCTTCATGCAGATGGTACAGTATTGAAAGTAGGGAAGATGGCAAGCCCATTCGATATAGCTTCCCCCAGAGAATACTCGTATCCACCATGTCAAACGCCATAGTCAAATCTATAGATCCTACATAGATTGGTGTACTTCCCTGTTTCCATGCCTTCCGTTGCAAGATATTCATTAACAACCCCCCCCCCCCCACATCAGTGCCAAACTTTTTACAGAAATCAAATTGCAGCCATGATAGGATCTTATTTACCTCTACCCAATCCTGGATGTATTTCAGTACCAAACCTGAACATTTTTTAGAATCCGCATCCAAGAGTGCAATTGGTCTGTAATTTGCGGGGGACGACCTATCACCTTTTTTGTAGACCGGCACTATATAGGCTATACGCCATGTATTCAGGATTTCTCGCACCGTAACTATGTCAGTATAGAGCATCAATAAGATTTTTGCCCATACGTTTACATTACTCTTGAAAATGATATTCGCTAACCCATAGGGCCCGGCCGCCCTAGATGATGATGCCTTTCAAATTAGCGATTTAATATCATTTTGTTCAATAGAAAAATCCCATGGATGTTGAATGACTAAATTCGGCAATGGATTTTTAAGCTTAGAGGGTCCCCTCCACTGCTGTTCTGATATTGCACATGTTTGCATTTGGGCCTGTTGTACATTTCGATTACTTGTTAGGGCCCAAAAGGATCTAGCAGAGAAATCTCTTAATGCTGCCAACATAGCTTCCCCATCCACCTGATATAAATTTGCTCTATGGGCTTTGATTTTGTTCTTCCATCTATTTTGAATTTTTCTCCTCTGGGCCTCCTCCTCAGTCGGGGATAGGTTATGTTTGCGTAGATGTCTCAACTCCCTAAGGCGGTTATTTTTTAATGTTCCGACTTCTATGTCGTAAGTATGTAGATGATTTATCTTCCTTTGTTTAACACTAGATACAGTGGCAGTCTGGTTAATAGTTTATAGTACATAGTGATCAAAGGTGTCAACAGTATAGAGCGTTGCTTTTTTCCCAAGGCTCGTATTATCCAAATCTGTTTGAAAAACAGCATTAACTCTAGCCGCATTGTCATTATGCCAGGTAATGCGATTCCCAGATACGTTAACCAAGTATGTATTTATACATGCCACGTATTTAGCATCACCCTCCATCCCCTCAAAATGTACTTCCAGTATCATATGGTCACTGCAGATAGTTTTCCTAATGCTCAATGTGCTAGCCAAGGCATATAATGGGGTTGAGAGATAGATGTAATCTATTCTGGTGGAGAACTTACCACTGAACCACCTGGCTGTGTCCACCAAATTGCCCAGTAACTGTCCTGCATTAATTAATCCCCATTTGTCAAAGACATTACGCCATAATTGACCCTGAGCAGTCTTGTCAATCTCTCCTCCCATTATGTTGCAATATTCTGTTCCATGGGTGCGCTTCCCTCCATTATATGCTGGTATTTCGACATTAAAGTCACCCGCAACCACTGTCATCACATCTGGGTGGAGTAGAGAAGCTTCTTCCATAATTGCCCCAAGTGTTTCTAAAGAGTTCATTATGTGATTTTTTACATTCCAATAGATGTTAACAACCAGAAAATGACTGGGACCTACACAATTCGATAGTCTAAATAGTACAGCTAAGCACCATTTTGATAATCGAAAGATTTTTGTAGTAATAGGTCCCCTGTCCACATGTATAGCAATAATCAGACCCCCATTAGGCCTACCCAATTTGCCTTGTGTAGCTACTTCCGAATGCACCACAAAACCATCTAAGACATAGGGAGTCGTGAACCAAGTCTCCTGTAAACAAAAAAAGGTAAATTAAGATAACAGGTGACAGATTTCTGGAGAGTTTTTTAAAAACCAGTTGCCCCTGGTGTTCCCTGACCAGGGTAAAAGTGTCTAAACGATTAACTATTCTGTTTTAAACCCTGTAGCTGCATATTAGAATCTTGCAGAGTTCATGCTAACCACCTCAAACTGGTTGTCCTTTAAACCATCATCATTCAATGTCTGTACTTCACTAGTTAATCTCACAGGATGTTCCACGCCCTTAGCTTTTGAGATCGGTAGGTCATAGCCTTAATTACTGTTTTGCAAACCTCTGCTATAGCTGCAGATGTCATAACCATACCTATAAAAACGTTTCTGCCTCCTGCAGTACTGCTTCGTAGATTGCTCTTGAGTGGAAGACACTCAGACATAGTCATATCTCTCCGGGTGGACATAATTAATCAATTTAATATGCCCAGATGAGATAAGACTAAGGTTCGATGTCTCATTGAATAGTGCAAGAATTCTCCTTCTATTCAAAGAAACAGACCCACCCTGCGGAAACAGACAGTACATTAGAAGGCTGGGGAGTTCCGGAAAGTGGGGCTGCCTCAGCTGTATCTCATCATAAATTCGAGAGTTTGTATTAAATTCTTTGTTTACACACTGCGAGTCTGATTCATTCCGCACTCCACTCTCCGCTTGAGATCCCCCTATCTCAATCATTCCATCCCTCCTTTCCACATGTGTTTCAACCACTTCTTTGATTAGGGCTTGCTCCAAAGTCTCAGTTGCTATAGAAACCTTTGGCTGCTCCACCATCATTAACTTCATCACTCTCTGTACCATCCTTTCAGTGAAGGGTTGCTCTCCCTCTATACCGTCTGAACGTAGGCCTTTGTTGACATTGTTTGCTGCATCTCCCCCTACAATCATTTGTTTCATCACTCTCAATATAATTCTTTCATTCACAGATAGCTCTCCTTATTCATCAGCGGACTGTCCATTATCTTTAATCTCTACTACATTTCCGCTTACCTCCTGTCTAAGACCCTCCTTCCACACCTCAGGATGCTCACCAATAAGTTTCTCCTTCCCTGGTCCATTAGATTGGAAGCTAGATTTAGCTCCAAATATCTAAGAGTAGGATAGGTGCGACAACTTTCTATAGTCAGTGGGGACAGCTACTGACTTAAACATTGGTATATCTAGATTTATTACAGGGTCTCCTCTCTCATGCGGCTCCCCTTCAACCTTATGATTACCAATGAATCTGGTATCTGCAAATTCGTTAGACTCTAGATGGGATCTAATGGGATCAATAATGATATTAACTCCAGTTTGCACCAATAATTCCGTCTCTTTCCCTCCTGTTACTTTAGCCATTATTTTTTTGGGAAAGAAGTTCAGGAGACTGGTCTTACTCCGACTATCATTCTGTGGACCATTACTCAAATTTGGACTATCTCCTTGTTTTTTTATTTTTCCCCTTTTTTTTCATAGTTTCAGCAAGTGTACCAGTCCCCACAGTACCTCCCTCCCTATCACAGATCACATCCTCCTCCCCTGACACATCCAGATTGTTTGCCATGTTAATGTCAGTCATCTCTTCTCTGATCAAATTCCTCCAATTTTTCTTTGACGCTCTATTCTGGCCTTTTCCCGGCTTTTGCTTAGTGTTATTATTTCCTCTTTTTGGCAGTCTCTTCTGATTTTTTGCCGAAGAGGCATGTATCTCTTTTGCATTGGCAACACTTCCCACAGTCGCGCCGTCATCCACTGCACGAGCGTCCCTTAACCTTTGTTCATGTGGAAGAGACCCTGCGTCTATCCCCTGGAGTCCTGACTCCCCATATTCCTGAATGGAATCAGTATTCGTCCCTCGATTAACCACCACATTTTCCTCTGTCATTGTATGATAGAATGTATTAATTTCTGCAGCCTTAATTAGTTTGCCAATTAACAAAGTATGTAGTTGTAATTCTGCTAAGATTTTGCCCCCTTCAGGTCTATTTTCTTTTTGTGCAGGCGTAACTTCCCACTCTACATCCTGATTCATTGGGTACTGGGAGAGGGCTAATAATGAACTATCAATAGGGGAATTGTTGTTTTCACCCCGGTTCCCTACATCTGAGTCAATCAAAAGCAGGGAGGCATCTTCCACAGTTGATTTTTGGGGCTCTGTTTGACTATCGTTATTAATCTCATCCTCCTTGTTCTGACCCGATTCGATCAAGAGGATAGATTCTGGCACCCGTATGTAATCTTAAATATGTGTATCCTCTGTAACTAAGAGTCTCTGGCACCCGTATGTAATCTTAAATTTGTGTATCCTCTGTAACAGCGTCTCGATGCCTTTTGGGCTGCAAGTGCGCTTAACAAATGCAAATAAATAAATAAAATAAAATCATCAACATTCATTTGGAGTGCTCCTAGCCCACTTTCCATTGGTGGGGAATGAGGTGAAGGCAGATCTAACGCCATTTTCATAGTACCCTTCACCGGAGTAAAGACCAAATGGGCGGACAAAATATCATATGCACGGACCTCCGACATTGTCTCCCTTCTAGTTAATGTTACTGTCCTCTTATATGTGTATCTTGGATGCTTCATAACACACACAGGCACTCACACAAAGGACATAGACTTCACAGATCTATAATACTGCGGATAAAACCTCAGTGTAGATGTTTAAATTCAAAATATCAGTTAGCAAATCACTCCTTTGAGTCCATTCCATTAAGGTTAACGTTCCAATACCAGTAGCTCTCAGGTACCTAACTAAAGTAGAGCCAGTACCTGCATATGAAACAGCATAAGCTCCGTGCCTCCCCGCCTCTCCGCCACCCGAACAGCCAAACAGCCTACTTGTGGGCCACTTCCGGGTGCGCGTGTGCACGTGAAAAAAATACATGTATGAGCACTGGGCTGGGGGGCGGAATCCAGATGAACGAGACAAAAGACAGACAACTCTGCAAAAGAACAAAAATAGGGGAATTCAATAATGGCCCCTATTGAGGAGACCTAGCACAGTCACCCCCACGGGTCGCAAAGTTAGTTAAAGTCCAAATCCAAATTCCAGCACTATAAAGAAGTGCTACTAAAAGTTAGTTAAGTAGCTGCGTGTTACGTAGCGAGAGGACCCACAGAACTTCCTCTTGCCGACTCACTTTCAGAAAGTAGCACTCCAGTCATGCAATCCAGCGCTGGCCGGGCACTAAGGCAGGCAGGTCACCGTTTCACAGGCACGGTGAGAAGGAAGAGGCAAAGTCCCCCACAGCCAAACAGCCCACTTGCAGGCCACTTCTGGGTGCGTTCCTGATTAAAGCAGAAGTTCTCCCTTGAAACTGCGGCAAGACCAGATTTTATGGCTCTGGCAAACCACATTCTCGTGCATTATGACAGGGGTCCACCTGTGGTGTGAAATACTGTAAACATGCATTCCCAGCCATGGCAGCTCACTGTCAATCGATACTGAGGGCAGGTGCTGGCTTCAGGCTGGCACAGTTGCAAATGAAAGGTTGTTGGGGTTTCCTCTCTCCTTTGTTAACTGTTAGGAAAGATTTCTTAATTGTGGCTAATTTTCCTTCCATGTGGCAACCCCTAAACTTTTTGCTGTTGTTTTCACCATGATCTAGACTTTGCCAGAGAAGTGCAGCCTTCTGCCGCACTCCTCTGGGCTTTCGCTCCATTCTTACGGGGAAACTGACATGCCCTTAAGACAGTCAGTACCGGGAAACGCTGTTTTCCGTAGTTTCTTTATCATGTTGCAGCTTTCGTGCAACATGGCACAAGAGGACACTGCAAACTAAGTTACTGCTCTCTTGGGTCTCTAGTCTTCTACAGGCCCTAGATACTCTCTTTGGATTGTAAATGAACGGTGCAAGTGAATCACGGACGGGATTGGTGGCAGCGATCGTTTCTTGTGTTTTTGAGCTCCTTTTGGCGTTTTAAGAGCGTTTCTCGCGCTTAGCCCAAAATGGTGGCCTGGCTCCCAAAATGGCCAGACCACGAGGCTCTTTGTCCTGTCCGCTGACCGTCTTGCCCCCTTCACCTCCCCCAGGTCGAGCCGACCCAGGGCCTTCCTTATTTGGGCATGTACTTTCCGGCGAAACACAGATGCTTTCGCGGGCTTCTACAGGCCTGTGTGTGCCTCCAGGATGGGGGCTGGGATGTCTGGTCCCAATACACATCCTGGGCGCCAGAGAGTCTAGGGTGGTGTGAATGCCTGGGACCCCTGTGGTCCGTGATGAGGTCCACAGATGGTGTGAGTGTTTTATGAGCGGATCTACCATTGGGTCCCCTGCATTTTGGCGCGAAGGGAACCGTGGATAAGAGGGGGCTGGAAACGCCACTACCATGTCGATCTCCTGAGTTCTCACGAACAATGGAATACAGGAGCCAAGTATCCTGCAACCACGAGGCTGAACCGAGGAATCGCTGGTGACCCGCTGAAGGACTGCTCCTCTGCACTGCTGTCGCTTGGTAAAACCCTTTCTACCTCGGATCGAACGAGAAGGCCTGTACTGGTACTTCGACCCTTGGAATAGTGGGAACAACTATTCTCGGCACCTTCACCATCTCCTGCCCATAAGCCTTCGGAAGTGTCTCTGGGCCATCCAGCAGACTGACCAGCCTACCCAGGAGTCTTGCTCTGTAACCGCCGTCAGGTTGTGTGGTATTACGAGTCCTTGTCACTCTCACACGATTCGTACACTTGGCATTCCCAGGTCTGACGTGAGGAGTGTACATTTGGCTGGAATACACACGGCCGCTCCGTTGCCCTGCTGTGGTAACAAACTGTGCGGGTTCACTGCGTTTGGGACGTTCTCAACTCAACTTCTGCTGCTGCTGAATCTACACGACGACGAGATGTCCCCTGCTCCTATCTGAACCTGCCAGCACTGAAACTGATGCGGAGAAGCCTGGGTCTGCTTGCATCGGGGACCGGTGAGTAGCATCGCTAGGAACTGGTCGCCCCGCTGCAGGAGCCCATAGCTTTTCCCTGCTGTGCCTAACAGCACGCCTTTCCATACTCGCGCTCTGCTTCTGCCCCCAGTGGAGGCTGCGCTTGAGTTGCGGAGCTCTGTTCATCTTCATTTGTTCACCGAACTAAACTGCCTGATTCCCTCGAAGAGACTCCCCTTTTTGCCCGTTGGCACCAGCGTGTGCAGGTACTTTTGAGCACAAGGCTCCACTCTTCGTAGGGTGTGGACTTCTTTTTAGTTAGGTGCCTCTGAAGGCGGACTCGGTCTAATTATTATTCGCACTGCCTGTTTTCCTCCCCATCTAGGTGGTCTACACATTTCGTGCGTCTAACTCGTTAGACTCGTTTGTATTTGTATATATATATTGTATTGGTTTGGTATGTGTTGGTCTACTGGAGTTCTATTGTGATTTCTCGCTACGGTCAATGTTACAAAGGCCTTGTAATAAATGTGTATATATTTTTAATATAACACCTGTTTGGAGTCATTTGTAAGTGTCCTTGCTTTGTGTGCTCATTGCGGGCTTTCAGTCACCCTCACTCCTCTTGAGACCTAGTCTTGACCGCCGCGATCGCTACCCTGATTGGTCTGGCTTGTCCAGAGGTTACCCTGTTCCAAGAAACTAGGCTGGCCTTCTGAACCTCTGCGCCTCCAGAACAGAGTTCAGAAATCCGTCTTAACATTAAACTATGCAGCCATGCCCCATGTGGACCTGTTTGAATTACCCTGTGAATCGTATGTGAATCGCTGCAAAAAGCTGCAGGGTGCAACCAAAGAACAGGGTGGATCCATGTAGCCATTGTTAGTTAATGAAGCTGTCAATGGCAGGGGGAAGGTGTTGTCGTCCCCCTTCTGGAGATGCAACGTGTACTCCTCCTGTCATATTCCAACTAAATATGACACGGGGGATTGCGCATGTAGGCTGTGTCCACCCAGAGTACACAGGTATATATAACTTTGTCGTGCTTTTCCCTAGTGCTAATATCAATCAATTTTAGCACTAGTGCAAATGTGCCAAAACTAAAGTAAGGAACTAGTTCAGATCCGCATAGTATGAAAGTATTACGTGACTTATATTCTAATAAATTACCCATGGATGTGCAAGCAATGCTAGAATAAGATTAACCATTAGCAATTCCTACTAATAATCAGTACTAGGCACAACACTTGGCATAATCAGTTTATAAAGGGGGTCCTGAAGAAGGCGTCCCCCATCCTTTTAGTGTCACTGAAACCGGTAGACCCATAAGGGATATTTTCAAATGCAAATAGTACCCTGATATGTCCAATCATTCTAGTGGTTTGAATGATTACTAGCGACTTTTAATTGGGGTCTCCGTATACCCTGGTTGGGAACCAGAATTGGGAGTAAATAAGGAATCATTGCCCTAGTGAGTGTTCTCTGTTTTTAATATATTTGATGAGCATATCTGTTCTGTTAGAAGGGTCGTGTATATTGTCATTGTTTGGTGCACTTTTATACAACAAAAGTAAACAATATTATGACACATAAAGAATGCAAGATGAATAGGAAAGAGATCCAGGCTTCAGTTCCTTCTCCTTTTCCTGTCCACCATCGTAGATAGGCGGCGCATCACCGGTTTCTAAGGCACGCAGGCGGTGCTGCAAGGGGCAGCGAAGGTCCCTAAGCGTTGCTTTTGATGATGGGTGAATGTCTGTGTTAGTGTAATTCGGTGTAGGTCGCCTGTTTACTTTTTGTGTGATGGAGATTCATGGTCTCTGGGCAAGTCCTGTTAAGCTCTATTGGTGGCCCTTGTTGTGTCAGTTCTGTCACCGTGACATTTCATGACTAGGTTCCTAATTGGACGTGTTCGCTTCTTGCCATATCGCAGCCCCTGAACACAAATATGTAATGACATAAGATAGGCCCCCGAGTTCTCCTCTCGTGGTAGCCTTGGGAACCGAACCTTGGTATTGCTGTTATGAAATGAGAAAAGCACTAAACAAAATTGCCCTGAAATGGACGAAAATGGAAAAATGAAGCTTTCTTCCACTGGAATCAGAATGGCATTTCCAGAGCCGAGGACAGGGGCACACTGACTGTACGAGAAGTAATGTATTGGCCTGCTACGTTTCTCTGTGTTAAGAAAAATGCACTTGCGTGATAGTCTGAGGTGGTCTGCCAACCAGTGCATCATGCTATCAAGATCAGCGTCCCCGTTTTAACCTTCCGAGGTCAAGAAATAAGCTGAACAGCATTGGGAAATGGTAGCAGCAGTGCTAAGTGACCTGCAGACTCAACCGGGGATCTCAGGGGGGTGGGGCCTGGCAGGGGGTCGGCACCACAATTAGCCCACGCCCCCATAAGATCCCCGGCTGCTTTTGCAAATGGTCGGGGCCTAACTGCCAGCATTCTTCAGGTGCCATGTCGCTTCCAGAGACTTCCCTGTCTCCGTCATAGGGAGCGTCCCACTGAGAGAACGTGTCATTCAGGCTTGTGTCACCGGCCTACTGAGTGCCAGGCATCCTTCTGAAGTGAGAGGAGTTTCGAGTTATGGACCGGCGGTCCCCTTCCACGGTGATGAGTGACCCTTTCTTCTTGACAATGATGAGTGGCTCCTCATTGAAAGGAGCTACATTTTTGCGCTGTTGAGGTTGTCGGACCACTACCATGTCTCCTGGTGCCAGGTCACTTCCTCTGGCCCGGCGAGTGATGTCGGCAGCTTGTTTCATGTTCTCCTTCATGAGAGTATCTCTTCTCCTCATTTCAGCGTCATCCTCATATTGGTCTTTATTAGCGGCTACATGGGTTAGTCGTGTTCTAATCATTCGTCCGAACATCACTTCTGATGGCGACTTCCCAGTGGTGCTGTGTGGGGTGTTCCTGTAGTCTCGCAGGAGTTGGCATAGCAGTTTTTCGACAGGTTCTCCTGTGAGGCGCGCAATTTGTGTTGTGCGTTTGATGCTGCTTATGAACCGTTCTACTGTGCCGTTTGCCTGAGGCCACAAAGGTGTTAGTTTTCTGTGGCGAAAACCCATATATTCTGCAAATCTCTGGAAGTCTTGTCCAGTGAATGGGGGTCCGTTGTCGGACTTGACTACTTTGGGTATTCCGTAGATTGCGAACATCCTATCCAGTGCTGGGATGGTATGATGTGCGGGGGTGGACGGGACTATCTGCAGGTCGGGATACCTTGAGTATTCGTCCACGGCTACTAATATGTATTCACCCCCTTCCATGGGTCCGAAATGGTCAACGGCTATTTCTTCCCAGGTTCCTTCAGGCAGCGCAGTCATGCTTAGCGGTTCAGGGAATGTGTGCGGCTTTATGACGGTGCAGGTGGGACAGTTCTTCAGTAGTTCTTCCACTGATGTGTCTAGCTGGGGAAACCAGAATCTTAGCATCCTTTTTGTGGATACAATGCCCCTGTGTCCTTCGTGTGCTAGTTCTAGCACCTTCTGTCGTAGGCTTCTCGGGATGACGAGCTTGGTCCCTTTTAGCAGTAGTCCTTCCTCTGATTTTGCGAGTTCTTCTTTTACCACTAAGAAGCATCTAATGTCTTGTTTTGTGTCCTCATTCATTGCTTCGCGGATCTGCTTTGCATACTTCCATCTCCCGTTTCCAGGCATTTTAGGATGATTTGTATTCCTTGGTCTGTGTTAGATTCCCTTGTTATTTGTTCCATGTCAAGCCCTTGTGGTGTGCTGCTGTGAATGACGTATCTTATATACTGATCAGCAATGGATGGTTCTGGTCCACTCTTTTCTCTTGGGTGGCGGGAGAGAAAGTCTGCAGGGTTTTGTTCCTTCCCTGGCCTGTGTATGATGGTGAATTGGTAGTCCTGTAATCAAAGTGCCCACCTGGCTATTCTTGGTGGCATTTTCGCCTGAGGATTGCCATAAATGAAAACGAGTGCCTGGTGGTCTGTTACCACTACAAAAGGTTTTCCGTATAGAAAAAGATGAAAATGCTTGCAGGCCCAGACGACCGCCAGTCCTTCTTTCTCCGCTTGCGAGTAGGCTTGTTCTGTTTTGGAGAGGCTTCGACTGGCGTAGGATACTATGTGCATCCCACTGCCCTCTCTGTTGTCCAATTGCGTGAGAATGGCACCCAATCCTACGGGACTGGCGTCCACAATGAGTTCTGTGGTCTTCTTGGGGTCAAAATAGGCCATGTTGCGGGCATCAGAGATGCGGTCCTTAATAATTTGGAATGCTTCTTGGCATTTGGGGGACCAGACGAATTCGGTGTTTAGCTTGGTGAGGGCTCTGAGAGGTTCGCTGATGGACGCGAAGTCCCGTATGTATCTTGTGCAATAGCTTGCAAGCCCTAGGAAGGATCTGAGGTTGTCGCGGGTGGTTCAGCTTCACGGAGTGCGCTTACTTTTTCGGGGTCTGGTGTCATTCCCTTCTCAGAAAATATGTGTCCAAAGAACCTGAGTGTCTTCTTGCGAAACTCACACTTTTCTTTGTTCAACGTTAGCTGGGCTTCTTCAAGGGCCATGCAGACCCTCATTAGTGTGTCATCGTGTTGCTCTTGAGTTTGGCCGAAGACTAAGATGTCGTCGCTATAGTTCAAACAGTTGGGCACGTGTTTGATGACATTGTGAATTTCTGCTTGGAAGATTTCTGCCGCGGAGGACACTCCAAAACTCAACCATTTGTAACGGAATAGGCCTAGGTGGGTGGCAAATGTTGTTATATACCTGGAGTTTTTACTGAGTTCCAGCTGGTGGTGGCCTTTGTTTAGGTCCAGCTTGGAGAACACAGTCGCTCCATTCAAAAGATGTACCATGTCTGTTATTCTCGGAGTTTGGTGTCGTTCCCTCAGGATGGCCTCGTTTGGTCTCCTCATATCTACACAAATCCTGGTATCAGGGCAGTCTCTCTTGGGCACCGGCACTATAGGGGAGACCCACAGTGTGGGGCCTTCTGCTGGCTCAATAATGTCTGCCTCGAGCAGTTTGGTTAGTTCATTTTCAACTTGCTGTTGAATATTGATGGGGATACCCCTGTAGTGTTGTGCTACTGGTGGGACGCTGGCGTTGATGTGAAGTTCAATCTGCCTGTCCTTCGGTTTTCCGAGGCCTTTGAACAGTGCTGGGAAGACTTGGTCGATGCTCGCCGTTGGGTCTAGGTACTTGTGCACCATGAAGCGATATAAGATGTGAATGAGTCCCATCTCAATGGCTGCTAGATAACTTAGAATGCACCCGCTCTCAGTGGCAGCCTCTAGCACATGCATGGGGATGTCCTTCTCATGTTCCTTGTATCGACATGAAGCCATGAAGAATCCTTTGCATGCCAGTGGGGTTTTTGAGCCGTAAGGGTAGATGAGAGCTCGTGCTGGCTGTAGGCGTGGGGCATTTGGTATGCTTTCATAGACCTCCTCACTGATTACATTCACAGTAGCTCCTGTGTCTATCAGAAATTCGGCCGTAGATTGGTTGACTTGTATTCTCAGAATTGGGCTGTGTTCTTTTGCCGTATTGTTCCCAAGGGCATATAGGTATCCCTTTCTTCTCTGTGTTTCTTGATGTTTTTCCGGTCTGCGGGTTCTCTCTTCCGAGGATGCACTTGACATGCTTTCTGATTGTGACTGTTCTATGAGGCACCGCACGTACCTCCGGGGTCTTCTACTTGTCTTGTGTGGTGTAGTTTTGCTCTCTCTCCAATCCCTTTTGTCTTGTCTTCTTTCTACTTGTTCGTCGAGGTATCTGTGACGTCCTTGTTCATGGGGTTCATGGGTGACCCGGTGATGTTGGGTGGGTGGGTTTTGTTCCAGTTCATTCATGGGTTTTCCACTTCTCCCTGCCCCCTTCATCTTGCTGCGGAATATCAAGCACACGGCCTTGTAGTGGTTGTCACCACCACATGCGGAGCATGTCTGGCCCATGGCAGGGCATGTCCCTTCATGGGGGTATTCGTGTCCACATCGATATTTATTTATTTATTTATTTGTTTATAAAGCGCTGAAAGCCCGCGGGCATCAGATAGCAGAACGGGTCACTGTTGGCTCTCGCCATCCCTTCTAACTTGTTAAGACTTTCTTGCTTTTCGTGCGTGATTTTTATTTCATCCAGGCCCTCTACTTGCGCTGCGAGTGCAGCATCTGATCGGGCCAGATGCAGAATTTCATCCAAACTTCTCAGTTGTTGCAGCAATCGTTTGAGAAAATCAGCGTTTTCACATCCCACAATGATTTGCGACCTGAGGGCCTCCTCATTGGAGTAGTTGTTGAAATCACAGCATTTCATTTTTGCCCGTAGCCTCATGACGAAAGCATCTATGGTTTCTCCCTTGATCTGCTTGGTGGTGTGGAATACATGTTGTTCATAGTCTGAATTAGTGTGGGCCGTGAAGTATGCCGTGAGCGTTGTCTTTAACTTGGCGTAGGTGTCTATGGTGTTTTCCGGTATTTCGTCGAGGATGTCTCGCACGTTGGATCCTACAGCATGGTTTAAGAGATTTAGTTTCTGCTCATCCTCTAGTGGTCCGGCCTCTTTTAAGCAGACTTCAAAATCCCTCGGCCATCTTTTCCACCTTGATCCGAGGGTGCCAGTGTCAGTGAGGTTGAAGTTTGCTGGTAATTGGGCTAGGAGGCTGTCTGTCATCTTTCTGTGCTCTGTTCTGGCTGGAGTCACAGGGACTGTCAGTGGCTCCTCTTCCGAGCTACTCAGGGGCTGAGCCGGAGTTGCAGGGACTATCGGTGATTCCCCTTCCAATTCACTCATGAGCTGATTTTAGGTGTTTCTCCTTGCTCTGGCTGTGCAGAGTGGGGCTTCCTTTTCACTGGCGGGCCGCTGCGCTGGGCGTGTGCGTCAGGACAGGGGGCTGGGCCACATGTTGACAGTCTTGGGGCCTTGAGTTTGATTCACGTGTTCAGGTTGGGGAGGGCACTGCATTGTGGGCTTTGACTGCGGTTCGCATCTGGGCGCGTGAGCTTACCCTTGTGTAGAAAGAAAACGGGAGGGCCGTGTCTCTCCCTCCCTCCTCGGAGTTCCTTGACTCTCGTTGCCGTCGGCAGGAGGCCAGTGCCCCTCAACCGCCCGGAGATGCGCTGGAGCTTCTATCCAGCTGTTGCCGTCGGCGGGAGGCCAGTGCTCCTCGACCGCCCGGAGATGTGCGCAGGGAGCCGCTGCTCCACCCGCGGGTGAATTGAGTAAGCCTGTCGGCGTCGTTTGGCGGGAGAGGTTATTCCTCCCCCCCGCCCGGATGTATGTCACGCGGGGAGCTGCTACGGGTGCTCCGCCCGCAGAATGTGCGCATGGGAGACTCTTCAGAGTTCGCGCAGGGCTGCAGGGCTGCAGGGCTCTTTTCAACAGTGGGGAGCCTTCTCTCTCCGACCCACTAGTCTCTGGGAGTCCTCGACCGGGAGAAGTCCCACGGCTCCAGTGGCGCCTGGTTGCACGCCACGAGCGCTTTGGACTTGAGGTGGCGGGCACGGTGGAGACACGTGTCCGCTTCGTCGCCAATGTGATATCGTGATAGTGGACCTCCTCACGCAGCCACTCGAGTATTCTCTCACACATGCAAGAATACCCCAACACAGGAGCTGGGGTGCAACACGTCTTTAATCAAATGATATCTGACTCGAACTGCCCGTTTGGGCGGTAATCCCGCCCATATACAACACGTGGGACACAGCCCACTAAACAATGATAATAGAAAGAGGACTCATCCTCATATCAACTAAACAGTGACAACACCACAGGAAGGGGGAGGAAATGGGGTGTGAAAAAAATTCATGCCCCAAATTCACACCCCCATTTACACGCAGGAAGTTGCGCCAGGACCCGATTTCGGGATTTTGAAACCGGGACCGTATCCAGCCAGCCTTCCAATCCCCAGACAGGGTTTGGAAAATGAGAAAACTCCCGGGACAGAGGGTGATTTCCCTGGACTGTCTTGGGAGAACCGGGACGTGTGGTCACCCTAGGTGACTGGCAGGCGGGGGACACAATAAAAAGCCAAGTCTTTTTTTGTAAAGGCTGAATCTTTCGCACGAGAGCTTCAGGCGTTACAAAAAAGCCTCACCTTGTCACAGAGTCGCCACCCATTTTGTGGGATTGTCCCACAATTAGGGACTCTGTCCCGCAGTTTGCAGAGTGGCTGTGCGCGATGCAGGTTGTCCCGACATTTGTCGGGACAACCCGCCTCCAGCACAGCCACTCTGCAAACTGAAGTGGCCATGGACACAGCAGGGCGCTGCCGCCTGCTGCTTTCTTTCCCAGGTGGCTCTGCAGCCCTGGCTCCTTCTGAGCCTACAGGTTGAGCTGTAACGCTCGACACCTGGCTTAATTCAAATGCTAATGCTTTGTTCCTGGGGTCCTGATGGTCATGTTTGCAGTTAAAAAAACATGACCATCACCTCCCAAGGACAAACCATATGCATTGCAATTAAGCCAGGAATTAAGAGCCATTTTAAAAATTTACATTAAAAAGGGGCAGGCCAAATGTGAATGCTGTGACGTCATCACCGCCTTTTTGGGCAAGTGTCCCGCGAAAGAGTTGGCCACCCTAGCCAACCCCCTGCCAGTCACTCCTTTCATTAGAGATGCAGGGATGATCACTACTGCTTCTCTGATGAAAGGGGTGGCTGGCAGCAGAGTTGGGCTGACAAACGAAAGGTGAGGCTTTTTTTTTCTAAAGCCTGAAGCTTGCCATGTAGTAGCCTGGTGGGCTTGGGTTAGCAGGGGACTTAAGGAGGCCCCGGCAGGACCCCGCCCGTCTCGCACCGAATTTTCAGAGCTTGCCGGGCCCCAGCTAGTCTAACCCACTTAAAGTCCTGGGTAGCAGATGTCATTTACAGCGCAGAGAACCTGCACCGTTGTCAAATGAGCACTACATGAAAAAGCCACAAATTATGATCACTGTTGTGAAAGGTCTTTCTTTTTCGAAGCATCCTTCAGTCATAGAGCTGGGGGAGCCAGGTAATTCAAATATAGGGCCTAATGGCCAAACACGAACCGAGCCAAGAATGGGCTAAAGCATGGAATGGATTATTTGCAAAGCACAAACATATTATTACGCATCAGAGCTAGTTCTGGGAACCCGGACACAAATGTGTTATTGATTTTCTTTTAGTAACGTATCAGAATCTTACAAGATCCTACATAAATCCTACTTCAAACCCATACAATTTTATAGGAATTTAAAGTATTTTATTGCCACATAAATTCTTATGAATTTCTATTTATTGTTCTAAAAAACGCGCTAGTAAATCACAAGTTCTTATCAGCTACTTATAAAAAAATCTCTTATGGCATTCTTATATGGGAAGATATGTGGAAAATATTTCAGACTGAGCTCAAATCCCAGACTGGCCCTTAACCAAAATGTGTGATCCTGGGCAAATCATTTAATCGCACCGTTTTATCTGTCAAAATTGGTAGTCCTTAGAATTGATTTAGTTTCAGGTTTATGAACAAAGCACGTACAGTCTACAATATAGTTACTCCAGTCAAATTCTTATTTTGCCCACGAAAGAGTTAGTTGCGTTTTGGTTTACCCATGGCAACGGCTTGAATGTCTCTTAATTCACGTCTGCAGAAGGTGGTTGCGGTAGGTTGGGACGGGGTATGTGGATGAGGATTGATGGTGGTGCGGGTAAAGGGGAGGACCAGTCTATGTGGCAATGCTGGTGCAGCAACACTAGGCACGCAGACCAAAGCCATTCCAGCTATTAACCAGAATGAGGTATGCTTATGCCCAAACAAGGTGGTGTCGTGTTCACCGTAGAAGTGTACAACTGCAAATACAGTGTGTGATGCAGTTTTATGGAATTGTCCTAGATACATGCATTAACTGGAGAGCGCAAAGAGGCTCACACTAAAGCAATTTGTTACCGACTACCAACAAGACATTCTTCAGGTCATGGTACCTGGGTCAGGGGAGTGCCTGTGGTCCCATGGAGCAACGACACCACAGGAAATTATGTGAAATAAAGGCAGTGGCTGACAGAGGGTCAGTGATAGAGCTGGGTGAGCCCAACAGGGCTCAGGTCAGCCCGGATAAAAGCGTGGGCCCTGGCCTGACCCTCCTCTTGGTCAGTGCCTTCCCAAAGCAGGGGTCGGCCATTAGATTCAACGAGTATGCCCGTCCTTTTTGCATTAACTTGCATCATAGCCTGGCATTTAAGGGTTAAATAAAAATAACAGAAAACGCTCCACCTGACTTCGTCTCCCGCCCCAGCCACTCATTGGGTAGGACATGACAGGAGTGCTTCCCAGCCTGACCTTGCAGTGACTGGCGGTAATTTCATAGGTAAGTGAGCCCAACGAGTTAGTAGGCAGTGCCTTGCAACTCTGTGTGCTCCTCTGGCGCTCACTCGCCTTCCCCAAGCGCTTCACCCCTCCTCCCAAATGCCACTATCCGCCTTTTCTCTACAAGCCCCTTTAACCTCCCCAAAACACTAGCGTTGTCCCTTCACCCCCAGTCCCCAGCCCCTTTTCTTGCCCCCAGCCCTGCTTAGCCTCTTTTCTTGCCCCAGTCCCATTTAGACCCTTTTTTGCCCCCTTTTTGCCACTTTTCCCCTGGTTCTTGTGCCTACTCCTTTAGCCCCTTTTCTGGCCCCAGCCCCTTTTCTAGCCTCCTTTATCCCATTCTCTAGCCCCCTTTGTTGCCCCAACTTGTTAGCCCCTTTTCTTACCCCTTTCGCCTCTTTTCTTGCCCCTTTCGCCCCCTTTCTCACCAGTACCTTCTATACCCGTGTATTGCCCCTGTTAGCCACTTTTCTTACCTGAAACCCTTTTTGCCCCCTTTATTGCCCCAGCCCCTTTCTTGCCCCCATACCCCCCTTGACGCTGGCCCCTCCCCCGTTCTGCGTGGTCTTTCCCAGGCTCGCTTGTGTTTGGCCCTAAGAGACAGGCCGACACCCAGGCTCGGCCCTACCTCTGAATTCCCTGGCTCTCCCAGGTCTAGTCAGTGATAGGAGGCCAAGACCTGAGCATGGTATCTCCTTAATTCTCCAACACCTTGGTTTTAGGTACCTGCCACGCCAGCCACTATAACAAGGTGCGAATAGGGGGCCCGGCACTCTCATGCTCAATAGCGCGGGCCCTGAACTCTCGTGCTCCGGAGCGTCGGTCCCACAATGGCGCTGGACCCTGAACACTCATGCTCCGGAGCGTCAGTCCCACAATAGCGCGGGCCCTGAACTCTCGTGCTCCGCAGCGTCGGTCCCACAATGGCGCTGACCCTGAACACTCATGCTCCGGAGCGTCGGTCCCACAATGGCGCTGGGCCCTGAACTCTCGTGCTCCGGAGCGTCGGTCCCACAATGGCGCTGGACCCTGAACACTCATGCTCCGGAGCGTCGGTCCCACAATGGCGCTGGGCCCTGAACTCTCGTGCTCCGGAGCGTCGGTCCCACAATGGCGCTGGGCCCTGAACTCTCGTGCTCCAGAGCGTCGGTGCCACAATGGCGCCGGTTGATTACGAGATTGAGACCAGCAGCCTCTGCGGCCTGGTAAGGCAGAGACAGTGATCAACGTCAAGCGAGAGGTGTGCCCCCTCCTGGTGACAAAAAGGCTGCGAGTTGGCAAGAAAAGAAGAAGAAAATAACAGGAAGCGACTCTTGATATAGAGATTACAGTGAGTGCACAGGGGTTGCGGCACCGTGTGTGGAGCTTGTGCTCCCCCATGGACAAAGAACCGTCAATTAACCGAGAATTGAACAAGCAGAGAGTTACGACATTAAACCCGGCAGATGGATCATACCAGGCTGCAAAGGTAGCTTTGGAAGGATATTTTCAACCGATGGGCATTTCAGATTGTGAGGGATGCCAAGAACGCAACACTTGATACTGCCCCATACAGCTGAAAACAAATGCTTGCAAGTCTTTTTTCTATAATTACAGGCAACCACATATCATGGAAAACCCAGGAAGACCACCTGAAAGAGCTTAACCCGTCAGAGCCTCCAGAACTAGCTTCCATTTCCATTTAGTGGAGCTCTGCGCACCGCGAGAGGAGAGCGCACCAGCAATCTGATAGAGAAAGTATTGACAAAGCTGGCATCAATGCGGCGCACCGCCAAGCGACTACAGCAGATGCCGGGCGCTGGCAGCACAGGCAAAGCCTGCTCAAAGATACAGCTATCACTGCTTGCTTGCTACTACCAATTCCCGGGGAATTGAACAAAAAGCTGCCCACCACAATGAACTGGGACACTCGCAAACATGGGCCGCCATTGTTGGAGCGCCGTTTCCCTGCGCAGAAGAAGGGGTCGGGGATTAACTGTCTTTGTGTAAATTATGAACATTGTAAGACCCCCTAGGTGGGGAAGGCAGAACCAGATTGCCTGCCGATGTAGAGAGAGAGAGCTGAATCCACCCTCCAACAGCTCCCCCACGGCAACCAGCAAGATCCGGGGATATTCTGTCCCTCCAGACCCACACTTGGATTAGTGCCATTACAGGTATTGAGTGCGGTCTGTTTTTTCACTGACGATCGTTTATATGGACATTCTGCACCAGCAAGCAGTGTTTTTGACACTGTGCTCTCCCTTTAGGAGACCTTTTACCTGGATCCAGTCCAGCATTTCACCCGATGTAACCGCACCTTCAGAGCTACCAATTGAGGTAAGCTTTTGCATTTGTGGTGTACGCCGTCATTTTATGTAATGCACTACCAAACAGTGCACATTGTTTTTTTGAGGAATCATACAGGATAGTTCTCCTATTCAAACTACTTTCGCCCTCTTTTCAATAGGTGTCCAATGCGACCCTGATTTTTGAGAAACCAATGGTCCCTAAATCCTTCCATTCTGGTTACGCCTGTGGCCTCAATTAAGTACCACAGGTAAGCTGTGTCCACTAGAAATCTATGAGACACTTTTGATTTATTCATACACTGCAATTACTCCTTTTACACTCTCCTCACGCTCTTCCATTCATTTTTTCAGCTACATCTGAACATCTTCACCAAATTGTCTTCCCCATCCTGATGAAGGCCCTAAGAAGGAAAATGCCCACATAGCCCCTATATATGGCCGAAACACCCTGGTGTAGACAAACTTTTTTCTAATCACAGTGGCACAAATGTCTTTTCACTGTTTTGTTTTATCGATATACATTCTGTATACCTGTTTCACTTTTTGATGTGATATGACCCCTGTCGTCTGATGTATCGACAGTAGTAACTGTATTATGTTATCCATGTAGATGTATGTGCAAGAATTCTGACTTGCTTCTGTGTTTTTGTGCAAATTGATCTTGCTTTACCTTGTAATTTATGAGGTTCAGCGTTATGCCTTGACAACCAAACAACCAGCAATCACATGCCAATAATTACAATAAGAAGTATTCAAAAGACCACGGTGTGGTACTCTTTTTGTCATATGGAAATTGTGAATGAATAGTGAGGGGGTGTTTGTTCTTTTGACCCTTTCACTTGTGTTGTTGTTAACCAGATTGGTTAAGGAAGAGGGGGGAGGATAAGAAGGGATGCAGGAAACAAGAAGGTGGTGGTAGGGTCAGAGAAGAAGGAGGAGGTGGCAGACCAAGAGACCAGCTGGAAGAATGATGGTTGACTGGATTGTGGAGGTGTTTTGAAGTAGAGGTGAGTTATTGGTTGGTGCGACCAAGTGGTTCTGTGTGGTGAGTGTGCATGCAAGGTAAGGCGAGTGAGAGTAGTATAGGAAGTATGGCGAGTGAGTGGCAAGTGATTGTGAGGGTGAAAGCAGGGTGACTGAGTAGAAGGTGGGATGGAGTAGTATAGTATTGCCGGGAGAGGGAGTTGTAGTGTGAAAATGGGAGTAGTAGTAGTGTGGAGAGGCAAGAGTAGTAGTGGTATGGCTGGGGAGAATAGGAGTGTTGTGGAGAATAGAGTGTAGTAGTAGAAAGGATGGAGCAGTAGTGGTGTGGAGAGGGGAGAGCAGTAGTAGGGGGGAGAGTAGTAGGGGTGTGAAGGAGGGAGTGTATTAGTAAAGTGGAGAGGGGAGAAAGGTAGGAGGGAGTAACATCAGAGGATGGAGGTAGGTTGTAGGAAGAGGTACAGAGGAGGAAGATGTGGGACATGGTCTGGGAAAAAGTGGGTGTAGTTGGAGGGAGGAGAGAAGTGAGAGGAAGGGAGTAGAATAGATAGATATCGAATAGGAACGTTAGGGTGTGAAGGAATTGGTCCAAAGGGGGCTTGAGTGTCTGTAAGGCGCATCTCTACAAACGCTGAGAACTAACCTGAATGGTGGAGTAGGTCTAGCCTATGAAGTTCCTGGGGGAGTTTAGATAGAAAAGATGACCACCTTTAGGAATGCACCAGCATCCAGGTAGTATTTAGATAGTAGGGGGCAATACATGCTATATACTAACCAGGGAAATAGGAACAACTGGGCTAGGGTGGAAAGTGCTTAATTTAGATGAGAGTCAGGAAGACGATTAGTGCCCTACAAAAAATGTCAATAAAAACCTGTGAACCATCTCTGGAAGGTGCCATGTTCTTTAGGCCATATGTGACAGTACCCTGATTAATGAAGAAGATGCCCAAGTCCTTCATGGGTGTTATTCAATCAAACCCTGCAAACAGATCAGGAAAAGGATTCTGGAGCTTGGACGAGCACATGAACTGGCAGAAGGATGAGCGATAAGAATGGACAAAACGTTAAAATCATTTAAAATTGAAGAACTATGTGCAATTGAAAAACCCTGAGGAAAGCAAGCCAGAGTCAATCTAAATCTGAAGGTGGAGCAAACCAGAAGTATGGGTGTAGTGATTGTGATGATACCTTACCAAACATAGGGATCTGCCCCCTACCCCCCTCCAAAGGACACATCTATGTTGGTCTGGAAATGGGAGACTGAAGCATTTTGTAAGTGTGTGTCGCTCCCAATTTCTTCAACAATGACCTAAACCACGACCAAACCAGAGGAAAAGAAAAGCTAAGGTTGCCCAGATGAAACCTCTCAAGAGTCATTGGAAGAAGAAGCAGCTCACGAAAAAGAGGGTGAGGCATTCTTCATCTACGGAGTACCGCAAGCCAGACGGAAGTGTAGGAGACAGCCAAGGAGCACAGTACACATTCAAAGAAGGGAAACACCTGGGCGGATTGACACCGGAGCATCAGGCAACATAATGGCCCTATCTCATTTTCGCCTGATCAAGCAGGCAATGGCACTACGCCCTACCAACTATCCGAATATACACTTTTCGGGGGATCCAACCCTATTCCCTGAGAAGGCACAGTCACAGCAGAAGTGAAACATTAACAGCAAAAGATCATCACTTGATGTGATGTGAGTGGGGAGACCCTTTTATGGTGTGACGCAGCTGCGGCTCTCTAGGTGGTGAACTTTACTCATGAAATCTATTTAGAAGATGTGGTCAGCCAGCTAGATAGATCAAAATGTCTACTCCAAGGGGTTGGATGTCTAAAAGGTCCCCCGATAAGGTGACATATGGATAATACTATTCAAACTTTCGGCCCTAAAGCCTCGTCAAACCACATTTCACCTGAGGGAAGAAGAAGAACTAGAGCTGGAGAAACTTGTGAAGGTTGACATAATCAAGAAAGTTACTGGGACAACACCATCAGCATCCACGATAGTTGCTTGGACGTTCTACCTAATAAAGCAGAAGAAGGAGAAAGGCACTTGACACCAACAATTGACAACATAGTAGCGGATTTCCAAGGGGCAGAGATCTTTCCATAATTAGACCCAAATGCTGGATACCATCAAATGGTATTACATCAGAGTCTCACTATATAACAATCATCACCACTCACCAAGGTGTGTATATAAGCGGCTGAGCTTCAGAGTGTCATCGGCTGCAGAAGTCTTCTAGTCACCATTCAGAGTGCATTGGCTGGCCTCCCGGGAGCCCTACTTTTCAAAAATGATATTCTGGTGTATGCTTCATCTGAAGCAGAACATCTAGATCGCCAGGAGCAAGTTCTAGCCAGACTCCAAAAGCAAGGACTAACCTTCCACCAGGAAAAGTGTGCATTTTTTAGGCACTGGCTGGACTTTTTTGGTTACGTATTTCAAGCACCAGAATTGTCTGCTGACCCTCAGAAGGTGAAAGAAATTCCTGCTGCCCCTGCACCCAGCAACCCGATGGAAGTAAGAAGCTTCCGAGGAATGGATATGCACTTTCAGCGCTTTATAAAATATCTTTCTTGGAACTATTGAGGAAACATACCCCAAATAATGACTGCTTGGTAGTGGACACCCATTGAAAAGAGGCCTTTCCAATAAATCAAGGATTCTCTAACATCCACCGAGACCATGGCTTTCTTGGACCTAGCTCCCCAGATAGGGGATGCCAGCCCTTTTGGACTGAGGGTTGTCCTTAAATAGAAGACTGATAATGGTGATACCCATCCAACAGCATTTGCAAGTTGGGATCTATTGGGCTCAACAAAAATACTCTCAAATTGAGAGAGAGGCACTTGCGGTATTGTGGGGGTGGAGACATTATCAACTTTCTTCATACAGTACGCCCATATCTGACATAACCGATCACGAGCCACTAATTCCTCTCATGTCAGGGGCAGCCCTCCATCCACCAGCAAGGATAAACGAGGCGACTGCTACAATCGCAGGAGTATGATGTCACATTAACCTACATACCAGCCTATGACAATCTTGCAGACTATCTTGTCATCCTAGCCCCAATGGGCCAGGAGACAGAGCAGAAGAAGTGGAAGCAGAAGAATGCAAGAGTCCTAATTTAGGAGGCTTTGACCTTAGCAGCACGGCCATTCTTACGGTTGACACCAGAGCCAAGGGTTTGGGATCAGGTACTTTCACAAGTGACGGGAGGTGCAGAGCTAGTCATTTGCCATGCATCAAGATCAGTATTAGAAACAGAAGAGAGACACTCAGGTGTAGAAAGGGAATTGTTAGCTTGTGGACGGGGAGTGGAACATTATAGACAATACATATAGAGTAAACTGTTTACTATCCTCACTGACCACAAACACCTGATTGAAGTGCTTATTGAAACACTTGTGTACGAGCGCGATAGAAATAAAATATCAATAACAATTACAGTTAAAGCAATGTCGAAGACAAGGCCAAGGTTAGCTAGGCTAAGTTTAAAATACAGAATTATCATTTCTGAGTAAAAATATGTTCCTGGGACACAAAACAAAGTAGCAGATTTGCTCTTGCATTTACCCCTCGAATCTAAGAGCTCAGAGGAAGAAGAGCAAGAAGTAATTGGAAGTTTAGAGATAGTCAACCATGATGTCATAGTTTGCATGGGAGAGTGGCACAAAGAATTAGAAAGTTATGTTGAGTTAGCCCAAATATTTGAGTGGGCAAGCAAGGATTGGCCAGAGAAGAAGAGTGTGGTGTGATGAATAGAGGGAATTCGTCCCTTCTCCCAAGGGGGAGCCTCCCCCCTTTGAGGCTAGGGAGGCGAGCCTGCTTCGCAAGACCCTGCGTAGGGGTCTGGGCAAATAGACCCTCACTGGGAGAGACTCTGTCTTAGGGGACAAGGACTCCAGTTCCTGTGAGGAACTCCCTAAGTAATTTCCCCTGGTGGCATACATGAGACCATCAGAGGTGAAGAACAATATAAAATCCAGAGACTGGGCTGAAGACTCCATTTAACTGAGACGAGGCGAGAGATGCATACGCAGGCGGGGTAACCCCCTGACAGCCTTAAACCTGAGAGAGGCGAGGTCAAGGAGAGCCGCGCAGCTCGCGACTTTCCAAAATGGTCTGAGAGAGAGAGTGAAATGCTGGGGGAACAGCGTTCACCTGAAGAGAAAAACCAAGGAGACAGGAACACCAAGCCCGGTGGTGGCGTGACCCTGACGCATTGTGGTGGGTAGTGTGCCCCGTCCAATTACGCCAACACCACTGTGCTGAGAAGTAAGCAAACTGTCCATTTACTCGCAGCAATACCTGATCACACAGAGAGAGAGGACCGAGAGTGGGATGCCTGAGAAAATGAGAAGGCAGAGAAGTGGAGAAACTGATGGGATCCCAAGTGAGCGCAGGCCTCGGAGATGTTCCCCCCACCGATTCCGAGGTAACGTGGAGAGCAGCAGAACTGCAAGGCCACCAGGGAATCATTACACAAGAAGAGAAACTCGTCCCAGTTAAATTGGTGAGACGTTGACTATAAAGTCGATGAAATTGAACTATAGTAGTGTAAGAAAGAGAACCACTATTAAAGCTGAATGAGACATCATTAAGACCGATGACACAAATACCCTGAGCAGAGGGGACAGTACCACATATGTTAAGAAGTGAAGAGTGGATCAAAGAAAGAGAGAGAGAGAAAGAGAGAAAGAGAGAGAGAGAGAGGGGCAGAGGGGGAGGGAAAGAATAGTCTAGGGAGAGAATGAGAACCTTCCCTGCTGTGCCTAACAGCACGCCTTTCCATACTCGCGCTCTGCTTCTGCCCCCAGTGGAGGCTGCGCTTGAGTTGAGGAGCTCTGTTCATCTTCATTTGTTCACCGAACTAAACTGCCTGATTCCCTCGAAGAGACTCCCCTTTTTGCCCGTTGGCACCAGCGTGTGCAGGTACTTTTGAGCACAAGGCTCCACTCTTCGTAGGGCGTGGACTTCTTTTTAGTTAGGTGCCTCTGAAGGCGGACTGGGTCTAATTATTATTTGCACTGCCTGTTTTCTTCCCCATCTAGGTGGTCTACACATTTTGTGCGTCTAACTCGTTAGACTCGTTTGTATTTGTATATATATTGTATTGGTTTGGTATGTGTTGGTCTACTGGAGTTCTATTGTGATTTCTCGCTACGGTCAATGTTACAAAGGTCTTATAATAAATGTGTATATATTTTTAATATAACACCTTTTTGGAGTCATTTGTAAGTGTCCTTGCTTTGTGTGCTGATTGCGGGCTTTCAGTCACCCTCACCCCTCTTGAGACCTAGTCTTGACCGCCGCGATCGCTACCCTGATTGGTCTGGCTTGTCCAGAGGTTACCCTGTTCCAAGAAACTAGGCTGGCCTTCTGAACCTCTGCGCCTCCAGGACAGAGTTCAGAAATCCGTCTTAACAAATTGGTGTACAGCGGTGGGATTTGACTGAAGGTATCCAGTGTTGCGCACGAGCGAAGGCATTTCAAGTTATTCCTACCAGGACACGTAGTGAATTGTCGTAGTATAACTTTAAAAAGGCCATAGTCCTATCTAACAGTATGGAAACAAATACCTTGTTAACTTTAAATGCTTCTAAATCCAGAACATTGAAAAAGATGTGTGCGGAGAGAGCTGTCTCCTCTCAAGGCACCAAATTGGATATGATCCAAAGAATCGTGGCGTGGCAAGAAGCGCAGCTTGACGCTATAACTTCTGAGGACAGTGCAGAAAGAGGTGGGGCTGCTCTCACTGGTAGAACCGACAGTTCTGCCACTGCACTGATCCACCGCGACCACGAGGAAAGGGAGGATGAGATGTCTAATGTTTCCTCTGCCAGTGTCGATGGGGAGGCCATGCTTGAATTCAAGAAGCAAGAGCTGCGGTTTAGGCAGAAGGAGCTTGAGTTCAACATAACCAAACTAAGAATCGAACAGGCCGAAAGACAGGGATCACCAGTTGGAACTGGCCAAGCTTCAGGTTGCAAATGGATCCAAGGGTCCTGGACATGGGTCTGGGGCCTCCTCTCATCCACGGTTTCTAAAAGATCTGCTCAGTGTGTATGAGGAAAAGAATGACATTATGGACTGGCTGAATACGTTTGAGTATGCATGTGAAGTTCAACAAGTTGACAATGCTGATAAGATTGCCTGGTTACTCAGCAGACTGCCCCATTCTGGCTGTAGTGCCATTATGGAAATGTTGAAGGCTGATAGAGCTGATTTCGCAATGTTAAAGCAAACTCTCATTTTAAAGTTTGGAAAGACTCCTGCCCAATATTTAAAACGATTCCGAGAGTACAAGAAAAAAGAAGGTGGTACTTGGGTATCTTACGTAACCGAATCCTTAAAAAACTTGACTGGCTGGGTCGAGGGTTATAAGGTTTCTACCTTTGAAGGCATGATAAATCTTGTCATGGTGGAACACATTTTTGCATCTTCTTCCCCGGAGCTTAAGCAGCATTTGGCCGATTCGAAGGAGATAGATCCTAAGAAGCTGGCCATTGCAGCAGACTTATGGGTGTCACATCGAGTGTCCCATAAGGACAAAACTCATCCTGGTAAGCAGGAGGAAGGGAAAAAGTCCAAAGAAAAGGAGGGTGGAGAATCTGATAAATCTTCTTCTCAAAAGGGCCACAAAAAGAAAAATAAGGGTAAGACACAAGAGAACTCACAGGGTAGTGGAGGTCAGCCTCCGAAACAGAACTCTGGTTACAATAAGCCTCCCTATGTAAACAGACCCAATGGATCTTGTTTTGCTTGTGGAGCAACTGACCACGTGAAGGGGGATCCCCGGTGTAAGGTTAAACCTTTGGGGGTCCACTCCGCTAATCTGGCCTTCTCCTCCTACGAGGAAGAAGAGATTACAGGAGCATCCTTCTCCTTAGACTCCTTCCCCAGCGGGATAGAAGCTGAGGTAGTTTTAGTTTTTCTGGGTTCCTGGGAGCCTAAAGTCGCAGAGGCTTATGCTAGGATTCCAGATAATACCAAGCACTACCTTAAAGATAGTGTGCTGATCAATGGAGTGGATACTCCAGCTCTTAGGGATAGTGGGTGCAGTCGAACTGTAGTGGATTCTACCTTGGTAGACTCAGAGGAAGTTTCCAGAGCTACTCTGATGCCCACTAAGTTGGCTGACGGCCCACCTCGCATGTTTCCAGTAATACCTGTAAATCTTACTTTAAATGGTACAGCAGTCAGGATTCCAGTGAGCATTCAGAGAAACGTCCCAGGAAAGGTCTTGTTAGGCAATGATCTCAGAGCTTTAGGGCTCATAGGAGACACTGACGACAGACCCTGCACACGGTCTCAAACACGGGCAGCATTGGCCAAGACCAATACACCGCCCCAGCCGAAGGGGAAACCCAAGGCGAAAGGAGTAAGCAAGTCAAGACAAGGGAAAGAGAGCATTCCCCCGAACTCGCCTACCACTGCGGTGGAGGAAGTTGGTCAATCGCCCGTAGCTGACGAGGAGGTGGCGATGCCTGAAGTATTTGACCCCAACGACCATCCTGAACTAAAAGACTTGTTAGCAGAAGATGGTCCTGACAGGGAAGAATTCAGTAAAGGCCAACGTGAGTGCGCATCTCTGGAATGCCTAAGGAGACAGGCCTGCTCCCAGCTTGAGGGTGAACCTCCTGGGACGCATCGGATTTATTGGGAAGGTGGACTCCTGTATAGTGAGCCCACAGCGTCTACAGAAGGAGACCATAGGAGGTTGGTGGTTCCCCTTGCTGGAAGACCCTTCCTCCTGCAGTTGGCGCATGAAGTAACCCTTGCTGGTCACCTTGGTATTAAGAGGACCAAGCAAAGGTTATCCATGCACTTCTACTGGCCCAAGATGGGGGTGCAAGTAGAAAGTCACTGCAGGAGTTGTGCCTCCTGCCAGTTATCTGGTACGGTTGGCTCGACAATCCAAGCTCCATTGGTACCACTCCCAGTTGTGGGAGTACCATTCAAAAGGGTAGGGATCGACATCGTTGGTCCCCTTGACCCGCAAACATCCTCAGGCAATAGGTTTATCCTGGTGCTGGTCGACCATGCAACCAGATATCCTGAGGCCATCCCATTGAAAACTGTAACTGCCAAGTCAGTTGCAAAAGCGTTACTTGGCATATTTACTAGGGTTGGCTTCCCTAAAGAAGTTGTGTCGGATCGTGGCACCAACTTTATGTCGAAGTATATGCAGGCTATGTGGAAAGAATGTGGGGTCACCTACAAGTTCTCTTCTGCATACCACCCCCAGACCAATGGTCTGGTGGAACGTTTCAACAGAACGTTAAAGAGCATGATTGGGGCTCTGGAAGAACCTCAGAGAAGAAAATGGGATCTTCTTTTACCATGCTTACTGTTTGCCTACCGAGAGGTACCACAGGAGGGTGTTGGCTTCAGCCCCTTCGAACTTCTGTTCGGTCATCCTGTACGGGGACCCTTAGCCATAGTCAAAGAGGGATGGGAGATGCCGACTCCCCCTGTTACTACCAACATAGTAGATTACGTGCTGGGGCTCAGAAAACGGGTGGTACTCCTGATGGGATTGGCTAGTGATAAATTGAAGGCAGGACAAGTGCTGGTGAAACATTGGTACGACCAGAAAGCTTCCCTCATCAACTTTACAAGTCCTGATCATGAATCCCATAAGGCCTCCAGCTTTACAGGACAAATGGTCAGGCCCTTACACAGTGGTGGAGCCCCTGGGTGAGGTTAACTATTTAGTGGACCTTGGAAGGCCTGGACAGGCTCCAAAAGTGGTTCACGTAAATAGGCTGAAGGCTTTCTTCCCAAGGGTCGAAATCGCAGCACTGCTACTGGCTTCAGATGTTGAGGAAGAGGAGTCTGAACCTCTCCCCGACCTGTTCCAAAGCGGTCCTTCAGATAGCTCCTTTGAGGGTGTCCGAGTGGCCCCTCACCTGACTTCTAATCAGCAGGCTGAGGTGAAAAGTTTGCTTAGGCAGTTTTCCCCCATGTTTTCACAGTCGCCTGGTTTGACACCTTGGTGCAAACATAACATAGACACAGGAGACAGTGTACCTACCAAAAGTAGGGGATACACGATGTCAGACAAAGTACAGTCTTACATTAAGACCGAGGTCAACAAGATGTTAGACCTTGGGGTGATTGAACCCTCTAGTAGTCCTTGGTCCAGCCCTGTGGTTTTGGTTCCAAAGGCAGGCACTTCTAAATTGAGGTTCTGCGTGGATTACAGGGCTCTGAATGCTGTCACCAACACATATGCACACCCCTTGCCTCGAACAGATGAGCTGGTGGATACTTTGGGTGCCTCCAAGTACCTCAGCATGTTTGACCTCACTGCGGGCTATTGGCAAATATCTTTAGCAGAACATGCCAAGGAGAAGACAGCGTTTTCTACTCCAGACGGCCTTTACCAATTCAAGGTAATGCCGTTCGGGTTGAAAAATGCACCTGGCACTTTCCAGAGGCTTGTGAATCATGTGTTGGACGAATTCTGCCTTGCATATCTGGACGATATAGCAGTTTTCAGTGCCACCTGGGAAGTCCATGTGAAACACCTCGGGATTGTGCTCCAGGCTCTTCAGAAAGCACACTTGACCATAAAGGCTAGTAAATGCCAGATTGGACAAGACTCAGTGGTTTACCTTGGACATGAAGTAGGTGGAGGGAGGATACAGCCTCTACCCAGTAAAGTACAAGACTGGCCTACCCCCACTACACAGACCCAAGTGAGAGCCTTCTTAGGACTCACGGGGTATTACCGCTACTTCGTGGCAGACTATGGCACCATAGCTGCCCCTCTGACTGCCCTCACCACTCCGAAGAAACCCAAGAAGGTAACTTGGACCGACGAGTGTGAGAAGGCCTTCAATGGCTTAAAAGACTCCTTGTGCCAGGCCCCTGTCCTCAGGGCCCCTGATTATCAAAGACCTTTTATTGTGCAGACGGACGCCTCTGACACTGGGATAGGAGCTGTACTATCGCAAGTAGATGAGAAGGGTAAGGAACACCCTATTGATTTTATTAGTCGCCACTTTAAGGACAGAGAGCTCAGATGGTCCACAGTGGAGAAAGAATGTTTCTCTGTTGTGTGGGCCCTACGGAAGCTGAGGCCCTACCTCTATGGGACCCACTTCACTGTGCAAACTGACCATAAGCCCTTAAAGTGGCTAATGAACATGAAGGGAGAGAATCCAAAGTTGCTTAGGTGGTCCATAAGTCTACAAGGCTTCGACTTCACTATTGAGCATAGGCCAGGTGTCCAACATAGCAATGCTGATGGGTTGTCCAGAATGTTTAACCCACCTGAACACGAGACTCATCCACGGGTGGATTAGTTCCCCCTGTCCATAGTCTGGGAGGGGCGAGTGTTAGGAAAGATTTCTTAATTGTGGCTAATTTTCCTTCCATGTGGCAACCCCTAAACTTTTTGCTGTTGTTTTCACCATGATCTAGACTTTGCCAGAGAAGTGCAGCCTTCTGCCACACTCCTCTGGGCTTTCGCTCCATTCTTACGGGGAAACTGACATGCCCTTAAGACGGTCAGTACCGGGAAACGCTGTTTTCCGTAGTTTCTTTATCATGTTGCAGCTTTTGTGCAACATGGCACAAGAGGGCACTGTAAGATAAGTTACTGCTCTCTTGGGTCTCTATTCTTCTACAGGCCCTAGATACTCTCTTTGGATTGTAAATGAACGGTGCAAGTGAATCACGGACGGGATTGGTGGCAGCGATCGTTTCTTGTGTTTTTGAGCTCCTTTTGGCGTTTTAAGCGCGTTTCTCGCGCTTAGCCCAAAATGGTGGCCTGGCTCCCAAAATGGCCAGACCACGAGGCTCTTTGTCCTGTCCGCTGACCGTCTTGCCCCCTTCACCTCCCCCAGGTCGAGCCGACCCGGGGCCTTCCTTATTTGGGCATGTACTTTCTGGCGAAACACAGATGCTTTCGCGGGCTTCTACAGGCCTGTGTGTGCCTCCAGGATGGGGGCTGGGATGTCTGGTCCCAATACACATCCTGGGCGCCAGAGAGTCTAGGGTGGTGTGAATGCCTGGGACCCCCGTGGTCCCTGATGAGGTCCACAGATGGTGTGAGTGTTTTATGAGCGGATCTACCATTGGGTCCCCTGCGTTTTGGCGCGAAGGGAACCGTGGATAAGAGGGGGCTGGAAACGCCACTACCATGTCGATCTCCTGAGTTCTCACGAACAAAGGAATACAGGAGCCTAGTATCCTGCAACCACAAGGCTGAACCGAGGAATCGCTGGTGACCCGCTGAAGGACTGCTCCTCTGCACTGCTGTCGCTTGGTGAAACCCTTTCTACCTCGGATCGAACGAGAAGGCCTGTACTGGTACTTCGACCCTTGGAATAGTGGGAACAACTATTCTCGGCATCTTCACCATCTCCTGCCCGTAAGCCTTCGGAAGTGTCTCTGGGCCATCCAGCAGACTGACCAGCCTACCCAGGAGTCTTGATCTGTAACTGCCGTCAGGTTGTGTGGTATTACGAGTCCTTGTCACTCTCACACGATTTGTACACTTGGCATTCCCAGGTCTGACGTGAGGAGTGTACATTTGGCTGGAATACACACGGCTGCTCCGTTGCCCTGCTGTGGTAACAAACTGTACGGGTTCACTGTGTTTGGGACGTCCTCAACTCAACTTCTGCTGCTGCGGAATCTACACGATGACGAGACGTCCCCTGCTCCTATCTGAACCTGCCAGCACTGAAACTGACGCGGAGAAGCCTGGGTCTGCTTGCATCGGGGACCGGTGAGTAGCATCGCTAGGAACTGGTCGCCCCCCTGCAGGAGCCCACAGCTTTTCCCCGCTGTGCCTAACAGCACGCCTTTCCGTACTTGCGCTCTGCTTCTGCCCCCAGTGGAGGCTGCGCTTGAGTTGCGGAGATCTGTTCATCTTCATTTGTTCACCGAACTAAACTGCCTGATTCCCTCAAAGAGACTCCCCTTTTTGCCCGTTGGCACCAGCGTGTGCAGGTACTTTTGAGCACAAGGCTCCACTCTTCGTAGGGCTTGGACTTCCTTTTAGTTAGGTGCCTCTGAAGGCGGACTGGGTCTAATTATTATTCGCACTGCCTGTTTTCCTCCCCATCTAGGTGGTCTACACATTTCGTGCGTCTAACTCGTTAGACTCGTTTGTATTTGTATATATATTGTATTGGTGTGGTATGTGTTGGTCTACTGGAGTTTTATTGTGATTTCTCGCTACGGTCAATGTTACAAAGGCCTTGTAATAAATGTGTATATATTTTTAATATAACACCTGTTTGGAGTCATTTGTAAGTGTCCTTGCTTTGTGTGCTCATTACGGGCTTTCAGTCACCCTCACCCCTCTTGAGACCTAGGGCCTCATTACACGGACGGCGGTAAGGGTTAACGGTCACCGTTAATGGCAACGGTGACCGTTAACCCTTACCGCCGTACTACGAGGTCCCTTTGCGGGTTGGTGCTTTAACGCCTGCTTTTTGCAGGCGTTAAAAACCAACCCGCTAAGGGACCTCGGAGCTAATTACGGCACCGCAAAATTGCGGTGCCGTAATTAGCGCCTTCCCCATTCCCATAGAGCCCTATGGGGCAGAAATGGGAATGGGGAAGGGCAATGGCGGAAGGGGGATTTACCGCCCCACCAACCTTGGAATGGGGCGGTAAATCCCCTTTCCGCCAAGGCGGTGCTGGTATTTTACCGGCATGAGCCATGGCGCTAATAGCGCCATGGCTCACCGCCTTCCGTGTAATGAGGCCCCTAGTCTTGACCGCCGCGATCGCTACCCTGCTTAGTCTGGCTTGTCCAGAGGTTACCCTGTTCCAAGAAACTAGGCTGGCCTTCTGAACCTCTGCGCCTCCAGGACAGAGTTCAGAAATCCGTCTTAACATTAAACTATGCAGCCATGCCCCATGTGGACCTGTTTGAATTACCCTGTGAATCGTATGTGAATCGCTGCAAAAAGCTGCAGGGTGCAACCAAAGGACAGGGTGGATCCATGTAGCCATTGTTAGTTAATGAAGCTGGCCATGGCAGGGGGAAGGTTTTGTCGTCCCCCTTCTGGAGATGCAACGTGTACTCCTCCTGTCATATTCCAACTAAATATGACAGGGGGGATTGCGCATGTAGGCTGTGTCCACCCAGAGTACACAGCTATATATAACTTTGTCGTGCTTTTCCCTAGTGCTAATATCAATCCATTTTAGCACTAGTGCAAATGTGCCAAAACTAAAGCAAGGAACTAGTTCAGATCCGCATAGTATGAACGTATTACGTGACTTATATTCTAATAAATTACCCATGGATGTGCAAGCAATGCTAGAATATGATTAACCATTAGCAATTCCTACTAATAATCAGTACTAGGCACAACACTTGGCATAATCCGTTTATAAAGGGGGTCCTGAAGAAGGCGTCCCCCATCCTTTTAGTGTCACTGAAACCGGTCGACCCATAAGGGATATTTTCAAATGCAAATAGTACCCTGATATGTCCAATCATTCTAGTGGTTTGAATGATTACTAGCGACTTTTAATTGGGGTCTCTGTATACCCTGGTTGGGAACCAGAATTGGGAGTAAATAAGGAATCATTGCCCTAGTGAGTGTTCTCTGTTTTTAATATCTTTGATGAGCATATCTGTTCTGTTAGAATGGTCGTGTATATTGTCATTGTTTGGTGCACTTTTATACAACAAAAGTAAACAATATTATGACACATAAAGAATGCAAGATGAATAGGAAAGAGATCCAGGCTTGAGTTCCTTCTCCTTTTCCTGTCCACCATCGTAGATAGGCGGCGCATCACCGGTTTCTAAGGCACGCAGGCGGTGCTGCAAGGGGCAGCGAAGGTCCCTAAGCGTTGCTTTTGATGATGGGTGAATGTCTGTGTTAGTGTAATTCGGTGTAGGTCGCCTGTTTACTTTTTGTGTGATGGAGATTCATGGTCTCTGGGCAAGTCCTGTTAAGCTCTATTGGTGGCCCTTGTTGTGTCAGTTCTGTCACCGTGACATTTCATGACTAGGTTCCTAATTGGACGTGTTCGCTTCTTGCCATATCGCAGCCACTGAACACAAATATGTAATGACATAAGATAGGCCCCCGAGTTCTCCTCTCGTGGTAGCCTTGGGAACCGAACCTTGGTATTGCTGTTATGAAATGAGAAAAGCACAAAACAAAATTGCCCTGAAATGGACGAAAATGGAAAAATGAAGCTTTCTTCCACTGGAATCAGAATGGCATTTCCAGAGCCGAGGACAGGGGCACACTGACTGTACGAGAAGTAATGTGTTGGCCTGCTACGTTTCTCTGTGTTAAGAAAAATGCACTTGCGTGATAGTCTGAGGTGGTCTGCCAACCAGTGCATCATGCTATCAAGATCAGCGTCCCCGTTTTAACCTTCCGAGGTCAAGAAATAAGCTGAACAGCATTGGGAAATGGTAGCAGCAGTGCTAAGTGACCTGCAGACTCAACCGGGGATCTCAGGGGGGTGGGGCCTGGCAGGGGGTCGGCACCACAATTAGCCCACGCCCCCATAAGATCCCCGGCTGCTTTTGCAAATGGTCGGGGCCTAACTGCCAGCATTCTTCAGGTGCCATGTCGCTTCCAGAGACTTCCCTGTCTCCGTCATAGGGAGCGTCCCACTGAGAGAACGTGTCATTCAGGCTTGTGTCACCGGCCTACTGAGTGCCAGGCATCCTTCTGAAGTGAGAGGAGTTTTGAGTTATGGACCGGCGGTCCCCTTCCACGGTGATGAGTGACCCTTTCTTCTTGACAATGATGAGTGGCTCCTCATTGAAAGGAGCTACATTTTTGCGCTGTTGAGGTTGTCGGACCACTACCATGTCTCCTGGTGCCAGGTCACTTCCTCTGGCCCGGCGAGTGATGTCGGCAGCTTGTTTCATGTTCTCCTTCATGAGAGTATCTCTTCTCCTCATTTCAGCGTCATCCTCATATTGGTCTTTATTAGCGGCTACATGGGTTAGTCGTGTTCTAATCATTCGTCCGAACATCACTTCTGATGGCGACTTCCCAGTGGTGCTGTGTGGGGTGTTCCTGTAGTCTCGCAGGAGTTGGCATAGCAGTTTTTCGACAGGTTCTCCTGTGAGGCGCGCAATTTGTGTTGTGCGTTTGATGCTGCTCATGAACCGTTCTACTGTGCCGTTTGCCTGAGGCCACAAAGGTGTTAGTTTTCTGTGGCGAAAACCCATATATTCTGCAAATCTCTGGAAGTCTTGTCCAGTGAATGGGGGTCCGTTGTCGGACTTCACTACTTTGGGTATTCCGTAGATTGCGAACATCCTATCCAGTGCTGGGATGGTATGATGTGCAGAGGTGGACGGGACTATCTGCAGGTCGGGATACCTTGAGTATTCGTCCACGGCTACTAATATGTATTCACCCCCTTCCATGGGTCCGAAATGGTCAACGGCTATTTCTTCCCAGGTTTCTTCAGGCAGCGCAGTCATGCTTAGCGGTTCAGGGAATGTGTGCGGCTTTATGACGGTGCAGGTGGGACAGTTCTTCAGTAGTTCTTCCACTGATGTGTATAGCTGGGGAAACCAGAGTCTTAGCATCCTTTTTGTGGATACAATGCCCCTGTGTCCTTCGTGTGCTAGTTCTAGCACCTTCTGTCGTAGGCTTCTCGGGATGACGAGCTTGGTCCCTTTTAGCAGTAGTCCTTCCTCTGATTTTGCGAGTTCTTCTTTTACCACTAAGAAGCATCTAATGTCTTGTTTTGTGTCCTCATTCATTGCTTCGCGGATCTGCTTTGCATGCTTCCATCTCCCCGTTTCCAGGCATCTTAGGATGATTTGTATTCCTTGGTCTGTGTTAGATTCCCTTGTTATTTGTTCCATGTCAAGCCCTTGTGGTGTGCTGCTGTGAATGACGTATCTTATATACTGATCAGCAATGGATGGTTCTGGTCCACTCTTTTCTCTTGGGTGGCGGGAGAGAAAGTCTGCAGGGTTTTGTTCCTTCCCTGGCCTGTGTATGATGGTGAATTGGTAGTCCTGTAATCGAAGTGCCCACCTGGCTATTCTTGGTGGCATTTTCGCCTGAGGATTGCCATAAATGAAAACGAGTGCCTGGTGGTCTGTTACCACTACAAAAGGTTTTCCGTATAGAAAAAAGATAAAAATGCTTGCAGGCCCAGACGACCGCCAGTCCTTCTTTCTCCGCTTGCGAGTAGGCTTGTTCTGTTTTGGAGAGGCTTCGACTGGCGTAGGATACTATGTGCTTCCCACTGCCCTCTCTGTTGTCCAATTGCGTGAGAATGGCACCCAATCCTACGGGACTGGCATCCACAATGAGTTCTGTGGTCTTCTTGGGGTCAAAATAGGCCATGTTGCGGGCATCAGAGATGCGGTCCTTAATAATTTGGAATGCTTCTTGGCATTTGGGGGACCAGACGAATTCGGTGTTTAGCTTGGTGAGGGCTCTGAGAGGTTCGCTGATGGACGCGAAGTCCCGTATGTATCTTGTGCAATAGCTTGCAAGCCCTAGGAAGGATCTGAGGTTGTCGCGGGTGGTTCAGCTTCACGGAGTGCGCTTACTTTTTCGGGGTCTGGTGTCATTCCCTTCTCAGAAAATATGTGTCCAAAGAAACTGAGTGTCTTCTTGCGAAACTCACACTTTTCTTTGTTCAACGTTAGCTGGGCTTCTTCAAGGGCCATGCAGACCCTCATTAGTGTGTCATCGTGTTGCTCTTGAGTTTGGCCGAAGACTAAGATGTCGTCGATATAGTTCAAACAGTTGGCCACGTGTTTGATGACATTGTGAATTTCTGCTTGGAAGATTTCTGCCGCGGAGGACACTCCAAAACTCAACCATTTGTAACGGAATAGGCCTAGGTGGGTGGCAAATGTTGTTATATACCTGGAGTTTTTACTGAGTTCCAGCTGGTGGTGGCCTTTGTTTAGGTCCAGCTTGGAGAACACAGTCGCTCCATTCAAAAGATGTACCATGTCTGTTATTCTCGGAGTTTGGTGTTGTTCCCTCAGGATGGCCTCGTTTGGTCTCCTCATCTCTACACAAATCCTGATATCAGGGCAGTCTCTCTTGGGCACCGGCACTATAGGGGAGACCCACAGTGTGGGGCCTTCTGCTGGCTCAATAATGTCTGCCTCGAGCAGTTTGGTTAGTTCATTTTCAACTTGCTGTTGAATATTGATGGGGATGCCCCTGTAGTGTTGTGCTACTGGTGGGACGCTGGCGTTGATGTGAAGTTCAATCTGCCTGTCCTTCGGTTTTCCGAGGCCTTTGAACAGTGCTGGGAAGACTTGGTCGATGCTCGCCGTTGGGTCTAGGTACTTGTGCACCATGAAGCGATATAAGATGTGAATGAGTCCCATCTCAATGGCTGCTAGATAGCTTAGAATGCACCCGCTCTCAGTGGCAGCCTCTAGCACATGCATGGGGATGTCCTTCTCATGTTCCTTGTATCAACATGAAGCCATGAAGAATCCTTTGCATGCCAGTGGTGTTTTTGAGCCGTAAGGGTAGATGAGAGCTCGTGCTGGCTGTAGGCGTGGGGCATTTGGTATGCTTTCATCGACCTCCTCACTGATTACATTCACGGTAGCTCCTGTGTCTATCAGAAATTCGGCCGTAGATTGGTTGACTTGTATTCTCAGAATTGGGCTGTGTTCTTTTGCCGTATTGTTCCCAAGGGCATATAGGTATCCCTTTCTTCTCGGTGTTTCTTGATGTTTTTCCGGTCTGCGGGTTCTCTCTTCCGAGGATGCACTTGACACGCTTTCTGATTGTGACTGTTCTATGAGGCACCGCACGTACCTCCGGGGTCTTCTACTTGTCTTGTGTGGTGTAGTTTTGCTCTCTCTCCTATCCCTTTTGTCTTGTCTTCTTTCTACTTGTTCGTCGAGGTATCTGTGACGTCCTTGTTCATGGGGTTCATGGGTGACCCGGTGATGTTGGGTGGGTGGGTTTTGTTCCAGTTCATTCATGGGTTTTCCACTTCTCCCTGCCCCCTTCATCTTGCTGCGGAATATCAAGCACACGGCCTTGTAGTGGTTGTCACCACCACATGCGGAGCATGTCTGGCCCATGGCAGGGCATGTCCCTTCATGGGGGTATTCGTGTCCACATCGATATTTATTTGTTTATAAAGCGCTGAAAGCCCGCGGGCATCAGATAGCAGAACGGGTCACTGTTGGCTCTCGCCATCCCTTCTAACTTGTTAAGACTTTCTTGCTATTCGTGCGTGATTTGTATTTCATCCAGGCCCTCTACTTGCACTGCGAGTGCAGCATCTGATCGGGCCAGATGCAGAATTTCATCCAAACTTCTCAGTTGTTGCAGCAATCGTTTGCGAAAATCAGCGTTTTCACATCCCACAATGATTTGCGACCTGAGGGCCTCCTCATTGGAGTAGTTGTTGAAATCACAGCGTTTCATTTTTGCCCGTAGCCTCATGACGAAAGCATCTATGGTTTCTCCCTTGATCTGCTTGGTGGTGTGGAATACATGTTGTTCATAGTCTGAATTAGTGTGGGCCGTGAAGTATTCCGTGAGCGTTGTCTTTAACTTGGCGTAGGTGTCTATGGTGTTTTCCGGTATTTCGTCGAGGATGTCTCGCACGTTGGATCCTACAGCATGGTTTAAGAGATTTAGTTTCTGCTCATCCTCTAGTGGTCCGGCCTCTTTTAAGCAGACTTCAAAATCCCTCGGCCATCTTTTCCACCTTGATCCGAGGGTGCCAGTGTCAGTGAGGTCGAAGTTTGCTGGTAATTGGGCTAGGAGGCTGTCGGTCATCTTTCTGTGCTCTGTTCTGGCTGGAGTCACAGGGACTGTCAGTGGCTCCTCTTCCGAGCTACTCAGGGGCTGAGCCGGAGTTGCAGGGACTATCAGTGATTCCCCTTCCAATTCACTCATGAGCTGATTTTAGGTGTTTCTCCTTGCTCTGGCTGTGCAGAGTGGGGCTTCCTTTTCACTGGCGGGCCGCTGCGCTGGGCGTGTGCGCCAGGACGGGGGGCTGGCCCACATGTTGACAGTCTTGGGGCCTTGAGTTTGATTCACGTGTTCAGGTTGGGGAGGGCGCTGCATTGTGGGCTTTGACTGCGGTTCGCATCAGGGCCCGTGAGCTTACCCTTGTGTAGAAAGAAAACGTCAGGGCCGTGTCTCTCCATCCCTCCTCGGAGTTCCTTGACTCTCGTTGCCGTCGGCAGGAGGCCAGTGCCCCTCAACCGCCCGGAGATGCGCTGGAGCTTCTATCCAGCTGTTGCCGTCGGCGGGAGGCCAGTGCTCCTCGACCGCCCGGAGATGTGCGCAGGGAGCCGCTGCTCCACCCGCGGGTGAATTGAGTAAGCCTGTCGGCGTCGTTTGGCGGGAGAGGTTATTCCTCCCCCCCGCCCGGATGTATGTCACGCGGGGAGCTGCTACGGGGGCTCCACCCGCAGAATGTGTGCATGGGAGACTCTTCAGAGTTCGCGCAGGGCTGCAGGGCTCTTTTCAACAGTGGGGAGCCTTCTCTCTCCGACCCACTAGTCTCTGGGAGTCCTCGACCGGGAGAAGTCCCGCGGCTCCAGTGGCGCCTGGTTGCACGCCACGAGCGCTTTGGACTTGAGGTGGCGGGCACGGTGGAGACACGTGTCCGCTTTGTCGCTAATGTGATATCGTGATAGTGGACCTCCTCACGCAGCCACTCGAGTATTCTCTCACACATGCGAGAATACCCCAACACAGGAGCTGGGGTGCAACACGTCTTTAATCAAATGATATCTGACTCGAACTGCCCGTTTGGGCGGTAACCCCGCCCATATACAACACGTGGGACACAGCCCACTAAACAATGATAATAGAAAGAGGACTCATCCTCATATCAACTAAACAGTGACAACACCACAGGAAGGGGGAGGAAATGGGGTGTGAAAAAAATTCATGCCCCAAATTCACGCCCCCATTTACACGCAGGAAGAGTTGCGCCGGGACCCGATTTCGGGATTTTGAAATCAGGTCCCGGCAGAAACCGGGACCGTATCCAGCCAGCCTTCCAATCCCCAGACAGGGTTTGGAAAATGAGAAAACTCCCGGGACAGAGGGTGATTTCCCTGGACTGTCTTGGGAGAACCGGGACATGTGGTCACCCTAGGTGACTGGCAGGCGGGGGACACAATAAAAAGCCAAGTCTTTTTTTGTAAAGGCTGAATCTTTCGCACGAGAGCTTCAGGCGTTACAAAAAAGCCTCACCTTGTCACAGAGTCGCCACCCATTTTGTGGGATTGTCCCACAATTAGGGACTCTGTCCCGCAGTTTGCAGAGTGGCTGTGCGCGATGCAGGTTGTCCCGACATTTGTCGGGACAACCCGCCTCCAGCACAGCCACTCTGCAAACTGAAGTGGCCATGGACACAGCAGGGCGCTGCCGCCTGCTGCTTTCTTTCCCAGGTGGCTCTGCAGCCCTGGCTCCTTCTGAGCCTACAGGTTGAGCTGTAACGCTCGACACCTGGCTTAATTCAAATGCTAATGCTTTGTTCCTGGGGTCCTGATGGTCATGTTTGCAGTTAAAAAAACATGACCATCACCTCCCAAGGACAAACCATATGCATTGTAATTAAGCCAGGAATTAAGAGCCATTTTAAAAATTTACATTAAAAAGGGGCAGGCCAAATGTGAATGCTGTGACTCGCCTTTGGGCAAGTGTCCCGCGAAAGAGTTGGCCACCCTAGCCAACCCCCTGCCAGTCACTCCTTTCATTAGAGATGCAGGGATGATCACTACTGCTTCTCTGATGAAAGGGGTGGCTGGCAGCGGAGTTGGGCTGACAAACGAAAGGTGAGGCTTTTTTTTCTAAAGCCTGAAGCTTGCCATGTAGTAGCCTGGTGGGCTTGGGTTAGCAGGCGACTTAAGGAGGCCCCGGCAGGACCCCGCCCGTCTCACACCGAATTTTCAGAGCTTGCAGGGCCCCAGCTAGTCTAACCCACTTAAAGTCCTGGGTAGCAGATGTCATTTACAGTGCAGAGAACCTGCACCGTTGTCAAATGAGCACTACATGAAAAAGCCACAAATTATGATCACTGTTGTGAAAGGTCTTTCTTTTTCGAAGCATCCTTCAGTCATAGAGCTGGGGGAGCCAGGTAATTCAAATATAGGGCCTAATGGCCAAACACGAACCGAGCCAAGAATGGGCTAAAGCATGGAATGGATTATTTGCAAAGCACAAACATATTATTACGCATCAGAGCTAGTTCTGGGAACCCGGACACAAATGTGTTATTGATTTTCTTTTAGTAACGTATCAGAATCTTACAAGATCCTACATAAATCCTACTTCAAACCCATACAATTTTATAGGAATTTAAAGTATTTTATTGCCACATAAATTCTTATGAATTTCTATTTATTGTTCTAAAAAACGCGCTAGTAAATCACAAGTTCTTATCAGCTACTTATAAAAAAATCTCTTATGGCATTCTTATATGGGAAGATATGTGGAAAATATTTCAGACTGAGCTCAAATCCCAGACTGGCCCTTAACCAAAATGTGTGATCCCGGGCAAATCATTTACTCGCACCGTTTTATCTGTCAAAATTGGTAGTCCTTAGAATTGATTTAGTTTCAGGTTTATGAACAAAACACGTACAGTCTACAATATAGTTACTCCAGTTAAATTCTTATTTTGCCCACGAAAGAGTTAGTTGCGTTTTGGTTTACCCATGGCAACGGCTTGAATGTCTCTTAATTCACGTCTGCAGAAGGTGGTTGGGGTAGGTTGGGACGGGGTATGTGGATGAGGATTGATGGTGGTGCGGGTAAAGGGGAGGACCAGTCTATGTGGCAATGCTGGTGCAGCAACACTAGGCACGCAGACCAAAGCCATTCCAGCTATTAACCAGAATGAGGTGTGCTTATGCCCAAACAAGGTGGTGTCGTGTTCACCGTAGAAGTGTACAACTGCAAATACAGTGTGTGATGCAGTTTTATGGAATTGTCCTAGATACATGCATTAACTGGAGAGCGCAAAGAGGCTCACACTAAAGCAATTTGTTACCGACTACCAACAAGACATTCTTCAGGTCATGGGACCTGGGTCAGGGGAGTGCCTGTGGTCCCATGGAGCAACGACACCACAGGAAATTATGTGAAATAAAGGCAGTGGCTGACAGAGGGTCAGTGATAGAGCTGGGTGAGCCCAACAGGGCTCAGGTCAGCCCGGATAAAAGCGTGGGCCCTCGCCTGACCCTCCTCTTGGTCAGTGCCTTCCCAAAGCAGGGGTCGGCCATTAGATTCAACGAGTATGCCCGTCCTTTTTGCATTAACTTGCATTATAGCCTGGCATTTAAGGGTTAAATAAAAATAACAGAAAACGCTCCACCTGACTTCGTCTCCCGCCCCAGCCACTCATTGGGTAGGACATGACAGGAGTGCTTCCCAGCCTGACCTTGCAGTGACTGGCGGTAATTTCATAGGTAAGTGAGCCCAACGAGTTAGTAGGCAGTGCCTTGCAACTCTGTGTGCTCCTCTGGCGCTCACTCGCCTTCCCCAAGCGCTTCACCCCTCCTCCCAAATGCCACTATCCGCCTTTTCTCTACAAGCCCCTTTAACCTCCCCAAAACACTAGCGTTGTCCCTTCACCCCCAGTCCCCAGCCCCTTTTCTTGCCCCCAGCCCTGCTTAGCCTCTTTTCTTGCCCCAGTCCCATTTAGACCCTTTTTTGCCCCCTTTTTGCCACTTTTCCCCCTGGTTCTTGTGCCTACTCCTTTAGCCCCTTTTCTGGCCCCAGCCCCTTTTCTAGCCTCCTTTATCCCATTCTCTAGCCCTCTTTGTTGCCCCAAATTGTTAGCCCCTTTTCTTGCCCCTTTCACCTCTTTTCTTGCCCCTTTCGCCCCCTTTCTCACCAGTACCTTCTATACCCGTGTATTGCCCCTGTTAGCCACTTTTCTTACCTGAAACCTTTTTGCCCCCTTTATTGCCCAGCCCCTTTCTTGCCCCCATACCCCCCTTGACGCTGGCCCCTCCCCCGTTCTGCGTGGTCTTTCCCAGGCTCGCTTGTGTTTGGCCCTAAGAGACAGGCCGACACCCAGGCTCGGCCCTACCTCTGAATTCCCTGGCTCTCCCAGGTCTAGTCAGTGATAGGAGGCCAAGACCTGAGCATGGTATCTCCTTAATTCTCCAACACCTTGGTTTTAGGTACCTGCCACGCCAGCCACTATAACAAGGTGCGAATAGGGAGCCCGGCACTCTCATGCTCCGGAGCGTCAGTCCCACAATAGCGCGGGCCCTGAACTCTCGTGCTCCGGAGCGTCGGTCCCACAATGGCGCTGGACCCTGAACACTCATGCTCCGGAGCGTCGGTCCCACAATGGCGCTGGGCCCTGAACTCTCGTGCTCCGGAGCGTCGGTCCCACAATGGCGCTGGACCCTGAACACTCATGCTCCGGAGCGTCGGTCCCACAATGGCGCTGGGCCCTGAACTCTCGTGCTCCGGAGCGTCTGTCCCACAATGGCGCTGGACCCTGAACACTCATACTCCGGAGCGTCGGTCCCACAATGGCGCTGGGCCCTGAACTCTCGTGCTCCGGAGCGTCGGTCCCACAATGGCGCTGGGCCCTGAACTCTCGTGCTCCAGAGCGTCGGTGCCACAATGGCGCCGGTTGATTACGAGATTGAGACCAGCAGCCTCTGCGGCCTGGTAAGGCAGAGACAGTGATCAACGTCAAGCGAGAGGTGTGCCCCCTCCTGGTGACAAAAAGGCTGCGAGTTGGCAAGAAAAGAAGAAGAAAATAACAGGAAGCGACTCTTGATATAGAGATTACAGTGAGTGCACAGGGGTTGCAGCACCGTGTGTGGAGCTTGTGCTCCCCCATGGACAAAGAACCGTCAATTAACCGAGAATTGAACAAGCAGAGAGTTACGACATTAAACCCGGCAGATGGATCATACCAGGCTGCAAAGGTAGCTTTGGAAGGATATTTTCAACCGATGGGCATTTCAGATTGTGAGGGATGCCAAGAACGCAACACTTGATACTGCCCCATACAGCTGAAAACAAATGCTTGCAAGTCTTTTTTCTATAATTACAGGCAACCACATATCATGGAAAACCCAGGAAGACCACCTGAAAGAGCTTAACCCGTCAGAGCCTCCAGAACTAGCTTCCATTTCCATTTAGTGGAGCTCTGCGCACCGCGAGAGGAGAGCGCACCAGCAATCTGATAGAGAAAGTATTGACAAAGCTGGCATCAATGCGGCGCACCGCCAAGCGACTACAGCAGATGCCGGGCGCTGGCAGCACAGGCAAAGCCTGCTCAAAGATACAGCTATCACTGCTTGCTTGCTACTACCAATTCCCGGGGAATTGAACAAAAAGCTGCCCACCACAATGAACTGGGACACTCGCAAACATGGGCCGCCATTGTTGGAGCGCCGTTTCCCCGCGCAGAAGAAGGGGTCGGGGATTAACTGTCTTTGTGTAAATTATGAACATTGTAAGACCCCTTAGGTGGGGAAGGCAGAACCAGATTGCCTGCCGATGTAGAGAGAGAGAGCTGAATCCACCCTCCAACAGCTCCCCCACGGCAACCAACAAGATCCGGGGATATTCTGTCCCTCCAGACCCACACTTGGATTAGTGCCATTACAGGTATTGAGTGCGGTCTGTTTTTTCACTGACGATCGTTTATATGGACATTCTGCACCAGCAAGCAGTGTTTTTGACACTGTGCTCTCCCTTTAGGAGACCTTTTACCTGGATCCAGTCCAGCATTTCACCCGATGTAACCGCACCTTCAGAGCTACCAATTGAGGTAAGCTTTTGCATTTGTGGTGTACGCCGTCATTTTATGTAATGCACTACCAAACAGTGCACATTGTTTTTTTGAGGAATCATACAGGATAGTTCTCCTATTCAAACTACTTTCGCCCTCTTTTCAATAGGTGTCCAATGCGACCCTGATTTTTGAGAAACCAATGGTCCCTAAATCCTTCCATTCTGGTTACCCCTATGGCCTCAATTAAGTACCACAGGTAAGCTGTGTCCACTAGAAATCTATGAGACACTTTTGATTTATTCATACACTGCAATTACTCCTTTTACACTCTCCTCACGCTCTTCCATTCATTTTTTCAGCTACATCTGAACATCTTCACCAAATTGTCTTCCCCATCCTGATGAAGGCCCTAAGAAGGAAAATGCCCACATAGCCCCTATATATGGCCGAAACACCCTGGTGTAGACGAACCTTTTTCTAATAACAGTGGCACAAATGTCTTTTCACTGTTTTGTTTTATCGATATACATTCTGTATACCTGTTTCACTTTTTGATGTGATATGACCCCTGTCGTCTGATGTATCGACAGTAGTAACTGTATTATGTTATCCATGTAGATGTATGTGCAAGAATTCTGACTTGCTTCTGTGTTTTTGTGCAAATTGATCTTGCTTTACCTTGTAATTTATGAGGTTCAGCGTTATGCCTTGACAACCAAACAACCAGCAATCACATGCCAATAATTACAATAAGAAGTATTCAAAAGACCACGGTGTGGTACTCTTTTTGTCATATGGAAATTGTAAATGAATAGTGAGGGGGTGTTTGTTCTTTTGACCCTTTCACTTGTGTTGTTGTTAACCAGATTGGTTAAGGAAGAGGGGGAGGATAAGAAGGGATGCAGGAAACAAGAAGGTGGTGGTAGGGTCAGAGAAGAAGGAGGAGGTGGCAGACCAAGAGACCAGCTGGAAGAATGATGGTTGACTGGATTGTGGAGGTGTTTTGAAGTAGAGGTGAGTTATTGGTTGGTGCGACGAAGTGGTTCTGTGTGGTGAGTGTGCATGCAAGGTAAGGCGAGTGAGAGTAGTTTAGGAAGTATGGCGAGTGAGTGGCAAGTGATTGTGAGGGTGAAAGCAGGGTGACTGAGTAGAAGGTGGGATGGAGTAGTATAGTATTGCCGGGAGAGGGAGTTGTAGTGTGAAAATGGGAGTAGTAGTAGTGTGGAGAGGCAAGAGTGGTATGGCTGGGGAGAATAGGAGTGTTGTGGAGAATAGAGTGTAGTAGTAGAAAGGATGGAGCAGTAGTGGTGTGGAGAGGGGAGAGCAGTAGTAGTGGGGAGAGTAGTAGGGTGTGAAGGAGGGAGTGTATTAGTAAAGTGGAGAGGGGAGAAAGGTAGGAGGGAGTAACATCAGAGGATGGAGGTAGGTGGTAGGAAGAGGGACAGAGGAGGAAGATGTGGGACATGGTCTGGGAAAAAGTGGGTGTAGTTGGAGGGAGGAGAGTAGTGAGAGGAAGGGAGTAGAATAGATAGATATCGAATAGGAACGTTACGGTGTGAAGGAATTGGTCCAAAGGGGGCTTGAGTGTCTGTAAGGCGCATCTCTACAAACCCTTAGAACTAACCTGAATGGTGGAGTAGGTCTAGCCTATGAAGTTCCTGGGGGAGTTTAGATAGAAAAGATGACCACCTTTAGGAATGCACCAGCATCCAGGTAGTATTTAGATAGTAGGGGGCAATACATGCTATATACTAACCAGGGAAATAGGAACAACTGGGCTAGGGTGGAAAGTGCTTAATTTAGATGAGAGTCAGGAAGACGATTAGTGCCCTACAAAAAATGTCAATAAAAACCTGTGAACCATCTCTGGAAGGTGCCATGTTCTTTAGGCCATATGTGACAGTACCCTGATTAATGAAGAAGATGTCCAAGTCCTTCATGGGTGTTATTCAATCAAACCCTGCAAACAGATCAGGAAAAGGATTCTGGAGCTCGGACGAGCACATGAACTGGCAGAAGGATGAGCGATAAGAATGGACAAAACGTTAAAATCATTTAAAATTGAAGAACTATGTGCAATTGAAAAACCCTGAGGAAAGCAAGCCAGAGTCAATCTAAATCTGAAGGTGGAGCAAACCAGAAGTATGGGTGTAGTGATTGTGATGATACCTTACCAAACATAGGGATCTGCCCCCTACCCCCCTCCAAAGGACGCATCTATGTTGGTCTGGAAATGGGAGACTGAAGCATTTTGTAAGTGTGTGTCGCTCCCAATTTCTTCAACAATAACCTAAACCACGACCAAACCAGAGGAAAAGAAAAGCTAAGGTTGCCCAGATGAAACCTCTCAAGAGTCATTGGAAGAAGAAGCAGCTCACGAAAAAGAGGGTGAGGCATTCTTCATCTACGGAGTACCGCAAGCCAGACGGAAGTGTAGGAGACAGCCAAGGAGCACAGTACACATTCAAAGAAGGGAAACACCTGGGCGGATTGACACCGGAGCATCAGGCAACATAATGGCCCTATCTCATTTTCGCCTGATCAAGCAGGCAATGGCACTACGCCCTACCAACTATCCGAATATAGACTTTTCGGGGGATCCAACCCTATTCCCTGAGAAGGCACAGTCACAGCAGAAGTGAAACATTAACAGCAAAAGATCATCACTTGATGTGATGTGAGTGGGGAGACCCTTTTATGGTGTGACGCAGCTGCGGATCTCTAGGTGGTGAACTTTACTCATGAAATCTATTTAGAAGATGTGGTCAGCCAGCTAGATAGATCCAAATGTCTACTCCAAGGGGTTGGATGTCTAAAAGGTCCCCCGATAAGGTGACATATGGATAATACTATTCAAACTTTCGGCCCTAAAGCCTCGTCAAACCACATTTCACCTGAGGGAAGAAGAAGAACTAGAGCTGGAGAAACTTGTGAAGGTTGACATAATCAAGAAAGTTACTGGGACAACACCATCAGCATCCACGATAGTTGCTTGGACGTTCTACCTAATAAAGCAGAAGAAGGAGAAAGGCAGTTGACACCAACAATTGACAACATAGTAGCGGATTTCCAAGGGGCAGAGATCTTTCCATAATTAGACCCAAATGCTGGATACCATCAAATGCTATTACATCAGAGTCTCACTATATAACAATCATCACCACTCACCAAGGTGTGTATATAAGCGGCTGAGCTTCAGAGTGTCATCGCTGCAGAAGTCTTCTAGCCACCATTCAGAGCGCATTGGCTGGCCTCCCGGGAGCCCTACTTTTCAAAAATGATATTCTGGTGTATGCTTCATCTGAAGCAGAACATCTAGGTCGCCAGGAGCAAGTTCTAGCCAGACTCCAAAAGCAAGGACTAACCTTCCACCAGGAAAAGTGTGCATTTTTTAGGCACTGGCTGGACTTTTTTGGTTACGTATTTCAAGCACCAGAATTGTCTGCTGACCCTCAGAAGGTGAAAGAAATTCCTGCTGCCCCTGCACCCAGCAACCCGATGGAAGTAAGAAGCTTCCGAGGAATGGATATGCACTTTCAGCGCTTTATAAAATATCTGGCAACTTTCTTGGAACTATTGAGGAAACATACCCCAAATAATGACTGCTTGGTAGTGGACACCCATTGAAAAGAGGCCTTTCCAATAAATCAAGGATTCTCTAACATCCACCGAGACCATGGCTTTCTTGGACCTAGCTCCCCAGATAGGGGATGCCAGCCCTTTTGGACTGAGGGTTGTCCTTAAATAGAAGACTGATAATGGTGATACCCATCCAACAGCATTTGCAAGTTGGGATCTATTGGGCTCAACAAAAATACTCTCAAATTGAGAGAGAGGCACTTGCGGTATTGTGGGGGTGGAGACATTATCAACTTTCTTCATACAGTACGCCCATATCTGACATAACCGATCACGAGCCACTAATTCCTCTCATGTCAGGGGCAGCCCTCCATCCACCAGCAAGGATAAACGAGGCGACTGCTACAATCGCAGGAGTATGATGTCACATTAACCTACATACCAGGCTATGACAATCTTGCAGACTATCTTGTCATCCTAGCCCCAATGGGCCAGGAGACAGAGCAGAAGAAGTGGAAGCAGAAGAATGCAAGAGTCCTAATTTAGGAGGCTTTGACCTTAGCAGCACGGCCATTCTTACGGTTGACACCAGAGCCAAGGGTTTGGGATCAGGTACTTTCACATGTGACGGGAGGTGCAGAGCTAGTCATTTGCCATGCATCAAGATCAGTATCAGAAACAGAAGAGAGACACTCAGGTGTAGAAAGGGAATTGTTAGCTTGTGGACGGGGAGTGGAACATTATAGACAATACATATAGAGTAAACTGTTTACTATCCTCACTGACCACAAACACCTGATTGAAGTGCTTATTGAAACACTTGTGTACGAGCGCGATAGAAATAAAATATCAATAACAATTACAGTTAAAGCAATGTCGAAGACAAGGCCAAGGTTAGCTAGGCTAAGTTTAAAATACAGAATTATCATTTCTGAGTAAAAATATGTTCCTGGGACACAAAACAAAGTAGCAGATTTGCTCTTGCATTTACCCCTCGAATCTAAGAGCTCAGAGGAAGAAGAGCAAGAAGTAATTGGAAGTTTAGAGATAGTCAACCATGATGTCATAGTTTGCATGGGAGAGTGGCACAAAGAATTAGAAAGTTATGTTGAGTTAGCCCAAATATTTGGGTGGGCAAGCAAGGATTGGCCAGAGAAGAAGAGTGTGGTGTGATGAATAGAGGGAATTCGTCCCTTCTCCTAAGGGGGAGCCTCCCCCCTTTGAGGCTAGGGAGGCGAGCCTGCTTCGCAAGACCCTGCGTAGGGGTCTGGGCAAATAGAACCTCACTGGGAGAGACTCTGTTTTAGGGGACAAGGACTCCTGTTCCTGTGAGGAACTCCCTAAGTAATTTCCCCTGGTGGCATACATGAGACCATCAGAGGTGAAGAACAATATAAAATCCAGAGACTGGGCTGAAGACTCCATTTAACTGAGACGAGGCGAGAGATACATACGCAGGCGGGGTAACCCCCCGACAGCCTTAAACCTGAGAGAGGCGAGGTCAAGGAGAGCCGCGCAGCTCGCGACTTTCCAAAATGGTCTGAGAGAGAGAGTGAAATGCTGGGGGAACAGCGTTCACCTGAAGAGAAAAACCAAGGAGACAGGAACACCAAGCCGGGTGGTGGCGTGACCCTGACGCATTGTGGTGGGTAGTGTGCCCCGTCCAATTACGCCAACACCACTGTGCTGAGAAGTAAGCAAACCGTCCATTTACTCGCAGCAATACCTGATCACACAGAGAGAGAGGACCGAGAGCGGGATGCCTGAGAAAATGAGAAGGCAGAGAAGTGGAGAAACTGATGGGATCCCAAGTGAGCGCAGGCCTCGGAGATGTTCCCCCCACCGATTCCGAGGTAACGTGGAGAGCAGGAGAACTGCAAGGCCACCAGGGAATCATTACACAACAAGAGAAACTCGTCCCAGTTAAATTGGTGAGACGTTGACTATAAAGTCGATGAAATTGAACTATAGTAATGTAAGAAAGAGAACCACTATTAAAGCTGAATGAGACATCATTAAGACCGATGACACAAATACCCTGAGCAGAGGGGACAGTACCACATATGTTAAGAAGTGAAGAGTGGATCAAAGAAAGAGAGAGAGAGAAAGAGAGAAAGAGAGAGAGAGAGGGGCAGAGGGGGAGGGAAAGAATAGTCTAGGGAGAGAATGAGAACCACTTTTAAACCTGAAAGAGCAAGAATTAAGGCTGGAGCATAAGTACCCTAAGAAGCGGGAAATGTAACCGATATGTTAAGAGACAACTGTAACACACCAGAAAGGGAAATCTAAAAATCAAGCAAAGCCCCTAAGAGAAAAGAGCCACAAAACAAGCCTCCCCGGAAAGGGGGGAATATTAACTGCCAAGAAAGTATATCCCAACTAAGAAAGTATATGCTACCAAAGGACAAAAAGCATATGAGCGTGGAACAGAGGATAAGACAGAGAGTTGAAAGGGGCTCTGGAGGATAATCCCACAAGAGGAGGGAAAACCCAAAGACCTTCCTTGTGAAAGAGTTACTAGAACTTATACAGAAGGGGACAAGAGACTATTAAAAATTAGCCTACAAACAAGAAGGTTGATCAAAGGGAAAACATTACAAGAAAAGACAAGTGGGAGAAGAGAGCCATTCTCCTGACCTTATTTAGTTAGAATAGTGGTAGGGTCAGTTACAATTAGTTTTTGGAAAGCGGACTCTTTCATTTATGACTTCCTGGTGACTGATGAGCGTTTTAATTATTTGCATAGGCAGGGAACACCCACATAGCAATAGGGAAAGTTGAGCCTTTTTGTCATCATTCAATAAATAACGAGTGGCAACGTCAACACAGTGGCTGTGTCCTTCTTCTGACCTGCCACAGTGGGTAAGGAAGTGAACCATCAGTTATTAGTAGATCAAGGCATGCTGTTATGTGGACAACAGCTGGTAGCACAAATAACACTTAGAGACAAACTGATCCATACCCCATATGAAGGATACCCTGGGATCACGAGAACTAACAAGAAACATTTGAGAAAGTTATTGGTGACCAGGTGTTGATATGTCAGTTGAGAGTACAAAAAGCATGTGTTGGCCATGTTTAAATTCTGATAAGGGAATGACATTTTAAAAAGGGGGACCTCTTCCCCTTATTACCTTCAGAGGGACCATGGGATCGTTTGGGCACAGATATTTCTAGTACTTACCATACTTTGGGTATAAATAGTTAGTTCATGATTGTCTTAAAAGATATTTTTTCTAAATGGCCTGAAATTTAAATAAGTGAAGCGTCCCTCTAGTCCTGAAGTCTTTCCGTTTTTAGAACAGATTTTTCATAGGTAAGGTTATCCCTACGAGATCAAGAGTGACAATGGACCACAGTTTAGAAATGTGAGGTAATGAGGTATGCCAAAGACAAAGCAATCAAAGGGAAATGTACTTCCAAATTACCACCCCAAGTCGGATGGGGTGATTGAAAGATTTAATTAGGTAATCTTAGGAACAGTTAAAAAGGCCATGAGAAACAATGTTGAAGTTAAGGGGGGACCTAAAAGGTTGATTTGGAGAGTAAGGTCAAGCTCAAATGGGTCAACAGGGGTGCATCTGTTTTGTCTAATGAGAGAGAGGTTTGTCAATTCCAACCTTAATCCGGGGTGGTTAACTCCTTATTAGGGAAACAGGAGCTGTCAAGCCAGGAAGTTGGGGAAACACTGTGTCATTCCCAAGACAAATGCAGAAGGTACTATGATGCAAGGAAACATTTCACAAGCAAGAGTGAGTGCCAGGAGAGTGGGTTAGAGTTAGGAAAGGTCACCACTCTTTCAAAGGGGAGTCTAGGGTTTGAACCAAAAAAGATAATTGAAGTATGGTCTAATGCTGAGAGGAGAGAGGATAGTTTCATATGAAATTTAGGAAGAGTAGCAACGTTTCGAGCAGTTCGGAGATCGCCCAAGCAGGGATATACTCACATCCATAATCACTTCCAGGAAAAACAGTGTACAGGATGCGGAGTTGTCATTTGAGGTTGACATTAGAGGTGTAGAAAGAGTGTCCAACAGTGAGACTAATGGTTGAGGAGGGGCACCTAATGAGACAAACAGCGGAGAGATGCTTGCCACACCTGCATTCAGATCCAGGTAGATAAGAAGAATGCTGACCAAGTTTCAGGACTATGAGATCTGATGACTATGTTGTGTCCATTTGCTGTGGATACTGTCAAGGCATCATAAAGCAAGACACGCACAACAGATTCAAAGTCCAAACTCAAAATGGTTTATTACATCAAATGTCAGAATGGATTTCCCTACCTGAACAAAACTAAGGAAAGTTTGAGTCACAGTGTTCAACTTAAAAGTCTGTCTGTGTCCAAAACCTATCCTTACCCTCACAACGAAAGCTAAAGAATGTTCAGGGCTGTCAATAATAAAAGAAATGGTCATCAAAACAAAGTTCTGAGCCTCTTCCACCTCTTAGCTTCCTTTTCAGCTCCCTTCCCCAAGTTCAAGAAAGTTCCACAAAAGTCTTGAGATTACCCTTCCCAAGCTCAAAACAGTTCCACAAATCATTGAGGTTCCCTTCCAGATGTTCAAGGCAAAACAGCTCCACATAAGCCTCGGGGCTCCCTTCCCCAAGTTCCAAGCAACACAGTTAAAAAGAAAAGGGTCTTGAGGCTTGCAGGTCATCCAGTCTCAGGGTTCCCTTCCCCAAGACTTCAACGTAGCAATTTGTTTTTGTTTCAGTCTCTCAATGTTTAACACAACTCCAGGTCTACTTGACCCTCCTTTTGGATTGCATCAATAGTTCACTTATATTGCTCCCTCTTGGTTTGTTTCACAATGTTTCTAGCTTTCACAATTTTAGGGCTCCCTGGTGTAGGTGCAGTTGTCGGACCACCCGGTCCATACATTACAGTTTGCGCAACCAGGAACCCTAGGCTCTTCACCACACACAGGTTCTTCTGTACTTGTCCCTGTGTACAGATACACATTCACTCTTCCGGCTTCTCCTGGTTAACCTCTTGGCTTTGCCATCATGTGTCACACATCTCATGCCAGTCTTGGGCCTTGCTGCACTGTATCCATTCATAAAGTACACTCTCTGGTGGTCTCTTTTATTCCCCACCTTTCTGACGTGCTCTTTCATACATGGGCTCTTATTTCGTATATTATTTTCAAAAAGGCACTCTCCCTTTTCACTTTCATCAGCTATTAGCTCTGACCACAAAGTGTTCATGCAATTTGATATTCTTGGTATTTCGTTACATATGTGTAGCCTCTAGGAACGGCCATGTTTCGAATGTCACCTCCCTGCACTCACTGGTCTTCGCCGTTCCTCTCTGGTGGCCTCACTGCTTCCTTTTTGCTTCGCCGGCTGGTGGCCAGTCACAACAAGCCCCGCTCGCCCTCCGGATGCTTCCCTGTGCACGCCGGCAGCTTCACTCTTCTTCCACGGACTGCGTACTTTCTTCTTTCTTGCTTCTTCCACAGGTCCAGCTGTTGTCTCCTGACTACGGAGGCTCCCCCACCTGTGGAAGCCTAACGGCCCAACTCGCCCTGGGCTCCACAGGTCATCTGGGACTTCTGCCGGCATCCTGGCTTCCTCGGAGGTCCCACCAAGGATGCCTCCTCATGCGCAGGGTCCCCTTCTGGTCTCTCTCACACAGGCCTCCCTGTTGGTCGTTCTATTTCTGCTCTCTGTCTCTCTTCTTATACACCTGCAACCACTTGACAGGTTGCATGTGTGCTTTCTCAATTGAATGTGGCTGACTGTAATGAGGGACATGCCTGACCTTCACAGTACTTTGCAGGCATCTTCCTCATCCCAGTACTAGAGTGGTAAAAGGAGTTACTAGCGTTCCTTACTCCTTGTCGCCTCTGCCTCGTCCCAGTACTGTCATAGGTAAAGTGTGGGATAATGAGGGGAGATGTCTTACAATAGCCCAAGAATTCTGGGGTAGGGTTAGGTTGGTTTTCAATAGGGAAAGGGGGATACCATGTCTCGCCTGTGGGTACCCCGCTCACAATCCCCAAGGACCCTCAATTTAGGTGACCCTCCATTGCTTCTCCAACCCCGGGCCAGGATCCAAGAGCAATGGCCTTTCGCTGGCACCCTGAGAAGAGGACCCAAGGGGAGTAGGAGTGAGTATACCCTCAGGTTTCTCACAATACCAGTTAGCTCACGTGTTATGTTTAGTTTGAATTCGTCTTTAATCTATTATGTCTCTCTTTCGTATTTCTCTTTTCTTTCATCATCCTGTCCTACCTTTCGCTCTATTCATTTTTATCTATCTCTTGTCCTTCTAAGGGGAGGAACGTGTGAAACATTCTAGATGGCTTAATGATGCTTGGAATCCCAAGTGAGGTTCCAGAATGTGGGGCAGCTGGTGAAGGAGTGGAGAAGAGGGAGTTGTAGGGTCCTTTCGTACTGAATAAGCCATTGCACCGATTTACCAGTGTTTGTGTTCTTTGGAGATTGCCACAAAAGCCTCCTGTCGAGTATAGTCCTCTAATGTAAGATGCAACCGCATACCAAGTGCATTTTCAAATACCAGTAATGCCACTTTATGTCACTATCTCCTATGCCTGATACAGTACCCATTTTTAATGTAAAGCATTGCATGTCCAATTGCTGCTATAATATGGTAAGTGCAGCTCGCATTAATACCATCTAATGTCTGAAGTGCCCAAGAGCTGACCTGCATGCATCACAAGCCAGGTATAGTCATCATGGGATAGTCTCGTAGGTTCAGGTACTGAGAACATGCTAATTCCCAAGCGTCCTTACCAGCAGGGCAGGCAGGCCAGCACTGAGCCTCTCTATGAGCAAGCCAGACACTTGTTTCTTGGGGGAATGAATGATTGATCAAGGCATTTTAATGAAATCTCAAAAAGATATGTTTGCCACTGAGTATCTGCGGCAACCCGCTTAGTAAAATGCAGGTTCAGTCCAATGCAAATTGAATAAATAAATAATGGGTTCATAAGTTATAATATATATTTAATGGCACTATGTGGATTAAATGTACTGCTTTTTTGTTTCATATCATGCAAGCGAGGGACAATGTTCGGGTTCTCGACAGACTCATGAAATTTAAAGCCATCACTGCATGTACTTTTCCTAAAGTTAGAGACTTGTTGATGTCCTGGATGAGAGCAATGCTACTTGGCTTTCCTTTCTGTATGCAATATGGTAATTTGTGTGGCAAGAGTTCTAATTTGTTTCTTTCTTCTGTGCAGTGGTATTTGCTCTCTTGGCATATTTCTTGGGTGATGCTAACTGCAGAAGCACATGCCATCTTTAAATATAAAAATGCATGGGGGGGGATCGCAAAATGCATGGGGGGGATAGCAAAATGCAGGGATAGCAAGTGTGCTGCCAGGGATATGCAAGCAGATGGTATTAAGAGCCTGCAGAATTGCAGCCAAACTCAATTACTGTTACCGTCACTTGGTCCCATGGAGTTACCATAGGATTACAAGTGGTGGTAGGGCAGTATAATTCCCTATGTTGTGAGTCCATAGAACTCTATGGGTATTTGGCAGATTTAGGGTAATTCACCACTTTTCCCCCAGAAATCAATGGTTTACCGCATAGTCATTCTGCCGGGGTAAATCTGCGGGGAAAACGTGGGTAATTATGTTACTGCAAAAAAAGTGGTGTTAACAGAATTACTGCCACTTTTTCTCTGCACTGCCATGCTTGTAATGAGGCCCTAAGTGTTGTACTAGATACTTACTGCATACTTACCACTGTGGGACTAGCTCATGCATTAATTGTGCTCCACTGACACGGGGCACTGACACGGGGCAAGCCTCCCTTAGCAAGTTTGTATCTCTGGCACAGCCGACTAAGTCCTTCATCCTTCCGAGGTCGATAAATTGGGCATTCTTAAATTGGGTAATGATAAAAGTTAGTCTCTCTCCCCACTTCCCTCCCTCCCTTCTCAGCGTTTTACGTACAGAGCTTTGAGACAGCCATAAAGCCACGAAAGTGGGGCATTGGCACCAAACCTTGCGTGATGTTCTTGCCTTATGTACCTCGACAGCTCCTTCCATCACCCACGAGTCACCCACAGATCCATGAAATCGCAATAATAGCATCACATTACCTTCTTCCCTGGTTTGCATCCTCCTTCCCTCTCTCCTCATCCCTTCCCTTCACCTTGTTTCTGTTCAGCTTGTTAAACCGACCTTAGGGAAATAAACCGAGTAGGCAGTCTTCCTCACCCTAAAAATACCAAGTTGGATCCCAACTCATCTCCTTGAAAACAGAACAAAGCCCTTTCAGAAGAGGTTTTACCAGGTGCAGTTCGGGTGCAGCTGGGGGCCATTTCTCTGTAGATTTCCTGTTAAGACCATGCACCCTGGGCCTCTTTTGTGTGGTAACCGATTTTATTTCCAAATGTTCTCATAGGAAAAGGGCTGGGCTTGCTGAAAATGATCCACAGTGCCTCTTTTGGTTCCCAGTGCACCCCTGTTTAGGGCGTTGGGAATGAATGCCTGACAGTCAGGGACGTCATTTCACCAAAATGCCAGGGGTAGCGGAAGTGACATCACACGTCCCTTGAACTCTGATGACATCACTTCATTTGACCCCACCATGAAGTGACATCACAGAAAGTGGTGGAACACAACTTTTCACCCCTTGACAAAACAGGAAGTGGCAACACATAGCATTGTTCCTAAGTACACTACGATAAATATGGTTACGATTTTACTGTAACACTGTAATGTGGCATACATGTCATACAAGAATGGATCACCATATGTATCATTAATATCAGTGTGTATAGGCCCATATTACCAAATTACTGTGAATGCAAGCAGACATCCAAGGCCAAATGATAATGATGTGTTATTATATAACAATTACGATTAAGGACTTTATATAGTACAAATAGGCATACAATATCATCCAACCTGTGTTGGTACTCATTTATCAACCCCAGAAGGATGAAAGGCTGAGTTGGCCTCGCCAGGATTCAAACCTGCAACCTGCAGATCACACACATATCGCAGCAGCAAGATCTCAACCCACTGAGCTTTCTTACCGGCTATAGTAAAGTGAGCAATTACATGTCTGAATGTTCTCAAAGTCAGAAAACAAATTACACTTCGTAGAGGATGCAATTAAACTGGGAACTGAGATTTAACAGCAAGCCAGTTCATCTGCAGGTCGCATGCAAAGTTGCTTCAGAGGTTGGCAAAATCCATACCATTGGGAGGGTTCATAATTGTGTATTAAAGAATTTAGTGTAGCGCAGGGAAAGCAGCACACTCGCATGGCGTCCGGTACTCTGGGCACTCGTTACCTCACACTTGCAAACAAACATCCTGAACAGCATGCCAGGAAAGGTAGACACATTACAACACAGCATTAAATGTTGCACAATCAAATGAAGGGCCATTTGATGTGCTACGGTCAAACATTTTTACACTCTACACAAGCTTTTAGGAAGAAGGATTTTGTCAAGTGACCGAGGACACTGAGATGGAATGTCTTATGATGATCGTAACAGAGACAACGGCAAAAAAAACATGCTACAACTGCAACTTGTGAAAAGCAAAAAACATATAGTTTTTGTCTGCATTGTAAATTTGAGGTGTTTAAGACCAGACTAACTCAGTGACTCACTCCGTGAAGTGTGCCTAAAATAAACCTTTAATGTATCTAGCAATGATTGTATGGAATTCCAGAAAGACTATTTGTTATTCCTATTCTTTCTTATTTAGGGTCACTGTTCAAAGTGTTACACTTGTGGAACCTCCGTATTTTTGTTTATTTTTAAGAGGCCTCAACAAGAAAGCCAACCACTCCTCAAACAAAGTGCCATATGGCGCTGGCCACAGCCCAGAAGCTTCAATAAAAAAAAAAACGTTTTACATTTTTTTTAGGGGTAGCAAGGGAGACCACAGGGGTAGCAAGGAAGACCCCATGGGTCGCAGTTGCGACCTCTGACGACCCCCAAATGACATCCATGCTGACAGTCTTTCTAAAGCATGCATGTTTCTCCTGTACACCTGATCCCCCTCCTGCACCCCCTTAAGGCCTCCTCCCACACGTATATGAATAAGTCTCACATGTTTCTGAGCACACAGTGCTGCTGTCCCCCTAGCAGTCCTGGAACTTTGCTGGCCCAGCAGAGTGGACTCCACGAGTCACAGTAATGCCTTGTTATCATCGGATCCCTGCGATTACTGCAAAAATGCAATTTCGAATCCCAAAATACTGCATTTTTTTGTTTTTGTTTTACCCATTTCTACCCCATATATACGCAGGAGGAGACCCCCGCAATCTCCTCAACCTTTTTTTAAATTAATTTAGCCCACCTTCCCCCACATATATAGAGGGTAAAATGGGGCTTTCGAAAATTCGGTATTTTGGGATTTTAAATCGTTTCATTCTTTATTTTGGCATGATCCTCATCTTCGTTCGCTCTGTAGCATTGGGGAGAATCGCTTCGCTGGTGCCCTACCACTTCCAGCCTTCCTGAATATTCTTGCACACAGTGCTTACCCCCCTGTGCGGCACATATCTTCTCTGACTGGACCCTAAAGTAAAAGTTTAAACTGTTTATTAGAAGAAAGTTGTTGCTTGGTGCTTGCTACTGCAAAGCTTCTTCCCAGGGCACTCAAGGGGCTTTCTTGCCTTCCCCAGGAACCCAGATTCACCAATTAGCACACGTTCCTGTTTATGACTGTGACTTGTCAAAGAAAATGCGTTCAAAAGACAGGATTCTGAAAAGCAATTAATTGCTTTATGATACATGCCACCCTGCCCCATTCCATTCAGAGGTTGCTAGACCAGTCCTGGTTTTAGCTTTGCATTATGGGGCTTTATGTCCCAGGATTATAATGGGTGGGCCCAGGACTACAACTCTCAGATTGCAAAGCTGAAACCAGGATTGGACAAGCCTCTCCCGACTGGAGCCAGTCATGTTGGAATGTATGCTTTAGTGTTGTAGTAGCCATTGGCTAGTGATATTTGACTCTTGGCGAGTAAGAAATTGTGTGCTGTGTGCATGTGCAGAATTGAGGCGGAGAGTGACTTTTCTATGGCTTGCTAGTAGTGGGCAACGTGAATTCTTGCTCGTTAGCAATTGGGGTTCAGCTAAGCAAGCTGCTTTCCACACACTGTACTGACTCTGGGAGTAGGCATTATGACAGTTAATTACATTTCTTACAATACACAGCAGCCTGCAATGCCCATATAACAGCCTGTAAATAATGTTCTTATTATAGGCTATTTGTGACATCGCTACTGACCTGTAATAAGAAATTACATTACAGTTGTTCTGTAATCAATGTTATGCTTCATTTGTGATGTCACAATGCCTGCTGCTACATCAAGTACAGATGAGAACCCAGTAGCCACTGCAGCACTTTATTAACGCAGTGACACGCTTTTCAAATTCCTTTCTTGTAAAATAGCTTTCTGTGACACTTTACATGATTAACTAATAAGAAATTGTTCATTTTGTGCACTGCTGGAGTTCAACACGAGAGCAAAAATCTTAATGTTATTGCTTATCTTACGGCTCAAAATGAAAACGAATTTAGATGCATTTAATTAAACTGTTTAAATTATTTTTCTTCAACACATTAGAAGCTGCATGTTAGCTTAAAAGAAATCCAAACAGATTTTTTAAACAACAGAGCTTTTATATTGCACTTCTTGCTGGAGACCAGCCTCTAAGCGGGACCGAGAACTGAACTCAGGTTCTTTTGCTTCTCAGACAAGCACATTGCCCCTGAGATATCCTCCCAGCCCCACCAGAGTGGATTCTAAATTGATCATATATATCAGCAAGTGGAAGATTTTATAGATTGCAATAAGCAAGAGGCTTGTGTTAGGAGCGAGGATTGAGACACGGACACAGAGAGCTCATAGTTTGGGCTATAAACATTTATTCAAAGTAAAAGGGGGTTGGAAAATGCCTCTATGTCCCTATTCTAGGGGGGGGGGGTTTCCCTACCTCAACAAAACGAAGGACCTTGAAAGTGCACAAATGTTCAAGTTCAAAAGGAAAGGCATAACTCCAACACAAAAAGTTCCCAATGGATAATGTTCGCAGTTCCAGGGGATTGCTCCTTCCCCAGGTGTTCTCTTCAAGATACTCTAAACCCTGCTAGGGTTTTCCCATGTGTTCCACTTGACACACTTGCAAACTTGTATACATATTGCATTCATTCTGTTATTTCTCCTTTTTAAACACTGTGTCTCCCATTCCCTTTTATGTGCCTTCTTCGTCTTTATTTGTCCTTGATGAAGTTGCCAAAGTGCCCTGCTGTCCCAGCTTCCCTCCTGAGGTCTCACTGGCTTTCTGTGGCGACTTTGGTAAGGTTGCCGAAGTGCCCGCTCTCCCAGCTTCCCTACTGAGGACTCACCGGCTTTCTGTGGCATCCTTCGGTTTTTCCGGCGGTGAACGTGAAGTGGCTCTTCGGCATCCCAACCCCACTTCCTGCGCCCACCGACTTTGCTTGTAGGCTGCCCTGTCCTTTGCGGCTCCTGCCTGTCTGCTGTGTGCTTCTCCGTGTTGGGACGGCGTGGATACTGCTCTGTGGTTCCTGCAAATGGCAGGAAGTCTTCTCCCTTCCTCTCGTGGCTTCTATGTGGTAGACTGGCTCCTGCAGTCTTCTATCTCTGGCATTTCCCTTGAGCTGGTTGGCTCCACGGTCTTCCTTGAAGCACAGTAATGCCTCTGTCAGCACCGAAAGAATGAGACTTCACCGGGCAGCGTCTCTCACCTGTCAGCTGGTTAGGGTTTTTAATGTCCTGGCACCTATTATGTGCTCACAACCAATAGCGAGCATCTTGTGCTTCTTGCCTTTACTGATCCTCGTTACTCCAGTCAACTTTCTCGTTGCAGTACTTTCACATGCTTGGAAATGGTAATCAGTTCTTGGTAACTTATGTATAGAACATTGGAAATGTAAAACAACAAACAGAATGCTCAATTACCCCTCTTTTAGTCCACTATAGAACCGGGTCACTGAACAAAGAGAGGAGTATTGATAGATTCACAATTTCATCTATCTACCATTCACGTAGAGCAAAAAGATTTTCACCAGAGCATAAACAAAGTAAAAAAGCACTTTAATCAATTAATTTTCAACACACAGAAAAATATGATGGGCGCTTTCCACAAGACACCAAAGTTCACATTTCACAGTTTAAAGAAACACCAATTATAAAAAGTCTAGCAAAATCACGTGTTCTACCAGTGGTGTCTAAAGTTAGTAGAGTGACACTTATGACAGATCACCTTAACACATTTTTTCTCAATATATTTTTTGTATTGCAATTTCGGGGGAAAAAACTATAAATGTACAGCATTAGAAAAAGTACTTGTACTGCAAGAAAAGACACAGTTGTTTCAATGTCTACAGGATGTCAACATATGTTTCGGCACAGAAATTACATCAACACCATCCTTGGTGTTTTGCTGTTTTATATGTGGCCCTCTTCAGGACGATATATTGCTTGTTCAGGTTGACTGAAAGTTCAAAACAAATCCCCAGTTTATGCGCAATTTTTATCGGGTGCTTTATGTTCTATCATAGTTGGACTGAAGCATGATTTCTTTGGCTGGAAAATGGAGATACACTTCCAATTCGTGGGTTGCGCTATGCAAACAATCTTGTTTCGTACTGCTTGTCAATTTAGCAGAAGTTTTTTGGCCGGCCGTGGTGCCGATGTCATTATTTTCTCAAGGATAGGTTCACTGTTGGCCATGTCACGGAACCTTTCATTTATTGGTCGATTAGTGATGGCACTGGGAAATGGGCTTCGGATCAGGCTATACTCGACTTTTTGGTTAGTTGCGGCTTTGTCTTTTTCATATCGTCTCATCCACCAGCTTTTTGAATTGCAGACATTTAAGGGTACGGATGTCCTCTCGGGTCGCAGAAGTTTTGCAGCCTCGGCGAGAGGCCACACCAAAGAGCTTATTCCCCATTGTGCTTCTGGCTATCTGACAGAGCATTGTCTACTTTGATGGTAATCTTCCAGATTTTGCTGCTCTTGTTGCTGCTTTCCATCAGACCTGATGGCATCAATACTTGCTCGTGCTACGTCTGTCTCAGCACTACCCCCCGCCCCCTCCACCACCACCACCACCACCACCTCCCCAAGGGCCTGAAGAGGGGATCAGGCATGAGGATGTAGAGGAGGAGGATGAAGAGGATGACTAGGTTGAGGTTATGGAAGTCCATACTACCAGCACTCGCCGTGAGTCTAGGGTGTGGCGGTTATTTACCATTCAAGGTGACGTACCAAAAGCACATGCGAACAAGGTCACCCGCAACCAGTGAAATAAATGGTACCGAGTCATGGGAGGCCTGGTTCGTACAGCTTTGGTACGACATCTATGAAGTGACACCTAAGGTGGTTCCACGGTGGGGCCGTTCGCAAAATTGTACCTTGTGAGGAACGTAGTAGGTTGAGTTCCTCTACCACATCCTCTGTTTCCACTCCGGTCACCACAAGAGACACTCCTGTGGGACAGCGCATCCCTCCAGCTGCCTCACAGGCCATCCATGATGCTGATGACCCTCACCTTTCGAGGGTCACAGTTTTGTGTATGTACTGCGACGCAGTACTCTGCAGGGGGGAGAGACTTCGAAGTGCTTTCGAGACTGTGGTCAAGGAGCACGAGAAGACCTGCCCACTACCTAAGTAAGGCCCACCCTACATCTTCCTCTCTCCACCTGCCCTTTCTTATCCCTGTGGTTGGTGTCCCCCCTTACTCTGCTTTCCTCTCCTCTTCTAGTGTGTCGTGTGTAAAAAAACAAAAAAAATATAAAACAAAAATCCCCAAAAAAAGGCTGTTTTCAGAGCCGCCTTTCACAGTCTAAAAATAGAAGTGGCAAATAAATTGAGCAGGACCCTGTGCATTTTTTTTTAGAAATCTGTGAACAGTTCGCGGACATCTAAAATTTTGGGGGGCTGCCCTATCAAAACCATTGCACTTTTCTCTGGGAGGAAGTGGTGGCTCTGAAAAGAGCCTTTTTGTGGTGTTTTTTGTGTTTGAAAAACTTAAAATAGTCAACACCTACTGCAAAATGGATGGCTATAATTGCATAAAAGGTTGCAATGCATTTTGTACATTTCTCAGAAAAATCTGATTACCAGCATAAGATGGACTCCATCTCTGCGAAAAATGTATGTACTGCGAAACATAATATTTTCATTGTGGAAAGAAGGCATGCCAATATCTCTTAGAAAGGCACAAACAGCCTTATTAACATTCTGCCTCGCTTTCTCCATTTGTGGACCAAATGAAGAAGAACGCAGCCAGATTTGTCTCTGCGCAATACAAGAATAAGTTACTTGGGAATTTGGAAACATGTCCATGACCTTCCCAAGTCCTTCTTTCATTGCAAATTGCATAGAAATTCCTTACACATGTCCCAAACTGTTCCCTCCACAATGAATTATAATTATGTCTGGATGACACTGTGTCTCCAAAGGAGCACAGAGAGGTACCAAGTCCAACCACTTCATTCCATGCACTCTATGCCAGTGCACTTCCACATGAGGGAATCCAATATCTGCAGCTACTCCACAGCGTTCTGCATGCACCTCCAACCAATGTATCCATGAATCTCCCAAAATCCAGATAATCTGTTTTCTGAAACACACATCCATAGCTAACTGTCTTCTCACAGGAAAAAGACTTTCTGACAAACTCTCTCCTTACACAACACACCCATTAAACTTTACTAACCAATCCCTTGCTCTGCTCATTCTCATTTGCATGCCTCTCCACCCCAAATTCCCCATATGTAATACGCGATGTCCGTGGACTACCGCCACGTCCGCGGACATATCGTAACTTGGACAGCTCTTCTACCATTTCCACTTCACTCTCTGTGCCATTCCCTCATTGGATACAGCTAACTAGTCACACAACCATCCACCAATCACACCCAAGACCTCTACATCTAACTCCATCATCAGAGTTCAGCACTTCAAATGTACTGTTGATCACTCTGAGTACAAGTCTCATATCATTGGAAAGCACCTACTACAAAAACTACTCTACAAGTCTCCAAGATTTCTACTTGCAGCTGCATGCATATCCACATGTATGAATACAAACTACAGGTATGCATATTTTCTGCACAGTACATGTACAACTCTTATAAATGCATATAAACAGAGTAACTGCAACTTAACCTGTGTAACCTTTAAAATGAACTTACTGTCATTTTTCCCCATCTGCTATAATCAACTGTCATTTCCAAACCTGTCTGCTATCATTTTTTTTTTTTACACACACACACCTATCTAAAACATTATAATATTAGAAGATGGAAGAAATAACAATATCATTGTGGAAAAACACTTAGTAGTGTATTATAAAATTACACATAGCCAGTAAAATGTCATGCATCTTCATACACTCACACACATATGCACCATCATTGAAAAGCTCCCTGATGCAATAACACCACTATCTGTAAATCACATCCTTGTGCTTTATTACCCACACCTTCACAAATGCCTGCATTCCATGCTTTTCTCTACAGTTTCTGCCATTTACCTTATAAAAATTGCAAAATAAATATATCATTATTTCTTCTTTCTCCTAACATCCTATAACACAGCTGTACAAAACAAAGTGAGTTTCATACAGTTAATATTCTACTCATTTGCAAAGCATGTTGAACTAAAATATTGTAAATACTATATAAATGCTGCACATAGTCAAATGAAACTACATGCATACACTATGCTCAGATATTAAACAAGAATACTGCTACAAAAACATAAAAATCAACGTCTCAATTAACATCAGTGCTATAAACACACAAAATGAGTAACTTCTTTCTTTTACAATTGCAGTGAAGACCACTCTCCTGGAAAACAGCAGCATCTGAACTACAAACAACTCCAAAGAAACCTGCTCATTCCACAAAAAAACATAAGTACAACATGACCTTAATTTTCTTGCCTAATCTTTAAATATCTCCACGGTCTTGCTCCCCCTTATCTCTCCTCCCTCCTCTCTTTCTACACTCCCCCACTCCCTTCGCTCTGCTGACCACTTCCTTCTCACTGTTCCAAGATTTGTGCACCATTTTGCTCACAAATCACCATTTATTAAACAGGGATTAGCAGGCAGATTGACACACAAATCCCTGTTTTTCTTACCACAAATAACATAACTCAACCCCTTGAATGTTAGTATTACAAAACAAAGAACTGTCTTAATTAAAAACAGCTCATACAGTCATTTAGCAAAACAAAACAATCTTCCAGTACAGAAACATTGCCTTCTCTATCAAAATGTAAAAGAAAACAAAAAATGATTAACAAGAATGCAGCTACCACTACTGCTAAAACTGCTCCTATAAATCTTGATATAGTAGCAAGTAACCATACCAAAAAAAGTATTTTAGCAAAAATGTTCTGCCACAGAGTCCTTCAGATTCTTATAAAAACAGGAGACAAATCACGCACAACCCTTAAAACCTACCGTAGAAAATTAATCTTAGAAGCTTTGATAGACAGTGCAATCCTTCTCAAAAGAAAGGTATTTATTAGTGTTAAACAGAATGAAACCACTAACAAAAAAACGAACTAAATTACAAAAAAGACTTCTCAATAAAAGGAATGTCAACAAAAATAACTTCTTAAATATCTGTGGAGGTGAATGGAGTCACACCACAAGCACAGAACCATATTTTAATGAAGAAGCATACAAACAAAATCAAACAAACACAATTTCCATACATAGCAGTGGACGAGGTTATGAAATACTTAATAATACCATAAAGCAACAAGAAATACTGCTTACAAAAATATCCCCAGAAAACTCAGTATCAACTCTCCATTCGACTGAACCAGAACTTCCAGTATACAAATGGCCATGCACGTCAATGTGTAACATTGCCAAAAAATCTTTCAAATCTTTACAACAGTTCCTCAATCAATATGTGAAAGGGAAAGACAAAATCAAAATGAAACTGCTGCAAAATATGGATACCTGTCCAGTACACAATTACACAGGACTACAAGGACATTCACTGGCCTGCATTTCAGGACCTATTTGCAAAAGCACCTTCCATTATATCAAAATGATATCAACACATCATTCAACTATAAGAAATCTAGTATATACACTGTACTATGCTAAAAGTCCTGCTTTAGAACTAGCCAATTTAAATAACAATCTTCTGCATGGTACAGCCAAAGACCTACTGGAAGAAATAGTGCATATCCAGAAATAATATTTTGGGAGTGAAAGCCACTTACAAAATACAGTAGATGTACAACAAACTAGCAATAATTGTACAGATGGCAAACTTCTACTACACACATACCAAAAATAAATACTAAAATTTAAAAGTACATCTGCTGAAATACCAAACCATGTGTGTGTGTGTTGCCGCAGAACTTTTTATAAAAGTATCACAAAAACTATAGATGTAACATACAAAATAGAAAACAATGAAGATTCCAAATGGTTTGAATTAGCTCTCTACCTTATAGCAGAAAACAAATATGAAATAACTGACCCCTTAATATTTTGCAGTTACTGCACTACAAAACATGACAACAATCAAACTCCTTCACGTGCTATCACAAATAATTTGGAATTATTCCCACTACCAAAACCCCTGCAACAACTGAATTTATATGAGAGCATCATAATTCAAACAGTGCACCCCTTTCAAGCAATAATACGCCTTCAACCAAAAACAGCAAAATTACCTCCCTTTGAATTGGTGAAAGGCATTCACGGCAAAGTAGTTTATTTACCATTAGATCTAAAAGAAAATGTGCACACTCTGGGAGTGCAACGTCCAATAGAGCAATCTTTAATTGTCTTAGTAAATGGTGTACCTACAAAAGACAAAACAAATTGGCAACAACTCGTAGACTTACATAAAGTTAGACAAGCCTTGCAATATCTAAAAGATAATAATGAATACTACAAAGAAATACATATTAAAGAAAACCTAAGGGAAACAACTGAAATAATTCAAGAGTCACCAGAAACTGGTCAATTTGAACTTCTAGATCCTGCTACAGTATCCAACATTTTAGACCATTATACAATTCATCCATTACACTCTAATGACACCATAGATGATGCACTAGAAACATACCAAATGCGACAAACCAAAGGATCACCAATCAACATATGTGAAAAAAAGTATAGAAGCACGTGCTTTTCCTCTACTCTTTCCTACTGGCAAAGGAGGAAGGCACGAAGATAGACCTATTCAGATAACATCATCAGAATACCACTCATTACAAATGTATTCTGAAGATCCCAGATTTAGACAAAATGTGGAATACATATTCCACCTACTCTTTGAAAGTGAATTACTACAAAAAGTGCAAGAAAAAGATGAGGTTTTACAAACAAGCATTACAAATCTGTTAGCAAACATGCATGGTACTAAAGAGTACTGGTTCTGATGTCACGGAGATGTACGTTGTATGATAAGAAACCTTGACCCACCCACTTGGTTTGTTACATAAAGTTGTGCAGAATATGCATGGGAAGATTTACATGATTTCCTACGCATATCAAACAAAAACAAAACAAACATAGATGTACTAACACCTGGAGAACTTTGCTCTCTAGATCCTGTTAATGTTTCAAGATATTTCCATCATCGCTTCATTGCTATGCTACACTTTATTTGTAATAAAACTGTCCTCCCATTGGAGAAGTGCAACACTTCTTTTGGAGAAAGGGATACCAAGCCAGAGGAGCACCACATATCCACATGCTTTTATGGATTAAAGATGCTCCTAAATTTGGTCAAGACAGTGATGCCACTGTTTTACAGTTTATCGAAAAATATGTCACTTGTAAAATTCCATCAGAAGCAACAAATAGTGATCTTCATGCACAAATTGTACAATTTCAAAGACACAAATGTGGCAAATATTGTCGTAGCAAATACAAAAACAAAGGGAAATACTACACCAAATGCCGCTTTGGTTTCCCTAGACCAGTTCCAGAAACAGGTGAAGTGAACAACTTCATGTCTTCAGTTAGACATAGTGTTAAAGGTAAATCACCTAAAAACACATATTACATAAAAAGAACAGAAGAAGCAAAATATATCAATGATTACAATCCAATCATTGCCCTATTATGGAATACAATCATAGATGTGCAGTACATTGCAGACAATTCCACTGCAGTTGCACGATATGTTACAGCCTACTTAACTAAAGCAGAAAAAACAGAGCTTCAAGATCTCTGGAATGACCTATCATCAGATAAAACAATGTCTCAGAAATTGTACAGCTTGGGCATAAAAATGATCTCCCATAGAGAGTGTGGCTGCTATGAAGCTGCAGATCGTTTAACCGGTACTGCTTTGTATGGAAAATCTGAAAATATAGTATGGCTAAGTCTTGGTCCTGCTAAATCTAGAAAAAGAGTTCTCAAATCATACGACGCCAAAAATGATCCCAACAGCCAAGACATTTTGAAAAACAATTTACTAGACACATACTACCCAAATAGAAGTACTGCTTTGGAAACCATTTGTCTATACCACATAGCCCAAAACTTCACATACAAAAATAATATAAAACCCAACGGAAAAAAGGTAGATACAGACTGACAAATTGTGAAGGCAGCTTCGTAAGACTTACCAAAACAAGTTTAAGTAATCATATCAAATTGTCATCAAAAACTCCACAACAAAAAAGAACTATATTACATGTCCCTGCTACAACTCTTCAAACCATGGAGAAAAGAAGAAGAGATACTAGATAACTATGACTCCTATGAAGACGCTTTCAAAGCAAATGAAAGCACTATAACTGATGTAAACTTTACACATTACAAAACAATGTTGCACAATGAACAGCAACACGAAGAAGAACTCCAGGCCCAACTAGATAAGAATACTCCCGACAGTAGTCAACCTTCTGTAACATGAAGCCAAGAACCACTGGGACAGCAACTAATAGCAAATGAGGCAGAATTAGCTCTGACAGAAGTAGAAAACACCATGTGTCCCTATGTAGCTACAGAAAACATAACTGAACTACAATCAAAACTGAACAATGAGCAGCGTAGCATTTTTCAAGAAGTAACAAAAGAAATTGCACATGGTGTACAACATGAAAATAAAGAATGCACCTGCCAAAATTACAAACCTATACTACTATACATCAGTGGTGAAGCTGGTTCAGGCAAAACATTCTTAACCAAATCATCAGCAAGTTCCTTCAACAATTGACAAACAACAAACTGTCAGCTGTTGTAACTGCCCAGAAAGGTGTAGCTGCCTACAACATAGGCAGTGTCACTTTACACCGATTACTACTCCTGCCAGTAGAACACTAAAACAAATTACAATATTACAAACTTTCTACAGAAGCTGCAATGGAACTACGCAGAGTGTTAAAACAAATGAAAATGCTACTAATAGATGAAGTGAGCATGGTCTCCAACCTAATGTTGGCTGTCATGATGCCTACCCCCGGAGCACCAGGCCAGGCCCAGCACCCCCGGAAGCAGGCATCATGCCCTCGGGTAAAAGCCCAGCGGCCCCTTATAGGGGCTCTTTGGACTCAGTCCTGGCGCCTTTGGCGCCAGGCTCATGTTGGACATCAGTCCTGGCGCCATAGGCGCCAGGCTCATAAAGGGAGGTGTTTTGTGCACTTACCTGATGCAGACCATGCTGCACGCTTCAGGCCTCCCTGAGACCTGAAACGGACTATTTTTTCATAGGGACTATTTTTTCACTCGGGCGTGGCCAGGGAAGGATACATACCTAGTTGGGGAAGGATACATACCTGGGACTTCTTTGGAGGCTATTTAAGCCACGCCCAGACAGCAGCTCATGCTTCGCGTTGTTCTGCTTCCTGCAGCTTAACGCTCACCGTGTCTGCTCCTGCTCCTGGACTCCAGCCACGCCTGCCTCGAACCTGGAAGACCTGCAAGGAAGGTAGAGAAGAGAAAGGTGAAAACCAAGGAGTATTTCAAATTTCTTACCTGCATCCGGAATCTTCTCGCCAGCATCCCTGAAGAAAGACTTCCATTTAAAAGCATTGCCTTGCTCGCTGCAGCGCCACGCTTCACTCACCTGTCCTCGAGACATCTCCCGGCTCCATCGCGGCTGTCAGCATCGGAAGCCACATCTCTGCACCTAGGGGAGAGAGGAAGAAACAAAAGGTGAGCAGAAGGAACACAGAAGGAAAGCCTGATTAACAGCCATAATACTTACCGGCTTTTCTTCCACATTTCGGGTCGGCGCCGCCCCGTTGGCAGGTACCGTACCCCGGCCCCTATGGGGAAAGGACAAGAGACATTTCTGGGGAATGATAAGGACATTTAGAGGGATCGCCCTCATCACTACTCACCTCGGCAGTTTAACCCCTCGACGCATCGCCTTCATTCTGCACCTGAAATAAAGGACAGATCACAAGTTAGAAAGACAACATAAAGGGGGCCTCACTTGAACTTTGAACTTTCATACTTACGGCGCATCGCTCAGGAAAGTCAAGTGGATTTTGCCAGCGCCATTCTGAAAACCAGTGAAGTAACTGGACGAACGCGCGCCCCTGCACCAGAAGCAGGATGGAGAGTTCATCCTTCCAAACCATAAGGTGAGCTTAAACCGGGGTTTGGAGGAAGTTAGAGAGGAACGAAGGGGGAAAGGGGGGAGCTAGCACACTATTCTGCAGACTGTTAATCCCCTTTCTCATCTGCAGAAGGATATTCCTACGGGCCAAGCAAGCACGATTTGGAGGTCCTGTCCAATCGGTGTTCCGGGTCCTGCGCATCACACTAGAAGAGGCCACAGCAATCCAGACTAGACCAGCGCCCCCGTGGGAACGCCCCCAGGTGAGCGTTACAGAACGCGAAGCCTTCCTACAAATTCCCACCCAGGCGCTATGGAAACTTCTGAAACTGACCAGTTGGCCCAATTACTGGGGGAATTACGGGCCGAAGTACACGCCGCTCGTCAAGAGACTAGTGCCCTCAGGAGGGAAGTGATTGTAATAAAGGATAGAGCTGATGACCTGGCTACACAGCTTTTGCAAGGTCAAGCTGGACAAACTCCTTTACCCGGTTCCGGGGGGAACCCCGCTCCTGTGGTTTCCAGTAACCCGGTGCAGATTAATCTACCTGGAAACATGCCACTGGCCCCACCTGAACGCTTTGCTGGGGACCCCAAACGATTCGCCGTATTCATGAATCAGTGTCGTTTGCACTTCCTATGCAGACCTGGGGCCTTCCCTAATGATCAGACCAAGGTAGCCTTTGTGTTGTCATATCTCAGCGGCTGTGCTGCCGATTGGTCAGTCCCACTGGTAACTCAAGATGACCCGATTCTTCGTGATTTTCAAGGATTTCAAACAAGCATGGAAAGGTTATTTGCTCGACACTCCCAGGGAAAGGCTCTGGATGACGAACTTCTATCTCTGCGACAGGGCAATCAAGACCTTCTATCCTACATTGCAACCTTCAATAGACTAATTGTGGAAACTGGTTGGCCAGAGGATAAAAGAATCACGTTATTCTATCGAGGTCTACGCGGAGAACTTAAAGATGTCCTGGCACAAGTTGTAAATCCGCCCCAAGAATGCACTGAATATATAGACTTAGTGGTCCAATTGGATCACAGGCTGCAAAACAGAAAAGCAGATCGGTCCAAGTTTGAAACCCGGGTGTTGGCCAAGACCCACGCTAACCCCAAGGGGGATGATGGCTCGGAGCCTATGCAAATCGGAGGGGTTAAAGGACCCCCAACTCAAAAAGAACGGGAAAGAAGACGACAGATGCAATTATGCCTTTATTGTGGGTCCTCTGGACACTTTCTACGAGATTGCCCGGTTAAGCCGCCCAAGAAGGTGGTAGGAGCCGCTGATAAAATCCATGGAAACTCTGTATCGGGAAACGACCACGCCCGGCAAGCGTAGGGGTCCGCTTGCCGAGCTTGAAAACGAACTCTCAGACCTCGCATTTCATTGTGCCAATGGTCCTTGTAGATCCGGAACAGCCTAAACGGTTGCATTCTATAAAGGCATACATCGATAGTGGGGCTATAGGAAACTATGTCGATCGAGAATTGCTCTCTAGGATAAAACTCCCTCTGCGTCCTAAAACCAACAAAGATGTCATCACCACAGTAGATGGAACCGAAATTGCCTCTGGACCGGTAACACATTCCACAGCTGAGGTGACACTTGTAGGTCCGGATGGCCATCCGGAGGCAGTTGTGTTTGATGTAATCAAGGCTCCACAGTTTCAGCTTATTCTCGGAATCCCTTGGTTAGAGACACATAATCCTCGAATTGATTGGCGAGCGAAGAGAATAACCTTCCCGGATTGTGCACAAACCTGCTACCCAGAAAATCCAAAGATTAATCTAGCATCAGTAACCTCTGTCCCCGTGCAACTACCTCCAGAGTACCAAGACTTTCAGGACGTCTTCCAAAAGGAACAGGCCAACACGTTACCTCCCCACAGATTGTACGATTGCCAAATCGATCTGGTGCCCGGTGCACAACCCCCTTGTAGCAGGATTTACGCCCTTACTGAACCAGAGAATCTGCATTTGAGACAATATTTAGATCAATACCTCGCCAATGGTTTCATTCGCCCGTCAAAGTCCCCGGCATCCTCAGCTTTGTTCTTCGTGCCTAAAAAAGAAGGCAACCTTAGAACTTGTATCGATTACCGCGCATTGAACCAGATAACTGTTAAAAATCGTTACCCTCTTCCTCTGATCCCTGAACTCCTTGACCAGGTGAAGAACGCTTGCGTATACACCAAGTTAGATCTCCGGGGGGCTTATCATCTGGTACGAGTAAAAGAAGGCGACAAATGGAAAACGGCCTTCCGTACAAAATATGGACTATTCGAATACCACGTGATGCCTTTCGGGTTGTGCAACGCGCCTGCAGCCTTCCAATTCTTCATGAACGATGTCCTTCGGGAACTCATCGATGTCTGTGTTGTCGTGTATATCGATGACATTCTTGTGTACTCCTCTTCGGAATCTGATCACAAAAAGCATGTCAGGGCCGTCCTAGAGAAACTGCGCCAGCACAAACTGTTTGCCAAGCTGGAAAAATGTGTTTTCCATACCACCGAGGTTGAGTTTCTCGGATTCATCCTGACACCTAAAGGGGTCCGAATGGATTCACGGAAAGTGGATGCCATCCTCAAATGGGCATCACCTAGTTCGGTGAAAGGTGTCCAAAGCATGCTTGGTTTTGCCAACTTTTATGGCAGGTTTATCCCGGAGTTTTCACGTGTGGTGCAACCCATCACTGCACTCTTGCGAAAAAATAAACATTTTGAATGGACTGAGGAAGCCGAACAGGCCTTTCAGGAGTTGAAAGCTAAGTTCACGTCCGCACCTATTTTGAAGCACCCGCGTCCCGATCTCACATATATAGTCGAAACCGACGCGTCCAGCTTAGCCATGGGAGCTGTCCTGTCTCAGAGAGACCCTGAAACCAACCAACTGCACCCCGTAGCATTTTGGTCCAGAAAGTTCTCGCCGCCGGAGATAAATTATGCGATCACCGATAAGGAACTATTAGCCATTAAGTCCGCCTTTAAGGCTTGGCGGCATTATCTCCTCGGCGCCCGGCATACCATCACCGTGATCACTGATCACCGAAATTTACAATATTTAAAAACTGCCAAGGCTCAATCGTCTCGACAGCTCCGATGGGCTTTGTTCTTTGCTGAGTTCGATTTTGTAATCACCTACCGCCCCGGCTATAAGAATGGTAAGGCGGACGCTCTATCCCGAATTGGAATGGAAGAAATAGACACAAACTCAGAACCTGTGCCGATAATTCCCGAACAAAGAATTTTGGGGATAACCACTTTACAAACCCTTGAAGACATTCAAGCACGAGTGAAACAATTCCTGGACTCTTCAGCCTTGCAGGATTGGATCAAAAGGGGGTCTAACTTTTCAGTCAAGGATGGCTTACCTTACTTCCAAGGACGCTTATTTTTACCAGAAAAGGAATTGCAAGAACTGGTTATTTCCCGTCATCATGATACCCTGATGGAAGGACATCCTGGCATTGCCAAAACAGAGGAAAAGGTTAAACGACAATTCTGGTGGCCTTCCTGGCGAAAGGATATTAAATCTTTCGTGATGTCCTGTGGAGTTTGTGCCCAAAACAAAGGTCAAAAGACAAGACCCGCCGGTCTTCTTCAGCCCTTAGACATTCCACCAGCACCTTGGCACACCCTGTCACTAGATTTTATCACGGACCGGCCCTCTTGTAATGGTTACAATACTATTCTGGTCGTGGTGGATTTATTTTCCAAAATGGCCCACTTTATTCCGTTGAAAGGATTACCTTCAGCCTTTGTTCTTGCCAAGGAATTCCTCAAAAATATCATCCGTTTGCATGGATTCCCATCCATACTAGTCTCCGATCGGGGAAGCCAGTTTATTTCTCATTTTTGGAAAAAGTGTTGTCAACTGGCACAAATCGACGTAAGACTCTCGACCAGCCACCACCCACAGACCGATGGTCAGACGGAGAGAACGAACCAGACCCTTGAACAATATCTACGATGTATGTTGCACCAATCGGAGGGTAATTGGAAGGACATTTTATGGGTGGCTGAATATGCATACAATAACTCGATACACTCTTGAACTGGTCAGAGCCCCTTTTATACCCTATATGGACATCACCCTCGTACTTCAGACTTGGACTCACCTCTGAGCCTTGAAATGCCCGCAGTGGACCATTTGCATTCTACGATTACTTAAGCCTTCAAGGATGCAACTGCACATTTGCAACATGGGAAAAGGAAATACAAAAAGAATGTGGATCTGCATCGAAGAGAGGCGCCTCCATACCAAATAGGGGATCAAGTATGGTTGGCTACCAAACACCTATCACTCAAGGGGCCTCGAACTTTTAATCCAAGGTATTTAGGCCCTTACTCGATCAAAGCTATAATCAACCCAGTGGCAATCAAGCTCGATCTACCAGCTAACATGCGGATTCACCCCGTTTTTCATGTGTCACTTTTGAAACCAGTGCACCCAGGAACCAGATTACCAAAGCCACCAGAACCGATTCAGATAGATGGGGAGCCTCAATTCGAGGTGAAGAACATTTTGGATTCTAAGATCTCAAAATCAAAACTTTTCTATCTAATTGATTGGAAAGGGTACGGGCCTCAGGAAAGGTCTTGGGAACCCAGTGATCACGTACATGCACCTCGGCTGGTAAAAAGGTTCCATCGGAATTTCCCAAACAAACCGAAACCTCCAGAAGGAACGACCTTGGGAGGGGCCTTGGGGGGGGGAGTGCTGTCATGATGCCTACCCCCGGAGCACCAGGCCAGGCCCAGCACCCCCGGAAGCAGGCATCATGCCCTCGGGTAAAAGCCCAGCGGCCCCTTATAGGGGCTCTTTGGACTCAGTCCTGGCGCCTTTGGCGCCAGGCTCATGTTGGACATCAGTCCTGGCGCCATAAGCGCCAGGCTCATAAAGGGAGGTGTTTTGTGCACTTACCTGATGCAGACCATGCTGCACGCTTCAGGCCTCCCTGAGACCTGAAAGGGACTATTTTTTCATAGGGACTATTTTTTCACTCGGGCGTGGCCAGGGAAGGATACATACCTAGTTGGGGAAGGATACATACCTGGGACTTCTTTGGGGGCTATTTAAGCCACGCCCCGACAGCAGCTCATGCTTCGCGTTGTTCTGCTTCCTGCAGCTTAACGCTCACTGTGTCTGCTCCTGGACTCCAGCCACGCCCGCCTCGAACCTGGAAGACCTGCAAGGAAGGTAGAGAAGAGAAAGGTGAAAACCAAGGAGTATTTCAAACTTCTTACCTGCATCCGGAATCTTCTCGCCAGCATCCCTGAAGAAAGACTTCCATTTAAAAGCATTGCGTTGCTTGCTGCAGCGCCACGCTTCACTCACCTGTCCTCGAGACATCTCCCGGCTCCATCGCGGCTATCAGCATCGGACGCCACATCTCTGCACCTAGGGGAGAGAGGAAGAAACAAAAGGTGAGCAGAAGGAACACAGAAGGAAAGCCTGATTAACAGCCATAATACTTACCGGCTTTTCTTCCACATTTCGGGTCAGCGCCGCCCCGTTGGCAGGTACCGTACCCCGGCCCCTATGGGGAAAGGACAAGAGACATTTCTGGGGAATGATAAGGACATTTAGAGGGATCGCCCTCATCACTACTCACCTCGGCAGTTTAACCCCTCGACGCATCGCCTTCATTCTGCACCTGAAATAAAGGACAGATCACAGGTTAGAAAGACAACATAAAGGGGGCCTCACTTGAACTTTGAACTTTCATACTTACGGCGCATCGCTCAGGAAAGTCAAGTGGATTTTGCCAGCGCCATTCTGAAAACCAGTGAAGTAACTGGACGAACGCGCGCCCCTGCACCAGAAGCAGGATGGAGAGTTCATCCTTCCAAACCATAAGGTGAGCTTAAACCGGGGTTTGGAGGAAGTTAGAGAGGAACGAAGGGGGAAAGGGGGGAGCTAGCACACTATTCTGCAGACTGTTAATCCCCTTTCTCATCTGCAGAAGGATATTCCTACGGGCCAGGCAAGCACGATTTGGAGGTCCTGTCCAATCGGTGTTCCGGGTCCTGCGCATCATGCTAGAAGAGGCCACAGCAATCCAGACTAGACCAGCGCCCTCGTGGGAACCAGGTGAGCGTTACATTGGCTTTGATTCACCTCAGATTACAAAAGTACTTTAAACAAACTACGAAGAGCTCTTTGGAGGAAAACACATTATTGTTTTCGGAGATCTTCTTCAATTGACACCAGTGAAAGGTGAACCTATTTTTAAAACCTTAGGACACAAACTCTGCCATAAAACTGTTGGCAGCATAGGAAATGTCAACCTTTGGCAACATTTCCAATACAGAGAATTAACAGAAAACATGCGACAGTCTGCAGACCTCACCTACGTCAACATTTTAAAAAGTATTAGAGTTGGTGTACTATCTCAAGAAGCACAAGCAATATTAAAAACCTGCCACATCCATGCACTTTATGGCCATAACTCATGTGCTACTGATGTCATGGAACAATTAGCACACAAAAATGACAACTCTATGTCCTTGATGCCAACTCTTGCAAGCTGTTCCAAATTCAATGAAACAATGCTGAAAAAAGAAATGCAACCAATAATTGAAATTTCTGCAACAGACAAACTGGACGTACATGGTATGACACTTCCCATGTGTCAACAAGCCACAACAAGACTAAATAGCTTAGAAAATTAAATCTCCAACACAGTTGGTTTGGAGAAAATATTAAATTATCTTTAAACTGTAGAGTAATGCTTAAACGTAACCTTGACGTGGAGCAAGGACTAGTTAATGGAGCGCTGGGTACAGTTGTTGGCTTTCAAACATACCCACGTGACAACAACATTCCGTTTGTCAATATTCTCTTTGACAAACTTTCAGAAGTAAAAGGGATCGGGCGCTCAACAGCTCGATTCCTTCTTTTCAAAGACATGTATGTACGCAGAGAACAATTTTCTCTAACTCTAGCACAGACAGTCACCATTCACAAATCACAAGGTCTTACCTTAGATAAAGCATTGATAGATATTGGGAACACAGTCTTCGAAGAAGGCATTAGCTACGTAGCACTATCACGCTTACGTACACTTGACGGTCTATTTCTAATCAACTTTGATGCTAGTAAAGTAAACGCTGATATTCCTTGCATTTTAGAATACAATAGACTACGTTCACTATACACCCCCATCTAAAAACATATCCTGTTCCACAAAGAGCAAAACGTTGTAAAAGAAAACAAGTTCAAACAAAAATGCAACAGGATGTCACTGCAAATCCTCCAGAGAGAGTAAAAGAAACTAATACTTCATTAATTAGTACAACCAAAGAACAATATATTACTCGGAGTAACTCAGGTACTTCTTTAAAGAAGCAACACACACTGCAGAAAAATGACTTGGACACAGAACTATCTGGTCCATTCAAATGTTCAAATATAACTGGTGTAAATTGCTACGCAAATGTAGCAATCAATATTCTATTTCAATTGCCACCAATTATTAACAACATTTACTTACACAGTACAGACCAATTGTGTTTGCAAATGTTAGTCCTTCATAGAAATGAAACCAACAATCCTGACAACACCTACAGTGTTCATGGAATAAGACAAGAATTTCCTACTGTGCTGGAATGGTGAAATTCACTATAAACTCACAAGAAAATCCACAAGAATTTCTAATGTACTTGCTACAAGTACTGGAAAACAAAAACATACCTATAAATGAAATCTTCCAGATTTCATACATGTGGAAACATACATGCACTGCACTCTGTGCAACAATATGCAATATGAACAAATCCCTAATGAACGTTTTGTGTATGTATCCATACCTAACTGTGAATCCGTTCCATTTCAGCAACTTGTACAAAATGCAAACCATGGCAGATTATGTACTACCTGCAATTCAGATAATAACTCCACCTTACTAATACAAACACATAGTAAATACGTAATATGAATGCTTCTACGCTACAATGCAGATGGTACCCAAAAACAACTGCAAGCTGATTGGATTGACACATGGTCAAGTGTCACTTGGTAAGAAAACATTCACAGCAATAGGTATAATCTACCACACAGGAGCCACAACCATTGCAGGTCACTACACTGCATATATAAAAAAGAATTGTGGATGGTTCGAATGTAATGATAGTAACATTAATCTAAAGCAGAGATTACCAGCAAATCTTATAAACGCTTAATTAATCTTCTTAAAACCAAAATGTTATAATTAATCTGTACTTAAACATTAACAAAACTTAGAAAACTATAAACAGTTAGAATATGCCAACAGGTATCTAACTGCTCCAAAAATTTTCAACAACCAAACTAATAAATCAATACCACTAATAACTAATCTGTGCATAAACATTAATAAAACTTCTATTTAAAAAGTACAAACAGTTAGAATACGCCAACAGCTATCTAACTGCTCCAAGATTCTGCAACAACCAAACAGATATATCATTACTACTAAATTATAACAAGAAATAAACAGTTAGAATACGCCAACAGGTATCTAACTGCCTCAAGATTTTGCAACAACCCAACAGATAGATTAACAATTTGAGAATATAAATAAAAAGTATAATCGGTTACAATTCAACAACAAGTATCTAACAATCTGCAACAAGCCAACATTAGCCAGAAACAACAAATAAACACTGAAAACACAACAATAAATGTACTGTACCAAAAGATAAAAAGTTTTTTTTTAATCCAACATGGATTTTTTTTTTCTCACAGACCCAATGATTTAACAACAAACACAGAAACTGAGCAAATTTCACAGTACACTGGTTTGTAATCTACTAAATATGAGGGTCGAAAGGAATCAACAATGTCTATTATTCAATGTTATAAGACCTTACAAACTACCGACACTAACATGATCTTTTCTTTTATCACAGAAATTGACTAAGAATATATGTGCTCCAGTTACCAAACCAAACAGTAAGTATATTATAATAAGTACAACTCATAAATACTGCTCCATAACACAACCAATGTAGCAAACATATAACCATACACCACAATGCAAAATGTTTACTTCCATGGATATGTTATACTGCAGTGCTTGTTACCAAACTCTACAATCTTAATGGCATGATGTACCCAAAACTTCACATACAAACTATACAAATCAAACAGTACATAAACTTTAGATTTGCAAATATTTCATACATATTCAATTCTATGGGTGTGATCTCTGGCTGTGATATGCTGCGGTGGTTGTGGCCAGGGCCTTTGGCCATGCACCCAAGACTCTAGACCCTGGCCACAACCACCGCAGCATATCACACCCATAGATCACAGCCATAGAATCAAACATTTTAACCATTCAGTATGGGCATTTTTTATGTCCGCGGACACCTAACATGTTCTAAGAACAGTTTTATTTTGCTTGCGTACAGCACAGACAGATATAGTGTCCTTAGGACACCTCCATTTTGATTGCTTAAGGACATCCCGGAAACCGCGCCTGTTCCTAGAACAGTTTTAACTTGCATGCGAACAGTACGGACAAAACCCCCGTTTGCCCAATTACAGACATCCCGGACAGCGCGGCTGTCCGCGGATAAGACGAACACAACAGGGGTGCCTGCACCTAAATAAATACAGCATTTGACCCATCTCTTACTCCCCCACCCTCCTCAAACGCTCTTACACACCAACACACTTGCCAACGTTGTATTTCTCCACCATTTGTCACCGCGCTGTCCGCGGGTGTCCGTGGATGCAAGATGGCGGGCGTTCCCAAAAAATGTAACACACTCCACGCTCTTCACCATCCAATCAGTGGACACGTCACATGTCCGCAGACATGACACAAGCCGATTAGCCAATCGGGACACTATCCGCGGAGCGAACAGGGAAGTGTGTCCGCGGAGTGGACATAGATATCTGTCAGGCCGAGCTCCTTCCTCCCCCGACTCCTCACCTGTTGCTTCCGTCTCTCTGTCCTTGGAAGAGGACGGCAGTTTCTTTAAAGACTTGGAAGAATCCTTGGTTGGCTTCTCCTTGGACTTCCTGTCATGCAAATAAGGTCTGGCTCCCTCAGAGGCCACCTTGACAGGGATTGGGACCTGTCTCGGGGTGCCCAGAGGAGCCAAACCCCAATAAACAGGGAAAAAGCCAGATCAGCGCCAAAAAACCCTATGGTGTTGGGGAGCTCTCGAGTCAGCAGGAAACAATGTATAATCCGAGGTGGCAGAAGGCTGCAGAACTACGTGGAAAAGGTTAAGAATTATGTAAGAGCAACTAAGAAAACAAACAGAAGGAGAAGGAGACAGGGTAAGAAACCCAAATACAGAACCCACTTACCAGAACAGCTCGAACCACGAAAGGAATAGATAAGAACGCGAAGAGTAGCGAAGGAGGTGGAGTCAGGAAAAGTAGCCGCTAGTATGAAAAGCGAGAACACCAATAGGTAAGCAAAACAAGTGGAAACGGCAGAATGCCGGAAGGCAAAGAAGAACGAGCACAAGAGGAGAAGCGGTCAAAGAGAAGACCGAGGGATGAGACAAAGAGGGCTAGAAAGGCTGCTAAACGAGGTTAGCCGTGGAACGCACGTATCAGAAAAAGCAGATACAATGCACAGGTTGATGGGCGGAGCTTGGTTATATACACATGGCAGCCATGATGGGTGAGGACTAGACCGTGCAATGGTGACGCTACCTAGCGTTTACCCTTCCAGTAATGCCAAAGTTTCCACGGTCGAGTCCTGACAATATCACACATTTTTTGTGACCTACTTTTTGGTCCTTTTTAAAAAAAACACTAGATGGATTTTCACCAATTTACAAAAGCATGCTTTCAGGACCAAGCCGCTGCTCCTGCCACAAATTTGGTGAAAATCCGTCCAGCGGTTTCGGCTGTAGGCGTGAGCAAAGTTTTTTCCCCATTCACTCTATGGGAAAAAAATAAGTTTTGGGACCCCCCCCCCAACCAAAGTTTGGTGTGGATTCGTCCAGGGGGAGCGGAGTTATAAGCCGCCCAAAAGGTGCTCTTTCTATGGGTATAGCAACCTAACCATAACTACACAGCCACTACCGCGGCTGTGTAATTACATATATATATATATATATATATATATATATACACACACTCTATATTAAAACCTTTGTTAAGATAGAGTTAAGATGACCTACCTTATCACAACACAACCCATGAAAGCCAGTGGGCATGGGACATTATGACAATCGTAACTTACGCCGATGTCTCCCATGATTTCCTTTTGATCTCATGGTAGATCCATGCTGTGATTTCATGTATGTCCTCATGGGCTGAGTTTGACGGTGACTCTGTGTTATGATTTTCGTCATGTGTCAAGCCCGCTGAAATCCAGGGGCTTAGAATGGGTAAGGTGGGTGATCTTAACTGTCTCTTAACTGAAGGATTTATACTGAATTTCAAGGGTTTATTTATTCTATAGCTCATCCGTTGTCCCTCTGCCCCCAGAAGTAAATAATGTAATCTCACCAGCCATGGCCTTCGACTGCTGCCACTGTCCATGTTCCACTAATGAACTACATGCCACTGGCCATGGTTATTGGCCATGGCCACTGTGCACATTGCATCACTTAGGATAAATGTTTGTGGCCCATATCCTGCTCACAAGTAAATAACACAATCCCACCAGTCATGGCCCCTGTCGTGATTGTTACAATTAGACTAACATACCATGGTCCACTGGCAATAGCCCTTGGTCATGCTCAGTTGCTCAGTTATCCCCTCTCCTTTTTCCCCTTCTTTCATTTCCGCAATAGTTTACCCCAGCTGTTTCGCATGGAAACATAAGAATCTTCGCTGTGACTACCCCTTTCATTCCCACTGTAATCATTCCCATAGTTGCCAACATGTTCCATTCCAATCTGTAGGTGATTATCCAGTTATGGTTTTTCTTTGCATTCTGGGAGGTGTAGACAGAGTTTTATAATGGGAAAAGCAGAACTACAGGTCCCAGAATGCAAAGGAAAAGACCAGGACTGGATAAGCACCTATAGACTGGAATGGAAAATGTTGGCAACTATGATCATTCCAACAGCAATGCGTCATTTGCCGATTACTAGTTAATTGTCAAATACTAGAAAAATAGAAACGTCTTCCCCATTAGCACTGCCACTCTCCATGGGCACCCCTCCTGCTTTTAAGGCTCCTCACCCCCCTCCACTGTGTAAATCCCCCATGATCCTCACCTCTTATACTCTTTCCCCATTGCACACCATATTTTCCAAACACATCTTTCAATGAGGTATCCCATGAGATTCCTCTATATGTTCAGCCTCAAAACAGGCTCGCTAAATCTCCCCAAAGTGTCCAACTAACCATTTGTCCCCCTTTCTCTCTCACCACCCGTACTGTTATGTGAAACCACCCCTTAACCCCTCCAAGCATCATTTTAAGCCCTTTTCGGTTATCTGCAGGATTACCACAGGAATCACTTCTATCATTGGTTACAAAAAGGCATCTTTTCATTTCAGAGAATCCTTAGTGCTGCAGTGCACCATGGCGTATATAAAAAATTCTTTGCCGAGGGAAGCTGTGACGAATCAACTTTCGGTGCACCAGGGTCCATGGATGAATATCTGTTTCTAAACCAGCAATTAGCCCCACCACTCTAGTACACTAGAAGGGATCCGAACAGATTGTAAACATAAGTAAATTATAAACCTCCTTGTCCAATTTTGGTAACATGGAGAGAACGGCAGGCTTCTCTACGCAAGGGCACGGATCGTTGGTTAGTTGCAACACAGCGAAAATACAATTATTACCCAATGACAAAAGGGACTGTCCAGTCAAGGTTGTATACAAATATCTACTTTATTAATATTAAAACAGACAGTTGTAGCACACTACAAAATACAACCCACCCTGTAAAGGAAGACAGAGGACATACAGTTTCACGAAGGAAAGGGATGCACTCTGGGTACTGATAGGAGGGTAGTTGCTAAAGCAATCAGTCTTAATTGTTCAAGGTTATTTGGTTTCAGCGCTAAGGGAGCAAGGGGTGTAAATGTCACTAGAGGCCTTCGAAGAAGGACCTGCGGGACAAACCACAATGTATCTGGTGCTTGGAATGATCTTGATCCTCGAAAGCGTTGAGTCGGTCCAGGATGCTTTGCAGCTCCTGCGACAGAGGGAGACAGCTGCAGGTATCAAGCAGCAGGCAGTTCGGCAAGTGAGGCTGGACGGACGGCTGCAGGCTGGCCTACACAGCGACTCTGGGTCAAAAATCATTTTCTCTGTGCTGGTTGGCGGATCTGGAAAACTGGTCAAGGCGTCTCAGATGGCTTTAGTGATTGCAGCGTGACAACAGTCAGTGGTTCAGCTGGTCGGAGTTCAAGGTTTTGACTGTCTCAGAAATGTCTTTAAAAGACGGACGCTGGTTGATGCTTGTTGTGGCACTCCTCTTAGCTTCTTCGTAGGGCTTGTGTCATCTTCTAAGGTGGACGGCCCAAAGCTGAGGAGAGTGTTTCCCGGCAACATCCTTATCCTTTGTTCAGAGACTCTCTGGCACTTCCCACCTAGGAAGCTTGCTAGCAGAACCTAGAAGGACATGCTGTGTGCTGGCTGGGCATCGGTTCTGGTGCTGCTGGATGGTTCCTCTGAGTCTGGTATCTCCCTCCGTTCCCTGGGAGATGTTTAGGGGAAGGGTCTTGCTTCCCTATTGGAAATCCTGGCCTTCCTTCACTAGCGGAAGCTGTAAGGCAGATTGTACCTTCTGCCAGGGTCCAAATGAGTCCTTCTTCTTATTTCTTTCAAAGTCGTCGGTGATCTGCTACGTGAGGGGCTCAGCCCTCCTTTAAAGCCAATGGGCCCCAGTGATTGGCGCAGGCTGAGCCTACCTTAAGGAACCAATCCTGGGTCCCCACCAACAATCTTCTGTTATGTGTGAGGTCAAATCAGAGTGTTTTGCAACAGGAAAGGTAAGGGGTGACAACATGTACTACTAAGTCCCACCCATTTTCCTGTCTGTTGTGGATCAAAGTGTCTCTCTGGTTAATTGAGCTCTCTGTGACTCTTGATCAAAGCGCAGTTCTCCCTTGAAGGTTGTGGCGAAAACAGACTTCTGTCTCCATCAATTCACATACTTCTTCCCTCTGAAAGGGGGTACCCTGCAGGGGTTGCCTACTGTAAACAGTTGTTCCAGACATGCCATTCACTGACCTTCATACAGAGGGGTGGGAGCTAGCTTCAAGTTGACACATTGCATATCAAAGAGGTGTTAGTGTCCTGCCCCCTTGTGTCAGTTCTGCGCTCAGGCCTATCGCAGGCCTGTTTGAATTAACTCATCAGTATGCGCTGCCACTAGCAGAACTTAGACAATAGAGAGGACAGATCTATGGGGCCTTTGATATTTTAATTAGGCTGGCCATGGCCTGGAGGAAGGTGTTGCATTCCCCTTTCCTGAGATGCTTTGATATACCTGTGGCTGTCACATTCCAGCAAAATGTGACAGGCAGGACTGCGCCTGTAGGCTGTGTCCCCCTGGAGTACAGTTGACTATGTGTTTGTTGTGCAATGAGCAGAGGTAAATGTGTGCAGACTAGCCCCACACATTTTCTGAAGTTAATCTCCCATCATTCATTTTCATTCCAAAACTCCAAAAAAAACCAGACGAGCGCACACTCCCCGTGCGGATGGTCGAATTCCTCACATAGGCACCCCCTTTTCTGTCCAGTTTTTAAACATAACTACTGAAGGGATTGACACCAAACCAAAAATGTAACATCTGCATTGCTTTGTGCCTTGTGTCTCATTTGCTGCTAATCCGTCCAGCGGTTTTAATTTTTTTTTTTTATTTTTTTTTTTTTTATTGAATTTAGTTGAATTTAATCAACTTTTTTCAATTTATAACAACAATTTATCAAAAAGTTTACATATAAAACGCAATGAAATATAAAACATACAATCATAAAAGATAGCATTTTTTTTCAATTTCACATATCCATGAAGTCATCCTTGAATTATCATCGCATATAACGGTAAAAAATGAAAACTTAAAAGCAACACTAAAAAAGTCAATTAAAAATTAAGAGCTTTTCTGAACACAAAGAGTTTGAAGACAAAAAGAAAAAAGTATGAAGGCAAAAATTTCATATATTCATATATCAGAATTAGTGTTTAACATTCATGTCGCAGACATTTTATACATGGGAAAAGAATTGTTAGTTAAACATCACACCCAATTATGAATCCCTACAGATCACACCATATAGCAAAACATCAATACTGATGCTAATAGTTACATTTGGATTTTGCAATTATCAATCGGATGAAAGAGCAATGAGTGAGTATAACAATCACAGTTCCAAAGAGCAGTTATCATTAGGAATCAGACTATTTTAGTAAATTTAAGGCTCGCAGAAAGTTAATTGTGGCCAGTCTTATACTCATACAGTTGGTGGTGGAAATAGCAAGCCATCTATGCTCATGCCTCATCTGGCTAAAGTAGGGCAAATGTTTACTAAAGTGACTTTGTCTTAAGTGCATGAGTTCAGAACAATCTACAATGACATGCTCCACGGTTTCAACAGTTGTTGCATTATTGCAAAAACGACACCCTGAAGATTCCCGCGGGATTTCTTTCCTGCGGGCTTGAATTTCACGGATAGGACATAAATTAAAACGCATGCGCAACAATGCATTCCTGACGGCAGGAGAAGGAGATTTACATAAGTAGAAGGCCATATCTCTGTAGCGTTTTGCCGAAAAAACAGATGGATCAAAGTCTTTATACTTCAAACACAGATCTCTAGTGTCAATCCAATCCATCATGTAGAGCTTTTTCTTGGCTCTATCCGGATCGGTAACAAGGGTTTCAATAGAAATGTCTGCATTTAATAATATGGTAAGGATGTTTTTAGACCATGTTTTCGGAAACAGATGAGAGGATGACATCAAGTAACTGGCAACTGTAGCTAAGGTTGAATTATCAAGAACAGATAATAAACATTTTCTGAACAAGCTGCATAAGCGCCAGTCATATCGAATGATCGGGCCTGGAATGCATTGTGGCAGATTTAGAGAAGCACGCCAAAATTTTGCTTCCAAAGCATTCAAAAGCACCGAATCAATTGCACTGTATGTTTCTAAACCATATAAAATGGTAGGGATGACATTCTGTATCCAGAAGATCAAGGCAGGTTCAATGGAAAATTTCCCAAATTTATACATAATGAGTCGAGTCTGGCGAATTGCTGCGTGAATTTTAACTTCAATTTTCATTAACTGAGATTGAGTGGTCGACGATCCGTCAAATAGGATACCCAGATATGTGTAATTGGGAACCACCTCGAGACTTATGCGCTCTATTTTCCAAATCATTCGATGACTGCGCTTGCCTTTCGGAGTGTAGACAACAATTTGAGTTTTCTTGTCATGTTCAATGGCAGCCCATTTTGCTCCATGGGAAAACGAATGGGACTACACCAAAACCATATTTGTATTATGTTATTACTAACCTTTGGACTGTTTAACACCTTTTCACCTACATATTCAGTTGGGGGGGGGAGCACGTGTCAAGAATTTTGTTGGAGAAAATGTATCCCAAACCATCCAGTGAGTCAAAGGTTATTAGCAATACAATGTTGTGAAAATTCAATTACAAACATAACTGTTATATATAGCATAATTAGCCAATTTGGCCAAGTTAAACACGTCACAGTATTATCACTGGAGGTCACAAACAGTTCAGAGCCAGATGGGCAATGCATTGTAGGTATGAAAATTAGCTCAAATGTCAAGACTTTGATTCAGGATAACATATTTGTCTACAAGGCAATTCATAGTATTTTTTTTCCAACCCATGACAAACAGCTCTCATAGAACTGCATACATGTACCACCCTTATTAGGGATCATCAATGTTACTTATGGTTGGAGCACTGGGGTGTATATGTAGCAAACACCAGTAACTTGAAGGTGGGTTCTAAAAATTAAATAAAACCCTTCCACCTGAAATGTGAAAGTAGAGTAAGCCATTTCAGCTACGACACACATGCCACGGTGCCACTTTCAGTGTACAGCAATGCATTGTGGGTATGCAAATTAGCTCAAGTGCACGTTTTTTGCTCCAGAAAAGTCTCTTTATCTAATTGGGAAGTGCTATTTTATGCATAGTTTTTACAACCCGAACCAGCTAGCTTTCTAATAGCTATGAAATGGGTGACTGTTAGGGAGAATTCTCTGTTTAGGCTGAATTTCCTAACCTAGTGAGTCCCCCAGCAGCTTTGCTGGATTTTTGGGGTTTATTTTTTTCTCCTGCCAAGAGTGAGACTCTTTTACCCTCACTCTTGGGCATGATTTGAGTGTGTTTCTTTGACTCTAGATGTGTTTAATGGGCTATGGGGTCTTTTACTCCATAGGGCTTCATGTGTTTTTGTGATGTGTGTTACACAGCACCCTCAGTGCAGTAACACAGGGGTGTCATAGTGACCCCCCAGTATAGACTCCATACCCTTCGACTGACTACTGTCTCCCAGGGCATGTAAAGTCACCATTGACTTTACTAGTCTTGAATTCTGAACAGAACCAGTACAAACCATCATATTGTGGACGTACTGGCTGGGGCAATTTGATTGCCCCGGGGTCTGTTAGTCGAGGGGGCACGTCTCCGTCCCCCCTGATCGAGTTTTGGCTGGTGGCAGTGGATACTACCTTTTATATTCAACCGCGAATATTTCTCTATGGGATTTTCCCATTGTTCGAGGCTACTATCTTTATTTATTTAATTACGATAGCCCCGAACATACCGCCGGTTTATTTAATTATTATTAATTCTCCGGTTGGTATTTTTTGCCAAAACTCGGTTCCTAAAATGGCGTTTGTGTTCTCTTCTGTGACTCCAACCCAAGTCGAGCCTTTTGTTCCACTTTTTGGCGGGCTTCTCCACAGAAGCCCTCCAAAGTGGTGCCACTCTGTCTGGGGTACTTAGGAGGGATGGAGGGGGATTTAGGCACCCTGGACTGAGTTGCCTAGGCAACTCAAGTCGCACTTCGTCCTGATTGGCCCAAGTGGTGAGGCGGCCAGCTCACCACTTAGCATGTTTGAGTGACAGCTAGGCTGAGTGAATGGGGGTTTTCTGCATAAAAGCAGGGCTTTGGGGACTGGAACTTCAGAAGTCGCCACAGGACCTAAGAATCTGACGAGGGAGAAGCTGAGCCAACCTGCCACGATGACACCACCGGTGGAGCCCTGCTGGACCGTCTCACCACTTTTCCCAACGACAGAGGAGATCTCCCGCCGGAGAGTCTTCTTCCTTTGACTGGTGGGGATAACCAGTTTCACCGTCTTTTCGCCTTCCCGACGTATCTCGTGGCCGCCTTGCCTGTGCCAAGCACCCCGGCAACCGGGATACCATGTTTTGCCACGACCGCGAAATAAAGGGTAATACCGAAAAACTCTGCGGCTGGTTTCTTCCCTGGCAGTGCAACGACCTTCAGCTTTCCTCCAAGTCGAGATCTTCTCTTCCCCTAGACGACGCCGAGACTTACAACCGCTGCCAGGAACAACTGCCACCGCTGGAGGATCCTTCCCACTTAAGGTACCGTGTCCCGCCTGGCTTCCCTTGCCACCGACTGTACGGGGTAGATTTAGCCCCCGGCTTTCGAACCTGGGTTAGCCTGGGACACCCTGGCTAAACTTTTCTGAGCCTCCCTAAACTCTTTTCGAACTCTCTGCAAGACTTTCTAAGCCTAGTGTAACTGTGTGATCTTGGGCGCATTTGTGCTCTGCTCTCTCTAAGAGTGGGCCCAGCCTATGGACTTTGGCTCACAAGTGAATTTTGCTCTTCTGCCTTGCTAATAGTGTTCCTAAATCTTAGAGTGGTGTATCTTTCCATATTCTGTCTTTTTCCCTCCCTTCTTCATGAACTTATTGGAGTGCCATCTATAGTTAAGCGCTCACCTCTGTATGGAAATAAGTGGTGTTAACTAAGACTTATCTGATAAGGTATAAGGGTTGTATATATTATAATAGTAACTGTGTTTAGAGTGTTTTACAATAAGAGTGCTGGAGTGTTTGAAACAGTGTGTTTTTAAATAAATAATTATATACTTTGATACCAAAGCTTTGGTCAGTGTTTGCTTGTATTATTGTATCTGAGTGCCTATTGTGTATACTTTTGTGTATACTTTGCATACTGCCTAACTCTTCTTGAGGGAAGTCTGACTGCTCAGCCACAGCTACCAGGTAAATCTGGGTGGTACAGACGGCTACCAAGTGGGTTTACTGCTAACACCTGTAGTCCTAAATCTTTTGCAGTGTTCGCAAAGGGAACTGCACAGGTTTCTGCCTAACAGTGACTTAGCTGAAATGGCATATTCCACTTTCACATTTTTGGTGGAAGGGTTTTTCACACAGTTATAAACCCACCATAAGTTTGCTGGTGTTTCTTAAACATACACAAATGCTCCAAACAAAAGGATGTCAGACTATAATGCACTGATGATCTCTAATAAGGGTGAAACACATATACATGAGAATTGTCTGGCTTGGATTAGAAAAGCACAATGGGCCTCAATACAAATCTGGCGGTAGCCCGCCGGTGCGACCTGCGTGTTGCTGCTGGACTGAAACACTGTTTCCGCCGCATGATATCCTGGTGTCACCGGGACATTACAAGTCCTGGCGGCCCAGGATATTAGCCGGTGGAAAATGTTAGTCCCCGTTCCCATGGAGCCCATAGGACTGGGGAGTTGGGACACTGTTGATAACGGTTTCAGTGCTTCCGTGACAACTCTGCTTTCTGGAAAGCAGAGTTGGAGTCTGCCGTGCGGAAAGGGTGCCGGTACGTTGCTACTGGCACCCTTATTTCCAGACTGGCAGACCTGTAATTACGCTGCAGGCGTTGCTGGTGTGGCTCTGAACTGAAGTTAAGCTCCCAGTGATGGCTACTGGAGCATAACTTTGTTGGAATTTGAGCTATGGATACATGTGAAATATTGCATTTGAGCCAAGTCACACAGGTCACAATGCCACCTAGTAACCATCGCTGGAAGTACACCTACAGTTCAGAACCACATCAGCAAGGCATTGTGGGTATGCAAATTAGCTCAAAAATTAGCCATTTGCTCTAGAACATTGCTGTATGCTGTAAAATTGTATGTAGTTGTCTGCAGTCTTGAGAAATGTCTGTCTTGAGTTGATTAAATTATGTATAAAGTAGCACTGCTCTGTAAGACAAAGGCAATTTTCTGGAGCAAACGGCTTGCATTCGAGCTAATTTGTAAAACCCACAATGCCTTGCTGATGTGGGTCTGAAAAATCCAATGACTGTAATGCTCTCAGAAAGGTTGTTCCTTTCTCAGCAAGTAGTAAGCTGTCTTCCTCCACCTCATCTTCCTCAACAAATACTGTAACCACACAGCCTGATGTCTGCGGGCTTTGGCGCGTTATACATAAATAAATAAATAAATAAATAAAGAGGTTTACGTACCATTATCGTCCATTGCAGCCCCTGAAATGGGGGATAAAGGCCATTAGCACCCCTGGTTCCCAAAGCAGGAACCCAGGGTGCTAAAACATAGATTTTTCTTCCTATAGTGGGACGCCTGCAGAGTCCCACTGTAACAAGGAAGGATTATCCTTCCTACAGGAAGGAAAATCCTTTTCCAAGACAGCCAACATGGAAAGAGAAGGCAGGGCTCCATATACAGCCCATCTTCCCTTGCCAAGCCAGGCTGCCAAACCCTATGAACATATTACCACAAGCACTTTTATTCCCTTTCAAACCTATCCTACCTTCGAATAACTTTACCACATAGCCAGTCCCAGGTGGACATGGCCACTTTAACCCCATGTGTTGTCCCTTATGGTCATGGCCAGTAGCCCGATTGTCCGGATGATGACCTTATTCCATGACCCGGACAATCTGGCCACTGCCCATGGACACAGGCTACACCTCAGTCACCAAAGGTATATCACTATTTTTTGTACCTACATTATGACAAAAAACAAGAAACAAAATCCATTCAGACTTTACGAAAACATTTATATCTAGATCTATAATCTTTTTGCAAACCTTTGTGTAGATTTGTCAAATGGCACCACATTTATAAGCCTTTACAATATTTTGGGACCCCCCTCTAATTTTGCCCCCTCTTGGCAAAATCCCACCAAACTTCACAAAAACATTTATATCTAGATCTATTATCAGTTTGCCAAAATAAGTGTAGATCCGTCAAATTGCACCTCATTTATAAGCCTTTACATTATTTTGGGACCCCCCCTCTAATTTTGCCCCCCTTGAAAAAATCCCACCAAACTTCGCAAAAACATTTATATCTAGATCTATTATCAGTTTGCCAAAATAAGTGTAGATCCGTCAAATTGCACCACATTTATAAGCCTTTACAATATTTTGGGACCCCCCTCTAATTTTGCCCCCTCTTGGCAAAATCCCACCAAACTTCACAAAAACATTTATATCTAGATCTATTATCAGTTTGCCAAAATAAGTGTAGATTCGTCAAATGGCACCTCATTTATAAGCCTTCACATTATTTTGGGACCCCTCTCTAATTTTGCCCCCTCTTGACAGAATCCCACCAAACTTTGCAAACTCATTCAGGAATACCACTGCGAAATTTTATGCAGTTCCATTAAGCGGCGCCAAAGTTATAAGCCATCTAAGAACTGCAATGCTGAGGTGTCTGAGAACTTCGCAGACTTTCGCAGTGAAAAACACCCATTGTTTTGCTTCTTGCAGCCATATCCCATACCATCCTCATCACCCCTCACCTCCCCAGAGATTATTTGATAAGTTTGACAAGTGCAATGTTGTGTTTTTTAATATGTTTTTACCGTGATGTCCGCGGAATCCAAGATGGTGGCCATTTCCAAAAATCTAATGCACTTCACGCTTTTCACCATCCAATCAGTGGGCACATCCGATGTCCGTGGACACCATGTTTCCCTCTAAGCCAATCAGAGTCCTGTCCACAGACCGAACAGGGAAGTGCGTCCACGGAGCGGACATAGATATCACTAATTTATTTTGCCTTACGTTTTGGTCATTTAAAAAAAAAGAACTACTGTACAGATTTACACCAAATTAACAAAAGCACGCTTTCAGGACCAAGCCGTCGCTCCTGCCGCAAACTTGGTGAAAGTCCATGCAGCGGTTTGGGCTGTAGGCATGAGTAAAGTTTTTTCCCATTAGGACTATGGGAAAAAAAGAAATTTTGGGACCCCCGCTATAAGTTTGTCCCCCCCATGACCAAACCTCACCAAACTTTGCAAACATTTTCAGAGTGGGTCATGTACTTATTTTGCAAAGTTTGGTGAGGATTCGTCCAGGGGGAGCGAAGTTATAAGCCGCCCAGAAAGTGCTCTTCCTATGGGTTTAGCAACTTAACCATAACTATAACTATATGGTCGCTACCGCACGCCATGTAATATATGTAAATGGCCAATCATGCAAAGGTCGAGGGGCGTGGCCAGCAGCGCGATGAGGCGGACGTGAGCTCCCTCTGCTCCCGTAGCTGCAGCTAACATTCTGTTTTTATCGCCTGTGTTCTGAATCCTGTGGGTGCCTTAGATACCTTAACTGACAGCCGACATCCTGAGGCATTAACGGACCAAAAGCCGGAGAAAATTGCACCTGCTAGTGTGAGTTTGAGGCGTGTGGAAGTCAGCGCAGAGCTGGAGATCGCGCGCACAAGATGGCCGCGAGCTGTGCCTGACACAGCGCGGTGCACACACTGCGAATAGAGTTTAGTGGCAGACTCTGATTGTTGGAGGAACCTTGCTGGCCCTGACCTCAACCGAAGCGGGCATGGAGTGATGCGACGCACGGAGAGGCAACATCCTGAGGGCCCCCGAGGTGCACCCTAATCCCCGCTGCGGAGCTCCCCTGGGACGACAGCGGCGATGGAGACTCGGGGCAGAGGCTCATTGTGCGCCCAGAGGCACCTTTGCCTGAGGAGCGCGACCTCTGAAGCCCGATGGGAGTGGCATTGAGGAACGTGCAGGCATTGGTCATCACCAATGCGAGGACCACGGAGGGCTGACATCTGGACTGGAGCTCCACTCAACGAGAGCCTCATAACGCATTCATCCAAACGCATTCATCCAAACGCGGTAACGCTGATCGTTCTGCCGAGTGGCGAGAGAGTGGAAGGAACTCTGATCGACAACTGCAGCACCTGGCCATCTGGCTGACCGAACCAGTGAGTGCCCCTTCCTGGGCCCCCACAGCACAAGCTTTGACCAGTATATCACAGAGCCTGGGGGGTCCCCTGGCCCGATGTCATCCTAATCTGAGGTTAGAGCGGAGGGAGGGTGGTGAAACACGGTCGTACAGCTACCCTGCAGCGGTAATACGAACAAAAGGGAAAAAGACCTCCAGACAACAGGTTCTTGGAGACATGGTTGGCCCACTTGTGTAGCAGTGCAACGCCAGTACTTGGGAAGCACGTATAGCTGGTCATGAATTGGAGACTGGTGTCAGCCGCACAATATTAATTCTCATCCGCACAGCCACTGAAGCGTAAACACCACGACACAAGACAATTGCAGCAAACAGAGTCGCTGACCTGAGGACACCAGTTAGCACTGCAGCACTGGCCCTAGTTGGCAGCGGCACAGACCACAGCGCTGGTAGTAGCTGAGTGTGATCAGCGGCCCTAACTCACAGAACCGCGTTGCGAAGCAACTGGAGCCGGTTGCCTGTGTGAGACTATTTCTACCATGAAGAGCCTCATTAGCAGCCGGCTACAAAGCCAGAGACTTTAAAGCTGAGCCCAGACCCACAGAATTCCACCGCGCCACCAATGCGCTATAACTGCTCAAAATGATAATAGGACTGTAACAAACCACGGGCGATTTAATAGCAGCAGTCGGAGAAGCATCAGGTCGGCCGTCGACGTTGAGACAACCACTCCCTGCATGCACTGTAGAGTGGGGCCCTCACTGCCCAGCAAAAGCTGAACAACCTCTCGAGGCTTGGAGGGCCACGGGTCCGAAGACGCCCTACACCACGCAAACTGAGGCCGAGACATTCTGATCCCCGACTAACCACGACAGACAATAACGCATACACGTGCTACGTTTGATCACTCCGGTCTATCAAGTGCAGAAAACTGGCAGCGATCATGGGAAAGGACAAACTGAGGACACAATATATGCAAAACAGAATCGACCAGTATACAACCTCCTCCATGCAGGCTCACGACCCCCAAGGCCTGTCCTCTGCGGTGGCTGACACAGAACACACGCTATCCCTAAAGGACATTATGGCTGCAATAGCGGAATCCCGCTCTACTATGGAACTAAAAATTGATGGGATAAGCATGGACGTCTCCCTCCTCCGCCACGATCTGCAGAAGCTGACCGAACGTAGAGAGAGGCTGAACAACGCATCTCTGACGTAGAGGAAGGAATACACAACCTGCAACAACAACTGCGCAGTGTCTCAACTAAGTTGAAGACATTGAAGGAAAGGGCTGAGAAGGGAGATCAAGACTCAACAATGTACGTATACTTGGCATACCCGAAAAGACAGAAGACCCTAGCATGGAACTCTTTCTCGAACAATGGCTCACAGACCTATTTGATAAGCACAAAAGTGATGGGTGGAAGATTATGAATGAAACTGAACCACTGGCATTGCTATGGGCCACCTTCCACACCACAGTTTTTAAGCCCGTCTGCGCCATTGCAAAAGGGGTCCAGCCATATGCAAATCAGTCAGGTACTGCCACCAATTGTAGCAGCCCAGTTCGAACTGCTAGGCCAGGTCCCCTCTGCACGGAAACACAAGCAACCCCAGACATGTTTCGGCCTTGTTGGGCCTCCTCAGTGAGGTGCAGCTTGGTTCCCTATGGCGCAGCGAGCAAGGGACCCATGTCTGGCATACCCTCTCTCACACAGTGGGACAAACAATAAGCACAAAAGTGATGGGTGGAAGGTTCTGAATGAATCTGAACCAGTGGCATTGCTCTGGGCCACCTTCCACACCACCGTTTTTAGCCCATCTGCGCCATTGCAAAAGGGGTCCAGCCATATGCAAATCAGTCAGGTACTGCCACCAATGGTGGGGCCCTCACTGCCCAGCAAAAGCTGAACAACCTCTCAAGGCTTGGAGGGCCACGGGTCCGAAGACGCCCTACACCACGCAAACTAAGGCCGAGACATTCTGATCCCCCACTAACCACGACAGACAATAACGCATACACGTGCTATGTTTGATCACTCCGGTCTATCAAGTGCAGAAAACTGGCAGCGATCATGGGAGGGGACAAACTGAGGACACAATATATGCAAAACAGAATCGACCAGTATGCAACATCCTCTATGCAGGCTCACGACCCCAAGGCCTGTCCTCTGCGGTGGCTGAAACAGAACACACGCTATCTCTAAAGGACGTTATGGCTGCAATAGCGGAATCCCGCTCTACTATTCAACTAAAAATTGATGGGAGAAGCATGGACGTCTCCCTCCTTCACCATGATCTGCAGAAGCTGACCGAATGTATGGGAGAGGCTGAACAATGCATCTCTGACATAGAGGAAGGAATGCACAACCTGCAACAACAACTGTGCAGTGTCTCAACCAAGTTGAAGACATTGGAGGAAAGGGTTGAGGAGGGAGAAGGGAGATCAAGACTCAACAATGTACGTATACTTGGCATACCCGAAAAGACAGAAGACCCTAGCATGGAACACTTTCTCGAACAATGGCTCACAGACCTATTTGAACCAGATTCCTTCTCAAAGTTTTTTTCAATTGAAAGAGCACATCTTATGCCAACGGGGAGACCAATGCCCGGCGCTCTGCCACGGACCGCAATAGCTAAAATCCTGAATTATAGGGATCGCGATGCGCTGCTTCAACGGGCGCGTGCCAAATGCATGATTATTTTCAATGGCTCCAAGATTGCCTTTTTCCCTTACTACACAAGGGAGGTGCAGAAGGCCAGGCAATCATTCGACCAGCTCAAAAAATAGCTACACATGTTGGAAGTTAAATATGGACTGCTTTTCCCTGCCCAGCTTAAGATATATTACAAATGAACTATGGTCCATTTCAACGATCCCAGGGAGGCATGGTTCTGGGCTGAGCAACACAGAGACGGAGACGGGTCGACACCTCAAAGCAACAGGAACAAAAATCCCAGAGCCGCTGCGGACCAGCAGCTACCACCACCGCAGGCGCAGATACAGGAGCTGCCGAGGGACATTGGGGACTGATCGCCAATACAGGCTCCAGTTGGTCCTTCCGCATACGGTAGTAAGTGATAAGATGCAGGATGTTATGTTCGGTTCGGCCACCCGCCGACCTGGTCTGTTCCAAAGATGTTATCACAGTGCGGCCACGGGAGAGCGACATCTCCCCCCCCCTCTCCATCAGAGAAAGTCACTACCCCCAAGACCGTCCAGCCGAGGGGGTGTTTGATTACGTTACGGTTTACTGTCTGCAAGTCGTCCGGTTGATGATTACTAATTTTCCTTTGTTCGGGCGACCGATGCTTGAAGTTGGGTGGAGTATAGGGTGGGTGGTACAGGGTTTGTTTAGATTAGTTATTATACAGGTCCATCAAACAAAGCACATATTCAAGTTTAAAGGCAAGACGACGACTCACAAGCATTACCTCTCCACTAGTAACACCTCACATAACTGGAAACAATGCCTCTGTATGCCATCACAGCCGAGCACAATGCGTCAGAAACGAGGGCTCCTCCTGATACATACTACAGCACACAATACTCCCACCTCCAATGGTCATGGCAACATGTAACACCACTGGCAGAACCCTCCGGTTCATGACTTGGAACGTAAATGGTCTGGATAACGGGATCAAACGACGACTAGTCATGCAGCTTCTGAACAGACATATACCAGAGGTGGTGTTCCTGACCGAACACATCTATCGGGCACAAACTGTACCTTATTCAAGCGCACAAACTACTAATCAGTGATACACTATGGGTTCCTGTGGAGTACTGATATTAATACATAAGAAACTCCCCTTTCATTTAAACAATGTCACCCAGGACATAGGCAGCAAGTATATTTACATAACAGGGACGCTCAGGGACCAATCTATTGCAATGATAGCGTGTCGCCAACCCTGCTAACCTCGCTACTTACTGGTATCTCTCCCCTGATCACAAAGGACACGTTGGATGTCATGATCATGGGAGGCAACATCAACGAAGTCATGAACGTAGAACTAGATTGAATGCATCTATGCGGCAGGAACCCCACCACAAGCACCAAACTGGCTATATTAGCAAATGCCCTGGGGATGCGGGATGTGTGGCAAAATCTACACCCCTACGGTAGAGAATATTCCTATTACTCTGGGGCACATGCCTCGCTCTCGAGACTAGACTTTTTTCTCCCATCTACAGATATACATAAAGCACATGAGGCATACCTACTCCCCAGAGGGGTCTCTGACCACTCCCCCCTGGTATTGGAAATCAGCACCTCCAGACCGACTCCGCCCCACTGGCACTTAACAACTACTACCTGGGATTCCCAGAGCTAATAGACAAGATCCAGAATACAACCAAATCATACTTTGAGCTAAACACAGGGACCATATCCGATCTGGATGTAGTTTGGGAGGCTTATAAAGCAGTGTTGTGAGGCGAAATCATCTCTTGGACCACTGCGCATAAAAAGAAACACCTCTCCACGATACACGAAGCTGAACAGCAGGTGAAACATGCAGAAGAGACCCATCTAGCCCAGGACACGCCTTGAACCCATCGGGCACTACTATTGGCACAAAAACACCTTCAGAACATAGCTCTGCATAACGCCAGGAAAGTGCATAGAGTGCTACGAGCTAGGGTGTACGAAACAGGAGACAAAGCCAGCAAGATGTTGGCATGGTTGGAACGCAGGGATGAGGGGCACAGCCATGTCAGATGACTAAGTACAGAAGATTCGATCCCACTGGTAGCGGATCAGGACATAGCGGAAGGCTTTGCCGCCTACTACGCTGACCTGTATAGGGCACCCACCTCCCTCATAGATAATTCGATCATGGCAGAAATCACCCTCCCCACTCTTAGTACTGAGCAAGCAGCAAAGCCTACTGGAGAAGGAAATCACGGAGGAGGAAATGATAGCAGCCATGTCAGGACTCCAATCCGGGAAATCTCTAGGCCCAAATGGCTTCCCGGAAGAGCTATGGCAGAAGATAGGGGCCAGCGGGAGCGCCCCGCACCTGTTACGCGTGTACCAAAATGCACGGGACCAGAGCTCCCTGTCCCAGAGACCTTAGAGAGGCCACAATAATAGTACTGCCCAAGGCGTACAAACCCCCTGAAAACTGTAGTTCATACAGACCTATCTCCCTCATAAATAGCGAAACAAAAATCCTAGCAAAGGTACTAGCGGACCGCCTGCAACAGGTCATTCCATCCTTAGTCCACCCGGACCAATGCGGCTTTATGTCTCAGAGATCAACTCGTATGAACCATATAGATTACAGATAGGGGCAGAATATAAGGATTCCAAATGTTTACAGAAGAAGATTTCTGATATGGAAGAACAGATGGAAGAAAATCAAGTTCTTCATCCATTACTATTACAATTAATGTTGATTTAATGATATAGAACCGTTCTTTCTAGTCCTGAAGAAGACGATTGTCAATTTGGCCCTCTCTCTCTAGAGAGGTATGTCTTAGACATATTGGAGATCGTCGAAACTACTGTCTAATATTTATTAGTGATACCTTAAAATTCAGAAGAATGTTTAAGATTATACAAGGTACTGGTGGTTGGCTTTAAAGTTGGAAATGGTATGAAGCATTGCACATAGCAATTTTACATCTGCTACAGTGCAAGCTTGACTGACAGAGTTAACTGCTAACAAATTGATCATTCCAGGCTATTAGGCCGGATATGATTCTCGAACTCAGCATTTAGTACTTTTTGTACTTCTAATGTTAGTTGGTTATACTTACTGATAACCTATTGATTATCTTATGTATATATTGATTCGACAATTTGGTGTGTATGCATCAAGTTAGGAGGACTGTGGGTATTTAGCTAGAGACTTACCTTCCAGGTAGTTTCTTCCTTTTTCTCTCTTCCACCCCTTCCTTTTTCGAACAGCACTACACAATAATGTTTACGCAGTTTTCTACCCCTATCTGCAGTAGGGGTTACTGTGAGGCATGCACTTCAATGTTTCGTATCTAATTTGAATTGTGTATTAAAATGAATTGTGTATTTACATGTACTTATATGATGCATTATGTGCTAATTTTTCTAATGGCTTTTTGATATGTGATTAATAAAATATGTTATTTTTATATCTTCCTTGACTTGGCCTATCTTCTCCTTGGTGCTTATATATAGGGCACCCACCTCCCCCATAGATAATTCGATCATGGCAGACATCACCCTCCCCACTCTTAGTACTGAGCAGCAAAGCCTACTGGAGAAGGAAATCACAGAGGAGGAAGTGATAGCAGCCATGTCAGGACTCCAATCCGGGAAACCTCTGGGCCCAAATGGCATCTCGGTAGAGCTATGGCAGAAGATAGGGGCAAGCGAGAGCGTCCTGCACCTGCTACGCATGTACTGAAATGCACAGGACCAGAGCTCCCTGTCCCAGAGACCTTAGAGGGGCCACAATAATAGTACTGCCCAAGGCAGGCAAACCCCCTGAAAACTGTAGCTCATACAGACCTATCTCCCTCATAAATAGCGAAACAAAAATCCTAGCAAAGGTACTAGCGGACCACCTACAACAGGTCATTCCATCCTTAGTCCACCCGACCAATGTGGATTTATGCCTCAGAGATCAACTCGTATGAACCTATATAGATTACAGATAGGGGCAGAATATAAGGATTCCAAATGTTTACAGAAGAAGATTTCTGATATGGAAGAACAGATGGAAGAAAATCAAGTTCTTCATCCATTACTATTACAATTAATGTTGATTTAATGATATAGAACCGTTTCTTTCTAGTCCTGAAGAAGACGATTGTCAATTCGTTCCTCTCTCTCTAGAGAGGTACGTCTTAGACATATTGGAGATCGTCGAAACTACTGTCTAATATTTATTAGTGATACCATGCAATTCAGAAGAATGTTTAAGATCATACAAGTTACTGGTGGTTGGTTTTAAAGTTGGAAATGTTATGAAGCATTGCACTTAGCAATTTTACATCTGCTACAGTGCAAGCTTGACTGACAGAGTTAACTGTCAACTCAGCATTTAGTATTTTTTGTACTTCTAATGTTGGTTGGTTATACTTACTGATAACCTATTGACTGTCTTATGTATACATTGATTCGACAGTTTGGTGTGTATGCATCAATAGGTTATGAGGACTGTGAGTATTTAGCTAGAGACTTACCTTACAGGTAGTTTCTTCCTTTTTCCTCTCTTCCTCCCCTTCCTTTTTCGAACAGCAGTACACAATCATTTTTATGCTGTTTTTCACCCCTAACTGCAGTAGGGGTTACTGTGAGGCATGCACTTTACTTTTTCGTATCTAATTTGAATTGTGTATTAAAATGAATTGTGTATTTACATGTACTTTTATGATGCATTATGTGCTAATTCTTTTAATGGCTTTTTGATATGTTATTAATAAAATATGTTATTTTTATATCTTCCTTGACTTGGCCTATCTTCTCCTTGGTGCTTATGATTGAAGTCATATTTATCCCTCTTTTGAGTTAGGATTTTTGTTCCGTGTGACCCATCCCTCCCTGGGTTGTTTATTTGGTTTCTTATATAGATTACATTCAGCTTTGGAAAGAGCCAACAACCTTCAGAGCCCACTGGCACTACTTGCCATTGATTTAAAAAAAGCCTTCGATTCGGTGCACTGGGAGGCTATTTGGGAAATAATGCACCGCATGGGTTTCGACCATCAATTTATGAGCTGGGTGAAACTCCTGTATAGTTGCCCGAGTGCAAGGACCAGAGTTAATGGCTGGCAGACGGACCCCTTCATCTTGGGGAAAGGTACAAGGCATGTCAGCCATCGTCTTCGCAATTGCTATAGAACCCCTTGCAATACTACTGAGGGATACACGCTATGGGAGGGCTTCCGATGGTCGAATACTTGGGGGGACAAAGTCTCACTGTATGCAGACGATTTGTTGATTTACTTAAGGGATCCAATCAACTCCTGTCCAATAGTTACACACTTGCTAGAGAGGTATGGAGCTTTCAGCGGGCTATGCGTTAATTGGTCCAAATCTATACTATTCCCGATGGGGGGGAGGGTGAATGTTACAATACCAACAGGATGCCCTTACGGTATTGAAATGGAACAATTTAGGTACCTAGCTGTACAGATCACGAAAAGCCTTACACACTACATACCTGTGAATTTACAACCAATCGTAGCGAGATTCTCTGAGGACACCAGTCACTGGGTCTCTCTGCCACTAACTCTGATAGGCAGAGCAGCCCTTTCCAAAATGATTGCCCTTCCTCATTTCTTGTACATTCTGCAAAATGCCCTGCTATACATCCCAAAGCATGAATTTCAAAAAATGTATTGCGTCCTCCAGAAACTGTTATGGTGTGGAGATCACCCGCGTATAGCATTTGCGCCCTCCAAAGATCCATTTGGGAGGGAGGCATCGGGCTGTCCAGACTACAAACATATAATTGGGCCAGTCAGATGGCGGTTGTGAACGACATGCTACACGCGGACGCGACTCTGCCACATATTAGAGTGATAAACACTAACAGTACAATGCCCCCTATGGAACTCTTGTACCGCGATCTGTTTAAGGGGATGCCCCATCCATGATATCGCTCCTAGCACAAATCTGGGTGGAAACACACAAGTACATGGGTTGGGACATGAAATTGACACCCGTACAACCGCTGTGGAACAATAGATGCCTCCCAGAAATAAGCAAGCTCCACAGATGGTCTACCTGGATAATACATGGAATAGCAAAGATTGGAGATGTTATGCAGGAGGGCAAGATGGTCACATTTGAAACCCTACAGTCTGGTTTCTCCCTCCCACCCAGACAGCAGTACCACTATACTCAAATGAAACACGCATTGCAACCTACCTGCCAGACATGAGCAACATGCCCGAATACACCCCGGTGGAACGCAACATAGTCTTGGAACAAATCAAACACAAAGTCACCTCAACCATGTATAACGCGATCACTTCCTTTGCCACAATGGAATTAACTAGCCTGAAAGCCAAATGAGAGCAGGACCTGGGAATGTTACAATCAGAAGACTGGATTGCTACACAGATGTACCACTGTGAGATAACCATATCATCCAAACTTAGGCTGGTTCAGTTTAAGATCCTACATCGTACTTACTACCCCAGGGTGGCACTCCACCGATGGGGTAGAAATCCAGATCCACGATGCTTGCGTTGCAAATGTGAAGAAGGTACCTTCTTCCACATCTTATGGGAGTGTGACAACATACAACAGTACTGACAGGCATGCTGCGATGAGTTGTCAAGGGTCATGGGTAAACCGATACCAAGAGAACCAAAACAGGTGTTGCTACGGATGGATGATGAAAGCGATCTGTCACGATATGAGAAGTTATTTCTGTCGACTGCCATGGCAGTACTTAGGAGGAACATTGCAAGTTGTGGGGATCAGAGACGACACTCAGTTATGAACAATGGCCTACAGGTGTGGACATATGCGCTGCAATGGAACACAGAGTGTACACTGCTAGAGGATGCCCTGATAAGGCACACAAAATCTGGCAGAAATGGGAGGACTCCCGCTGACTGGTTTAATGCTTTCTTGAACAGCTATACCCCTGGGGGGCGTGCAATCATATATATGTCACTGTAATGCCACCTAACATTGCTAGTGGTTTTGCTTTTTTATGATCCTTGTCAGCGCTTGATGGTTCCGGGGGTTGAGGCACCTTTCATAATGTCTATTAGTAAATGTAATGTTTATTTGTATATGAAAACTCATTAACAAAATAATTGTGCAAAGGTCAACTCGTACCCTTGAAATTCGGTCAATTCGGGCATCGAACAATTGTGTTCGGACAATTTGGGTAATACCAATCCCTTGACCATACCTACATTGGTTCACCATAGTTCTGAAGCCTCATTGCACTATGGCTTGGGAGGTGAGGCAATGAGTTCTTTACGATCACAAAAGAGGTCCGCCAGGGGTATGTCCTTGTCGACCTTCTATTTAACTGATATAAAAGTGCCCTAGAAGCAAAATTAAAAGCTGTTAAGGCAGATGTCCCTTCTGCTGCTGGGGTGCAATTTCCTGTGTTAAGTTATGCTGAGGATGCAGTCTTCATCACAGGAACACCAAGAGCTCCCTAGGCCCTAATTAATAAATACAGTGACTTTATGACTTCAAGAGATCTCATAATTAATGCATGAAAGTCAAAAGTACTGCTCGTAGGAAGCAAATCCCCAAGCTCCTATTCCTTCACTCTAAAAACATAAACACCTTGAATATATCAGGACAGTGTCTTCTCCGACAATTGGTGCAGGCGTCCCCATGTGGGCAAAAAAAGTACATTTGTTTCAGTCTGACCAATTTTACAAGCTACCAATCAATTAATAGGGTAAAATTTATTTATGATGCTACACCAAAACTATTGGTCTGTATGGAGCTGAAGCATGGGCATTTCAGGGCATTTCAGGGCATTTCAGTAAGTTAGAACTTTTCAGCTAAAGGAGGCATATTGACACTAGCTACCACTGCCCTGGTTGCTCCATCAGAATGTGGTAAAACAGCCCTACATTGTTGAAGAATTGGGGCAAGGGTCTCCTCGAAAATGGTTACCCCTGCGGTCTAATCCAAATGCCTTGTTGACCCAACACAATCCTGTTGATTTACTCACAAGAGGTCTCTATTTATGTGTCCCCACAAGACTTCCTGATCTACACAATGTTTTGCACGGCACATAAGCAAATTGCGCCAAAAAAAGGCACCATGCGCCATGCAAAAATAAATCAGTCGATTTACAGATCAGCCTGTGCACAGGTTCCCTGCTCCGTGCGCCATGCCTGCAATCTTTGCGTGAGTTGGGCGGGACTAGCCAGTGCAAAGACCAATAAGGGGGTGGAATATGCAAACGCCCTGATTAAATAAGAGAAATGAGAGATAACATGAGTGTGGCGCAGGAGGCACCGTGATAATGCACATGCACAAACATGCCCCGTGAAATGAAAACAGACCCATATTTACAGATTCACCACTGCATCAGTGCAAACAAAAAAGCACAAAAATCCTACCGCCAGCCATGACCAGGCACAAGGTGAGACTGCGCCACGCATACACGTGTTTGGAACCTGCCATGCAATCGTAGTGAAAGCTTGCCAATATGCCCGTCTCTGCAGGAGGGCCAGACTCTACCATACACACACACAAATATTTGGCATGCCCGACGAGGAAGTGTATGGTCCATATCGCTTCCCCCTCCATTTCTTCCATGAATTGGTCAGGGAGTGGGAGAATGACCTGGTGTCACGAACCATGTGCTCACAGCCAATACCACCCTTGGTGAAAGTCCAAACTGCACTCTACTTCCTGGGGACCGGCACATTCCACCAGACCACAGCCATTGTCAGGGGAATTTCACAGCCTACACAATCACGCTTCCTTAAGCAGGTCCCAAGCTGCATCATTGCACGTGTGCACAGCCACATAGACATGCCATGCAATGTGCATGCAAGGCAAAGAGTGGCACAAGAATTTTATGCAGTTGCCCAGTTCCTGCGGGTACTTGGTTGCACACGTGTTGCACTGTAGCCCCACGAGCCACTAAACACATATATCGTAACAGAAATAATTGGCATTCGCTGAACGTGCAAGTCATCTGCGATGCCATGCGTCACACAATGCATGTGAATGCAGACTACCCTGGAAGCACCCACAACAGCTACATACTACACCATTCCACCAGGCCCTGTCATCGGGAACGTTCGGCAACAAGTGGCTAATTGGTGAGTATCAGCCAGCACGCACGCACACACAAAAACCCACTGGGGGGTGGGGGCCACATCCAATACAAACTACCATACCATCACCCTTTCACCCAATTGCGTCCTATGGGTGTGCGCTAACTGCTTATTGTTTTTAAGAAAAAACAAACGTTCTCAATTCTTTGTCCAAATTTTTATTATCATCCAACTTTGCTTCAATGTTTTGTCTTACTCTCTGTCTTACTCTCAACATGTGTTTTCCCATGGACTATACCCATGGTTCTTCAGGAGAGAATGCGATCTTCATCTTAGAGTCCTTTCTCTCTGCAGATGGAATAATTCCTCTCGTTTTATCCAGTGCGTGTTACCTTATTTAAATCTTCTCAAGGATACTATTCATATTTGGAAAAAGAACAATTTGGACAAAGAATTGAGAAAGTTTCTTTTTTCTTAAAAACAATACGTAGTTAGCACACACCCATAGGACGCAATTGGGTGAAATATTATTTCTGCATGATTGTTTCGGTCGCAATCTAGGCGTCCAAGTGTGCAGACAACTGGAAACTGAAGACATTCTAAAGGATTCGCCCAGGCCATAAACCCAGTTTCTGACAGGTAATACAGAAGTAAAACAGCATACTATCACATCCCATAACAAAATACAGTTTTTGTCAACCACAGGGGACAATGCATATCCGCTATCACTATTCCCGATGACGCCTATCGGAAATCCCACCACACCAGCAGAGGCCTGCTACAATACAGCACACATTGAGACCAGAGGCATAATTGAAAAGACATTTAGAGTGCTGAAATCACGGTTCCACTGCCTTAACCATTCAGGTGGAGTACTGTTGTATGTACCAGCTCTGCATTGTAAAATCACATTGGCATGTTGCATCTTGCATAATATAGCCACACATCGTGACATACCAATAGAGTTGCATGAGAAGTAGGGGCTGCAGCCACAGGCAGTACCTATACCAATAGCAGGCCAAAGGGTGAGAGGCCAACACCTGCGCAATCAGCTTGTCCAGAAATACTTCACATGAAAAACATCCAGTGTGAAAGTTACACCATAGCCACATCCCTGAATGACATTGATGATGAAACATGGCAAGTCCAGTTGGGCCATACACAACTACCTGAGATTGGCATACCAGGGTGGACATGTGGTCTGTGCCTCATATCTGTAAAAAAAAAAACACACATCCTCCATATACAAACTCATAGAAAAACATGAAAACATGTGCAGTGTTTCTAGTATTACACGTTGCATAACCAAAGTCACTTACACAATCATACAAATGCAGACAACAGGGTCACTTGGCAACACACATCAACTATCAAAGTAACATGGACATGAGCCATCAAACAATCACAAACTAGGAGCATGGCGCACCAACCCACATTGAGTCACTACAATCACCCGCTGACAATGCATGTGCAGTGTCTGACTTGGTGGGTGTGGGCCAGCTCACTACACACTGGGTGTGCTGGTGCCTCATCTGCAGGGCCACGTGAGTACAGGGGCCTCCACGGCTCCCTCCCAGGGGCCGTCCATAGGGCAGCCATGGACTGGGCACACAGGGCGAGGTGGGTGGGGGCAATACCATAGGGTGGCAATGGGCTGCAGGGCCATGGAGCATCCCCCCAGTAGGTGTACAGCATGGCATGGCAAAGTGACTTAGCACACAAGCTGGACTTTGCTCTGCACCCTTCAAGAAATTAAGAGCAAAATTCACAACTCACGGTCATGCAAACATGTGAAAAGTACAAGGAATGCTGCTGCATGTCACCGAAAAAATACCCCCATGTAGAAGACTCAGGTGTGCCGGATGCACATGAATGATGGACTGGCTAACTGACAACAATCATGTTAGGACATGCATGCAAGGAACACAGGAAATGACACCTAATAATCCAAGAACAAACCAAGATGTCAGAGTATGGGCCAACATCAGAAACACATGCACAGAAGCACCACAAGTGGACAGACTACCACCAGTATGCAGCAGATTCCTAAACAATGTACAGAATAATAAAAATGGTACCACCCCATGTCAGCTGCCTGTGACAATCACACACATAACACCAGAAAGGTACATTCATGCACAACCCTACCTGTGCCACATCACTTCAGTACCAGATAGCCTGGCGTGCACTACCTTACCTCACGTCACTGCCGTTGTGCTGTGTATCCCCGTCACTTCCACCTAACACAGAGCCTCCTCATTTGTGTCAGGAGGTTCAGTGTCCAGCAGAGGGAATAGGGGATTGGATGAAAGGAGGGTGTCTTGTTTGCATTCACAGGACGGGTGTGAGCTGACTGTGCAAAGTGAACTGAAATGAAAGCAGATACATTACCATTCGAGTGTATTTACCCTGGCACACATATCCCACTCATAATGCACATCATGGGTTCGCATTATGTTTACCTGTATGTCCAATCATGTCACTTGGGAAACCAGCATGCCAGTTAACGTCACTGAACATGTTAGTCTGAACATACCGCCTTACGCATCACTTGCAAATTTCCACCGTGAGAGAGCCAGCTGCACACGATGCAAGATGGCAATGTCCATCAAAGAAATAAAATGAGCCCAACTTGGACAGCAAATAAAAAATGTACAGAAAAATATCCATGACCGTGCACCTAATCAGCGTGGGTGCTGAGGACGGGGCGTGGTGAGAGGTAACATAAGAATGTAGTGCAGGGAACTCAAAAGATAGCCTAACTTGGCTAAATCCCATATATGATCCACCTGATGGATCATCATCGGAAGGGTGCCCCTGGCCATGCAAGGAAGATGCCTCGTCATACTGTGCTGCTGCCACACGTGACACAGAGGCATGCAACAGCCTGCCAATTGCAACAAGGCCCTGGTGACTCTCCTTCCCTGTCTCACTCATGTCTGCCTGCATACCACCCCTTGATGCATCCATCTGGACGTTGATGGTGTCCCTCAGGGAAGCCATCTCAAGACAGACTCTCCCTTGAGGTCATCTCCTCATGCAGGCATGCCCCCAAGGCAGAGACCTCCCCACAAAAGAGCTGATATTCATTGGACATTGTGGTATTGGGTGCAAAGATATTGTCAGCGAGGCGATGCATATCCCTGCTGATCTCCTGCATTACCTCTCCCTGCTGCACGATTTCAAGGATCACCTCTTTGTCCCAGTCAAGGCATGGAGCAGGCATACATCCCCCACGTGTACGTGGGCACTGAAAACGTGATGATGCAATGTGTCTCTGCCTGAGTGGTTGCACAGGCACGGCCTGTGGGTCCACATGCCTCCCACTACCAGCACACACCTCTGCTGCCACCAAGGCGGGTGTGGGCAATGTTTCAGGCACAGTGCCATCTGAAGATGCATGGCTCACCACGGGCAAGGCCACAGTCGCCTGGTGCCCTCAGGCTCACTTTCCTCCACGAATTCAAGGAGTAACATGGGATCGGAACTGCTCACTGGTTGCTGAGCCACCATCTGCCTCAAAATCTCTGCAACATCATCATCCTCATCCTTACCACCTGATGATGCCTCTGCAGTTATGCCCAGGATGGCCTGCAACAGCTGCGGGTTCTTGCCATGCACAACAGCCTGGCCACTGCTGCTGCCTGGTTGTGCATCCCCTGATGAGCCCTCTGGCACCTGCTCTCCCTCAGCTGCAGAGTCACAGACAAAAAGTAAGACAACACAAATTAGGGCTACATCTCGATATACATCCATGCCTCACATGAAATGCATGCAGCACAAATGCCCTAGACACATGCAACAGATTCCCAAACGGATCCATAGTCCTGTCCTAAATCCATGCCAACCCTAGCAGGAGCAGCATGACACCCCAGACACCCCAAATAGAACCAACATGATAGCAGTGTAAAATTGATGAATGACTAAAGCATAATCTGTGCAACTACGACATACCATGTAAGCCTCCAGGATGCACATGTTGTACACTGACAGTAGCATGCATATGATTCTGCACCACATAATCTGGACATGCAAGTGCCATGTCGCATACTGGCAGACACCATCATCTTGCCATTGAATACCTAGCAGTCATGACCTTGCCATGATTGGATGCCCATGTCAAAATGTGCATGTGTATGTCTGCTCACTGGCTTAACAGGGGCCCCGGCAACCCCCGCGGTGCGGGGGGGGGGCCCCGCCAGCACATGTCCTGGGAGGGGCCCCCACTTGTAGAAAAAAAATAAAAACATTTTTTTCTTTTTGAATTCCCTCTGCATTTATAAAGAAATTATTTCTGTAACAGAAATAATTTCTTTATGAAGTCCGAGTGACTTCAAAAAGAAACGATGGGCCTCATTACGGGTTTGGCAGCAACCGTGCCATTGCTACCAGCAGGTTGCCGCCAGATCCGTAATGATTTACAGGCGCCCGATTTCCCGGTAACACCGGGGGATTACAACCCTGGCGGTCTGGGAAGTCAGGCGCCGGCAAATGGTAAGTCCCCATTTCCATAAAGTCCTATCGGACTCTATGGGAATGGGGAAAACTATGCGGGTGGGTGCCGTTCTGCCCGGCAGGTCTGACCTGCCGGGCAGGACGGCAACCGCCCGCAGAGCTGTAATATGCCAGCCCGGAAACAACAGTGCCGGTGAGCTTACCAGCACCGTCATTTACAGTCCGGCATAGTTGTAATGAGGCCCAATTTCTTTTTTTAAGTGTTAGGGCTCCCCTCAACCCCATGATGTGTGCGGGTGTGAGTGTATGTTGAAAGGGTTCACACTTAAATGTATAGGTGGCTGCCTGTGCGAGTGTATGGTGAAAGGGTGCACACTTAAATGTATGGGTGGGTGCCTGGGCGTGTGTGCCTGTATGCTGAAAGGGTGCACACATAATTTTATGGGTGGCGGCCTTCGTGTGCCAGTATGGTGAAAGAATGCACACTTAAATGTATGGATGGCTGGGTGTGCGTGTGTGTATATGGTGAATGGTGTGTGTGCTTGCGTTCAGGGGCGCAACAAAACCTACATTTCGGGGGCTAACCCTTCAAATGTTGGGAGGGGTGCCAACTTCATGGGCAGTGGGGGAGGGGCACACTTATTTGTTTGGGTCATCTAATTTCTTTATGCATTTTTATCAGACTATTCTAGTGCAGCTTCAATGTTACAAGCAGTTAACTCTCGCCTTTAAGGTATAAAGCACCCACTTATGGACTGCTGTGAGAATGAGTGGTCTCCTGTTCCCTCTCTACCCTTCCAATCACTCCCCTGGCATGCAAGTATTAAACCCACATCACGATTTCAATTGCCTAAAAAATGTGGCATTTGAATGCAGGTACTAACAGTGAATTGCTTTATGTTAGTAATTGGTGGGTTCTTGTTAACAGAGAAACCCAGGTGCCGTTTAACATCTGTGTCCTTTTCTGTCTGGCAACTGCTCTGAAGGTCAGCCAGGTCTGGTCAACATAGCCCAACATTTAAGGGGGGAGGTGGTGGGGAGGGTTGAATCCCAGTCAACTCAATAGTGTTGCACCAATACTTGTGTTTAATGCCTGGATTACTTATTGGTAATCTTCATTACTCCTAGCCCTATTCTTCCTCGTCCCAGTGTGTATGAGACAGTACTTGTGTATATGGCACTCTGCCTCATACACAAGTACTGGGATGAGGTAGAGGTACATTGAAGTAATGCTTGATTTAGCTACCTGTAATCTTCATTACTCCTAGTCCCACTCTTCCTCATCCCAGTACTTACCTATGAGGCAAGGAGCCTCAACCGTAATCTCTAGGGCAAGGAAGAGGGACGTGGAGGTAATTCTGGGCCAAGGAGCAGATTTTGGAGGTTGGGGTGGGAGGCAGAGGGGATGTGTGGGGGGGCAGGATTATACAACAAATTATAATGGCTGTCTATGTCCAGGCTAAGCAGGCATGATATGTGGTATTAGTGGCTAGAGAGGCATTTTGGTGCAGCCAGTCTAGTCATTCCTCAGTTTGGTATGACTTTTTTTTAATGGGTCCTGATAAGTGAATTACCTGGCTAGACTGCCATTTGGGTGCTGCCAGTCAGCCGTTTCTTACTGCAGCATTGTATATTTTTCTGGGCATCTGTGATCAAATGATATGATATAAGTCATTTATAACGCACCTGCACACAAGTGTTTCTAGGCGCGACAAGACAAGGGATGGAAGATAGAGGGAGGACAAGACAAATTATCTTACTAGGACTTGTGTCATTCAGATCGTGCAAGTGCTATAACGAGAAGCGCAAGGGGAAAGGGACGGGGGAAGTGCAAGGGAGAGGGGAGGGGAAAAACAGGGCAGCAATGCTCTGAGTAAGTGCTATCAGGGCAGCACAGCTCTGGGTAGTGCAAGGAGAACAAGGGACTGTAGGGTTACAGTTACAGCCCCAAGTGCATGATAGGAACAGAGGCAGTGCAAGGGTGACTGATCAAGAAAGAGTCTTGACTCAGTGAGACTCTGAGGGTAGCCAAGCAACCAGTCAGTACAGCAGACAGGTAGGTCAGGTTGGCCAGCAGGGGAGGGAGAGAGAGAAAGCAGAGGAGAAGAGGAACGTTTTGAGCTGCTTCCAGAACTTCAGGTGGTCTGCTAAAGCTTGAGAGGGACAGGGAGGCTATTACAGAGGGAGGCACCTGTAGAGGAGAGAGATCTACCCCCACTCTCTTCCTGGAGAAGCATCTAACCCTTAGAGAGTTGTAAGTAGCTGAGCGAAGGGCTTGAGAAGGAAGATATTTTGGAAGAGAGCATTGGATGTAGTGCGGGCCCCGGGCCCAGAAAGCCTTGTGGACAATGCAAAGGGTCTTGAACTTGATACTTGCAGCAACTCGGATCCAGTGGAGAAATTTCAGGGGTGGAGAGATACGATCCCTGTGCTTGAGGCCAAGGATAAGTTTTGCAGTCCTTTTCTGGATTAGTTGCAGGGGCTGGATAGTAGACAAAGGCAGATTTAGAAAGAGGCTGTTGCAGTAGTCCAGCCTAGAGAGAACCAGGGCTCTGCAGACAGTGAGCTTCTGGGGGAAAGTGAGAAAGGGAAGAGTCCCTTTGAGGAGGAGCAGCTGGTAGTGGGACTTCTTGGCAACGTCTGAGATGTGAGGAGAGAAAGAGAGTGGAGTCAAAGATGACACCAGTGTTGTTTGCCTCACAGGAAGGCGAAGGAAGAGGGCCCAAGGCGGGTGGCTAGAGTGAGAGAGGGAAAGCAGGGGCAGGAGTCCAAATGAGAAGGATCTCCATCTTACTGACATTAAGGCGGACATAGTTGGAGGGACACCAATCCTGAATCGCGGATAGACAGTCGGGAATGAGCGAGAGATGAGAGGAGTCTGAGGGGAGCCTGAAGGAAAGCAGAGTGTCATCCGCATAACACTGAAAGTTAGAGGAGAATGTAGAGATCAGGTGGGTCAAAGGGCCACATAGAGGTTGAAAAACTAGAGTGAGAGGATGGAGTGGGAGAAAGGGACCGAGTTGGATCTGGGAGGGGCAGTCCAAGAGGAAGGAGGTCAGCCACTCAAGGGCCTGATCCGTGCTGCCCAGGTTCTCATGGAGTCGATTGATCAGGATTGATCAGGATGGCATGGTTGACCGTGTCGAAAGCACAGGAAAGATCAAGGAGGATGAGGACAGAAGGAATGCTGGAATCAAGGTTAGAGAGCAGAACTTCACATGTGTTCAGGACAGCTGTTTGCGTGTCTCTGGCACTGAAGCCAGACTGATGGTCATGGAGACAACCAACAGATTCCGTGTGGAGAGTAAGCTGGGAGATGGCCAGCTTTTTCAACATTTTGCCCAGGAAAGGGGCGATGGAGATTGGGCGATAGTTTGCCGGGCAGGCAGGATCGGCAGAAAGCTTCTTGAGGAGTGGGTGCATAAGGGAGTGCTTAACGGGAGAGGGGAAAGAGTGATTACAGAAATCGGTCAAGGCTGGAGCGAGGGTGTCAATATGGTTCTTGATGGTTCTGGTGGAGCAGGAGAGCACCTGTTTGTATGACACTTTCATAGATCGGACTTGTCTAGAAACCTTGTCAGGTGTTGTCAGAGAGAAAGAGGAGAAAGAAGGAAGAGAGGTAGAGATGGCCAAAGGGGGGCCGAGAGAGGAAGAGGAAGAGGGAGAGGAAGAGGAGCTGGAGGACAGGATGTCCTGAGTTTTAGCGTAGAAGTGAGATGACTGAGCCATACAGAGGGCCTGGGAGGGAACAGGAGATGTAAAGACTTCAACAGGATTTACCAGTTCTTTTCAGATTTTAAAGAGTTTGGCCGTGTTGTTAGAGGCCACAGAGACACAGGGTTGAATGAGTGTTCTATTCTTGATTATTGTTATTGCTTCGACTGCCATTTTGGTGCAACCAGTCTAGACATGTCTAAATGTGGCCTGGAAAGCTTTACTATAGTGTTATTACATGTCGACACTGGTCTACCTTGTGCAGCCAGTTGGACATGTTTTCATTGTGGCATGGCATTTTTAATAGCAAAGCTTTAATGTTCCTGTGCTCTGTTGGTGACTTGCATCTATTGGATTGGTGTTACCCTACAAAACAATTGCAAACACTCTGGCTTTTTAGCCAATTTTTCTCAGACATTGCGGTATGTTATATTAAAACGCATATGTATATCTTTCTCCTAGTGCAGTGTGTGGCATATCCGTTCAGCAGCACGTTTGTGCGTATTGCGCAAGTGTGATAATCTAGGCTGGCCCAGTGTGTGGCGCGACCCTTGATTTGTTGCTGAGTTGGGGGGCTCCTCAGCATGGCTCGCAGGGGGGCCCCCACATCTTGTGTTACGCCACTGTGTCTGCTACAGTATACACACGTGGCCAGCATCATGTAGCCATACTGACAGAGCAAGCAACAGATGGATGTTCTGGCAGCACAGGCTAAAGGCATGACAACATGTTGCCGGGCTAGAATGCGTAGTAAATGCACAATTAGATGGTCAATGGGACGTGCAAGTAGGTGAATGATGCTGGTAGGAGCATGAAATGGAGACACAGTGGCATAGTTGCAAATGCAAGACCTGTGTGCCTAGGCGGCAAGAGACCGGCCAAGTTGAATACGAACTTTGCAACCCATCCAACAGATAGTCAAGTCTACATGTGTGGATGTGGCCATGTTTAGTCAGTGGTCAGCGTAATCAGCGTAATACTATCCCTGTGTGGACAGGCAATGCCAAGGTGACAGTCATCCTGCCTGCAAAGCTTACAGTCAAGGTTGCATCGAGGGACAAACGCACACCTGCACCACCGAGGTCACTGTTGTATATTTCCATGTTCAACTGAACATGGAGAGTCCAAATGCCCCAGCATCCTGAGTATACAAGGCCATGCTGTATGCTACCAGCATAAGTGCTGCAGTTGATGTCCCCCCCCCCCACTACACTGGCATTGCACCTGTCCCTGGGTCATTGTATGACCGGAGCATTGAATGCCACACACATGCATGAGCCATTGCCAGTGGAAGAGCAATGTGAGTGCACACAACAATGAGAGTACACACCACACAGACATGGCACAGATGCTGTGCTCAGTGATATGCAGCACCTGGACATGTAGGCAATGCCATTCACATTTACACCTGTAAGGTGCAGTGAAGTGTCCTCTACGCATCCGCCAGCCACACTGCATTTCATGTGGATTGGACCCACATGTATGTACAGCTGGAACATCGATCCAATTAAGTGGATTCCACTGTGCAACACCAAATCACTCATCCTTTGTCATGCACAGTGATGTCATGATCATGTGATCATGTGCATCAGTCACACATATCACTCAACTGCAGCATGTCCAAATGTGTCAATGCCTCTGATGCCAACAACCTGTTCATTTGAGATGAGGCCAGAGGATATCGCCTCAAAAGGAGTGACATCCTCAATCTGCAGTGAACCACCACCAGTCGCCTGTGCAGAGGACACACTTGCACCCAGCTTCTCCTTAGTACGTCTTGTTAGATCATCCATCTGCTTATGCACCTATTTCTCAGTGCGCCTCTCCACCCCACAGGCATTCACCAGGTCAGTCACCCCCTGCCACTTCCACTGATGCTGGCCCAGTGTCAGGGTGCTTCCAGCCCAGGGGTACAGCTCAGACTGGAGTTCGTCCACATAGTCCGTGAGGACTTGTAATTCTTCATCTGTAAATTTCCTCTTTCGGCTCTGCCCATTCCCAGTGACTGGTGGCTGTCCCTGGGTCATTGGGGTACCTGTGGCACCTGCAGTGACTGCGCTAGTGCCTGTCTGTGCTAGTGGTGCATCCCCAGCATGTGGTGGTTAGGCTCTCCCCCTGGCACGTTTTGGTGCTGGTCCCCTCCACTTCACTGCTCTCCCAGCCCTCTCAGTTCCCCTTCCATCCATGTCAGGAGTCTGGAAGATGGATATTTGCAATACCTGTTGTTTTGCACTTGTGCCACGTATTCTCTGCTTATACCCGTAACGCGATCAAGGAAGTGCTCCGTGTCCTCCAACCATTATGATTATGCTGCGCATGCACCCCATATTCTTAGTAGCAACGCATGCATGGTTTCCATGGCATGACGCGTGTGACTGAAGTGCCACGGCCCGGTTTCTATTGGCATCCGAAGTTGCATGTGTCCACAGAAAGCTCCCCGCCATTGGTTCATGACCCATCTTGACCTGCTCTCATACTCCTGCAATCCCTCAGGTGTGGACTTCTTTGACAGTGTGTTGCACATTGCCACTGGCACATTGATAAAAATTCACTTCATTGCTGCCTGCTGCTACTCTGTACAAGTGAGTTGGAGAATAGCAAAAGGGCAGCTGGTGGCTCTGTGGGTGCATGCAGGAAGGTGGTGGTGGGATGTTGGGGAGCGGGTACTGTTGTGGTGAGCACAGTGTGTTGCAGGTGAGTGCTTACTTATGCAATGATGTGCACATGTTGCATGATTACTTTTGCAATTCACAGTAGTTAGCAACCAATTGTACCCTCATGCATATGGGAGCTGCTGCAGCAGATGCATGAATTGTGCTGTCAAGGTGCCTGAGTTGGTTGGGCTGCAGAGACATGTACAGCTGGTCGTTGTGTTGCATGTGTGTGTGTGTGTCGGTCCTTGCCCAGGTGTCACTTCTGACATTGGCAGTGGCTGATTGACCGTGTACAGCTGAATCAATATTTGGCCAGGCATGGGGGACAATGTCCTGGGAGCATACTTGGGGTCATCAAGTGTGGGCACGTGCCGTGGGCATCAAATGGACTGTTGTACGTCATCACATTGAAGGTTGATACAATTATGTCTCTGTTACAGGTGCATCCCAGACCCTGTGCCAGTCCACCAGCATCAATATCAACATATCGGCCACCCGCACCTCATGGGTTGCGTGGATGAGGGCAGCTAACTTTTCGGGGGCAGAAGTTGCCATACTATGTGAACAGGCACTGCAGAACTATGATGCCCTGTTCCACCAGGGGCAGCAGCTTGGGCGGTTGGTCGCAGGAGGATCTGCTGGGACATCTCAATAGCCATTATTGTTGAGGTTGTGGCAATATGAACCCCTGAAAACATTAAAAAGAGATGCAATTATATGAGAATCTAGTGCCAAAAGAAGGCCAGGACAGCCACTGAGGCAGGACCCACTGCAGAGGTGCACTTGGGCAGGCTCCATAGGATTTCACCTCTCCATCTCAGAATCCTGCAGGGGGTGTACACGGATCTTCACGTCCTCTTACTGCAAGACCAGATCCAGGCACAGGTGAGTCCACACTGTCAGTCCAATGGGGCAGTATGTGTATGCCATGTGATGGGAATTTATTTTGGGAGGCCGCTTGTCGATGGACATGGCAATGTTGTGTATCTTAAAGTTGCATGCATGGTTGCACTCTGTGTGGGTGCTAAGGGCGTGAGGACCTTGGGAGGATGTGCCAAGGGTGTCCTTATATTCCGCTGTGGCCTTGTGCAGTTGTATGTGAACATCAAGGGTGTGGAGCCATGTGTTACAGGTCAAGGGACAATCACCCTTCCCGGTCACTTCCCTGTAGTATATTTACGGATGGACACATGTGGTCCAATTCATGACTATGTGCCCAGGCCACAATCTGCGTTGCAGGATGTGTGTTGACCTTTGGTGGATTTGAGGGTTTGGGTGACTCATTTGGTGCAGGTGCATAGTTGTTGGCTGATCTGATGCCTGTGAGGGGGTATTGTGCCCGGGATGGCCATTGATTGGGATGGGTGATGGATTGCTAACTTGCCATGAGGCAGTGGAAGTCTATGGTGGGGAGCATGTTGTCTGACATGTCCACCTTACCCATGCCCATGTACCATGGTCACATGCGGGAAGAGGATCCTGCGTCAGTGGAGGGTAAGGATTGTTTGCGTCAATAGTGCTAAATTGATGACTGTACGTCTTGGTAATATGCTTCAGTACTCACGTATGCCCCATCCATGTTCCAAGTTGGCCATGGTGACTGTTGTGCCAGTGGGGTGGCAAATGTCCGCTCTCTGCAGATCCATGCATGCTTTTGAAGGGGGTTGACATCTTGTATTTCTTGTTCACATGTCTGTCTTTTCAGGGTGATTCATTGCAGTCGTCTTCTGATTTGGCCGTGCCATTTGTTTATGAGATTGCGGCATGGTACCATGGCACACTTCGGACATGCACATGTGTACACACATGCTGAACTGCCGCTCCTCTCTCCCTTCCCATCCAGTGTTGCATGCAGATGAGGAGACCAGCATGGAGGACGAGACAGTTTCAGGACCAAGGCATTCCCAGAGGCTGCGCAGACCATGAAAACAGATACCATTATTCACCTCATCTGGGGGCAGGTGGCTGCCAAGGGAACATCTTCTGATGGCCCTGGGGATGACATGAGGGATGTTGGCATGGACCTGGATGGTGAGTCCTCAGGGCTGAGGCCCATGGGGATTCTGCTATCCCAACAGACAGGCCGGTTGCCACATAGGTGCCATCTGGGGTGTCAGAGTCAGGTGTGGTGGAGGGTGCAATTGGGGGCCTGACAATGGTCTCTGGTGAGGATACATTGTCCGATGTGCAGGCTGGGGACATGTGCCTGGGCCAGGACGCTGTGCAGGACTCATTGGTTGGGTCTGCTAGTCATACTGTCTCAGGGTCATCGTCTACAGGGCTGCACACATATGTCGACACCAGAACACAAACTACCTCGGCAGTGAGTGCTGCTGAGGCAATTCAGGATACCGTGCTGCCCATGCTCACATCGGGCCATGGCCGGCAGTTGGCTGCACTGGAGTCCATGGATGTGATCTGTGGCCAACTCATCAGCCATCATGGGCAGGTGTGCCACATCCGGTTGCAGATGGCTGGTGCACTGCTGGGTGTGGTCAACATGGAACAGGCAACACAAGTGACACCCACCTCCACCTCAGCTACTGTGGATCAGGCACCCACAGGTGTGGCCTCCATGCTGGCAGCCACCCCAGGCTCCTATGCCCACGTACAGCCATTTGCTTGCCTGCTGCCTGCTTCACATCCAGTGGAGGTGCAAGTGGCCACAGGGGGAATTCCAGTGGGACCAGGCTCTGCTATGTCCATCACGCAAGATCAGGCAGTGCAGGTGGACATGGCATTTGAGGAAAGTGGTGGGGCAGTACTACCCTCCAGGAATCGGTCATCTCTCTGGAGGGATGCCCAGTACCAGTGGTGGGATGCCAGGTGACAGGAGCAGTTGCGGCAGCAGACGCAAGCATGCTGGTGGCTCTTGGCACGGAGGGCACAGCAAGCATTCTTGCTCTGGCAGGGGAGGCAGGTGGCAAGGCAATGGATTCATGTGTCCACAACATGCCAGCTGCACAAGATGTGGCAGCAGGAGGAAGAAAGGATGCAGGCTATAGAGGAGGCAGCTGTCAGGGCCAGGGATGCAGCACGTGCAAGGGTGGAGGAGGTACGTGCTGACATTGTGGGGGAGAGCAGGAGGGCTGCCGAGCAAATTGAGTAGTACACTCGTGAGACCCTAGAGGCCCTCAGGGACAGCACAGAGGCATGTCTGCAGCAACTGGATGCATGGTCAGAAGCAGCATTGCAGCTTGAGTTGTTAGGACGTGGACTACAGCAGTGACTGTTGACATTTATTTTTTGTGTGTTGGCCTCATTATTGTTAGTTTTTGAAGGAGGATTCCTTTAGATTTATTTTGGATTATTTGTTCCATGCTTTTTGTTCCGTTTCCCTTCCAATACAGTTTTGTTTTTTGTTCTATCTGAGTCATGTGGCTATTTTGATTTTTTGGGGGGATATTCACTTTCTACAGCGTGTATGTGTGTGTGCAGAAATCCTTTGTAGTGCATGTCACCCTGGTCTGTTTTTGAGGGTGTATGTGACATAGTCATGTGGTATGCTTCTTAGGATTCATGTGTCCTCTATCAGCCTATCATAGTTGGGTGGTGACAAGGTTCTGTGTGGCATTTGTACATGCATCTGTTCACTGTGCATGCAGAATTCAGGCTAACGTGTGCACATTGCTGCTGTATGCAGGTGTCTGGATCACAGGCATGCGCCGATGGCTCATCATTTATGGATATATTCATTGTGGCCTTCTCAGTCCATGCATGTAGTCAGTGCACGTGCATGGGCTTGGTACGTGTATTTGTGTGGTGTGCAGACTGTCATGTGCATCTGTGGCTGTATACGGGTGAGGGTGGTGGTGGTTGTATGGCATTGGTATTGTTCGTCATTTTGGTTGTCAGTGTTGTCCTGCATTATGTTCCTTGCACAGCTGGTCATGTATCAATGTGTGTTGCCTGTACAGATCTATGCTTCACTATGTGTGACGAGGATGACTGTGCCTTGCAGTGGGCATGGATGTTGCACTGAAGATGCATGTTTACATGTGATGTGGTTGATGTGTATGGCCCCACTACTCTGTAGAGGAGCAGCTGAATGCCTCTGCAGGAAGTTCTGCGCCCCTACCTCCTGTATGTTGGAAGCCAGAGATTGTGCCATGCTTGACACCAGCAGTTGAGAGCATACCCTAGAGAATATACAAAAGAAGGTACCCTATGAGAAAGCCCTACCAAATGTATTCCCCGAAGAGACAACAATCTGAGGGAGGAACTCCCCGAAAGAAATATGAAAAGCGCGAGAACGAGCGTAACGCACTGAGAACACTGGCTGAAGAAGATGCATGGACCTTATAGAAACTGGTGACGAAGTAAAAGAATCGAGTAAACTTTCATATGCAAAAAGAAGATTGCATGTGTGTGACGGACTGTAGAAAATACAAGCCGTTCAATAACTGTACAGATGCAGTAATGCAAGCAGACTAAATTATCAAAGAAGCTGGCAATATGTAGCGAACAGACTGCAGGCGGTGCCACCATTGTATAGAAGCTAGACATCGGTGTGTGAGGCTGACTTGAAGGACTCCAAGGGGGTGCTTACAGGTGACAAGGATAAACCTATAGTGCAGTCTGAAAGGGGCCGTGGTGAACACAGTGGCGCGCCGGAAATGGACATAACAGGGGACTTAAATCAACCCATGATGACGATGGGAAAAGTGAAAAAGGAATTTTTGCAAAGCCGTTTAAGAACAGAGTTTTGCCATGGTTTACGGAGGACTACCAATCCCAGCATGCCTTTCTTCAAGCAATGCACATCAGTCTGAAAACTGAAACACAGTATAAAGAGAAACAGCACGAAAACTTTGCACTTACCTTACATCCGTGAGGGCTTTGCATTCAGAACAAGGGGGGGACCAAAAAAGTGGGAAAAAACCCGGGTGAAAAGTGGGAGGAACAGGGAACACGAAGAAACAGGGAAGAAAGGTGGGAGGTTCCACAACTAGAGTCAAGGAGATTAGGCACACCTGGAATTGGGTGGGGAGGGGGAATGTAAGGTTCAAAACCTGCACTAACCTCTTCCTGGGCGGTCTCTTTTTTCTAACCTGACTGCAGAACGAGGAGTGGATCGAGGACGTCACAGGGCTTGAATGGGTGTACTAGTACGGGGAGCAAAAGAAAGGAGAGGTGCCCGTACTCACGTCCCACTAACCCTCAGCACTGGAGGAATCATGGGGAAGCAGTGCATGACTTCGGCTGAAAATTACTTTTACGTTTTACTTTCAAGAAGGCAAGCTTCCGAGGAACAAAGGGGCCTTGCATTGAAGTCCTGAGAGGCAACAGGACTCTGAGACAGAAAAGGACGTGGTGTTTATTCTTCCTTTTCTTTTGAACATTTGCATTTTCCTTGGACACCGAACGGGGTAGCCCTGGAAACAGAAGGGCTGCGCTTACGTCAGGACAGCCACTCGGCGAACGTTATACAGAATTGGGCAGTGCGGACCTTTCTGATCAACAAAAGCACGAGAAGTGTACCTAATAAAGCTGTTTGTTTTGTTAACTTATACAACGTGTCCTGCCTGCTATTTAACACAGTGTCATGAATTTAGTAAGCTCAGACGCATGGAGAGGAAACATTGAGAACTGTGTTGGAGCAAGAATTAGCTGATATCGTGAAAATTAATGGCAAAGCTGTCTGGCCTAGTGTCAAGGCTAAAGGCAGCCAAAACTGGTTATCTATTCTTGAAGGTGGCAAATGAGAGAAGCTGAATCATCCCTTGTTAAGGTGCAAAGAAAGAACACCAAGCGTGCCAAGTTTTATTCATTTAAGACATTTAATTGCTGCAAAATTGATCAAATCATGTTTCCTGTCACGTGAGCCAAGGATGCAAATAGAGTTCAGCTTGGAGTTCTAGAACAATGATAGTGCGTGCTTGCAGTCCCTTATATTCCCAGAGACAAGAATACTTTGCAAAGCCAAGTTCAAAGACACTTTTCATGGCAGAAGGCATGGGCGATGAGATGTTGGGCTAATTGGGTGGGGAAGTAAATGTTTTGTCCACCTCCTGGCACCTGGGTATGAGCTTGCGTGCTGCTAAGTGAACCAAATGTTCTAGACATGGCACAAGCGTGCCAACCAATTATAGAGGGCCATATAATGAAGGGCCTTATAGTTTGAGAGCCAATGATATACTGTGTACTTAATAGTTTTGAAGATGACTTGCACTAGAGGTGGGCATGAGTTGTCCACCTGACCGTAGAGATCCAATCACAACCCAACCCCTTATACAAAGTATACTTAGATGTTCCCCTTGAACCTATCACAACTCCTTGTAGGTTGTTCTTATTTGCCTTGTAGTATGACATCACATAAGATGAATTTTTACTATATAAATGTGATTTTTTGTGTAAAATGAATTGAGAGCTCGAGCAAACATCCGTTATGTCTGTTGTAACTCCCTCTTTTAGACAAGTGATAATAAAACAGAAACATTTGCCAACTTCCTGTGTTGCTTTGATTATTTGGTGATGGAGTTATCCTGCATCCCATGCTCTGCATGCGTGTTACCCAAAGGGCTCTAAGCACAACTCATATGTGTTTGGGATTGTGTTGTGGATGTGGTTGAGGCTTTGATGATGTTTTATAGGTATCACAGGAGTGTTGGGTGTGGTTATGTTGACAGTGATGGTGTTTGTTGCTCAGGGATTTTGATGATCCCAGTGTCGGTCCCCGTCATGCTCAGTATTTGTATTAAGAATGTCTGTGCTCCCTGATTTGTAGCTGGTTTGCATTCTTTTCACACACCGTGGTTGCTGATGCATGTGTTACTCATCAAATGGCTGTCCGACATCTGTAGGTCTGATGGGTGTGTGCATAAGGGTGTTTGAGGCTGTACATGTACTTCAGGTGAATGCGTGTCAACACTACTACATGTGCCTCCGATGTATGTGGTCATTGATTTCTCCATGGCATACATCATGTGAGACACATCTGTGTAGTATTTGTATCAGTGATCAGCTGCTTGCCAAAATGGAATGATTTTCCGCCAGCATATGATTTTCATCCTGGTGGAAAACCATTGGATTCCGATGGAATCTGTCAGCTTTTAGCACCTACCAATAGATGGAGGAATATATTGGAATACATGGAAAGCCTTCCCACCACTTAGTGAGAGGCATTTATACTTCTTTGCACTGAGAAGTGCAAAATAGTTGTGTAAACCCAGGTCCATCAGGTTTTACATACATTGTTTGCACTTTGTAGTGAAAACCTTGACAATTGCACCAAAGGGACTGCAGTGCACTTAATTGTGCACTTTACCGTCGCTCCATTCAATTTAGACTTTTAAGCAAATTACCCCTTAGGTTAGAAATCAGCACTATGAATGTGTTTAACAGTGGTAATGATTATTGTGAAGAATCTGGCGATGTCATCACTCCTTTCCCAGATAAAGTCTCTCTCTATGTGGCTAGTGAAAGGCAGAAGCTACCTGATGCCAACCCTAGGGGTGGCTATCTGAGGGAGGACTACATGGGCGAGACGACCATCATGGGGGTCGAAGGACATCGCCAGATGAGACATGGTATCCACTTTCACCTTTAACACCAACTACCCCCCACATGCTCTAAACACAATTCTGCCTCCCCTTTTAAAATTCCTAATATGTTTCATTCTTGAATTAGTGATCCCTATATAATGAAAGGAAGGAAAAGACTCCAATCTACCCACCAAAAGCATAAACTAATGAGATCTGAAACTCCTAAAATATACGTGTGTGATGCCCTCTCCTTTATGTATGCTAGTCATAGTTCTGTTGAGAAGGCTCAACTTAAGCAATTAGCTAACTATAGATTTTGTCCCAACAGCACTGAGACGAGGAAGAGTGATGGGGTAAGGAAGGTCACTAGAAGCGGGAAGCCAATGCCGCGTTCTAGTGTTTGGAGAAGAGAAACAGGTGCCGGGAGATTCAAAAGGGACACACCTGAACCCAGCAGAGACTCGACCCATCCAGCGTTGGTTGGGACACGTGAGCAAGATAAGCTGAACAGAACCAGAGAGAAAGACGGAGCCTGCTTCTGCATCTGACTTGTTCTGACGCTGTTTGGTACCCCAGAGGCGAGCAGAGTGCAGAGCGCATTACAGAGGCTGACGGATACGGCATGCAGCAGAGCCAAGCCGGGAGAAGTTCAATATGCACCTATCACGGGCAGTTGGAGCTGACAAACAAAGAAGGCGGCCAAGCAGGAACAACACGGCTCATGGGACGCATTGTCAGTCAGTGGGCTAGAAGCGAAAAGGGCGAAGAAACACGACGAACATCGAAGACGCAGAGAAACACCAGTAAGCCCATCGAAAAAACATGGGTTACTGGGGTGCTTCAGGGTGAATACTGCGTACCACACCCAAGGCGAGAGAGCCCAATTGAAGAAGGTAGCATAATTGATACAGATACGAGAAACATTATGGAAAGCCTAAGAGAGAGCAGTATAAGGAATACAGAAACGAACATTGTGAAACGTACAAATAAAGGCTGTTGAAGTGGTTCAAACATTGTGAAAAGCCCAAGTGAAGGCAGTAGAATTAATACAGAAATGAACATTGTTTAAAAGCTGAGTAAAGACAGTGCAATTGATACAAAGCTTGTGAAGAAGGGTCAGTGACCGAATAATGGAGAAGTGTTGTTTCATGGATACAAAAGAGAGTGAAAACAGAGCAATGAAGACCGGCAAGCAAACAGTGAGTCTGGGACTCACACCCAAGTAAGAAAGTTGTAACACCCTGGCAGGAGAGTAAACCAGGGGTGAAAGGAGAAGAGAAGTGAGAAGAGAAGTGAAAATAGAAGTGAGAAGGGAAGTGAAAGGAGACAAAGTGGTTAAGAACCCGCCCCATGAAAATGTGGAATAGTAATCAATCAATGGGGAGACCCATACCCCTTTATAGGAATAAACTGCAGTACCCAGGCAGAATATTAAACCAGGGAAAGAAAAAAAACAACTAAGAAAGATCAGGAGTCACAACCCATCTGTGGAATCGTGGTAAAATGTGATAATGGAAACGGGAGAAGCTAGATCTCTTTAAGGATAATTGTAATTCAAGAGAACTTGTATATGATATGATATGATATGATATGATATGGTATTTATAGCGTGCCCATACACAAGTGTTTCAAGGCATGACGAGGCATGGGAGGGGTACAAGGGAGGATAAAACAACAATCTTACTAGGCCCAGTGACATTGAGAACGTGCAAGTGCAGGGGAGAGGGCAGGGGGAAAGTGCAAGGGGCAAGGGAGGAGAGGGAAGTGCTGAACATGTGATCAAAACAACAGCAGGTAGTGCGGCCAGCAGGTGGCAAGTGCAAGAATTAAGCGCAGACAACGGGTGTCTAATAAGTGCAGGTAAGGGGACTATAGGGTTGCAGATACAGACCCAAGCGCAAGGGTTGTCAGGAGGCAGTGCGGGTATGCAGTTGGGTGGGCAGTGATTTGGGCCCGATTCAGAGGGTAGCCAGGTGCCCAGTGCTGAAACAGAAAGAGATCAGCAGGGGAGAGGAAGAGAGAAGGCAGAAGCAAAGAGGTCTTGAGGTGCTTCCGGAACTGAAGATGGTTCTCCTCAAGTTTCAGAGAGGCTGGGGAGGCTGTTCCAGAGGGAGGCCCCAGCCGAAGAAAGAGATCTACCACCAACTCGTTGCTTGGATAAGTGACTGATCCAGAGGGAGTTGGAGGTGGAGGAGCAAAGAGTAGGAAGGTATTTTGGAAGGGAGAGCTGAAGGTATTGCGGTCCCAGGTCCCAGAAGGCCTTGTGGACAATGCACAGTATCTTCAACTTAATCCTTGCAGCCACTGGGAGCCAATGAAGAGATTTCAGGGCTGGAGAGATATGATCCCTGTGTTTGAGGCCAAGGACAAGTCTTGCAGTCCTGTTCTGGATGAGTTGCAGAGGGCAGAGAGTAATAGCAAGCAGATTTGCAAAAAGGCTGTTGCAGTAGTCCAGCCTAGAGAGAACCAGAGCTCTAGAGACATTGAGCTTCTGGGGGAAGGAGAGGAAAGGAAGAATACCTCTGAGGAGGCTCAGTTGGTAGTTTGACTTCTTAGAGGCATCAGAGATGTGTGGAGAAAAGTAAAGCGTGGAATCAAAGATGACCCTAAGGTTCTTAGCCTCACAGGTGGGAGCAGGAAGAGGGCCAACGGTGGCCGGCCAGAGAGTGACAGCAAAGGAAGGTATAGGAGTGCCGATGAGGAGGATCTCTGTCTTACTGGCATTAAGGCAGAGGTCGTTGGCGGCATACCACTACTGTATTGCAGACAGACAATCAGAGATGTGAGAGGCAGAAGAGGTGGTAGAGGGGAGCCTGAAAATGAGCTGAGTGTCATCCACAAAGCAATGAAAATTGGAGCAGGGAACCACAACACCATGGGCGAGGGGTGCCAAGTATTGGTTGAAAAGCCAGGGAGAGAGGTTCGACCCCTGGGCAACACCACAAGTAGAGAGTGAAATAGAGGAAAGGAAGGACCCAAGTTGGACCTGGGAGGGTCGGTTGGAGAGGAAAGAGGTCAGCCAAGCCAGGGCCTGATCAGTGATACCCAGGTTATCACAGAGGCGGATGTGCAGGATGGCATGGTTGACAAAGGCAGAGAAAGATCAAGTAGGATGAGGACAGAGGGGAGATTAGAATCAAGGTTGGAGTGCAGGTCTTCACAAATGTTCAGGAGAGCAGTTTCCGTTCTTCTGGCTGCTCTGAAGCCAGACTGATGGTCATGGAGACAACCAACAGAATCAGTATGGAGGTTAAGCTGTTAGATGGCCAGTTTTTCCAGGGGTTTGCCTGGGAAAGGAGTGATAGAGATCAGGTGATAGCTAGCCGGGCAGGAGGGGTCGGCTGTGGGTTTCTTGAGAAGACAGTGCACAAGATATTGCTTCAAGGGGGAGGGGAAGGCTCCAATGGCGAAGGAGAGGTTGCAGAAGTCGGCCAGGGCAGGAGCGAGGGTGTCAATATGGTCCTTGATGGTTTTGCTCAAACAGGGAAGAACCTGTTTTGATGAGACTTTCATAGACCAGACTTGTCTAGAAATCTTGTCAGGGGAGAACAGAGGAAAGGACGAGAAAGAAGGAGGAGAGGTGGCTGCAGGGGGGCCGAAGCGGGAAGAGGAGGAGAGGGCAAGAGGGTGGTCAGGATGTCCTGGGTTTCAGAGATGAAATGAGAAGCCAGGCATGTCAGAGGACTTGGGAGGGAACAGGAAGAGTGAAGACTGGAGCAGGATTGGCCAGCTCCTTGCAGATTTTGAAGAGTTCGGCCGAGTGCAAGATGCCGCAGAGACACAGAGACACAGGCTTGGATGTGGGCTCTCTTCTTAGTGCAGACAGAGGGCTGGTATTGCCTTTGGAGCAAGCGGCAGGCCAGTTTGTCAGGGGATGCTCACCATGCCTGCCATTTCCTCTCAGCCACCGTACACTTGCGTTTAAGGGTGTCGAGGTCAGAGTCGTACCAAGAGTTGCACTTGGCTTTGGGCTTCAAGCGGATCCTCATTACAGAGGCAAGAACATCAAGAGTTTCAGAGATAGCAAAGTGAATCTTGGAAAGGGATGTGTCAGGATGAGAGTCAGCTACAGGTAGAAGAGGAGGCGAGAAAGTGGCAGCAAAAAGCCTCAACTGAAGCACGCTTCATAGGCCGGATGACCGAGAATGTAGGTGGCAGTCCTGGAGCTGGCTTGGCCTGAGGGGTAGAGAGGGAGAGATGGGAGGAAAGGAGAAAGTGATCGCTCCAGAAGAGAGAGGGGTGAGAAGATTAGAGAGAGGGAGGTTGGAGGAGATGAGAACATCCAGAGTGGGTCCTACAGTGTGGGTCAGGCCAGAAGGAAAAATAGAAAGAGAGAATTCCAGATGTCGCAAAAGAGTCCAGAGGAGGGACAGGAAGCATCCAGCTGGATGTTGAGGTCACCAAGGAGAAGGATTTGAGTGGTCGAGGCCAGGAGGGAGGAGGAGAGGACAGCCACTCAGAGTTGGATACACTGGAACTGTGATGATGTAATATTCAAAGCCACTACAAGAAATCTAGGGGAAGGGAAACCCCCTTTCCTGGTGGAACATTATTTCTTTTCCTTTCTACACCTTAGAACTTTAAGTTTGGAACTTTAAGTGTAAGCTCTGAGTCTATAGCTCATAGTAATCCCCATTTTCACCTTGTAGTTAGTTTATTATGTAAGGGTCAGTTTAGGGTTTTGGACGCAGTACTGAGGATGCTTTATTTTTTTAAATATCCTGACACAGACGTTCCTTAGTTTTGTTGAGGCAGAGAAACCCCTCATTGAGATATGGATAGACAGGATTTTCCCAACCTCTCATTAATTTTACAATAAAGGTAAACCAACACTTATCATGCCACCGCGGCCGAGCCTGACTCTTGCTCTCTTAGAATATATACAGTCTGGTTAAAAGTGCAATTTTAATTCATTTATCAATTGTTTCATGTGGATTCATAGTCCCAATTGTGGTCAGCCGACACATGTTTCGACCGCGTGGGTCTTTATCAAGGCAGGTGGTATGAACTAGATGCCCCAGTTGGGGTTGAGTGGTGAAGAGCGGTCAGTCCAAAGGATGACGGCTGGGCTTGGAATATACCCTTGATAAGATTCAATGTGGATGCAGATGTGCGTCTCGGTTCGTTAGCCGTGTGTGTGTGTGGCAAATCCACTTTTTGAAATATCAAACAAATCGCTAGGTATCCAGGATAAACCCCTGATCGTACAACAAAGGCAGTGTGGGCTTCACCTCAACCCAATCCTGTGACCTGGCAGTACATTAAATTAAGATACCACATTCATTATCGGAGGTTAGCAAGGACGGTTCCACACCTAGGGCCCAATTACGAATATATATACAGTGTGGGCACCAGCATTATGAACGTGTTTTTCTGTAGCAATGATGACAGATAGTGTGGGTGCAGAACATGTGTTTTATTTACAGTGGCAGTGTTAACCAAAATGGGCAGGGGAATAATGATTTGGTATTGTTTAAATCCCCCTTGCATTACTGGTGACCTTGCACCGATTGGAATTTTTCTTGTGTTACCCTACAGAACCGATTGTAAACTGTATGAACTTTTAACTAATTTCTGTGCAAAAAATGTGCACTACATCACGCCATTATCTGAAAGTTTTTTCAGGGGGCATTTGGTTTGGGCTCCCTCGCTATCCTTGGTCGCTTGCACAAATACATGGGGAATAGTTGTAGCTCTCCTTTGAATGTTCACCAGTGACCATCGATCGTCAGCATCGGTCAGCAACTCTAACACCAACGTTCTCTGCCATATTAAAATGTCTGTTTCGTCATCTACCAAAACCCCCAAACCGGCCAGCCCACTTCAATTCATCATTGTGACGGCCACATGTGCTGCAATCATCATTGACTCCCTCCACACTACCTTAACCACAGGGTCGGCCTTGGCTATGGCAGTGTCTGGGGCAAGTCAACAAAACTTGGCGACCCCACCGCCTCCCTGCAAACACCGCCTGGGGCGAAGCACATTTTGTTGCATTGTCCCGGACTCTGTCAAAGCTAAACAGAAAGCTGCCTCAAAACCAGCAGCGGAACTCTATTTAATTAAGTGCTTAACTCCCCGCTCCCATGAACAAGTGGGGAGTTAATCGTTTCAATACAGCGCGGCTGTCACACCTGCATAGGTCTGCCTTTCAAAGGCTGCCCTGTGCTGGTTTGGCAGCTGCACTGTATTGTAATAAAAGGCACCCCGCTCTCCTGCTTGTGCATCCAGCACAAGAGCAGGGCGCACCTCATTACAATAGGGTGCCTGTTGCTCCATCACCCAACATGCCAGCTTGGGGGAGCCCTTGAAAGACTACCCCGAGCTGGGGTGGCGGGAGGGCTAAAGTGACGGCCCGGGCGGCTGTCCTGCCCGCACGGGCCTAAAGCCGTCCCTGCTGAACCTTCCCCTCCTTCTCGTCACAGGGTACATCGCGGGGTTCTCACACAGTAGACACATGATCCGCCATGAAGATAACCGATATTAAACCTAAATGTAATCTGAGCTCGACATGCTTAAAGATCTGTGTCTCATTCGCTGGCCCCTCATTGCAATAGGACCCGCCTCATAGTTCACAGCAACAGAAATGGGGGCTGCGACCATGCAATTCCCATCTTGGATCCCTATTGCACAATCAGTGGAGAACTATGGAACCATCAAAACTTTCTCATTGATATAATCTAAATAAGACAGAATGCACATTGTCTGCTGCAAGGCTACTAATCTGCTCCCTCCCCCATCTCTTCAAGGACTGTCCCTGAATGTCAGGGGTGCGCCTAGGGATAACATTCTAGGGGGCTAACCCTTCAAATGCTGGGAGAGGTGCTAACTTCAGAGACAGTGTGGGAGGGGCAAACTTACTTGTGTGGTGGCACCTAACTTCTTTACACATACTAATGAGACTATTCTAGTGAAGCCAAACAGGGATATGGGGTACCACGTAAATGCGTGCTTGGGCGAGTTAGTTCCTTTAAGAAATATATGAAAGGAAAAGATGAAAGACTGACGTAAACCAATAGAACAGATAGGTTACCCCAACCTAGTTCAGAAATGCAAAAAATAGATGTTGTTCCATGGGAGATGCGCTGTCACATGTATTAAGTTGATGCAGAGACCAAATTACACAACCTTACAGTCTCATATTGGGTCTAAATAATCAGGTTTAATTGATATAGTCTTTGCCTTTGCCGCCTTTGCCGGCAAGTGTTTTGACCCCTTATGGATCTTTTTCAAGGCACGGCATGTTACAAAACAACTTGATTTTATGTCCATGGAAGATCAAAAATGCATAAACCAATCAAAAAACCATCAAGGAAAAACATGTAAGAAAATCCATCGCATGGAAGGGAGAGGGAAGGATTAGACATATTCCAACCAGAATCAATCAATAGAATACTCATAATCTCTCTCGTAATCCTCACCTGTTGAGGAGGGGCTGTCTTCCTTCTGTGTATCCTCAACTGTGGGAAAAGGATTATCTTCCTTATATCCACATAGACAGGGCACAGTAGTATAACGTGTTATGAATCATCTCCATTGTACGTGCTTACTTTACTAGAATCGATCTTAGGTTGGAAAGCTGTGCCTTTTGCAAATAGTAGGCCCGTTCTGAGATAAAGAAAGATGGCCCTTTTGCTCTGGTTTTTAAACCATTGGACATAATATGGGTTGCTCACATGCGATATGTTTTTGTGGTAAAATTGTACACTTTGTTTCTTTAATTACATTTTCTTCCTGCAATTTAATTTAAAGGAAAGAAAAAACTTTCCACCAATGTTTTCCGCTGATCATCACTAAGAATTTGCTTCTTTGTTAAAAGGTCTAAGAAGCCAAGAGTCTTTAGGGAGGCTGTTGTGGCAGGATTTTTGGGTTGTTTGTTCGTCTGATAATTGTTCGCAGTGAACTGTCTGCAATAAATCTGCTTGCATTAGAACAATTATCAGACGAACAAACAACCCCAATAAATATGAACCCGAAATGTGGCCGCCCCCACCCAGTCTCCCCTACTTACCCGTTTGCTTGCCTCCACGTCGTCAGCACCCCTGCGGCATCAGATCCGTCACCCTAATGAACGCCTGTCAGATCCGATGCTGCAGGTACGCCTTTTCAATTTTGAGGAAGCGGGGGACACCCCTGCAGCCCCCCAATGCCAAAAATACCGAACATGGGACACCACTGCAACCCCCACTCCACATGTTCGTTATATTTTATAATCGATCGAATGGTCAAAGTCAGTCAAATGTGCAATTCGATCAATTATAAATGGAAAATGTGGCTAATTCCATTGTAGCCAGGGTGATATGTTGCCGATATCTCAATCATAATGTCTTCTGCCAGTCGTCTAGTTAATGTTAAGTGTCAGTTCTCCCATAGTCGCATCCAATAGAGCAATGGTTGCAAGGACATATACTCAATGTATTTCAGGCCACATTTTTCATGTGGTAGATAGCTCAGGAAAACCTGGCACACAGCCATTATTTTTTGGAGAAATTGGTTCTCATTCACTTGTGCTTCTTTCGTGCAGCGATAGCCCCAAATGCCCGCTCCGCACGCAATCAACAGCACTGATTTTGCACTATAAATGCATGCAATGTGGTCTAAGGGTAGCCCTCTTATTTTCTTACCACATGTTAGGATTGATCCATTTATCTACGATGCTTTGGTTACTTGCTTTTTAATGTTCAAGTCCCCCTGTCCCCCTGAAGGTGTTAGGAAATGGCAACACTATGGTAGCAGAAAGAGCTTACCCAGTCCATTTTCTTACCTTCAATTGATACTGCATTACCAACTGCTTTGCTTCTGCCGATGCACATTACTTTAGGCTTGTCTATGTTGATTTTAAAATCCTTTTGCCCCATGTACATTTTTAACCCAGTAACCAATGTTTGTCATGCATTTTTAGTTCTTTCCAATAGGATGTCGTCAGCGTACATAAGCACGCATATCTTCTGACCTGCCATCTTCTGGGCGTCACTTGTCAATTTGGACAGGGCAGATGATAATGAGTTTATATAAAGATTGAAAGGTAGTGGTGCTAAAACGCAACCTTGATACACTCCTCGAGTCGTTCAAAATGCCCGGGTTAATTTCCCTGAGTTATCCGCCCTCACTCTTGCTGATGGGTTTGTATGCATTTCAACCAAGACTTGGATCATTTGCTCAGGCATTGCAGGTGTGCGCAGAACTGTCCTGAGCTTCTCATGTTTTATGCAGTCGAATGCCGCTGAGAGATCCATGAATCTGAGGTATATCATGCTTTTGCTCTCTTGCATGTATCTAACCAGGATGAGGCTTAGGTTCATGGTTTGGTCAATTGTACCCAAGCCCTTCCAGAAGCAATATTGGTACTCTGACAGGATTCGATTTTCTTTTGCCCAATCTATTAACTTTCCATACAGTGCCCGGCCAAACCACTTAGCTGTGGTGTTGAGTTAAGAAATTGTCTGAAAGCATGCAGGATCGTATCTATTGCCTTTCTTGAAGATTGGTATTATGGTTGCCTCCCTCCAGTTGTTTGGAATGATCTTTTGTTGTAATATGATATTAAATATCAAAGTGGCTACTGGCAAACACACAGACCTTTCCTGTTTGAAAAACTCGATCAGGACCGAGTCTGACACTGCTGACTTGCCATTCGCCATACCTATTAAAGCGCATTACTAGAGCTGCGCAGATTACGGCCATGGTGCATCGATTCACCATTGACTATGGGGGATATACCATTTGGGCCGCCCGACAGCTCTTTACCAAGGTATTGGCACCTATGATAACCTATGGTTTGGAGTCACTATTATATTATTAAGGTGGCTAAAGATCATAGAGGGCAAATATTGGAGGAGGATTTTAGGTCTCCCGGGTTGTATCCCAATGGCCATAATCAGTTTGGAGTTAGGCCTTATGTCATTTAAATCAATTGTTTTAAAAATAAAATGCAGAACTGTATATCACAATGAGTAATTATACCAATAACAGTCTGTTAAGGGCCATGAAACAGGAATCACTCAAAGAATCCACGACTTATCAATAAAAAAAAAGCATGGAAATGCTCTTTGAGGAAATATGTTGGATACGGAGTAAGGGGAATGATATCATCAAAAAGAAACGCGCCCTTGTTAGGCGTGTTGAGCTATGGGACTGGCTTGAGAACTATGCTCATCTGAATGGTTTGGAAAAGTATAAATCTGGGTCCCATTTGCTATATACTTTTAAGAAGCTGCAGTTGTATCTGAACCTATCTCCGTCTCCAATACAGAGACGCTTTATATTGCTTCTGAGATTGGATCATCTGCCGGTATTGTCAGTTACAGGGACTGTAAGTCAAATACCATGGATTGACCGGTGGTGTCGTATATGTAAAAACAGGGACATCACTGAGACTGCAAAGCATTTATTATTTGAATGCCCCGATTTGACTGAGTTGTATCTTAAATCGTAAATCATACCTATTAATACCTTTCCTACGTCACTTATGGAAAGTCTTATAGGATCATGTCTAGGCTTCGGTATTTCCTCATTCCCTTCAGGAATTTAGTCAATGTTTAGTTTGCGTTGCCCACAGTTATCACTTTGGCCGTTATAAAGTGCTGAAAAATGTTGCATCCATTTGGCTTGGCCTACCAAGTCTGTCGTGACGTATAGAGGTTTGTGGTTGGCATTCAGGCCATCTGTGACCGTTCCCCAGTAGGATTTTTGATTGCCTATTACCGCTGCCTTTACTAGATTTAGCCAAGTCAGTCCAGAAAATTTCGATTTTCTGGCCCTTAATGTCTTTTAATGGGTTACCCTGGCATTAGCTATTTCTGCTTGGGTTCTAGCTTGTTTCCTATGGCTTTTTCCCCCCAATTATTGAAGGAAAATGTGCTCGAAAATGGGTCATTTTGACCTGTGTATGGGTACTGCTCCCCCCCTTCGCTCAGTGTGGAAATGTCTGCCCCTGTAGCAAAAGTGAAAGGTTGGCACCCGTGGTGCCCAGTTTATATGCAGTATCCCACAAGATTTCATCCTGCCCCCCCCCCGACATCTCCAATCTATTCAACAACCCCGACATCTCCATCCATTAATACGTGGATGGCACCCTGTACCCAAGATATCTCATGGCTGAAACGCAGTCTCAAGCTCGTTTAATCCTGGTGCCGACCAACTAGTGAAAAACTCAACCCCACTAAAAACAGAGTTGAAACTCGGCAACCTAGCAAAGCCAACACACATCCAGTCCTGGCTACCCAGCGTGAACCTCTAGGCAATCACTCTGAAAGTAGCCGGCAGCGCCGAATCTCTGAGTTTCATCGTGTTGCTGGACCCTCAAGGGGGCCCGAAGGGTGGCAAAGGGTGCGGGGGGGGTGCAACGGTCTTAAAAAAGTATGGTGACTGCTTTCAATGGAACATATAAGCAGATATGGCATCTGGTGGTCCCAGCAACGCTATTTTTACTGAAGGGGGGCTCGACAACAATATTTTTACTCAAGGGGGGACTGAGTATAAAAAAGGTTTGAATACCAGTGGCTTACAACAACCTACCCTTCAAACCACATATCGCCAAGATAGCCAATATGACCTTCATGGAGTTAACACTCCCAAAATCATGCTGCAGCCATATTCATAGCAGAGAGCAGGACATTGACCCACATCTCTCCCACATTGAGGAAGCTGCACTCACATCTCAGCCCACATCATCTTACACTCAAGTGCCGCTGTAGCTGCCTGAAAAGCCAGCCATTTCCAGAGGCCAACTCAATCCCAGGAGCAACATCATCACGAGACTGGAAGCTAGCAATGCCAGAAGAGAAAGATCAGTAAACAGGCTGCCTTCTGTATGCTTCATCACTGCAGAAGGCGGGAACTAAAAGGTACAACGCTCCCTTACTTTATTTAACCTAGAGAACCTTCCAGGACAGCATTGATGGGCACCTTTATGTATTTAGTAACTTCTTCCCTCCTGTGGATTTGAACCTGGGTTGAGGGAGCAACACGCAAGTGGCACACCATGCAAAGCTATTTTGCAGGTGCTGGGTTACTGTTATATAGACTGCCTAGGACATAACGCTCATTGTCAAGCAGTCACAAAGCACAGTTTTCGGCACTGATATGTGCCTTCTGCAATTAAGCATGTATTGCTGCAGACACAATGGGCCTCATTACGACCCTGGCGCTAACCGGTTAACGGCGCCGTAAAAGGCTGCGGCGCCGTTAACCCCTTAGCGCCTAATTACGAGGTCCCTTTGCGGCTCCCGACCTTATCGGCTGGTCTGGACCAGTCGTTAAAGTAGGGGCCTTGAAGGTAATTACGGTACCGCAATTTGCGGTACCGTAATTACCGGGCTTCCCCATTCCCATTGAGCCCTATGGGGCAAAAATGGGAATGGGGAAGGGCCAATAGTGCATGGGGAATTACCGCCCCGCCAACCTTGGAATGGGGTGGTAATTCCCCATTGCACCATGGCGGACTCGTTACAATACCGGCAGCAACCATGGTGCTAATAGCGCCATTGGTTACCGCCGGTGTTGTAATGAGGCCCAATGTCTGCACAGGTAATGGACAGGGGTCTGTGGCTATAGCTCTAGGTGTGTCCCTTAAGAAATGGGAATAGTGGGTGATTGGAAGAGGGAGGCTGCTTAGAGCTGCATGTTGTGTGGGACAATGACCAACTAATGGTTGTTATTTAAATGCTGCATTTTCTTTCTTTGTGTTCTCGTCTGTCTTAGTAGTACTGTTCCAACATGGCCGCCATGGAAAGGGAATGCATGGCTCCGTACGGAGCCCCTCTTCCCTTTCCATAACTGCCGTCGAGAGCATAGTGGAAGGTGCGGCTGTGCCAGCGAGGGCCGCTGCAGCCGAAATAAGGTCAGTGCGGGGGTGAGGGGTGTAAATAAAAATGATAAAAATAAGGGGGCAGAGGGTGGCGGGAAGATGGCGGCGGGGAGAGTCGGCCATCAGGCGGCATGGAACGCAGGCATTCACCGCTGGTTCAAGTCTGCGTTCCTAGCCACCTGATTGGCTGGCTCCCCCCGCCAGGATTCTAATGAAGCACATGCATGTGCCCCAATCAACATCTGGAATCATAATGCACACATAGCTCTAATTAAAGGAAAGTTACAGAGGGAAAACCTTTAGGTCTCTTTATGAAAGTAGTGATCTCTTGATGCTCAATGGTTACATAAGCCTTAGCTATTATATTCAGATTTAAATCTTCATTTGGCTGCAGAGATTATACAAAGCAATGGCCTGAGCCTGGGCTTCAGTGTAATATTTTGAAGCTTTTACTGAGTCAAGTGCCTTCATTGGAGTTCAGGGGCTCCTAGGACCTTTATCCCAGACAGAACAGGTTCTATGTATGTGCATCAGAGCAGCTTGATGACTGAGGTCTACAGACCGCAGTGCTGGAAATGGAAAAAATGTATTGAAGGAACTGTCACCTCTTTGGAGGAGCCGTGGAGTAGCGCGGGCTGCCGGTGATGGGGGAAGGATCCGCCCAGGTGGGCGGGGCCAAACATGAGTTCTCTGCGCCACCACGGAGGATAAATTAAACCTAACCCTCCCAGGTAGCCCTGATGAGCATTCAGGGCTGTCAGTGCCTCAAAAATATTAAAACCATCACCACACAGGAAAAATACAAACTGACAAAGCCTGGTCAACGAATCAAGGCACCCAGAGCCCCAAAAACATTAAAAGCACCACGAAGGAAACAAAGGCTCTGAGAGCCATTCATTGAAAACACCCCCACCACGGAGGAAAATGAAGGAGAGTAAGTGCTCCCATAGCCCATAAGGAGAGTAAGGGCTCTCTCAGTCCTATAAGGAAGTAAGGGTTTTTATATAAAAGCCCTAAGGGCACCAATATTCCCCCTCTGGCGTACTGTGCCTCATTTAAGATATAAACTCAGCAGTGCGGCCCATCTCCTGAATTACTAATCTTTTAATTTGCAGCTTGCTGAGCACCTCACCAGAGCAGCTGCTCGGGGATGGTGTGGTGGTGCCAGTGTGGTCCGTCCCTGGCTCAGAGTGTTTATAATACGGTGCTCACCCAGGTCAGAAAAGGGAACGAGAAAACAGGGGCTATGCATATTTGTAGTGCCATATGTTATACCAGCCAAGAAACAGTGGTCGAAGTGGCCGGAAGCGCTTGGGAGCGGGCTCCTCTACTTTTTTTTATTGCGTTTTACCATTTCTATACTTTTATTTGAAAAAGAAACCGTTTCGGAATTGTTTCGTTTTAAAATAAAAGTGTAGGAAGAAGTTGAAATGTGGACTTCACTGCAGGTGTGTTTGTTTGGGGTATTGTATTGAATGTGCAAGGGGGCATGCGATGGGGTTTGTGGGGAGCGGAGCAGGCCAGCAGGAAACATAGTTCCACTACTTTTAATCGTACACTTCGACCACTGCCAAGAAACGTTAGCAGCTGCTTTGGATTCACTACAAATGATGATAGAAATGACAAAGTGACAGAACGGATTAAATGGATGGTACAGATAAAATGGATAGAATGGACGCAGTGGATAGAACGGATGCAGTAGATAAAATGAATAGAATGGATGAAACACGTAGAGTGGATGGAATGAATGGAGTGGATGGAACGGATGGAGTGGATGGAACGGATGGAGTGGATGGAACGGATGGAACGGGTGGAATGGATAGAACAGATGGACAAATTGGAACAGAAGGAGTGGAAGGGACGAAAGGAGTGATGGAATGGAAGGAACGAACAGTACGGAAGGAGAAGATGGAACGAAAGGAGTAGATAGAACGGTTGACGTAGATAGAACGGTTGACGTAGATGGAACAGATGTAGTGGATCAAACGGATGGAGTGGATGGAACGGATGAAATAGATGGAACAGATGGAGTTTGATGGAACGGAAGGAGCGGATGGAGTGGATGGAGCAGATGGAGTGGATGGAGCGGATGAAATGGATGGAGCAGATGAGTGGATGGAATGGATGGAACAAACAGAGTGGATGGTAAGGATCGAACAGATAGAACGGATAGTGGATCGAACGGATGAGATGAACGAGCACATTGAAAAGATGGAAAGATGATTAGCATTAACAAATAAAACAAATGGAACAAATCAAGTGAATGGAACAGATGCAGTAGATGAATCGGTTACAGTAGACGGTACAGATGGAGTTGATGAAACAGATGGAGTGGATGGAACAGATGAAGTCGATGGAACAGTTAGAGTGGATGGAACGGGCGGAGTGGATGGAACGGATGGAGTGGATGGAAGGGACGGGCGGAGTGAATGGAACGGAACGAGTGGATGGAACAGATGGAGTGAATGGAACAGATGGAGTGGATGGAACAGATGGAGTGGATGGAAAAGATGTAGTGGATGGAAAAGTTGGAATGGATGAAACGGATAGAGCAGATTAAACAAAGCCAATAGGAGTGGATGAAACAGATGGAATTGATAGAACAGATGAAGTCGATAGAACAGATGGAGTGGACAGAACAGATGGAGTGGATGGAAGAGATAGAGCAAATGGAACGAATAGAGCCGATAGAACAGATGTAGTGGATGCAACAGATAGAGTGAAGGAAAAGGATAGAACGGATGGAACGGATTGAGCAGATGTAACTAATCGAGTGAGTGGAACACACATAGCGGATCGAATGAATTGGATGGATGGAACAGATGGAACACTCTAAACAGATGGGAAGGATGAAATGGAACCCCGGAATGGATAGACTAGTTTATGTGGTTGAAGAATTGAGTGATGGAATGGATGGAAAGACTAGTAAATTAAATGACGAACCAGTCGAAACGTATGAACAGAAGAAGTGGAATGAAAAGACAGAGTGAATAAAATGGATGGAATAGATGGTACTGATGGAATGCTCGATCTCAAACGCCCAACTGATAACCACCATAACACAATGCCATGCTTACTCTATACACCACCACTCAAATAGAACACAGCGATACTATGACACATTCAATATAGCTGTTCTCATACTAACACTTGCCACATACTCCTCATCATCCTAATTAAACACACCAAGCTGAGCACACACAGCCAGCTTAAGCGTTCTCCTCAGGTCTAACCCAGCCGGAAAACAGTCTGGGCGTCAACCCCCCAGAATGAACACATATACCTGACTTCCCAACCACCACACCTACCGCTAAGAAGCAGCTATCATGCAACCACCACACCGGCTGCACACATACCTGGTGCGCCCATACACTTTATGACTGTCTCTCTCTCAACTGACTTGAACTACGGTTCCCGAGGGCATTCAACCTACCAGCACTTTGAGATCATACCAATGATACATAAGGCACTATATAAATGCAAAGTAACATAACAATGTCCTAGCACTACATAGAGGAGGCAAAACAATTTGTTCAGACTCTATGTGATATGTGTTTTCAAACCTCTCACTTCAATATGCCTTTTAAAATAACCTCAGTAATTCTAGGAAACTAGCCGGGCCCACCGTAAGAAGGCCTGGGCCTACCTTAACGGTTACGTGTGAAAAGGTTTCTTTTTTGTTCAATGTAACTCTCAGAATGTGTACTGTTGGCAAACTTGTGATCGCCGTTTCCAGGACTTTTATGGTCTGTTATTTGAGACAGCAATTCCAAACCCACATTCCATGCACAGCGTTCCTTCGGCCAATGAAGTTTACAATGTTTCATTTTCCTTCATCTTGAGAATGATCTGTACTGTGGCTTTCTTGAACTTATCATTTCACTCTGCAACATCTGTCGAAGAAGCCTGTGGCACTGCAAATCAAAAGCGTTGTACCATTGCTGCATTTCACTCTGCAACATCTGTCGAAGAAGCCTGTGGCACTGCAAATCAAAAGCGTTGTACCATTGCTGCGTAATGTTTTCATTTAATCCAATAAACGGTATAACCGGCATCTTCTGCGATTGTTCTGCATTTTATTTTATTTTGTCTAAAGGTGCAGCACCTCAGAATAAAAAATGGTTGCATCCGTCCGTCCGTTGAAAACAAATGGGCCCATGGGCTGCAATTCTTATGTGCCAGGGCACTGATGTAAGATGGGTACAGTCCACATGGACTCCATTTTCCTACCCAGCCTAGCTCATCGGAACATGTGTCGCAAATTATTTTGTAATCAATTTTCTTGTATGTTGGCTATTTTGTATTTTTATATTTAACTTCCATTATGTACTTTTGTATTTCATGTGATGAATTGTATTTTAGCACCTGCATCGTAAAAACACTGTTTTGCTGATACTGAATTGAATTGAATTGAACTAAACGTTTACTACTATCGTGGCAAAAGGTGTGGTCCGCACAAGGGACTATGGGCCTGATTCACAGAAGCATTTTATAATAATAGCAAAACTCCATTGGAAAACGTTCTGTGAATCAGGAGCCATGTTGCAAATAGGCTTTTGCGCCAAAACTGGACAGACTGCTGTATCTCAGGTGCCTGTATTTTCAAATTTCTAACACCAAGGATATAAAGTGTTGGCTTTATAGGCAAGGAGCCTGATGCTACAATTTGTGTAGGGTGACAATCCTATAATTGTGTGTTATTGACTTTATTCTTGAGTTGGAATCTCTGCTTATGTATTTGAATTGATAAAACAATGTTTCAATATTTGAGTTGGTGCTGGGCTTGCAGCAAAGATTGTCTGTCATTGTTTTAAATAAAATGTAATTGAAATGTGGAGCTGTCTTTATGGCTTTGACCACATACAACTATTTAAAAATGAATGCATAACAGGGGATAATACAAGCCATGTACCACCAGTGGAGTAACTTTGCTGAAACCGTTGGGGGGAACATGACATCTAAATGAATCAGGCCCCTGCCAAATGAGTGGGACAAAATGAGGTGCCACAAAAGTTGTCGGGGACAAACATCCTTGTACCCCCTAAAAATACGCCCATGTGTGCCACGCAATGCCATGAAATTATTATCGGAAGAATGTCCTCTTCAGTAATTCCCTCGACTCCAGCGGCACAGAATCCGCACTCCACATTAACTTTCTGGCCGCCATTTTGTCCGGCTCAGCAGGTATTAAGCCAGGCATTTTCTTATGCCCTTAAAAAGAACACTACTGTGCGATCAAGGAAGACAAGGCCCACCCTTACGTCTCTGCCGGAAATCATGTCGTTTTGCTTGCCAAGCGTCTCCAGTATTAGTCATCTGTCTGGAGATTGGAGTACGCAGTAGGATTTCCTGAAACACAGAGATCAAGACTCATAACCTGTGGAATGATTATGACAGAATTGCTCCCAATCAAAAGGAACTCAGTGCCCTCTCTATGAAGGATTTTAACCTTGGTACATAAACAGGAGCTTTTCCCATTACCCAACTCAAGGGTAAACATTTGATTGGCCTTAGATGAACGAAGGCCAGAATCAGCCATACCTGGATTAGATGATGGTTGCAGGTCACTTTCAGATCTAAGGAACAGCAGATCCCTCCACTGATCTATTTCAACAGGAGTTTTCTCTTGGTGACAGAGGGACTCCAGGATCTAGTTAAAGAGGACAGGTAAATCCCCTAAATACGTGGGTCCAATATGCTTCTGAAGGCCATGATACCAGGAAGTTGCTAACTATAAAGTTGTTTTCGCATATCATGGCGGCTTTGATGTCCGGCATCCTGATCTATTGACCAACTCACCTTTTCAATCTCTTGCCACCTGACACTGCACACACAAATCCTCATGCCTAGTCGGCAGCCTAACGCCCACAAAACAGGCTCCTGTTCCTCAAAGCCACATGCACCACTCCCTCTCATGTCATCAATCTCTGCCACTCCACTTGGCTCAGTTGACTACTCCAAGCACAACAATAAAAAGCCTACAAGTCAACCGGACCTCAGTAACGACTGGACACAAAGATTAGAGATGGGTGCCACCATAAGCTCATGCCACTGCTTTCTCCTCTCACTTCAACACACCCTTCCCATCACCCGCACAGGCACGGGCTGGCCTACAGGGCAATGCCCGAACCCAAAACACAAAATACTAGTGTGGGCCCGTCTTTTGATCAAAGTGGGCCGCTGTGTAGGTCAATATGGGCCAGTTTGAGTTATTTCACCATGCAGCTAGTAGTTTTGACCAGTGTTGCTGAATACATATTTTTTAAATTGCACAATTTGCATCACATTTAAAGAAAAAACACCCCCTTGGGTACTAATCAAACAGCCTCTTACAAAATGAATGACTGGCCATTTGCAACTCTGTGCCCGAGACAATTTTATGACCCAGTCCGACCCTGCCTCCACATGGAGCCCTTACAAGAGTTCAACCCACAATCCTCTGCAAACTCAACTAAGCAAACTCGTCCGACCTCTGTCTTCCGCAAACTTCAACTCGCCAGACTCCAAGAGGTCCAGAACAGGATAGCAAGATTGACACCTGGCAAGACTCTGGCAACTCCATCTCACCGCATTTCAAATTGGTACAGCAGCTTCCCCCTCAGCAACCTTAACTCCTTGAATACCCTCTCTCACCTTCAAATGCAAGAGGAGGCTGCAAAAATATCTCAGCAACAAAATATAGCAGAACACCCCTCGGCGTGCCCCGTCCCCTTCTGCCCAGAAACTGCTCCAGATCCATAGAACATTTGGCAGTGGGGCGTAGCCAGGATTTTCTAACAAGTGGGGCCTGAAGCTAATGTAGTTGGGTCTATTGCAGTGACATTAACATCTGTAAATGCCAGCACAGAGCTGCCGAGTGGGCATTTACAGACTTTGGGTGGGCCATGCCCACTCAGGCCCTACCCTGTCCACACCTCTAAATATAGGCAGAGGTTTGGCAGTACAAGCACCCTGGCTATGGAATACGCACCCAATGGCCATGCTCTCCAAAGCCAACCAACAAGCATTCAGAAACACTGATGTAAACTCCCCTGTTCTAACCCCTCACTTACACTCACCTCTCCAATCAGCACCGCATTGAGGCAATACAGTCTGCAGAGATAATGCCAAAATACCTTTTGAACAACAGACCAACAGCTGGGATCCGCCGGAGAGATGGAGGAAAAGGGGGAAGAGGGGAAGAGGGAAAGAGAGAGAAAGAGAGAGAAAGAGAGAGAGAGAGAGAAATGGGAGCTAGAGAAATTGGATCTGTCTGCACATGGACAGGGGTAACAATGCAGAGTTGCAGGTGGTTTTGCCTTATAAGATGTTATGAAGCCTTCCAGCGACTAACAGAGTCACCTCTAAGATCTCCTACCACCTTACACTACACACCAAACCCCCTCACAGAGCACCACCATAGGCCTAGCCATTATCACATCAATACTGGCCAAGCCACTACTTAGCTCTCCTCTCCATCCCTGTCGCACTCCCCCAAACCAGTGGCTGACCAGACCCAAAATGCAGCAGTCTATCAGATCTTGGGCTCTTCCCTATAGATAACATACTCCCCTGTCTCCTCCAAACCCATCGAAAGCAGATTGGCACTCAGGAACCAGGTACTTCCGACCTGCACCCCTGAATACAACAGGTCTCACGCCTGCCTTTCCCAATGTCCCACTAATTAACGCAACACCCCTTTTTTCTTACAGAGCCAAGTAAAGCAAGGGGTTATATGTGATCGAAATGTATATATACCAAAACTTAAACTTTAAAAAAAATAACAAGTTACCTTTTTCATCGAGCCTAATGTCTCGGAGCAAGACGTTTAGGTGCGGCCATTTGGGCGCCGGGCATTTTGGCACAGCTGTTTGACCGCAGTTTCCATTTCGGCACGCCCTGTTGGCCGCGACCAAGAGGATGCAGAGACCTTTAGGCGCAAGGATGTTTCGACACGCAGAAAGATAACCAGTCTAATTTTGGCATCCCTCTACATATGACTGAAGAGTGTGATCCTGAGTAAGTACACCTCTGTCCTGGGAGTTAAGCGCAAATTACCAAAATGACTTTTTGTAACTATCCCTTTCAGCTAAATTGGGCAGAAAGAACTATTGTAATTCCACCCAGTTTGGGTGTTACGGAGCGCCGTCAGGTGGTTTTTACTTTGGGAAAATGCAGGAGATTAGTGTAAATGCCGTTAAATTGGATGGCATCGCTAACTTCGAAGAAATACATTTGAGAAGGAGAGGTGTAAATGATGTAAATGCAATGGCTTGCTCCCTAAAGAATGCAGATCGTTTGGAAATATAATCACGGGCACGAACAGCCAAAGGAAGCGGAAATGACATCACACCCGAGGAAACGCCGCACCACTATAACCAGCATGCCATGTTCACATGCAGCATTGCCGACCAGTCACTGACCACGTGTACAATCTGCTTGACCACCACTGTTCACACTCTGCAACTTCTTTCGTTTCTGATTTTTCATTGCTCTGGAATGTGCACCCACACTTGCGAGGTAGTCAGCATTACATTCGGTTTCGCTATGAGAATATCAGATGTGCCCCAGCAGTGAGTGTGGGCTGAATGCTGTGGCGGGTCTGTGTGGCTATTGTTTCTCGTAGACCACATATGGCAGCTGTAGCGATAGGATTGCACCCTGCTGTGATGGGGGCAGTACACATTCTTCACTTATGAGAGACTTTATATCGTGCATGCGTGTCATACGCTGCTTACCCAGATCCAATACATTCCTGACAGGCGTGGTGCCACACTGGGCCACATGTGCATTTACAAGTGTAGTACACTAGGCCACATGTGCATTTACTAGTGTAGTACTCTGGGCCACATGTGCATTTACTAGTTTTGTACACTCGACCCCTTGTGGATTTAATAGTTTAGTACACTAGGCCACATGTGCATTTACTAGTGTAGTACTCTGGGCCACATGTGCATTTACTAGTTTTGTACACTCGACCCCTTGTGGATTTAATAGTTTAGTACACTAGGCCACATGTGCATTTACTAGTGTAGTACTCTGGGCCACAGGTGGATTTACTAGTTTTGTACACTCGACCACTTGTGGATTTAATAGTTTAGTACACTAGGCCACATGTGCATTTACTAGTGTAGTACTCTGGGCCACATGTGCATTTACTAGTGTAGTACTCTGGGCCACATGTGGATTTACTAGTTTTGTACACTCGACCACTTGTGGATTTAATAGTTTAGTACACTAGCCCACATGTGCATTTACTAGTGTAGTACTCTGGGCCACATGTGGATTTACTAGTTTTGTACACTCGACCACTTGTGGATTTAATAGTTTAGTACACTAGGCCACATGTGCATTTTCTAGTGTAGTACACTGAGCCACATGTGGATTTAATAGTTTAGTACACTAGGCCACATGTGCATTTACTAGTGTAGTGCACTAGGTCACATGTGCATGTACTAGTGTAGTACACTGGGCCACATGTGGATTTAACAGTTTAGTACACTAGTCCACCTGTGCATTTACTAGTGTAGTACTCTGGGCCACTAGTGTAGTACACTCAACCATATGTGGATTTAATAGTTTAGTACACTAGACCACATGTGCATTTACTAGTGTACTACACTGGGCAACATGTGGATTTAATAGTGTAGTACACTGGGCTACATGTGGATTTAATAGTGTAGCCTTGTCCTAAGCAAGCTGACCAAATTGATAATGTAGTAAATAGACTTGTCATGCCCCCCTGGTACGACTCGCATCTGCTTTGTGTGTAACGCCTACGGCTATAGTATGGGGTGCTGCATTTATTTTTGAACACGTATCCACTAACCCATATCTGCTACTTCTGGATCTTGCACCCGGTACCAATAGTTGTTTACAAGTCGATCATTGCAGTTCTTCGATTAAGTGGTCGACTAGTGTCTTCACTGCTGGGGACACCATAGGCTGCGGGGTGCCAGGCGAGACAGCAGTACCCACTCACATCACATCAACACACTGTGCAAGAACGCCTTGTGCATCAATCCAAGATCAAAAGAGCAGAGATTCAGTCAGATGTGGGTGGCAAGCGCGTCCCCAGTTCTGGGCAAAGCGGAGCGCACGTGCACTGGCGACAAGTGATGCAGTGGGGATGAGCATGCGCAGTGGGCACAAACAACCCTGGGAAAGGTCCATGCACAGTTATAGACGCGAGTGGGGACTGATATGCTGAGCCCAGTGTCCCCCCATATAAGAGTGCTCTCTAAGCGGCTGACACCTTTGCACAGGATCAGGTCAGTCGTGACCAGAGAGTCCACAAGGCCCCCCGAGGGCTGAATGAGGAAAGCCACATGCAGAGCATCCCGGCAAGAAGGGGTTTACTGTGTGTCATAGTCTTACTACATTCCGTACTACATGCCCCCCCCCCCCAATCCAGCACTATTTGAAATGTCGTCAGGCCTTGTATGATAGTCGCTTGTTTTGTTCCTCTCCCTCCTTTCTCCTCACCTCTTGTTATAATCCGGCTCTACCAGAAATGTCGTCAGGCCTAGTAAGGTAGTCGCCTGTTTCCTATTTCCTTCCTATCTTAGCACTTGCACTATCTGAAATGTCGCCAGGCCGAGTGCGATAGTTAATTTCACATCCTTACTGTTCATGGCCTGTAAGAATGTAATTGTATTTTCCCTTGTTCCCTCCATGGCCTTGAAGCGCTTTGAAACACATTGTGCATAGGCGCTATATAAATAAACTATCATATCATATATAATCAGACTATTGGCTGATAAAGGTCAATCATTCAGCTGAAGCACAATACAGAACCTCATGCTTGTTTCTAAAGGTACAAGCCTGATAAGCATGTTATACATGTAACACAAACACGCTCACACATTTTACATCATCCCACTCAACTTCGACATCACAATGTATGCAATTAAAGCATTACATCCAGAACATAGGAAGTAACCGGCAAGTAATCATTAGAATTCACTTCATAAATTGTTAGCGACTGAACTTTTGTTTGTATTTGAATAACTTTTTGTGAGACGCCAGTTTTAGCCATTCAACTTCCAATGTTTAAATATAAAAGTATCGTACAAAGCCACATATCTGAACTCTTCAAACAGTAGAATCGTGTGCACACAGCTGGCATCGATGTGGATTCCTCCGATGCCAGAAAATAGAACGCTGGCCTGTGACGGTCTAGTGCAATTGCCTCCACAGCAGCTGTCTCCCTGTGACAGGTAGCAACTCTCTCTCCTAGGGTTGGTAGCAGGGTGCAAACACTCACAGCAGCGACTTCTCCTATGGGACTTAGAAGACATCCACAGCAGCTCTCTCTCAGCAGCTCTCTCTCTTTTGTCGGGTGACAGGCACTCACTCATATCAGCTCTCTTTCCGACAGCAGATTGCAGGAACTCACAGCAGCTCACTCTCATAGGAAGCTAGCAGACATCCACAGCAGCTGTCTTTGCTGTGGCAGACTTCAGACACTCACATTATCCCCCCATCCCCCACTCCTCTAATAGATAGCAGACACTCACAGCAGCTCTCTCTCCTATGGCAGGTAGCAGGTTGTGACAGCACCTCTCTCTCCTATAGTAAATAGCAGAAAGCCATAGCAGGTAGCAGGCACTGAGAGCAGCCCTCTCTCCTCCAGCAGACAGCAGGCACCCTCAGCAACTCCCTCTCCTATGGTGGATAGCAGGTACTCACAGCAAATCACTAGCCTATGGTAGATAACAAACACAACAGCTCGCCCTAATATGACAGAGAGAAGGCTCTCCCAGCAGATCTTTCCCCTGTGGTTGATGGCAACCATGGCGTATGGACTGGTGTTTCGCTCCTCAATACTAAAGACTTTTCTAATGCTTGGGGGCTCAACAGTGGTCAGGAGATCTATCCACTCACACCAGGCAGAGTGCTTTTATGGCGCAAACAGTGGCCGCGACATTTGCCTCGGAGTGGGGAATCACGGCAGACACCAGAGGTTTCTTGAGCAGTTGGAAGCAGAGAAAGACAACAGTGTGAGCATCCCGTGGTGAAAGTGGAATTCGGAATCATGTGTCTACAAGTCCAAAATAATAGTCTGTCTCTGTCAAAGCCTATGCTTGCCTTGACAGCTAAAACTAAACACGGTGTGGGAATCTTGTCAGCAAAACTGCAAGTGTTCAAAGTAAAGGACAAGCTTCTTCTTGGGTTCCCTATTCCCAAGTTCAATGCAGTTCCAATAGAGGTTTATTGCAATAATATTCTTCAAATTAAGGCAATTACCTTCTCCAAGTCCAAATGTACCACAGTTCATGCAATACTGAGGTCCCGGGACTCCCGTCCCCAAGACCGCGTTCTCCAAGTTCAAATGGGCCACAGTTCACACAATAAGGAGATCCTGGGACTCCCTTCCCCAGCCTTCTCCTGAATCTCAGGGTTCCCCTCCCCAAGACTTCAACATAGCACTCACAATGGTTTCCTCCGCTCAGAGTTTAAAAGAAAACACTGAGTCCGGTTGACCCACTTTCTGGTTCGTTTCACCAGTTCTTTACAGCTTGTTCTCCACTCAGGGTTTCCTGGTCTAGACGCAGTTGTCGGCCCACACAGTCCACCCATCATAGGTCACACATCCAGTAACCCCATACATTTCCTTGGCTTGATTCCTGATGTCTGTAAAGTTCAGAAGAGGAGACTTCCTGGTCTAGGCGCAGTTGTCAGACCGCACAGTCCACCCATCACAGGTTGCGTAACCAAAGTCTCCATAAGTCTGTTGGGCCTCTCATAGGCTCTTCTGCGTTGGGCTTTCACTTTCCACACTTACATTCTTTTAGTTTCATACTGTATTCTACTGGCAGTGTGCCTTTCGATATGTTGGTTTAACTTTAAATGTTCATTCACCATTCCGCATATCGTAGTTTACTTAAACAGCAGTTTTCTTTCAGTTCGGTATTCAATATATTCAACATTCACTTGCTTTCACTCAAATAGCAGTTTTCTTTCAGTTCGGAATTCACTGTACTCAGCATGCAATTGCGTTCACTCAATTAAGTAGTTATTTTTCAGTTTGTTATTCAATATACTTAACTTGCATTCACTCAAATAGCAGTTTCCTTTCAGTTCAGGATTTATTATACTTAGCAATTGCTTGTGCTCGTGGACCATTACTTCTTTGCGGTCCCCTCAGTGCACTCTGGTTTCCCCAGTGTCCTTTGACACATACCGGCTCTTCGTGGCTCCTTTCGGCGGCTTCTGCTGTTCCCGCTCAACTTCTTTGTCACTGGGAAACAGGCTGCCAGTTCGCCGGGTACGTCTTTGCACACACACAGCTTCTATGCTCTGCGCTTCACATGCGGTCAACGCCCCCTCTGGTCCCAGCAGCTTCTGCAGCTCCAGCTGCACCCGGGCTTGGGGGCGGATTGATTTTCGTGCTCCTCTGCTGTACGGATGAAGGCTCCCGGTCCTGCAAAGTTCCTCTGGCAGATCCCCTGGGATTGTTGCCAGCGTCTTGACTATCTCGTCTCTTCCCAACACAGCAGATTCGCTTCTTCTCCTCTTCTCTTCTTCTTCCTGCATGGGTTTGGACTCCACCTTTTATACACTTGTTCATCATTAACAGGCTGCAGGTAAAGGGGTTTAGACTCAGTTGCCTGACCGTGTATGAGCCTATTAGTGTGACATGCCTGATCTTCAGTACTGGATGCCTTCAGGCCCCTGCTCTTCATTCCAGTACTAGAGTGATGTCCACAATAGGAAGTGTGCACTACTCTTAGTTGCCTCTTCCTCTTCCCAGTACTTGGTGGGAAATTATAGGGAAAGATGGGATAAGATTGGCAATGTCCCATAAAGGCTGAGGGAGGGTAGGTCAGTGTTAGAAAAGCAGAGATACCATGTCTCACCTTCAGGTACTCATGCCACAATCCCCAAGGACCTTCCACCCAGTTGATCCTCCCTCGCTTGTCCACCTTCAGGGTTGGGATCCAAAAGCGATGGCCTTTCCCTGGACACCTAAACAGATGATCCCTGGGGAGTAGATGTGAGAGTACCTTCAGGTTTCTCACAGTGTGCTGTGCAATTTGTACGCAGTCAGCGGGTGAACAGCGCACAAGTGTTAATGCGGCTCTGTATGGAGGCACAGTGTTTGCAGGGGTAGAGGAGGGAGTTTGGGGAAAAGAATAACATGCAAGCCAGACAGAAACACATCCATGCTGTTCACGTTTTTCCAGCAGTAAAACCTGAACAACATGGACACATTTTTGTTGTTCTTTTTACTTTCAAATATATAAAATATCCTTACCCAATGCAACTAAATTCGGAAATCCAGTTGCCACTTTCTGCCTCAAAATATCGCTCCGGGGTGTACGCACATTGTGGCATGTTAGATTCAGACCTAACAAAAAGATGCAGTGGCACAATATTTATTAAAGGGATGGTTGCACCCCAATTGCTCGCCCAGCAAATCTGCAGTTTGATTGCCATGTATGCATGCAGCCAGCATCGGCATGACTCATTGCAGCGGATTCTAGAAACCATCCATTTTGCAAGTGATAAACGGCAATTGCAACGCAGAAGTTTCTGGCAGATGACGATTGCGGACATGTTTAGGGTTCCATGTAATAATGTCCCCGCAAAAATGTCTCCTGACAAAAAAGTCGCAGTTTTTTGCGGAGACATTATTACATTGAACATGCGGGGGACACCCCCGCCACCCCCCTGCAACCCACAAATGTTTTTTATTTTTAAAAAAGGGGAGCAGGGGACATACCCGCAACCCATCCCTCTACATAATGTCACCGGGAGGATAGCTCAGCTGCAACGTGTTCGCCTTCGAAGCAAGACGACACGAAGCAACACAGGTTCGATCCCCAGGTCCACGCTTAGACACCTCTGGGTATTTAAGCGCGTTATAAATACGCAACTAAAACAATTATACAACTAACAAACAATTCCTGTAACAGCGCCTCGATGCCTCCGGGCTGTGTGAGCGCTTTAAAAATGCAAATAAATAAGTATATAATGTCACCAATGGCTTTTCCTGGTGACATTATGTATGGGGACATTATTACCTGATACGCATGTTCAGTCCGTTCACTCCACATTTTCCAAACAAGCCCAATAAAGGCTCCGGCTCACTCGTGTCTTCCGGCGCAGTTGTCCACTAACACCAGCATATGTGCGTGCCAAACGGCTCTTTTCAAATCACCTGAACACGTAAACTGAGCTCATTTCAGCATTACTCACCAATAATACCTTTTCACTTAATTCTTGCACACAGCTCATTTTGATTGCTAACCTCTCTTGCAATATTAAATATAATTTCATGTAGCAACAATCCTCCCTTATTCCTGCACCTTGACTTTTTTTGAGTGCTTGGCAAACCAAGAGTGGCCTAATATGAGCCAGGCCTGTGTGTTTCAGATGCTTGGTAGTCGGTGTGCGGTCCTAGGCTGGTTCCCCATTACAAACATGGAAACGTTTCTGGCAAATGAGGGCCCAGTTTGTATACAGTAGACTGTTACCAGTGATATTATCGCTGGTGAAGACATCGAGGGTGACACGATATATTTGTATTAAGGCACTAGAAAGCCTCTGCAGCATATTTTAGGACTGGAGCAATTATATAAACAAACTCCAGTGCTAAATTAGTTGGGGAAGTGATGGATAGTGCAATAAAAAATAATATTGAGTCCTCCTCAATGTTTTCACCAGCAATACTATCACTGAATACCCAATAGACAAGGATGCCACACACTCAAGTGATGAGAAGGCCTCTGAACTGAGATGCCGGCTTTTCTCCTTTAGAAAACATGTTCCTTTTCAGCTTCCATGAAAAAGAAAATGGTCGCCTTGTTTGTGGTTTGTGCTGATGGAGGTTTTCCAGATTATTCACCCATATGTATGATGATCAGACCTGGAAAAGTGGGCAGAAATAATTGGCAGCCCTTCCAGAACATAACTAGTTATGTGGGCACAAAAACACAGTGCTGTCGTTTGTTGATAATGCAAATCGTCCCAAAGTAAGCTTTCCTTATGGGTTTTGCATTGAACCGAATGCAATTGCTCAATTTGGTTTTCTGTCTCGTGTGCTCAAACATGCCGCTGCATCTCTTCCTTCACCCCTTACCCTATCATGCATTTTAATTCTCCTCTCTGATCATGTTGCAGTAGATTCTGGGGTCCCGCGATTACGTTTATACCACTAGTAAGTGAATGGCTTTCGGATTGACTGCTTGTGTAAGGTATTTCCATTTTCCTTTAATCGACTGTCAAACGCCTGAGAGAGGTGTGGGAGAAGAAATCGAGCTAGATCCTGGGAGAGTTATCGATACACGAATTACGTTTCATTTCCTTTCTAAACTCTTAGATGATTTGCCCAAAAGGTTTTTCAGAGGGTGAACCAGCAAGCAACACCAGAGTAGGCTTTGCACGCCACTCGTTTTCCACTGCATTGAGAACACCTTCTCTGGCAGCAAATAGCTTGTAGATTACACATAATTAAGCTATTAGCTGTAGGCCATCTGTGACATTAGGAGCTACTCGTCAACAATGGCACAGCAAGCATGGGCATGTTCTCTTACGGTGTCAATAGTGTAGGAATGTGCTTGCAGAGGGGTACTGGCATATATTGGCAGAGCCAGCATGGACATGTTTTCTTACAGTGGCTTTACTGGCATTATTATGCACAGCCAGCTTCAAAATGGATCAGAATGGTAAGAGGAGGCAACAGACCGAGGCGTTGCCTTTTGATTTCAGTCAGCAAATTAAACGCTCTGTCAGTCGCGTGGTAAGCGGCTCATGCGACGTGACTCATTTCGGCGGTGGCTTGATAAGGAATTTGTTTTGTGGGAATGGAGTTTAATGTGCATGCATCCTGCATACGAGCATCTGGGCGGGCATATGGGATCTCGTACCTTCTTCACTCAATTATCCGTATTCATCTGCCGACTCCTGCTCCCTGAGAGTTACACAAGACACATTTTGCTGACAATAGCACTGCACTACGGGATGCTTGTAACAAGCTGCAATAATCCGCAGGTGGAGAACGGAGGCTTGGGATAACTGTGCTTTCCTAAAATTACGCCATGCCGCTCATTTCCAAAGTGGCCGCCAACATTGGATGCAGTTAGGTGGTTTACAGAGGGCTAGTGTTGGGTGCAGACTTATTGCTTTGTTACCCTCAACCACAGCTTGCTTGCTTTTTATTGATCCTCTCATTGCGCATGGCTTCAATGTTTATTTGCTGAAGTGTTGCACGGCTGATTTATTGAGGCAATTCCTGTCAGATTGTTGGATCTTAACAATCGTCAGCTCCCTGCATACCATTGCTTTTAAGACAAATGTAAATGTCCCGTGCTTCATGACAGTCAGGATACGTTCTATTTGGAAGCTGTTACATTTTTGAAGCGCCTGCCATGTTTTCCATTACTGAACGCTCAAAGTCACTTTGAGGCGCAATCAAAGTGATGTAATTCATGAACTTGAAGCCAAGAGAGCCGCTGGTGATTCTGTACGCCCGCAGCCGTGACGTGAAAGAAACTCTTGGCAACAGTGATAATACATGTGTCTGGCATTTTAGTCGGGCCCTTTAAGGGGATCTTCAACAAAGGGCAAAAACAAAAATGAGAATATGGCTGGTGAATGATATTAGACTGTGGGCTAAACTGATTGCTTTGGTGGGTAACATGTTGGGTTGGGGAACTCATACTGTGTTGTTCATATAAACTGCTAGGCGTGGGTGGAGCTCAATGTTGAATATATACTGTGAGTGAGCCATTCCGGGAGATGGTCTGATATATCACGGGTCGCATAGGTGTTGGAGCACAGTCAATATGGATGTGCAGTTTTCATTGATCTGCTAGGTGGTTACTACCTTATTAAAGGGGCCTAGCTGATGGGCTATGAGGGCTTGTGTAAAGATTAATAGATGGCAAAGTAGCACAGGTAGCAGTGATGTTTGCCACTGCAGGATATGGGGTTTAAGGTGATGTACAGGTGATTAGCTTAATAAACTCAGGTTGGAAATGCTGCCGTGTTTAACAATTAACAGGGGCTGGCGAGGGTAGAGCAGCGGTGAATATTTTTATATTTTATGAATAAAGAACCAGGCGCAGGCTTTGGAGTAATTTCAGTTCAGGAAAGTGCTGTATTTGTACATATTGTGACTCAATATCACCTTGCAAGGGCGCTGGGTGTTGTGTTATGCATATTTTGTATGCGTTTTAGTAGGTTATGTGTGTTTGTCTTTGTCTGTTGTCTTGTGAATGCCTATACGACATATGATCTTCTGCCCCCTCATATGCTGTCTCGAGGTAGGAAAATTGAACCAGGCGGTTGGATCCATTTTGGAGAATGGCACTAGCTTGGTGAACTAAACATCTGTTTGTGGAATGTTAAGTGCCTTAATATTCCTAGGAAGAGGAGGGAAGTTCTGTCTAGATTGAAGAGAGATAATTTTGATATTGCTCTTGTACAGAAGACTCACCTACTGGAAGAATCCAAACACCTCCTTAAAAACACTCTGTATACTAGAGTATTCTTAAACTGTCACCGTACCAAAGCGAGGGGGGTGGGAAAACTATTACGTAAGGTTCAGAATTTGAGCATGGAGAAAGTAGTGATGGATGAGGATGGGAGGGCAATACTGATAGATGCCAAATACAAAGGTAGATTAATCACAATAGGGTCTATTTATGGTCTGTGTGCAGGAGGGAGCGGTTTCTTGACACTTTTGTGAAATGAATGGAGAATACACAGTTCTGGGGAGCGATTTTAATTGTGTTCTTGATGGAAGAATGGATCGTTCTGCCCATTGCAGATGCACAGCGGAGAGCACAAGCAAAGCGTTCAATGAGTTCTTACATAGTCTAGACTTAGTGGATGCTTGGTGATTCATGCACCCCGGGAAGAGAGAATTTTCGTTTTTTTCACCGGTCCATGATTCATATTCAAGGATTGACTATTTCCTGATTTCGGATAGACTTGTTGAAAAGGCCTCTAATGTAGACATTAAGGAAAGAGGTATTTCGGATCACTCCTTGATGACGATGCGACTGAATATGGGAATGGAATGGTCTGGATCTTCTAAGTGGCGCCTGGAAACGTACATATTACAAGAACAGGGAGCGATTGAGTCACTAAAAGAATTTACTCCAATGTAATGGTCTGGGACAGCTTTAAGGCAGCTATTAGGGGGGAGCTGATGAACATCACGGCCCGCATGAGGAAAAAGGTAATGGCTGAGTTTAAGAGCTTGGAGAGTGAGTTGAGGACAGGCCAGAAGAAATAACAAATGACAAGGAGTAGCGAAGATAAGGCTAATGTGGAGAGATTGAGGAAACGCCTTAGACAGGAGATGGACAGCTAGTATGAGAAAGGCATGTTTTTCATGAGACAGAAGTTCTGGGAACAAGGGGACAAGAATGGTAGGTTGTTAGCAAATAGGCTGCATGGTTTAATTGATAACTTCTTTGTCCAGAAAATAGAGGGTGAAGGAGGAGAACATAAGGTTAAGAAGGATGAGATATGTGAAAGTTTCAGGACATTTTACGAATCACTATATAGGGAAGATCCATTCCCAACATCTGAGGATATGGATAGGTTTTTTGATAAAATCACACTGCCAAGGTTGTCTGATGACCAAGCTACAACTATTGATGGTCCCATCACGGGGGAAGAAATACTGACAGCCATCGAACAGCTTAATACAGGTAAATCACCAGGCTTAGATGGTCTTCCGGTTGAGTTCTACCGGGCGCTGGGTCATGTATTGATGCCGTTCTTATATACCCATTACAACTGTTTCATGACTGATGAGGTTGTATGTCCCACGATGAAAAAGGCTTGCGTTGTGGTGACCCCGAAACCAGGCAAAGACCATAAAAAATGTGAAAACTACAGACCAATATCGTTATTAAATGTTGAACTTAAATTATTTACTAGAATAATGACTAATCAGCTTGATAAGTGCATTGGTGATCTGATCAGTCGCTCCCAGGTTGGCTTTATGCAGGGTAGATATAGGTATGACCATGTAAGGACACAAATAGATATAATGGGACTCCCGAAGGAAAAGGTTCAGAATACACTTCTCATTTTTATGGATGCGGAAAAGGCCTCCGATCGGGTCAATTGGGACTTCTTGGACCACACACTTAGGAAAATGGGTTTTGGGACACTTTTATAAGAGTTATCCAAATGCTGAACTCATCTATTAGTGCTAGAGTTTGGGTCAATTGCGTTATGTCGTCTCCATTTCTCCTGACCAGAGGTACCCGACAGGGCTGTCCGTTGTCACCATACCTTTTTAATTTAGCAATAGAACCATTGATTGCATATATAAAACAAGAGCAGAGCCTCCATGGGCTCAAATTTGGGGATAGTGAAGTTAACATCTGGTGTTATGCGGATGACATGACTATCATCTTGTCAAACCCACTGGAAAGGAGCAAGAAGCTTAAATGCATGTTCAAGGAGGTGGGATTATTATCTGGCCACAAGATAAACTGGGAAAAGACAGTGGTTTTTCCTCTAAATATCAGACAACCTAGGAGTGATATGGGTTCTTGGAGTTGTCAGTGGAAGATGGGAGCAATGAAGTATTTAGGAATTCACTTGGTTCGTGACCTGAAAAAGATGGCAGAATATAATATTTCAAAAAGTTTAGAGAAATCCGTAGAGATATATTAAAATGGGGTCGCTTAATGCTGGGACTATGGGCAAAAATGAATGCCATTAAAATGGTTCTTCTACTGAAAGTGCTCTACATTATCCAATCTATCCCCTTGAAATTCACCAAGAAGGTCATCGTTAGTATTGATAAGGTCTTTCAAGAGTTTCTTTGGGGCGAGAGTAACAGACCTGAGATTCCTAGGCATATTTTAGCACACTCTGTGAAGGAAGGGGATTTGGCTACCCCAACCTAATGAATTATTGCACTGGATTTGTTCTAAAAAAAAAAATCAACGTTGTATCTTTCTGAAGTTAGCAAATATGTCCCCTATTGGCAGATTATTGAGAGTGAACAATTCTCGCCTTATGCTCTACGTGACATGTACTCAATGCCAAATTCTACGGTGAGATTACCCACTAAGACTACTACTAGAGGGGCCTTGCAAAGGTTTATGACTGCCAGAGGGGAAAACATCTGGATACACTACAATGCATCTCTATGGCATAATGCAGGGCTAGAAATAGCAAACAAGACTTTATGCTGGCAAAGTTGGATCAGAAAAGGCATATTTAGGATACGCGACATCTGGGAGGGTGGTCATATGATCTTCAAAGGTCTTAGAGAATCTTTCAGGATTGGGGGTAGGGAACGCACACGTTATAGGGTCCTAACATTCCTTTTGACAGAATGGCAGGGAATGCTAGGGGACCCCATGAGAGAGAGACCCTCGATCTGTGAGGTTATCCGTTCTCTCCCATGTACAGTCTCAACATACATGAAACTAATGCTGATAGAAAACTCACATAGGGAAGCATGGGAAAAACTTTGCCAGGCTTGGGTGGAGGAGCTTGGTATGGACAGTCCTAGTGAGGATTGTGAGCGTCTCCTCCGTATAGGTGTACGGTCAAAAATGAATCTAGGGCTCATGTATATTAGACAACGAATTATTTGTAAATTGTATTGGACCCCTGCTCGAATGGCCAAGCAAGGACTGTTGGATAACGATACCTGTTGGGGTTGTGGTCTTAGCGGGGGCACCTTAATCCATATGGTGTGGACATGCTCAAGGGTATCCACCTTTTGGAGTGAAGTCTTGAATAGATTGGACATTATACTGGGAGACTCACTCCCACGCACTTCTTACTCGACAATTTTGTTATCAAACAGAGAGAGAGAGGGGACAAGGCCAAAGTGAGAACAGATTGCATCAATAGGGTATTGGTAATGGCGACTAAACAAATAATAAAAGTCTGGAAATCAAGGAAAAAGCCGAATGTGGATGAGTGGCTGTTAGATGTCGGCACCTTATCTAACTATGAGAAAGTAATGCTAATGAAACAAAAACGAGAGGGGCATTATTTTTGAATTTGGGGTTCTTTTAATGAATTATACATGTGATGCTCATTAACCACATGCATTGTTTTCTGCATGAAATAGTTGGGGTATTATTGTGATTTTTATATGGTGTTCTGTGTTGTTTTTGTTGATGTTCTATTGTTTACTGCAGTTGGATAGCTGACATTTTACTGTGGAATAGAGCTTTGTAGTAGTTTATTAAGGTCTTAATTTTATGAATCTTAAAACTGTTATGTTTGATTGCTTAGCAAATATATGCATCTTACAATTTGAGTGCAAATCCCTGATGTTATGGATATGTTGATGTTACCTTTCTTTTGTATTATTTGTTCTGAAATAATAAATAAAGTGATCAAAATGTCTTCTTACACTGTAAGAATACTGACATATATTTAAGCAATATAACCCTCGGAGGGGGAGCCGTACCGCTAGGGTAATGCCCCTGGGGCTTCCTTAAAGCCCTTGCTTCGCTAGGGCTTCTAACTATGGCCCCGGGGGCATTACCCTACCAGTAATGCCCCCCCTCTCAGGGTTATATTGCCATTAGTAACTCGGAACTAAGAGCAATTTTTCTGGGGGCGTGGCCAAGCAGCCATGTGATAGGACGTGTCTGCTAGTGCGCATGCTGATCCTGCGCCATATGGATGCTAAAATGGGTGTACTCGAGCCAAAAATGTACTCACTGCTGTAGGAAAGCCAGGAGTCGAAGAGGATAGTGTTTCCAGGGAGAGGGGAGAGGTGGCAGTGAGGCTACATGGATGAGTGTGAAGACGGATCCCGACATAGGAAACGGGGGACATTTTCATTTCTTCTAACAAAGGATTGAGCTGGGGACGGACCTACACTGTTGCGCGAGCCGGGAGTTGACTGCAACATTCTGTCGCAGTGGCTGTACAAGCGGGTGAAGTCACAACGTGAAGCCGATGGGATTTCAAAGGCGGACAGAGGCTGAGAAATAAATGGAAACAACCCTGCCGTGTGAATGCACATAATAATGAAATGGCATGTGCATTGCCCTAAAGACGGACAGAGCGCACACTGCATGAGAGGCTCGGCGCACACTCGCAGAGAATCGGAATAGCAGTACAAGAACGGGTGCGGCGGCCGTGGCTTAGAACAAATAACCATCACAGAGGTGAGGCAGAGTCTGGCATAGTGCCGGAGGAGAGAGTAGCAGGTTCAAGCCGAAACGGATGAGGAAGAACCGCCCGGGAAGCCAGGCAGAGAGTTGGAGTCAGGGCTGCATTGCCAACACGCACTGTGGCAAGGCACTTCAGGACGCCGGACTAAGAGCGCTCGAAAAGCTGTAGGAGACTGGGACACAGAGCAGTGTCTATGTGACAGGTACACGGCTCACGGCCGTGTCGGAACGGGGCCTGGGAGACGCACACTGGAGAGGAGCGTATAACAGGGCGGAGAGGGAAGCAGCCGGCACATCGGAAGAGCTGAGCCTCCTGTACTGTGTGCTATGCAGCGATCCAAACAGCACTAATTGTGGATGCAGCGGAGGTGCTAGGGGGCCAAAGTTTGGATGCTATTGATGGCAGAGGCAGGGTAGGCACCCCATGGCCGGAGTCCCAATGGACAGGAATATATCAACTGGGCAGTCCCAGTGATGCTTTGTGGAGGCACTTTGCCACAGGTCAGGCTGAGGTTGGGGGCAGCAAGTGCATGATATAGGGGGCCGGTGGTACAACTATGTACAGTAAGGCGCCAAGACTCGCACCCCACAGAGGAGCGTGCAAGAGAAGCCAGAACTGCACACAGTCATCACCGCTGAGGCTCTGGAGGAAAAACGCCACCACAAACGGTGGAGGCGGAATAAGGGGGCAGAGAGTCCGACACAGTGACCAGCAAGTGTATGCTCAGAGAGAGAAAGAAAGCTAGGGTCACAGTTGGGGGGATATGAAGGAAGGTAACCCCATGGCAGAGTGCTGGGAGCCTCTGCAAGGCCACTAGCCAGGAACAGCTGGCATTTAAACCTCTGGCTAGCAAACCAACACACCGGTCTCAAGGCAGGGACTGAATCAAACAATAGGGGTACTAACAACATTATCTGGGCATGAAAGGCACACACATGCTCAGGATGGTTGCTTTGGACTTTGGGGTTAAACCAGAGCAGAAAATGTCGGTGAGGGGAGGAAAAACCAAGAGCAAGCAGCCCACAATTGATATCTTCACTAAACCACAGCAGTCCCCCACCACCCCAACGCAGGGTACGGCTGCTGCGTCTGCAGCGGTGGCATCGTCAGGCGAGAACAATTTGATCCTAACAGCCATCACGGAAGTGAAGGCCTCATGGGGAATAACGATGGCAGAGCAGAGGACCGCGCTGGAAACGAAGATAGATGCGGTTGGTATAGAGGTCAATCTGCTGAGGCAAGACGTGAGAGCACTTGCGGAGAGAACTAGTGGTCTAGAGAGCGCAGTGAAAATCAACATGGACACTAGCGCAAACAATGCCAAGGAAGTCCACTTACTGAAGCAGCAGGTGGCAAACCTGGAAGACCGAGCAGAAGAAGCCGAGGGGAGAGCGAGACGCAATAACATACGCTTGGTTGCCCTGCCAGAGGGGGAAGAAGGCCAAGACCCCACGGACTACGTGGAGAACATGATTATACAAGAAATAGGAGCAAACAAGCTCTCCCAGGGGTTCACAGTTGAACATGCACACAGGGCCCTGATGAGGAAACGGCAACCCGGAGCCCCCCAAGGGCAATTATAGCAAAGATCCTTAATTACAAGGACAGAGAGAAGATCTTGGAATTCTTCCGGAAAGGAGGGACGGTAACAAGAGCGTCTGCGACCATCACTGCATACCCTGATTACACCATGCTGGTACAGAGACAGCGTTACAGCTATGTGGCGATCAAGAGAAGACTGTGCAGAGCCGGATTTAAATACATGCTTTTGTACCCTGCAAAACTCAAGATTTTTCACAAAGGCAAGGCGCACTTTTTTGACACCCCCGGAGGCAGCGGCGGCATGGCTGGACGCAAATGGCTGTCCGGAACAAGATGTGGAGCGAGGCCGAGATGAACACGATAAGTGATTATATAGCCATGCATGATAAATGGCGGGCAGGGGGGGCCGGGAGTGGAGATAGCAGAAAAGATAACAATGGCAAGGCCAGCAGTCATAGTGATGAGACATTGTAACATGAGACTTTTGAACATGTGGGACTGGAATATAGACAGTGCAATGCAATATGGGCCGCTTGAGGCGCGCTTGACTTGATTAGAAGAAATGAGCAACGGGACGGAGATACCCTACCCCCGAGAATCAGAATAGTAGGACCGCCACTAGTGCGATATCTCCCTGCTGAGCGGCAAGTACGGCAATAGCCGCAAAGGGCTAGATGCAGGGGTGCCTGAGATCCAGGGATGGAGCTGGGCAACAGTTGGGGAAGGGTAGAGGGCATAGGGAGTTGAAGGGTAAGTTGGGGCGGGGAGGGGTTTGGAGTAGGGGGAAGTTGGGGAAAAGTTGGGGAGTGTGTTGGGGTTGGTAAGGGAGGAGGGTGGGGTTAGAATGGTTGGGGGAAGTTTAAGTTGGGGTACGAGCCTACACCCTGAAAAGATGAGACTTGGACTGCACTTGTGGAGGGAAGAGCGGGAACCTAATATGTTATGGGAAACCTTAAAGTAGTTACTTGGAATGTTAGGGGGCTCAATAGCTATTTAAAAAGAAACAAGGTTATGATGTACCTGCGCAGGCAGAAAATAGACATAGCTTTGCTACAAGAGACTCACTTAATGCAAGAAAAGCTGGAGGTGGTCCGAAAGAAGTGGAAGGGGACAGTCGTGGGTGCATCATATTCAGCCTATGCCAGAGGGGTGATTACCTGGGTTGCACCGCATGTCCGATTTCAGTTGCTGCACTCCACGGTCGAGCCAGACGGGAGGATGGTAATAATAAAGGGGTTGGTGGAAAATAAGGAAATATGTATCATAAATACATGTGCCCCGAACCAGGATACAGCGGCATACTTTAGAACTTTATATGGTAAACTCAGCGTGAGCCTCGGGGGGGGAGGTGATTTGGGGAGGAGACTTAAATTGTGTACTAAACCCGAAAATAGTTTGATCTGATACCAAAATAGATAGACCCGCCCCAGCTGCCAGGACATTGCAGTCTCTGTTAGCGGATCTCAGGTTAGAGGATGCATGGAGGTCACACCATCCACAGGATAGACAATATTCGCACTATTCAGCCCCTCAGAACCTACACACTAGACTGGACTATGTGTTTGTCGCACATGAACTAATGACCGAAATAGCGCAGGCAGAATACAAAGCGAGGGTCCTCTCAGACCATTCGCCATTGATACTAGTATGGCAATATCGACCACCGAGAGCGAAGATACCGACATGGCGCCTCCGAGAAGAAGCGTTGAAAGATAATATTTTTAGGGATGACATGAGAGAGGAAATAATAAGCTATTTCGAGATCAATACTGGTAGTGTGTAGACAGCGGGTATGCTCTGGGAAGCCTTTAAAGTAGTAGTGAGAGGGATAGCCATAGCCAAGTCCAAGGGGCTACAAGGAGGGATTTTGGCTGAACTACAAAAAGCGGAAACAGAGCTAGAAAAAGCACTGAAAAGGGGAGGTAACACTAAGGAAGATAATGAAGCAATACTAAGGCTGCAACAGAAATGTGCAGGATACTGGGAAAGGTTGTGCAACCGCAACTATAAAAAATACAGAGAGGCAGCATGCAGGAGGGACACACCAGGGGGAGTCCTGGCATGGTTATACAAAAGCGAGACTCCCAGACCTACAATCAGAATGATAGCGAAAGATGATGGGTGTATAGTATACACTAAAGAGGGAGTTAATCAGGAATTCATAGATTATTACCGTATCCTGTACAGAGCTGCGGAGGACAGCGACAGCAATGAAATAAGGGAAACACTGGAGGATATTGGATTGCCGCAAATTAGCGCAGAAGAGCGAGAAGAGCTAAATGCCCCGATCACTCTAGAGGAATTGGAAGAAGTAGTGAGGCAACTACCCACTAGTAAGACCCCGGGGTCTGACGGACTCCCCGGCAAATTTTAGAAGATGTACAAAAATTAGGTACCCTCCCCCCCCGCTCCTAGAGATGTTAAATGAGGCATAAGAAGTTGGAAGACTACCAGAGTCCCTAAGAGAGGTGATTATCATACCACTCCACAAACCCAATAAACCTGGCTGTGAGTGCGGCTCCTACAGACCCCTGTCGATGTTGAACCAGGACAGTAAAATATTGACGTCGGTCCTGGCAAACAGGATGAGGAGAGTCATTAATAAATTAATACACCCCGACCAGACAGGCTATGTCCCCCAACTGGAACATATCCAACAATCTTAGGCGACTCCACCGAGTCATTTAACATGCAAACGGGGATGCGGGTGAGATGGCAATAGTTTTGTTGGACGCAATAAAGGCCTTTGACTCGGTCAAATGGCCATGGCTGATTGCGCCCCTGACCAATTATGGAATAGGACCGGGGTATCTCAGATGGGCCAAACTATTGTATAGCGAGCCGCTGGCCAGGGTTAAGACAGGAGAGGCGATATCAGAGAGTTGGCAGCTCGGCAGGGGCACTAGGCAGGGATGCCCGTGGTCCCCCATGCTGTACATCTTGGCCTTAGAGCCCCAGGCGATATACGTGAGGCAGCAGTATGACATAATAGGCATTACCATAAAGGGGGAAAAGCATTTAATTTCCTTGTAAGCTGATGATATGTTGGTGTATTTACGCTATCCTGAAGAAAACCCCCAGTATGTCCTGGAAGTGATGGAGCGATTTGCAAAGCTTTCAGGCTTAGCTGTGAACCCCAAAAATTCTTGTGCATTTCCACTGGGCAGATATAAAGGTATCCCGTTAGAACAGTTACCCATCCTGCAGATACCATGGGAGGTCAGCAATTTCCGATATCTGGGAATAGACATATCATACGGTGGAAGCAGAGCATCAACACAACACATGAGAAAGCTATCAAGAATATTGAAAATAGCATGAAGTTCTGGATGCAGCTCCCCCTGGCGATGATGGGACGAGGGGCAATGCTTAAAATGGTGGTCCTGCCGAGACTGTTGCACTATTTTGGGAACATCCCATATTTGACACCTAGGCGATTCTTTGTCAGACTAAACAGCATATGCAGGGAATTCCTTTGGTATGGGACAAGGAACAGAATGGCCCTTTGGAAGCTACACAACTCACACGAAAAAGGGGGTATAAAATTACCAAACTATGAGATGTATTATATAGCAAGTCAACTACAATATGTAGGTAAATGGCTCTCTGAGGAGCCGACCTCGGAATCCAGGCTGTTCTGCTTGGACTGCGCCCCATTCTTCCTAAAAGAAATGATGTGGGTGCCCAGATCGGATATGGAAGGACACCCAAGGATGATGACACTTGGGTGGGAGATATGGCGGAGAACCTGTCAGATAATGGAGAATACATCCCCGTGTTCCCCGCAGGTTCCATTAGTCGCTCTGGCGGGAAAAGACAAGCAACTAAGACTAACGCTTAGGAAGCACTGGGAACCGGTGGGGATAGCAACAATGGGCGACAAGTGGCAAGAGGGGAGTATAAAGGACTTTGAGGAGCTGGTGGAGGAAACGGTGTTACATATGGGGCAGTATATCACATACCATAGGGTGGTGCAGCGAATTAAAGAGACATGGTCCAAAATAGTACTAGCAGATGAACCGGACGCCACTATAGACATAATATATGACATAGCAGAGGGGGTACATGCAATATCTAGAATATATGAGCTGATGATGACCAAAGCGGGGAAGGAAGTGGTACAGCTTAGACGGGATTGGGAAGAGGAAGTGGGTGCCCCAATGAGTGATGGGATGTGGGTGCGTGCTCAAGGATAGCACAAAAAAGTGTCAAGAAATGCTAGATTATAACAGATACAATTATATATAACTCACAGTGCGTATATGACACCCCAAAAGATAGCCAAATTTAACAATGGAGGACAAAAGTCATCCCCCAAATGTGACAAAGAAAACGCCGGAATGGTACACATGTTCTGGTTATGCCCAATAATAGAGAGATTTTGAGGAGAAATAGCACATAGGATGGAAGAAAAAGGGATCAAAATGGTGGTGGACACAGTGCTTGTAGGAGGGTTTCCTAGACCACGTAAACTCAAGCATGTGAGTAAATTGAAAGACCTGGCGTATGTATTAGCAAAGAGAAGAATCGCCATGGGGTGGAAGACATGTCATAGACCAAGAATAGAAGTATGGTGGAAAGATCTACAGAAATGGGCAGAGGCAGAGACTGCATTATGGCAGGAAGCACGCAATGTTGGGGTGGGGGGGGGATGAAGAGGCTGGAACCTTGATAGCTTGGAACAACTAATAGCTGAATTATTTGGGCTCATGATTGATGAAGCAAGTGACCGGGATCAAACAGGAAAGGGATCCCTACTGCAAGACGGAGAAACAGAACATGAGGGAGAGTAGGCTCGGGAGGGTGGGTGGGAACGGGTGAAACAGTGGACACGGATAATGCGATGTGTATTCAAATATTATTACATGCACTGTAAGTTTGGTTTTTGTTGGTTGTTGAAATAAAATCAATAAAAAAAGAGCAATTTTTCTTGTCAAGAAACGGCGCTGCAAACATTTCTCGACTTGAGAAAAAAAGCAAGCCATTAAAACAAATGTAAAAAAAAAAGTCAAAAAACAAAATGGACACCATGGAAAGGGGGAAGGGACTACATGCAGTCCCTTCTCCCTTTCCATGGTGGCAATTCACGGAAAGAACTCCGGGATGCAGCCGTGCTCCTAAGCCAAGCGAGCCAATAAGCTTGCCTTTTGCAAGCTCATTGACCCTCGTTGCGTACTAATGTGGACAAAGGCTTTATGAAAATGATCCTGTATTGTGTTGGTGTCCGGGAATGTATTAGATCTTTTCATGCCTTATCTTACAGACTGACTGAACATTTTATCATTTTATAGCTTAACTATTTTTTTTCAAAACGTGTGCTGTAAAAATGCATCATTTTAACACATTATTTTAACACATTTCTCAGGGGTGGTACTTCCCTCGTCCCCTCGAGCCACCCCTGGTTGGGTAGGGCTCCCTCCAATTTACTTGTTTATGCTTTCGGGAAATATTTACGTCCCCTCTATGGAAAATAAATCACCAGCTGCCACTGAATGTGGCAAGTATTGGACCCCGACACTGACCCTCTGACCCCAGGGCCAGCCTTGGGGGCAGCAGAGCCCTGGGCGAATTGGCGCCCCCCTCTGCCTGCATCCCCCTGGTCAACAGGTGGCAGGGGGGGCTCAGGATGTGCCACTTTTTTTTGTTGACCTCCTCGCTCCGGCACCTCGCAGGGAGTTAACACGGCAATACGGTGCTTAAGCGCCCTATTCCAATGCAAATGCCTGGCTCCCGTGTCAGAGCGAGGAGGTAAGCAAGTAAATAGGGTATTGATGAAAATCATCAGCACCCTATTGTTATTAAATGCGCCCCGCTGCCGCGGTGCATTTAATAACAAAGGGGCACCTGCCGCGCCTTTTCCCACTATGCCAGCTCGGGGGAGCCCTTGAAAGGCTTCCTCGAGCTGGCGTGGCGGGGGCTAATGGCGCCCTGGGGGGGGGCATGGCGCCTCGGACGGTCGCCCGGCCTGCCCTCCCCTAAGGCCAGCTCTGTCTGACCCTGGGGCTTAACATTCACTCTAGGGGGCAATCAGTTCCTCAGAACAGACATATACTGCCTGAGAGGCTTCCAATGTCCTATGAATGGTGTATCTTTTTCAGACTGCCGGATAGTTATCAAGAATTCTCTCCTTGGAAGAGAACAACATGCAGAGCGGATGAAGTCCAGATCTAACACGTATTCCTAGGGAAGCCTGCATTAAGGATCCACACTCTGTGCCGGGCTTTAAAAAGAGCATTAAGGTAAGGTATGCTTAAAATCACCCTTAAGAAGGCCTCTTTTCACTCAGAATGTCAAAATGTGTGGACACCTCAGGATTGGCCTAATGAGTTCCGGTGACACAATGCTCTATGAGAGGTGTCGCTTTTTCCCTTAGCATTGGCCATGCATAATTCGTTTCTACACAGCAACACAATTGCCACATTTCGGCTACTTCTGACACTTTGCTTCAAGAACCGCAAATGGCCTTTTATATGTGTGCCCCCATCCGTCTTTCTCTCCCACTCCACTTCCTGTTGGAAAGCGCATCCTGTGCCCCAGGCCCTGGGCCGTCCAGAGGACGGCACGATAAAGGGCCTGGGAGTTTAGGTGCAGGGTCGGGGGGAACAGTGGGAAAACTGTGGGGAGGGGCGGCCAAATGGCGCCCGCAACACAAAGGGCCCAGGAAACTCAGGGTGAAAGGTGTCAGGCGTAACAGCAGGGTGCCGGGGGGAGGCCCCGGCCCCCAAGGCAGGAACAAAGGGGTTTGGGGGTATAAGTAACCCCAGGAAAAGGAACAAGGCACAAATCAGGTAAGAAGCTCACCTCTCTTGGGTAAGCTCCTAGGGCCTGGAAAAGGGAAAGGGGAAACGTTAACTCTTGCAGGGTTATGTTATTGGCTTTCTCTTGTCGGTCGCAGGTTGTGAAGTGAAGTGTAAGCTGCAGCGCATGTCCTACCTTTGCCCGAACAGCATGGACGGCAGGCGCTGAGGCAGAGAAGAGAGCCGGAGGTCTGCGGCAAGCGAAGGACCAGCCGGCGTGTCGGAGGCCTTGCTGCGGCGCAGTGCAGTGAAGATCCAGCACAGCGCGGTACGAGAAGGCGTTTCGGGAGCAGGAGGCCGGCTGCAAGGGAATCAGCCGGCGTGCCAGAAGGAAGCGTCGTAGAGGCAGTGAAGCAGCCCAGCCGCGGTGAAGACAAGCAGGGCGGGAGCCGGAAGCTTGCAGGCGAGTGGAAGACCGTACCCAGCCCAGCCACGCAGCGTCCATAGAAGCACAGGGAGACGGAGCGGGAACTCCGAAATACAGGCAAGCAGCGAATAGAACGGAGCAGGGAGGAGGGCCCACCAGAACAATTAACAGCCGGGCAAAGACTTGGTGATAATTTTCCCCGGGCCGTTGCCTAGTAACAGCAACGGAGGAGGGGCACGGCTCGGGTTTGCAGAAACACCGAAAGACATTGGCACAACAATAACAATCAAGACCATGGCGCATTAAGGGCGAAGCACTGGGAAGCAGCCGAATTTTCAAAGCTTGGTTAGCAAAAGACAAAACAGCACGGAGAAGGAAGGTTAAACACGGAAAACCACGAGGAAGGAGCGCGAGTTAGCAGTGAGGCTACATAGCACAAACACGCCTTAAAGGGGCAGGAATTTTGTTTTATTTGACAGTCCAATTCATTGGGAACATGGAGCAAAAAGCCAAGGAATCAACAAACAAAGCAGGGCAAAAGGAAAAGAGAGGAAGAAGCAAACTCTACAGAAAGAAAGAATTCAGACAAGAAGGATGACTGAAGAAAGAGCAAGAAGGGCCCAAGAATTCAGCAAATGGGCAAAGAAGGCGGAGGAGTATGGGGCACAATGGGTGCTGGAGGTGATGCAAAAAGAGGAGAGGGCAAAGGCAATGTCACCTTTGCTGTTCATAGAACCCAGCAGCAGCGAAGGAGAAGACAAAGTGCCGCAAGGACAGAAGAGGAGGAGAGAAGAGCCGAGGAGAGCGCATGACCACCCAGAGGCACCCAGGAAGAAGAAGAAGAAAGAGAAAAACAGAGGTACTGTGAATAATGATGTGGGGAATAAAATTGTTGCTATGTTGAAAACTTGTGTCACGGGAACGGGTAAGCTGCCCAGAACCAATGACAGAAGGGGCAGAGGCAATAGGGGACCCAGGGAGGAGAAGGATTATTCTTCATCAGAGGGAGGGAGCAGCGAGGATGAAGAGAGGGATCACCTAAGGGCTTGGGTAAAATGGAGAGGTGTAATGAGCAAGGGGAAGCAAAGAGGGACAGGGGCGGGGGCGGTACCCATAGAAACCCCCGTCTCAGCACCACAGGGGGCACCAGTAGTACCAAATCCAGGGGGGGTACCGCAAGGTACCAACCCACAACCAGTAACACCAGTAGGAGCAACAACGGTACCAGTGGCAGGGTACCCACCGCATGGGGTGGCACCACCATTGGCACCAGCAATATCGAACACAGAGGGAGTACCGCAAGGTACCACTCCACAACCGGTAGCACCAATAGGAATAACACCAGTATCAGGGGCAGCAGCGACAGCCACAACAGACAAGGACCAATCATGACAAAGTATGGCAGACCAACCATGGGGAAGGACGCACAGGGCAGGTCCATGAAAGCAATGGCTTCGTATATAAATGACAAGGTAAAGGAGAAAATATGGAGAAAAGATTTGACATTTCTACACTGCTAGATTGTCAAAAAAGGGGGATGAATGTGGCATTGGAGGACATCAGGGAGGATGAGAAAGGCCTACTGAGGAGAGGAGCAGTAGTAAGAAGTTTTGATAACTGGATGGCAGCCTTTCAGATAATGTCCACCATTATATTGCAGAAATTTCCAGAGGATGGAGTAGCATTGGTTGCATATCAGCAGAGGGAGCTAAAAGTGTACAGGGCATTCGGGGGGGATGCATGGCAGGAATATGACCACGAGTTCAGAAAAGAGATGGACTGTTTTCCAGACATGGGGTGGGATGAAGAAAATTTTAACCTATACATTTTTAACGTATTGAAAGAAAAATGGGAAACCAAGGAAAGGAACTTCCGGAGGGCATCAGAGGAGGCAGTATTGGCAGAATGATTACAGATCAGATTATAAATACAATAACAGAAGATATGAAAATAGCTACGACAGAGCTAAGGATCAAAATTTTCGGAGCAAGCAGTATGGGTCACAGAGAGGGTGGCAGAGCAGCTTGCCACCTACAACGCAGGGAGGCAGCAGCGGGAACAGCGGGACAGGGCGGGCAGAGCCAGGGCAATGTCGAAACTTTGAGAAAGGGGTACCATGCAGCTGGGGCTGGAAGTGCAAATTCAGCCACAAGTGCGAGAAATGCAAAGGTGACCATAGCACCTCCAAATGCACAAGGGCAGCAGGAAGCAGTAACAGAAGCAACGAGAAAAGTAACTAGGTCCTGGGACAGGAAGGGGGCCACACCAGTAAAAATTGAGAGGATGGAAGGGTGGCTCCAATCTTTCCCAGACCAAGAAACTGCACAAGTGATCAGACACGGTTTTAAGGAAGGGTTTAACATTCCATTCAAAGGGCGAGGATCACAGAATATTCCAAAAAACTTAAAATCTGCTATAGACAACAAGGAGATAGTGACCCAAAAAATCCAGAAAGAGATAGAGCTGGGTAGGATTGGGGGCCCTTTTGACATGTTACCATTTAGAGAATTCATATGCTCACCACTAGGGCTAGTGCCAAAGAAGGAGAAGGGAGAATACAGACTAATCCACCACCTATCATACCCACCCGGGGAGTCTGTCAATGACAAAGCGAAGCATCAGTAAACTACTCTGATTTTCAGGAAGCAGTGGAATTGGTCAGAAAGGCAGGAGAAGGGGCATGGATGGCAAAGGCGGACATCAAGTCAGCTTTCCGGCTGTTGCCAGTCAACAGCAAATCGCAGAGATGGCTATGTATGAACTGGGAGGGCAAATACTTAAATCAACAAATGTCTACCTATGGGTTGCGCCATATCATGTGCATACTTCGAGAGGGTAAGCTCATTCATGCAATGGGCGGTCACAAAAGAGATGGGGGAGGCCAGCATAGTACATTATCGCATGATTTTTTGTTCGTAGGGCCCAAGGGATCAAAACTATGCAAAGCGACTCTGGACACATTTGTAGAGATATCAAGTGAATGGGGGTTTCCACTGGCTGGGGAAAAAACAATGGGCCCAACACAGGTTATCCAATTTCTAGGGATAGAAATTGACTCAAGACAAGGGGTATGCAGGATCTCTGAGGACAAAGTAGCAGACCTGCTAGAAGCAATGAAAGAGCTGAAAGGGAGGAACAAGGCTACGGTGAGAGAACTACAAGCATTGGCAGGGAAACTAAACTTTGCAGGAAGAGTCATACCACAAGGGAAAGTATTTCAGAGGAGCATTGAGCTAAGAACAAGAGGGGCCAAGATGGGCCACCACAGAGTCAGGCTAGGAGGAGGAATTAAGAGGGACATAGAAATTTGGACAGAATTCCTGAGGTTTATCAATGGGTCAGTGATATGGCGCATACCGATAAACGAGGAGGGGAAGAGGGTGTTATTCACGGATGCGGCATGTGGTTTTGGTTTTGGCGCAATACTGGGGAGAAGGTGGTGTGCAGAAAAATGGCCTAAAGCATGGCAGGAGGCGGAATGGACAAAGAATATAACGCTATTGGAGCTCTTCCCAATCTGGGTAGCATTGTGCACATGGGGAGAGGAGCTGAACAACAAGGAGCTGACAGTATGGTCAGATAATATGGCGGTAGTGCACGTATTAAACAAGGGGAGCACAACATGTTCAATAGTACTGGAGTTAATGAGAGCGATCACACTGGAATGCCTAAAAATGAATATATGCATAAGGGCGAGGCACATCGCTGGGGAAGCAAATGTGGTGGCTGATGCCTTATCTCGTTTTCAGTGGGGAAAGTTCAGGGAGCTGAGACCGGACGCCGACAAGGAGGAGACGTCCACGCCACGGAAGGCATGGGTACCGCTAAAAGCACTGGAAAGGAAAGAACGGTTGACTACAAGGCCAACTCTAAAGACAAGGGAAAACCACAGGAAAGAGAACGGGTCATAGACAAGCTGACCAGGAACGCCCTAACGTACAAAACGGGTAAACAGTACGAAAAGCATGTAAAAGATGTGTTGGTGGAAGCAGGAGTGCGAGATGTGGGGAAAATTTCAACAGAAAAAATGTGTGAATTTTTGGAAGGGGCATTTGCCAAAGGAAAAAAAAGAAGAGCTGGGCAGCAGCATACTTAGACGCACAAAGGTGGCCGGGGTGGCGGATCAAACGAGCATCCCCAGAATAAAATATGCAATGAAGGGTTGGGCAAAGTTGGAGGGGAGGAAGCCGGACAGCAGAAGGCCACTAAATTTTGGGAAACTAGTAATTTTGCTAAAAGTATTACCTGGGATATAAGGTAGCACATATGAAACGGCTTTCTTCAGGGCATTTGCGCTGGCTTAATATTGGGCATTTAGAATTGGGGAATTGGTGGCGCAGAACACAATAGCAGGAGATGGCCTGGCAAAGAGCGATATTAGCATGGGAACCAAGGGCATGTCCATAATGTTAAGGAAATCCAAGACCGACCAGGCAGGTAAGGGGAGAGCAATAAAACTCAATTGCATCAGAGAGAAGGAACACTGTCCCAGATGCATCACCCAAGAATTCTTAGATATCCGACCGGAGGTCGGCGGGCAACTATTAATACATAGGCATGGCAGCGCACTCAGCAGGTACCAGTTTCAGGCGGTATTGACACAGGGAGTAGCCAAAGCAGGATGGGACCCAGCTGAATTTGGTACACACTCATTCAGGATAGGGGCAGCGACTTGGGCAGGGGGCCTAGGAGCAAAAGGGGTTAAAAAGATTGGGGGTGGAAATCACAATGTTTTAAAAAGTACATAAGAGAGGATCTGATATGAACAATCTATCTCCCCTATCTCCACAGAGACAACCCCCTACAAATCGGCATGGATAGTGGGGCACTCCTTCGTGACACAGGCAGGCAAGTGGAATGAGGAAGTGAAGCAAGGACTTCACTTCAAAATCACATTCACATCCTGGTGGGGCCTCCCGGGGATGCACTGGGAGGACATTCACGACAGGTTGTCGGACCTGATCGGCTCCAGGGACTCCCCCCCTACCCCCTCCGAGTACCTAGTTGTACACCTCGGGGGGAATGATTTGGTCAGCACGAATAGGGGAGAATTATAGAGAAACATTTGCGAATCTCTGCACAACATAGCACACAGCTGGTGGAAGACCAAAATCTTTAGTCTGAAGTAATAGCATGAAGAATTTGGTATGGGGCGCATCGGAGGCAGTCAATCGAAACAGCAAGAAAGAAATTAAATAAAACAGTGGAGAAGTACTGTAAGAGCACAGGGCTCCACTTCATAAAACATGGTCTCTCCCAAAACAACCCAGAAATGTTTCACCAGGACGGGGTGCACCTATCAAACAAGGGAATGGGGGTGTTCTCTGACAACATTTTTAGGGCACTGGAGGAGCAGGGATGCAAATAGAGGTGCTTTTGGGGGGGACCTGAGTGGCCAAGGTGACACCCACTCAGGTGTGGTGGCATGTGCCCAGGAACAGAGGCCCAAGGGTAACAAACACTTGGGAGGAGAAGCCTTGGGCATCTCCAGACTGGACACAATGTGTCCAAAAGCATAACTATGTGATATATGAGTGTATTATGTATTTTCTGCAAGAAAATAAATTGCCTACGGCCTATAATTTTTCCACAAACAAAAATGGTCTGCTACGTTATTTCTCAGGTAGGGGGTCAGGTAACAGGAGCAAAGGGAGCCCACACTACTCAGCCTATGAGTTGCAGCGTCCTAAATATGACAGTGTACAAAAAGGCACGTAAGCTAAACATAGGTAGAAAAGAGGGAAGGTAATTAGAGGAAGGTGGATAGCCACTTGAGATCAGAGCTGCCGGAAAGGTTAAAAACACCTGGACATAATATTGGGCGATGGGATGCAGCTGTGACAGAAGGATGGCAGGGAGAAGAAAATCGACCGAGTTAACAAAAGAGAGGCAGGAGTGGACTAAGGCAGGTGGAAAACGAGCCAGTTAGATTCCAATTTAATAGTTGTTAGTGTCCGTCCGGTTGCCTTAACTCCACAATGTCAAGTAATTTAAAAGTGAAACGATTCTTAGAAATGTTCGGCCTTCAGCATCTTTCTGAAGGAGGGATCATTCAATTGTTGCCTCATGGTTAGATTTCAACTACTCCAGGTTTTGGCCCTCTGTGTACTCTAGGGGTTTTGCTGCTGTGTATTTCTTTGTGAATTATCTTACGTCCACCCCTAAGAGGATCCAAGGACCCCATTTCTCACTCTTCTTGGTCTGGGCTCATGGGACAAAGGAATGGCATTAAATTGGTGGACTCCCACAGGCAACCACACAGAGAAAGCTTAGTAAATCCAGAGACCAGATACATACACAAAGGTCATGTCAGGGTCTCCTGATCTACAATTCCGTAGGTAGCATATCTGTTTGTAGCAGCCTCACACGTTGGATCTGTTGCACGGTAGTGCAATGGCTCCTGCATAAGTCAGGGAAAATGGAAGCCTGGAACATGCCAAAACCTGTGTCAACCTGTACGGTGCACAAATTCAGCCACCTTGTAAGCCTAAAAATATAAAACAGTAGAAAGTTTAGAATGCACTGATGGATTCTTGCAACTAGCGGAAGCAATATTTAATTGTCCAAGTCAAGGCTGATCCAGTCTTTTTAACTCGCAATAGCATTGTAGATACTAGAAAGCAACATGAAGAGAGCCAAGGTGCTAGGACTGACAGAACGTCACACTAGGCAATGGTAACCTCCAGGTTCTGCAGAACGCCATCAGGTACCTGATGCTTCCAGAGTGGTGGAAGAACAAAGCCCCTCTGACCATCGTGACCAGATAGGGAAATGCCTGGAATAGAGAAAAGTCTCCGATAACGTGACAAAGTCCACGTAAGAATTGACCCAGAACTTGTATTTAAAAAAATGTGCACTTAATAAGATTATAGCATATGAAAACTCAGCTGGTAACACAACCAGGAAAACTTTGATGCGAATGACGCATCAGTCGTACTGGTGCTTCATAGGTGGCAAACATGTGTCTCATTAGAGCAGAGGGTCCCAACTCCAGCCAGGCCTGTGAAGTATATAAGCTGTACACTTGTTATTCCAGCTAAGAAGATAGACGTATGAAAATAAACCCTGGTCTTGACAAAAAGCAGTGGACAGTTTAATCTTTAAACTTTGCATGTGGTCGTGCTAATCCTTATAAAAGTGCAAATATGCTTTCAGATAAATGTACTTCTGTTTAGCATTAAAAAAAGCTGTCAAAACAAAAACCAAGCTATATGCAGACGCAATAGTCATTTACAGTCATTGATCTTGACAATGCCTCCAATAATTGACAACAGGTGCCAAATCTCACCGTGTGAAACGTGGTGTGAATCAGTGAAGCCCATGTGGTGAAGTCCCGTGCCATTATCGGGGACTAGGGGCTCAAGGAGTCCCAAGGGCCGGGTGCCACGATCTGCTAAGTAGGGCCCAGAGGAGGAATAAGAAGACTCCTTCTGACCGCACGCCCACACCCCTCCCAACCCCCCAGCCTGGCAATACCATAGAAAGGGATCACCATATTTATTATCAACATGATTCCTCTGGGTTTTTTCCATTGCCTGTGGGAGTCCCCCTGGATCAGTCTTGTAATAGTGGCAAGGGAAGTATTATCAGTCTCCCCGTTTACATGCAAGGGGAACTAGGTCCTGGAAATCCCCTGTCCTAAGAACGGAAGACCCAGCCATAGGACAAAGCTCACTGTCTATATTAACAATTCCACAACAAGAAATGCAGCATGAACAACGCAAAATTCTCCAAGTGCTCTTACTCTCCAGGCGCCTGTCATCCAGTTTTGTTAACCCGTGATGTAACAAAAATAAGTTTACATCCCAAAACCTAACAGGGTAAGGTATTGTTTATCAAGGTGAACTATATATATATATATATACATATATATATATATTCTATAAGGGATTAGTACAATCATTGGGCAAGCCATAACTGGTGGCCCCTCCTCGGATCACCTCTATGTGTTGCAAATACAAAGTTACAGGCTAGCGGAAGGTGATTGGCCAGTGCAACCTAGAGTAAGCTTAGCGTGGAAGGTGATTAGGGATTGGGCAGAAAGGGTCTTTTCAGCCTTGGGAGCTTTAAACAGTTACCAGGCCAAGGGCAACTATTCAAGATAGTGCGAACAACCCCGAAGGTGTTGCATATTTCTAATAAGTTACCATCTCCTAGGCCTTGAGACAGAACATTCGGCTTTGAACCTATATTACTTTTGTATCCTACTGCCTTTGGTTCGATGGGAACAGACACCTAATTCTGGCTCAAATGAATAGGCTCTGTCTTGTAGGTTCAGGTCACGTGTGTGTGACCACAAAATGGATTTCTGTTGCTTGCAATTATGAGGATTTTTTCGACTTGTGTTCCCTGCAGGTATCCTATATCTTCTGTTAACTTGAAACTTTCCTTCTCTGTGTCCTTGGCGAGGCTGTGCACAGTGTCCGTGCTGGAAGCCCAGTCCGCATGCTTCAGCAGGATCATCCTGTCAGCCTTTCTCTGTGTTGAGTTATTCCTGTTTTTCCCCCATTCACTCCAATGTCCATATGGCTTCCATCTTTATTTGTATGGCCATCCATGTTAGTTGCAGTTAAGCATCAGCAAGCAGTTCACATGTATTCTCATGCGGCTTGCGGTTTTCACGTAGGAAAAAATATACTTGTGTCAGTACTTTATGTGAGTCATAAGCATATTCTTTGTGCCAATCAGCAATAGAGCTAAACATCTGCGTAACTTCGTGCAGAGATGTCTATGTGCTTCATGTCTAGCGTATCCATGTAATGATGTCAATCGTGACAGCATCAGTGTTCTTCGAAGTTGCAGTCAGTGAACTTGTTCAATTGATGGCAGCTGTATCTCTTTGATGTTATCATCCGGGTATGGTCTGAACGGTTGTCTGAGTTAGTAGCGCTTCTCAAACCTGCGATACATCAGTGATGGGGAGGCAGGGCCCAGAAGCGATGTATATCTCTCGTTTCTCTGTCACCGGGCTGAGAGTGGGATGGGTGTAACAAGAGCCATGTTTAGGTCTCTCTCTTCAATCCCCCATCTGGTCAACAAGTCAACCACACTTCCTTGACAACCTTCTCTATTGACACGCGACCTTGGGATCCATAATTTTGCCACTCCTCTCTGCTGTCCATGGTACCTCACCTGCTTGTCTAAGTTCCAGGTCATATAACAGCAATCTCCACGAGGTTTGCATCACACCCATCTTCCCCAATAGTTGTGTGGATCCGGGGGAAAAGGAGAATCTTGTATTTGGCGAGAACAGGGCACTGCTTCAGGTGTGATTGCAACACCACGAGAGTATGTGTCTTTCCATCAGCTTTCATCTCCACGCGCAGTAATATTTTCATCCCTATCATCTTTTCAGTAGTCTTCCTGCACTGCGTTGTAGCTACTCTATTGATGCAGAAGACAAATAATACTAGGACTAAGGCTGCTATTAGCACTTTCAGTCCACTAGCCATCCATGATGGTATTCAAGAAAAGATCTATGTCAGCCAATCTTCATTGTCCTCTATTGGGTTTGTCACTGCCTCCATTTTTGCATGTAGGTCTGATCATTGGATGATTGCCTCTGTTAGTGTCCCATTCTCTCTGTCGTGGGAAGGCACACGCGTACAGCAAGATGGCCCTATCTCGGTGCAAACGCCTCCTTCCATAGCTGTGAGAAGATCCAGATCATATCTGTTCTGTAAGGTCATCAATCTGACAGCTCTCAACTCTTCTTTGATAGCGTTAAACCCCTTGATGGTCAAGTTTATAGTATGCAACCGTTCCTCTATGGGGATCTGGAGCCACTTGGCATTCACATTGGCCTGAACTCCTGGAATGACTGACATATAGAACATCATTGTCCTGCTGAATAATCTGTGTTCAGGTGGTATCGCATCAAGTGCATATTCCATTTTTGTCAAAAACAACAGAAAATAGTGTCTCAAAAGTAATTTTTATTTTCAAATTAAATTGTCAGTGGGGGCAGTAAAAAAAAGACAATGGATCCATTCAGACAGATGTGTAAATAATACTATTCATATATTAATAATATATGGAAAAACCATATTATAAAAATATAATTCTACAAAGACACATAATTCATACCTCAAAATTCATCCACAAATTACAAAAATCAAATATAGTACAAAGGACATAAATTGTGCAAATATGGATAATTGTGCACATTATTTTTGCCTATTATCCTTTTGCTGCAAAAGCAACCACAATATATATACATTAACCTCAGATTGCTCAATGTTTATCCTGATACATATACATTATACCCAAAATCACCATATGTACAGATTCAAACTGTAATCTTTAAAGTGCAAATCCATCACTCTGAACAGTTGGCTACTAGAAGTAGTTAAGAGGAACAATAAGAACTCTCCTAGAAAGCTCCTCGTTGCTTAATGTAGATCTTCACTTTTTCTAGTTTTGATGGAAAATCAATCTAGATCAATATTAGAACTGATGTCCATCTTCTTCAGGACCTGACTGTATCAGTGGATGATCCCTATTATGTTTCTAATTCTCAATACAAAAAACACATAAAATACATGTATACTGTTAAAAACCTTCTACACAACGGTAGGTCCAACATCAATTGTACTATATCACAATTCCCTTCCATGTACAAAGAAAACATTTAACATTATGAACTGGGGTGTCCAACCCAGCCTTTTAAGATGAGGTAGCAATACTTTGAGATGGATGGAGATGCAGAATATACTCAAACATCAATAATCAAACTGACTCAGGAAGTTGGCAAAGTGTGTCTGTTTTAATATCTGTTATCTAAAACAGGGAGTTACAATGAACATCAACGAATTTGCTCCATCTTCACACTCCATGCACTTCATAAAATAAACTTTAATAGTAAAACCTTCTCATCATTGACGTCAATTTACGTTGCAAACTACAAACACCTACTTGGTAAGGTGATAGGCTTACAAGGAACATCTAGGTATACGTTCCATACTTGTCAGGGAAGGTGATTGGGTCCCTAACATCAGGTGGGGCTACTAAGCCCTCTTCTAGTGCACGTTTCTACGAATGTCATCAAATACACAATGTACCATTGGTTATACAAACTAAAGGGCTCTCTATTACGTGGCTCTTTATAATTGGTTGGTACCCTTGTACCCCGCTGTAATATTCCACACACGTAAGCAGCACACAGGCTGCCACCCAGATGCTGGTGGGCTGGTCATAACCATAGCTTCCCATCACACCAACTAGTCTGTCATCTATCATCACTCTTTCAGCCTGCTAGTCAAATAAGGCTTTGAACTTGTCCTTGGAAATGTTCTCTGTACTGGAGAATACGAGGGAGTATAGGCATAATCTGTCTTCTTGGTTTCGATACAGCTCGTCTTAGTGTCCATTTTAATCTGACCACGTGACTGTAGACCACATTTGAGTCTTGCTGCATTTAAAATACTATTAAATGATGAACCTCTGACGTCTTCAATGTTCTTGCTCCTCACCTAAGACAGGAGTATGTTCTTTTCACACATTCTGTAACCATTGCGCAAACAGTCAGGCCCACAGTGGCTTTGACCTCCTGGTCCTGGCCCAACCAAGCCTTTCTTTGATTCACCTCCATGGTTAAGTATTCAATTTCTAACTGCAACACACTGAAAAGCCTTGCTGTTCGCTGGATCCAGCTCTGCTAAAGTACGTTGTGGAATCATCCATAGTCCTTACATTTCCTATGTATATACGTTGGCACATCGCCACAATCTATTCACTACGTAGCCATCCTTTAAGAATACTTTGTCTACTTGTATTACTGCATCTGTACAATTGCAAAATTACTTGATATCTTCTTCATTATTTCTGTAGCATAAACATATTCATGTTGACCTAGAAATGTTTCTCATCTTTAACACCTCCTCTTTGGAGCATATAGAATATGTATGTTCTCTCATCTCTGCATCTCTTCTGGGTGCGTCAGCTTTGCTTTTTCGTGACCAAAAAAAAGAAAAATCTTATTATTATCTTTTAACGTTATTTTTTGCTCAGTTTTCACACTTCCTCTGGGATTTCATTCAAATTGCCATCATATTGTCATGTATGCATGTATGGCTTTCTCAACGGGAATCTTACTTCCAGGATTCTCTTTGGTATAGGTATTTTCACTGGTACTGCACGTCACACTCTGGCTCCCAACACATAGGCAGCATGGGGGAGGAGCTTTGGGTGGGAATACTTGGCTCCACCTCTACACTACCCCCCCCCTCTGGGCGCTTCATCAACCACTCTCTCATCAACCTTCACATCAAGACATCCTTGTCTGAAGAAATGCTTCTTTGGGACCCATGTCTTTAAGACTCCTTTCAGGCATCCTGCGGATTTCACATGCTCATCAGTACTCCAGGACATGAGCATACATTGTCCACTTGGACTGCAGTAAATCCATTTCCCTACATACTTCTTGTGGTTCTTTGGGTACAGGAACTTCGTTCCCTCAGGTGCATGAATGCTGACCGTCACATAGTCTTGGATTTCTTCATCTGTCAGCTCTTTGATGTTCCATCCTGATTCAACATCAATCATGATCTTCATTCCTACAGCTTTCTTTGCAGTCTTCTTGCATTGTGAGATTATTATCCTGATCACACAAAATCCAAGCAATACCATCACTATCAAGGCTCCAAGGAACTTGAATATATCTGCCATCCATTGTGGAACCCATGATAATATGGCTCCAAACCAACTGTCATCAGCAATGTCTTCCACTGCGCCCATCATCTGGACGTGCAACTTCATCAACATCAAAATGGCATCTGTCAAGTTGCCATTCTCATCATCATGAGAAGGTATGAACGTGCAACATAATTCTCCAATTTAGGCACAAACACCTCCTTTAATGGCTGTGATGATGTCCAGGACGTATCTGTTCTGAAGAGTCATCAGTCGTATGGCTCTCAGCTCTTCCTTAATAGCATTGGAGCCCTTTATAGTAGTGTTGATCGCCTGTAAAAGCTCCCATCTGGTAATTTGTAACCACTTAGTATTTGCATCTGTCTGGATCCTGGACATGAAGACTATCATGAATATCAAAGTCTTACTAAACAATCTGTGTTCATACGGGATTGAGTCAACGTCTTCTATTGACTTAGCTGAGAAATAGTGCTCGCTCTTCATTCGATTCATGAGTTCGGCAGATCTCTGTTTCCTCAGGTAAGAATCTGCTTTCGGGAACTCGCCAATGTTGAGGTCCCTTTTAGGAATCACCAATGCTGGAACATGAACGTTTACTACAGAACATAGTCCTCCTCAATCCTTGGGCAGCTTCATGTAAACTCTGGATCCACAAACTCAGTAGTGATCCATTATCACGGCTGTTCCGATGCTCAGTCCTGTCACATCAAAGACTTGACCACAATTCTGATTCTCTCCAAGTTTTCTTGTGCCATTATTTCTGAAACACAGCTTTGCACTTTCCAGATGCACTATCTGCAAGGGCCCTCCTTTATCTTCAACTCATGTCAGTAGATTAGCAAGCCTCAGCCATAATGGCTTCCATCCATTCTCTACAATGTCAATAGTCGGTTTGTAGCTTCCAATTGCTATCCACGCTCTGCAGATAACCACTCCTTTTTCCCATCCATCTGGAGAAAGTACTGATCCCCAAATCTGCATTTGGCCACTGTTCTTCCATCTTCAGATTTCTTCTGTTGATTTTCCTGGACTCTCAAGCCTTCTGTTCACTTCCCATCTGATTCCAGCCCATTTCACTCCTGGCTGTTCATATCTTATCACATGATTTCTGGTGTGGGCTCTTGCACTTGTCTTTGTGTCGTGCACATAATCGTCTTCATCTGGATCTGTCCATTCTGTTAGCCATTCTAGAAAGACTGTTCGACCCATGAACTGACCTCTTGTGCAGCAGAGTGCAATATGAGATAGGCAGTGTGCTGTCTGAACATCTATCTTTATGGCTATGTCTAGCTTCGATTTCCACATACTATAAGGCAGGAGTGCACATACATAGCATTCCTCCTTGAGGTTTGTTTGCCTACCTCTTTCATATGCTGATACCACATGTTGTTCCCCAAATGTGCTGTGCTGTCTAGATAATCATTCAATTCATGACCATCCTCCCTTGTACTTCTCTTAGGTCTCCTTCTTGCCTCATGATCTTCTATAATCATCTCATGATGCATAATTCCTCCTCAATGGGGGAATTCTAGGGACATTTGTCAGTGCAAACAGTGTTTTTACATGTGCTACTGGTGTAGGTACATTCACATAAGGTCTCTTCCTATTGGCATAATACGAAGGTATCAAAGAATCATGACAAACTTGCAAAGCCGACCTTCCCCCAAAGGGAAGGCTAGACCTATCTGTCACAGGACTTCAATCAAGAAATAAAAGGCCATTCCCAGCAGTTTGTGCGCATCCTCGTCAGACAGGACCATATGTACTTTCTGTACTATACTCAGGTAGCTGAAGTATTTGCTCTATGATAGCTGACAGCAATCTTCTCACGAATGGACCATTTTAGGAAGTTGCAAAAACATGTGAACGTCAGTAGTTCTCCCAACCAATGAAGGATATGCACGAATAATGAAAAGGAAAACAGCATGAATGATCCAATGAACGTTGCCATTAGGCACCACAATGGGCACCTCCAAAGACAAACTCAGTCAGAAAGGAATAGGGGAACTGCTCCCTCTTCCAATCATCAAAGATAAACGTTAGGTCTGGCATTTCTTTTCCTTTCAAGACTTCAATATGTCTCAGTCCAATGTCAGCAAGCTCCTGTGGCTCAAGAACAATAGCTTTTTCACTCCTTGCTTAGCAGCTACAAAGAGTGTCTCGAATGAACCATAGTCCAATTAACTCTTTATCTATCTACTGGACAGTCTCCTTCCTCGTCATAGATGTAGTCTGCATATGCTGAACAACTTCTCTGTGAATTGCTTCTGAATGGGGTGAGGGTGAAGCGGCCTCTGCAGTGTAGACTTTCACGTCGCTGAAGAATATCCAAGCCCGTCTTCTTAGCACCTTCATTGCTGATGAAGTGACGTCCTTGACGTCCTGTACAATGAAAGGACCATTAAACCTGGGCTGATGCCATTTGCGGACAAAGCTCCTGATCAGAATTTGATCTCTGGGAAACACAAACAATCTTGGTAATAATAGTTCACTTGATCCGGTTGCTGTATGGTCTTCATCTGTGTTCTGAGACTGACATCCCCTCCGCTTGAGTTGATATGAAATGACAGAGATAATTGTAGTCATACATATTAAGTAGGCCCATAGCTCATCTCCTAATAATTCTGCTGTTGTCTGGGCATCACTTCTAGTCCTTGATGGGGGCGTGAGAGGCGTTCTCATTCGCCTCCTCATTACTAGTTCGTGAGGTGATGGTCAGAGCCTGGTTGATTCCTCAATGCATATAATGCAGGAGGTAGGAAATGCAGCCATCCTTTTTTCAAAGTTAACTTGAACTTGGCTATCCTTTCCTTGAGCAGACCGTTGAGTCTCCCACATATCCCATTCGCTTGCGGGTGATAAGCTGAGGAAAACGTTTACTTTATACTAAGCAATAAGCTAATTTGTTTGAATCGGGCACATATCCTGAATTAAATGCCACAACCCCCCCTTCGATTTTTTTACAGGATACACTGCGGTATTGCATGGTGACTCTAACGTCACTAAAATGCCTTCATCCATCATGGCGGACATTGTTTTAAAAATACCGTTGTCTGCCTCTCGAGACATGGGATACTGTCATGCTCGAGGTAAAATTGCTCCTGGCTTCAGTTTAATCTTGACTTCTCCAACTCCCTTCAATAGGCCTACGTCACAGGGGCCTGTAGTCCATAAAGAAAATGGCACTTTTGCCATGTCTTTATCAAAAAATGCAGGACGCTGTCTCACTATCGTCATTCTTTGTGGAACCTCGCGTCTTTCTGCCCTAACCCAATATGTAATGCTCATTTTGAACACTACTTCGTAATCGGAGGGGTCATCTTTAAATATGTCCTCATCAGTTACGTCAGTTAATCTGTAACCCTCTCCAATAGCAATCACTGTACTCCATGATCTGCCTTCATCATCAAATCCTATAACCATAGCCAAGACCCCTCTCACCACATCTGCTTGTAACTCTAAGGGAAACATCTGTCCCACCTCTTCATCCATGGGAACCTTAGGCCTAAAGAGAAACTCATCAGGTATTCTCATAGTCTTACCTGCTAAACCAGGAAGCCATGTAAACAATATGCATACCCCATAATGAAATACTTCTGGCTCCAACGGTACCCCTCGTATGGCCATTTGTCCTGTAAATGCCATAATGAATCTGCTCAAATTTAAATAATGTATTCCTAGCGTTGAACACACTATGGCTTCATCAGTAAACAAAATCGTCCTATTCAACTTCATCATTAAATCTCGACCCAGTATATTAACTAGTGTTTGTTTTGAATACAACAATGGAACCGACATATTGCATTCTCCTATAGAGAAGGGCAATTCTTTAGTAAAAGGAACCCTACTTGTAGCTCCTGCGAAACATTGAGCATTCATGGCATTACCTGATTATATGCATTTCCCCTCCCACATGCGAGTTGCACCTGTGTCTACCAAAAAAGAAAAAGATTTGCCTCCTATCGTGATGTCAACCCTCGGTCCCTCTTGAGGATTTGGCGTTACTGATAGTACTGAACACATCAAGTCACCCAGTGAGCTGTCCTATTGTGAGTACATACTTATTCCTGTGCCTGTGAAAGGATTCCCACCCTCAACAGTGACACCCCCTATCACAGGAGTCAATAACTGTACTGTGTTTGTGCTCTGCTGTATTTGCATGGGTGCGTGCTGTGACTGCCCTTGTGGCGGATTCAATGGTGCTTGCTGTGGTTGCAAAGCCTGTTGTATTCTCTGCGCTTGTGCTTGATACACTGTTTGATCAAGGACAAACCCATCCCTATTTTGCGAGCTATATGCAGGCAGATAAGCAGTCCCCTGTCTTGAAAACGGCCGATTCTGCAGATACCCATGGCTCCCACAGGTTCGTGCTATATATCGTATCATTCCACATGTCCAAAATACAGGAGGAAGTCTTCTAATTTGTCCCCCATGCATGCCTTTATTATCATTCTGCATAGGCTGAAACCCACCTTGGTTACTCTGGAAGTTCCCTTGATTATTCTGAAAGCCTCCTATTCCACGGAAGTTTCCTTATTCACCTGCAGCATACCTACTGTTTGTTGCAATCCTGACCCTTCTCCACTAGTTTACATTGCCCCTTCTATAGCATACTTCAATAGCTTATTCTGTATCAACTTAGCCTCCTCAAGCTTCCTACCATCTTCTTTCTTTTAATTTTTCTCCTGCAACAGTCTGCAATGATGTGCAACGGTGAGCTGTATTTCCGGCCATGGTTTTGCCTCCATACCCACCAGCTTCTTGAGCTGTCTCTGCGCCTTGTCTGGCAGCCCTTGACATAATATATGATAGAATACAGGTATAGATATTCCCCACGGCTCCTGCGTTTCCAAGCTCCACTGCTCTTGGAAATTCTGAAAGTAAATCAATGGATCCTCCCCTTCCTTCATTTTACGTGCCATTATGGCACCCATATCCAACATATCAGGATACTGTACTCAAAGCGCTTTCCAGACTGCCGCCCTACAATTATTAAACGGTGCTCCATCATGAGCAGTGTTCTGGGCAGTGACACCTGTGTGTCCTGCTCTTGACCAAATGTCATCAGTTCTCTCCCCAAGTATAGCTGCTAGAAGACCTTTAATGTCCCCTATAGCCAGCGTATTTCCTCCTGTCATTTTCTCTAATTCATATATCCATTTTTTGGCACCCGACGTCAGACTCGGGAGTTTACACCTTCAATTATCCTTATCCGTTTGGGGCCATGGTATATACTGTGCTCTGACCACTCCTTTTTCTAACAAGGCAAGATCCCAAAATCGCATTCATCCCCCATCGCCTACCTGTCCACAGCAGGGACAATGGTTCCGCACCGTCTTCTTCCTGGTAATGAGCTTTGTCTGCTCACATAAGGTGGCGAGTTCCCCCCCCCCCCCTCACACTATGGGATCGTCCTTTAGGTTGATCTGGCCAGGCCAAGGGCTCTGGCGTCCTCGATTTAGGTAGGTCCAGATCTGACCCTCTCACTTCCCTGTCTGTCGGAGAACACCACTCAGGATAACATGCATTAGCTCCCTCCTCCCCTCCTCACAGAAGCTTTCTCTGTCCTCGTGTGACATATCCTGTCCCCCAACTAGTGGGACTTCCCTCTTTCTCATCTCTATTCAGAGTCAGCTTGTCCAAAGACAAGGCTTGAAGCTCTAGGCTGAACAAACCTCCCTGCTTGCCCTGCGACTGCGCACCTTCAAATCAATCGTTTTTACCCTTATTTATTGATTCACTTTTGGTCCTCATTTCATGATAAAACTTATCGATTTTCTCTCCAATGCTTTTTATATCAACATCGTCCTGTAGATTTACTCTAGACAGACCTGGCATTGGTTCATGTGTCGGGAAGAATTCTTCTATGTCCTCCCATGCTACTACTGGATTAGGTTCCATCAACTCTTTCTCTATGCGATCAATGTCGCGTGCCCTTTGCCTTCTCTTGAGTTCTATTTCTTTGTCAAACCCTCTTAGTTTCCTTGCTTCTTCCCTTTCCCTTTCCTCTTCCTGTATTTTCACCACTCTTCTCTCATTTGCTCTACGCACTTCATCTCTGCGTCTTTTGTATCCTTTTATCTCTTAACTTCTGTTCTTCCTCTCTTTTCTTTCTTGCCGTTCTTCGATTGCCCTTTGTCTATTATCATACTTCCTTTGCTCCTCTGCTCTTTCCTGTTTTTTCAACTTTTCATCTTGATACAACTGTTTCCGCCTTTGTCTACTCTTTGTTTTGGCTTTGTCTTCTTTCAATCGTTTCTCTTTTTCTTTATCTTCCTTATCCTGTTCATGCTTATCTTCCTTTTGTCTTACTTCCTCAACGCTCTTTCCATTACGTTTGAGCAATATTCGAAAGCCCATCCATTTGTTCTGTAGAAGCGCTACCTCATCAGCTTTATCTGTCTCTCCTTTCCATCTTTTTATTTCTCTCTATATGTCTAGAGACATACCTGGTCGATCACTTATCTCCTTGTCCTGTGGGACTTTAGGAATCACATCTCTTTCTGGTGTTGAAAAGAGGGAGTGAAGTACCCTCACCTCAAGCATCGCGCCTATGTTGCCTATATGCTGGGACCCAGAATGTGAAATACGTGCAGTGCCAGTGAAGATACCAATACCAAGGAGAATCCTGAAAGCAAGGTTCCCATTGAGAAAGCCATACCTGTATACACAACAATATGATGGCCATTTCAATGAAATACCAAAATAAGTGTGAAAAGTGAGCAAAAGAGCAGATTGGTGATGTCACGCGAGGCAAGACTGACGCACCCAGAAGAGATGCAGAAACAAGAGAACATAGATATTCTATAGGCATCAAGAAAGCATCAAAGATGAGTAACATTTTGGGATCGAGATGAAGATGTTTATGTTACGAACATGATGAAGATATCAAGTCATTTCACACGTATACAGATGTAAAGAAATGCAAGCAGACAAAGGATTCTTAAGGCTAGCTATGTAGTGAATGGATTGCGGCATGCTCCAACATATCTATATATAACAGTGAGTGAACTATAGACGATTCCACTATGCATTTTAGCAGGGCTGGACCAGAAAAAGGAAGGCTTTTCCAGTATGTCACTGCTGAAAAGCAATCGAATTACAGAAGTGAATCAAAGGAGGACGAGGCTGGACCAGCCCCAAGAAGCCAAGGCCGCTCTGGGCCGGAATGATCAGACAGTAGCTACAAACGTCTGAAAGAACAAACTTCTGTTCAGAAGACGGGCACGAAAACAATGAAGACATCAGAGGTTCATTGAATAATAGTATTTTAAATACACCAGAGCTCAAAACCATGGTCTTCAGTCACGTGGATGGCTGAAAATTGACAATTGTGGCCAGCTACACCTACGCAAGGAGACGGAGCATGCTATACTCCCTCTTATTCTCCAGAGCAGCAAACATTTCCAAGGCCAATTTCAAAGCCCTAATTGATGTGCAGACCGCAAGTCGTGATGATATATGTCATGCTAGTTGGTGAGAAGCTATAGTCAAGACCAACACACCAGCACCTGCAGACCAGCCTGTGTACTGCTGACGTATGTGGAAAAGTACTGACGGATGCAAGGGTGCCAACCAATTATAGAGGGCCATGTAGTAAAGAGCCCTATAGTTTGTATAACCAATGAGACGTTCTGTATTTGATGACGTTCATAGTAACCTGTTTGAGGGGAGGGCTTAGTTGCCCCACCTGATGTTAGAGACCCTATCACTCTCTTAGACAAGTAAGGAATTTATACCTATAGGTTCCCCTTAGACCCAATCACTTTCTCCAATAGGTTTTTGTAGTTTTACTATATAAGATTGTTTTTTTATATAATGTGTTTTGAGAGAGCGAAAAGATTGAATGAATTGTCAATGTTCATTGAAACTCCCTGTTTTACAAATAAAACAGCTTTAAATTTGCTAACTTCCGGAGTTAGTCTGATTATTGATGTTTGAGTATCTTCTGCATCCACATCCATCTCAAGGTATTGCTACCTCGTCTGTAAGGGCTGGGTCGAGAACCCCGGTTCAGAGTCTTTTCGGGACTCTCATCGCTGCTACATGCACGTCACTTATATGTTGGGTTGCTACACCCCGTCACTGCTTTAAGCTCTCTTAAAGGGTATAATTCTTCATCTTTCGTACTACCGCCATTTACATCAGGCGCGGTAGGTCGAGCAGAAGGCTCTTCACCCCCCTCTTTACACTAGTTAAGCATTCAGTCCTCAGGAGGCGGGTCTTCCTGTTCCTCCTGGTGCATCTTCCAAAGCTCTAAGCTATCTAACCTCTTTTGTAACTTTTTTCCCTGTGTATGCTGCATGCAAATATGTCATCATATGTTACAAAACTGCCTTAGACAGCGATCCCACTTGTGGCCATGGCATGAACATTTTATCTGCCGTACCGTTAACTCATTCTGCACTGTACTGCTTAAGCTTGGGTGCGTGTTTCGGCAACTGTCTGCACAAGTGTATAAGCAGAATAATATCCTCCATCATGACTCAGTCACAATCGACTGTCACAACTTAACATTATTTCACACAAAGAAATGCTTTCCAGAAAAATAATACTAAATGAGCGTGCACCAATCGTCGCAGCTCCAAGCCTCTATCACGTTTACTTCAATCTACCAATTCACTGAACATTATCAGTTGACTATATAAATAAATAATTAAATTTCAAATCACAATGTTTCCACCACAGTCTATTTCTTCCTTGTTTTCAATATTTCATTTCTTTGCCACATACACCATACACAATATACAAACTGACAGACTGGCCGGCCCACATATATTTCCGTCAACGCTCCTTGTGACCATTCCTGCCCCAATAATGACTCTGATGGAGTATGAACTGTCTTCTTTAATGATCCTTGATCGTTCGTAGCCTAGTTACGTCCACTTGGACTATAGGACAAGTTCCTTCTAAACGTCCTTGATGTAGGATACTGGGTTTATCATATAGATTGCTCCTCATCTATATACCTTAAACTACGACGCTCCTCGTTTTATACCCCAAAATTAAAATACCCCCAATCAACCAACCCTCCATTACTCCATCCCCGTTATCACTCTTCCCCACTCAGTGCACATTCAGTTTGCCACCTCACCCAGTCTACTCCTCATTTGCGTTTTCTCGGGATCGCCTCCTCCTGAACCAGCCTCAACCTCCTCCTCAACCAGCCGATTCAAACTTCGGTTCGCTCAGCTTCTTGTAGAAGTCAGGAGGGTATCCCACCTGTATTGCATGTTTTTTTTAACTAGTGGCTGCTATATAAAAGGAGCTTCACATTCCTCCAGCTAAATGGCGGAGGACATCTAATATTTCCGGGAGCCCAAAGCTTACTAGTTCGATGGATTTTTAACCATCAGCTCTGCTACCACGTGAACTGGGGTGTCCAACCCAGCCCTTTAAGACGAGGTAGCAATACTTTGAGATGGATGGAGATGCAGAATATACTCAAACATCAATAATCAAACTGACTCAGGAAGTTGACAAAGTGCGTCTGTTTTAATATCAATTATCTAAAACAGGGAGTTACAACGAACATCAACGAATTCGCTCAATCTTCACACTCAATGCACATCATAAAAAAACAACTTTTATAGTAAAAACTTGTCATTATTGATGTCAATCTGCATTGCAAACTACAAAAACCTACTTGGGAAGGTGATAGACTTCAGGGAACATCTAAGTTCCATACTTGTCAGGGAAGGTGATCGGGTCTCTAACATCAGGTGGGGCAACTAAGCTCTCCTCTAGTGCAGGTTTCTACAAACATCAAATACACAACGTCCCATTAGTTATACAAACTATAGGGCTCTCTATTATGTGGCCCTTTGTAATTGGTTGGCACGCTTGTACCCCTCTGTCATATTCTACACACGTAAGCAGCACGCAGGCTGGCACCCAGGTGCTGGTGGGCTGGTCATAACCATAGCTTCCCACCAATTAGCCTGTCATCTATCATCACTATTGCAGCCTGCTAGTCAATTAAGGCTTTGAACTTGGCCTTGGAAACTTCTCTGTACTGGAGAATATGAGGGAGTATAGGCATACTCTGTCTTCTTGGTTTTGATACAGCTCGTCCTAGTGCCTATTTTCATCTGACCGTGTGACTGTAGACCACGTTTTCATTCTTGCTGCATTTAAATTATTATGAAATAATGAACCTCTGACGTCTTCAATGTTCTCGCTCCTCACCTAAGAGAGGAGTTTGTTCTTTTCACACGTTCTATAACCATTGCACAAACATTCAGGCCCACTGTGTCCTTGACTTCCTGGTCCTAGGCCAACCAAGCCTTTCTTTGATTCACCTCCATGGTTAAGTTTTCAATTTCTAACTGAGACACACTGAAAAGCCTTTCTGCTCACTGGATCCAGCTCTGCTTAAGTACGTTGTGGCCTCATCCATAGTCCTTACATTTCCTATGTATATATGTTGGCGCATCACCGCAATCTATTCACTACGTAGCCAGCCTTTAAGAATACATTGTCTACTTGCGTTACTGCATCTGTACAATTGTAAAATGACTTGATATCTTCTTCATTATTTCTGTAGCATGAACATCTTCATCTCGAGCCCAAAATGTTGCTCATCTTTAACACCTCCTCTTTAGAGCCTATAGAATATATGTTCTCTTGTCTCTGCATCTCTTGAGTGCATCAGCTCTGCTTTGTCGTGACGTCACCAATCTTCTCTTTTGCTCAGTTTTCACACTTCCTCCGGGATTTCATTCAAATGGCCATCATATTATCGTGTATGCATGTATAACTTTCTCAATGGGAATCTTACTTCCAGGATTCTCTTTGGTAGAGGTATTTTCACTGGTGCTGCATGTGTCTCACACTCTGGCTCCCACCATGTAGGCAGCATGGAGGAGCAGCTTTGGGTGGGGGTAATTGGCTCCACCTCTACAATTAACTCTCACTTAATTTCCTGACAGGGAAACTCCACCATTTTCATTAGATTTGCAGATAACCATATCCTGCAACAACATAATGAACAATTAGGGTTGATGGCCTACAATTATCATCAATGGTGCTCACAATGCATGCACTCCTCAATCAAGCAAAGACGAACCACACCTACCTAAACCGCATACAAAGTTCTTATTTTTTGTTTTTGTTTTAAACTCTTTGTTTTTTACAGCACATAACAACCAACAACACCAACAAACATCACACTACAACCGGCACTACATGTTGGATTCCGCACTATGTCATCCATCTTCTTGGTGCGCTGGCTTGGCTTCCTCCATGTCTGTCCTCAATATTCTACCTCTTATTGTCCATATCCTCTGGATCAGGCCTCATCCGGTTTGCCCATTGCCTCTGGCTTCCCTCCCTGCTGAGAATCCCTCTCCCACTTTGCCACCGGCTGGTCAGTCTTCCACTGGCCCCCCGGGGTCTGCTGTATGGTGCCCTTCAGTGCTTCCAAACAGATCTTGTATGAGGGAGTTCCATACAAGTATCTTGGCCCCACTTTCTGCCTCCCCCCCTCTGCATCGCTCTGGTCCACACGGACGTTTCAGCTATCGTCCATTTCTTGAAATCAGCCCACCACAGTTCTATTTACGGCCCGGTACTTGTGTTCCATGCCATTGCAATGCGGTGCTTCTCCAGCATACACATTACCCTCCATCCAATATGTTTTACTTTTTGCCATGTAGGATGACTTTTGTAGAAGTTGTTGAGATGGAAGTAGAAGTGCTGTGAAGTCATCCTGACAAAGATACCTACGGTAAAGAGAGAAATAATAACTGTTAACCAAGAACTGTGTTTAACTAACATTTGCAGAAGCTGTCTTTCCATTACATTGTGATCATTCTTCTTGGACAACTGGAAGTTGTGGAAAAGCATTGTGGCTAGGAATAATATTGATGCTGTTGTGGTTAAGTGGAGAGTCTAATCACCAAGAGGAGAAGCTTTGCTGCTGCTGCAACTTTGGTTAACAAACCTTTAGCCTGACATTGAACCCACAGGAACTTAATTGAGACTGCTGCCTACATGGATTTACTTGTTTCTTTTTGTTGAACATTGAAGATGAATTTACCTTGAATCCTGGGGAAGGGAGCTCACCCACTTTACTAAAAGGTAATCAAGAAACTGTGAATATAATTGCTGATGTCATTTGAATTGCCATATATTTTGGGATAGTGAGGCGTTTAATAACTTATAATTTAATATAAGGCAAATTTCGAACAATCAACAAGTTGTCTGCCTCACATTGCTGACCCCTCACAGGGAGGATCCTGTTTCTATTGAAGTTGGCCCATCCCTGTATACAGTCCATATTAAAATAATTTGAACTTTGAGTATCTGGTACTGGAGTACTGCTTGGTCCCAAATATCCAATCTGTGACATGTAGCAAGCGAGAAATAGTTTCTGCAAATGTACACCCATACATGAGGCTGCTTACCTGGCCAAAGCAAAGAAGCAGACTCAGCGTGGCAGCCAGCATGTTGCCTGAACCGCCCATATGAGACACAGTAGGAGCGGGGAATGCAGAACCCCCCCACCTCCAAATGACAGCTGAAGGATGGAAATAATCTAAGATGGTGGTTACCACTCAAATGGGCTTGCTACCCACTGCCACACACAATGCCTGGCAAGCATTAGCAAAACTGATATTTTGTTCACTACTATGGGCCTTACTACGGGTTCGGCAGTAATCCTGCGGGTGCTTCCGGCGGGTTGCCGCTGGACTCAACACTTTACCAGCACCCAAGTTCCCAGTGCCACCGGGACATTACAAGTCCTCGTGGATCGGGAGGTCAGGAGCCAGCAAATGTTAATCCCCAATCCCATGGAGCCCCATAGGACTTGATGGGAGTGGGGAAACGGAAGCACTGGCACAGCTGCCAACGGTGCCGATGCTTCTGTGAAAACTCTGCAGGTGGGTGCTCCCGCCCGTATACTTGTAGTGTGGCGTTCTAAAATGGGTGCCGGTACGTTGCTACCAGCACTCTTCATTCCGGACAGCCACACTCATAATGAGCCCTATTAAATGCTCCAATCCCCATGTGAACACAATAAAAGGGAAGATATAGATACGTGTCTTCCAGGAAGGCGCCAACCCATTATAACACCTGTGGGCTTTCAGAGAGCATTGTGGCTGACTGGAGGAGACTACTGAGGAGCAGAAAATACAGATAGGTACTGCTGCCAGTGATGATGCCAATGTGGTTATTAATTTAGAACCTTGTTGCATCAACATGTAATCAAACTCTTATTCAATGCAATGGTAATTGTGTCCATGAAAAATCATACAGACCATTAGAGTGTACTCACTGGAACATAAATATTGATTTATTAACATTTTAAAGGCACAGCATTGTTGATTGTGGCTCATTGAAAAACATAAAAAGTTCAGATACAATACAAATTAATTCTGTGTAGTGGGCATAATTACAGTGCAAAAGTATATAGTGATTACTTGAAGGAACAAGACAGTGAGAGAGACCGAGTGATAATGGTGTGTAAAACCAAAGCAAAAGATAAAGGTTTACAGAGAATTAAAGAAGATGAGGAGAAATATTCTAAATATACGAAATTCCACGAAATGTTGTTACACAAAGTTGATTGATCAAAAGATTCGCGGATTGTTCCCTTAATTTCAGAAACAATGTCTTTAATTTCTGCAAAGAAACAACAGTTATGGCTAACTAGGCAATTAAGTCTAATAATACTGCCAGTGGGAGCGAGAGATGAAACAAAAATGATTAATCAAAAATGTTGCAGTTGTATTTAGACTGTTGGAAGCTAAGTTGCTTCTATTTTCTTTTTTGAATACGTGTCCTTCCTTGGTTTTAGAGAGAATTTGGAAGGGGACATGAAAGGGGTCTGCCTATGCTACAGGGGGGAATCTAATATCCGAAAGAGAGATGTTGATCAAAGGATTAAACTTTGTCGGACCCCCAATACAAATCACATTCCAGCGGCATGTAGGTGTTGGAAGGCACCTTCATCAGGGCGTAGCTGTAAAGACCCTGATGGATATATATAAGGAACATGGACCTCCATAGGGAAAGTTTACCATGGAACACATATGCTCCAATTCTTGGGTGCTGGGTAGAAGAGAAGTTCTGCTAGCAGGGAGAGGCTCAGGCAGGCATGGCAGCCCAATTGTTGTGTACTGCGTGATGGTGGCAGGTAGCTCCACATGGATAGCAAAGTAAAATGGTGCACTGTGCCATTTTACAGGAGGGGCAGAGAGAGCAAAGAATGCCTCAGAGTGCTTACCCCTAGTATCAAAGTGGGGTAATCAAGAAGTACGAGCAAGTATGACTTGCCTATAGGAGACCAGCGACGTGGGGAAATGGAGGCTCACAGTTGAGTGTAGTCCAGGAACCAGGCGTTATCGTGAAATACAAATGTCACTTGCAGCGAGTTCTGGATAGAGAGAAGGCAAGAAAGAGGGCCGATGAGCACTGTCCATAATTATAGATAATGCCCCCTATGTGCCCATGCGTAACTGAGGGGACTGTAGACACAGGAAAGCGTGGAACGCCTATCAGCAAAAGCCATGCTTGCAGGGTCAATGGATCACAGTGATGGCGTGTTGTGAAGTGCTCGTCTGAAGTGGCTAGGTCCTGCGGGTCCCGGTCGCGTGTTAGATCCGATTGCAATGCCACGTATGGTGAAAAGCCTGTATACGTAAAAGGGGCAAGGAGAAGAATTTGCGTATGCGGGAGCAAACTGGTATGTCGCGCAGGCGTTGCTAGGGCAACCCATACCTTGGCTTGCTGGAAGTGGGTGTGGCTCTACAGGCCAATGGGAAGCTGAGAATGCAAGGGCCAGCTAGTGTGAGTCTGCAGTCTGGGAAAGTAAAATGGTAACTGCAAAAGGAACATCTGGACGGCGTTAGTGTGCCCTCGCAATGATCGTACTGGGGTGGCTATGGGGAGAAATACTAGTAGCCACTAAGTAAAAATGCTTGCGAAGGAGTTGCCAAGTGGAAGAAGAATCCTGGTGTAAAAATGCAAGTAAATAAATGGCGTTGCTGGCCAAGTAAGGGGAACGGGCTGGAAGCAGACGCCAATGTACTGTCTGTAAATATCCCTGTGTCTAAATAAATATAGAAATGCTGTCATTGCGCAGGTGGAGGGCAATGTCCTGACCTATAGCCGAGGCTTGAAAAGGCAATGGTGGCTTCGAAGTGGATAAAATAAGCTTACTCAATTTGAAGGTCCAGAAAATAGGGGAGTATTGTGGAGGGCCGAATATGAAGATCGTCCTAAACGTGTGGTAAATCTTCCTATGTAGGGGGGGTGGGGGGGAGGGGTAAAATAGTTTGTTGAGATCGCCGCTAACTCAAGTCTATGAATCCACCTGCATTCCAAGTCTAGAAGGCGTCCCTGTATGTTGGGACCCCCCTTCACTTTTTCCAATACCCACCAAACCAGATCATCAGGTGTGTGGCGAGCTTCCATATAGTGATCCACTAATGGGGTAGTCAGATTTTTGCAACAGATTCTAGATCTGTGTTACGATATCCGTGTGTTGACGCTTCTCATTGTTTGGCCCACATATCGAAGGCCACAGGGCCATTTAATGCAGTAGACCACCTGGTTGGACTTACAATTAGTCATGTCTTTGAGGGTCCAAGTTCTGGTGCCAATTTGGAATGTTTGCATGTTTCTGGTAGATTTGTATGGCACGCACATACCACACGGATAGTGACCCTTTATGGTACATAAATTCCAGATGCCCGCTCTGGGAGCCTCTTTAATGTACTCTGAGTGGACCAGATATTCCTGTAAATTGCGTGACCGTTTCAATGCAAAGGAGGTACCGGTGCATCTGGTAAGTTTAGCCATGCCAGCAGCCAATATTTATGTAAAATCTTTTTAATTTCAAAAGTCTGGGGACCACGTGTGATGACATGTTAATCGATCGTCCTGTTCCTCATGTCTTGACTCTTGTGAATTGAGTAGTGTTCCCCTGTCCGTAAATCGGTCTCTTTTGATAGAATTAGCCAGTAGTTTTTTCGGCTTCCCCCAATAGCAGAGTCTCTTATCTAGGGAGGAGGCATGTTCGTAGAAGTCATCAAACGATGTGCAGTTCCTGCCCAATCTCAGAAATCGCCCATAGGGTAAATTTTCTTTGATGTGTGGGGTGATTGCTGGAGAAATGTAGACGGGTGTTCTGGTCTGTAGGCTTCCGATACAAACTGCATTGCAGTTTTCCGTCCTGCTGGCTGATCTTCAGAACCAGAAAGTGGATGGTTTAATTTGTCATATTCCATGGTGAGTTGGATGTCGTCGTTACATGTGTTTAACCAGGTAAAGAAGGTCTTAAGATCCTCTTCGCTGCCTTCCCAGATGCAAATCATGTTGTTGATATACCTGCGCCAACATTTCACATGTGGCAGCTAAGGGTTCTGTATGTTGAAGATGTCATTTTTCTCATATGTTGCCATATAGAGGACCGCCAGGCTGGGCGCAAAAGCTGCCCCCATGGCAGTTCCCTTTGTTTGAAGATAAAATTGGTTTTCGAAAACAAAAAGGTTTTTGTAAAGAGCTAATGTCATCATGAGCTCGACTATAAAGGTGGGAGGGACGCTAGACTGAAGATTTGTCTCAGTTAAATGCTCGTAGATTCATTCAATAGCTGCCAGTTGCGGAATGCTGGTATAAAGGGATTTTATATCCATAGTTACCAGATATTATATTGCGTCATGGGAGTACAATCATGGGATTAAAATCTAGATTCTCGATTATTTGGATTATGTGGGTAGTATCCCTGAGGTATGAGTCAGTCATGATGCTTTAAAAAGGCATCCACAAATGTGCAAATGGGCTCCAAGATTGAACCACACCATGACACAATCAGCCTTTAGGCAGCGCGTACATGCACAGTGTCCTGCCTTGGGATGTCTTGAGGAAAACAGCTTATTTGTCGGAAATCCACTGCCGCTCATGAGCAAAGGAAATGACACAAAATTGGTAGGGTCCTTCCTGAGGGTGCTGTAACTCTCTCTGTCATCAAGCAATGACATGACCATGCCCTTGTATTGATTGGTAGACATAATAACAATGCCGCCCCCTTTGTCGGCTTGCTCGATTACTAAATCATGATTTTCAGACAATTACTTCAAAGCTTCTCTTTCTTCTATCGCAATATTGTGATGTAGATGGACTCTCCTATTCTTTATTTTATTTATATAATTTAAGATGCATCTCTCAAATGTCAGTAGATCGCTAGGAATTTGGTTGTCAAGGGGAGAGAAGGAGGACTTAGGGTGCAGCTATGTGTATGGTTCCATTTCTCTTTCTTCCTGGTCTTTGAAGAATGTACGTAGACCAACTGTGCACAGAAACCGACAGATTTCCAACTCAGTGTTATACCAGCCGGCTTTTGTTGTTGGCACAAATTAGAGTCCTTTCGAGAGGATGGAAATCTGAGCTGGAGTGAGTTCTACCTGGGCTAGATTGAATATTGGTAAGTCAATATGTTCGCTAGTTATTGGAATTGTCTCCTCCGGTATTGTGGTTGTCTGGTATAAGAGGGGTGGGCCCTATCCTGCCCCCTGCCCGACTGCCTAAAAAAGGAGGGGATGGTTGGTGGTCAAATTGGATGAACAGGAAAGATCTTGGGTTGTACTCTGAGCCGTCGTCTGAGGAAGAATTACTACTGGATCCTGAACACGTTACCCACTTCCTTCTATTACCTGTTTTCTGTGATGCTGAGGATCCTTGTTTATTCAGGAAATGTATGTAATCATCTGTTGTATAAGGATAGATTACTTCAGTTTTAAATTCTTTAATGTCCTTTTGCAATTTATTAGTCACCTGGTCAAGGTGTTGGATTTAAAGATTTCAAATTGCATTATTTCTTGCAATTGATCTCCTGCGTTTGTAACCAGTATATTAGTGCTGATTCTTTCGTCTTCTTCATCTAATGCTTTTTGAATTCCTGCACTGATTCGTTGTGCTGTCGTGATGTCAAGGACCATAAAGACCCTGCTGCACTTCTTTGGTATGAAGCTGAAGTTGGTAGTGTATTCTTTATCATTTAGAAACAGGCAGGGTTCATTGCGAACTACTAGTCCAGCTGGTATTATGCTCGCATTGAGGTATTCCCAAAGGAAGTGGCCATGTAATTCAGTGCAAAAGCACTTCTTCAGTTTAAGTAAATTGTCACCTGTGTTAGTTGAGGTCGCTGGTTTGGTTAGGGCCTGTGAGATCAAATAATGATGGGCCTTGTATGAGTTCCTTCATCTGTTGTTCAGTGTAACTGGGTGTGGTATTCTCTGCCATGGTATGCTCCGAGTCCGCCCACACACAGCAGAGCATCAAAGTCCATCACAAATGGATTATGTGGTTGGAGTCTGCCAGGGGGCCAGGGGGGTGTTAATCTAATGTGTAGCAGACGGGGTAGTCAATTCTTTTCTCACCCGCTCTGCATAGAGTCCTCAACTCAAATAAACAACCGAGACTGTTGCTTAATATTAAACAAACGACAAATGAGAGCCCTGAGGAGCAGAAGCCAGGAGAAGTAGCAGACAAAGAAGAGAGAGAGTTGGAAGGGGGAAAGTGCAGAAGGGTCGCAAGGGGAGGACTAGAAGTGATGAGAGAAGTGGAGGAAGGTCCCTGGAGGGGATGGTGTAGAGGAGAGCAATGGAGGGCGCTGCCAGGAGGAGTTTGAGGGAGAGATGGAAGGACTCTAGAAGGATCTCAGGCAGGGACTCAGGGAGAAGAAGAGAAAGTGGAAATGTCCCTGGCAGATGCGAGAAACAAAGAGTAAGTATGGAGAAACTCGGGGGAGGCAAGATGTGTCTATGGAAACCAACAAGTAAAGGTGGAAAGGACGTGTTCGTGGAGGAAGGGAGGCACACAAGGAAGTTGTAGGTATGAGTAAGCAATAGAGCTTCAAAGAAGTAGGAGAGGAAGATTGAGGCATTCAAAGACTGGGAGAGAGAGGAGTTGGAAGATAGTTTACAGGAAGAGAAAATATATTGCAATTATCTTAGGAACGAGAACGCTGTGAGGCAGGTAGAAGTTAGCCGGTGGGGGCTTTTTGGGGCAGAAGGATAGGTCACTAGTAGGAGGTGGTGGTGAGCTGAAAGAGCCTTAGCTGGTCAAAGTCCCTCTGCCCTTTGCAGAGGGGCCAGTGTAGGAAATCCCATACCGCTACACCAGCCCTGCCTGGCCCAGAAGAGAAGCCCCAGTCCAATGGGGGCATTGAAGGCTTTCTGTGCACTTAAATTGCTGGACCACCGTGAACCTCTGAGAGGGTTTCCCCACTGAAAGGGCAAGAGGCAGGTGACAAACATTCTGGCGACAGAGTGCCAAGAAAGAAGTGCAGGGAATGTGAGTGACTTAATTACATAAACCGATAATGGAGCAGAGCCCCAGGGAGGGGGGTGGGCTGAGAACTAAGTGATCGAGGAGATGCAATCCTACTGTTTTGCTACACTGTGCTTTTGCTGCCATTTTCACTGCCTCAGTCCTTGCAAATTCCACATTAAACACGGATATGTTTTATGTACCTGTTAGTCTGTTCTGTTGGTCCAACTCCACTTCAAGACACCTATGTTGTGCTCCTGGTGAGCAAAAATGTAGCCTGAATATACCTCAAATACATGTATGTGTATCTCCACTTGTGTAATGTGTAATGCACACCTCAAACAATGCTGCAGCTCTGCCAATTTTCAGCACATTTGGTGCCTTCAATGATTCATCACAAAAGGTGCCTGAATGTCGAATTTCACCAAAATTGGTGCAATTTTAGAAAGATTGCGAGAAAATGAAAAAGAGGACTCAACAAAAACAATTGATTGTAATGTTTCATGATGTAGTCATTCGCATAGAAAGTGACTTTAGAAATACATTTGAAACACGAGCAAATCACTTACAGCTACAAACATGAGAAGTGTCCAAAAGCCTCAAGTTGTATACATCTGTAACCAGTTCAGCTAAAGACTAGCACCTTTAGGCTTGCCCCTCACTGTAGGTGGGTCAGTGTCTTTTCACTCTCTTTAGCACTGGACTTTAATCCAGGGTCACGTCAAGTGAATGAAATCTTTTCTAAGTCCCAAAATCCTGATTTTACTTCCAGGTAAAATGCAGAACTAGAATGGTGTGACTTTCAGCCTCGGACTCAGTCGCCCCACTTAACACAAAGTACTGTGTGAGAAAAGCAGAACAACTGTCTGTAAAAGTACATGCAGCAGAATTTTAAGGTGAAACAAAAACCTAATTTCTTTTGTCCTCTATTTAATAATAATAGACAAAACATATGTGCACTACTGTTACCCAATTCAAATGGTATTGCTTTTATTAACCTCACTAAGGCTGGGAGAGGCATCACAACCATGCCAGGGTACAAACCTTTTACACCACAAGCTGCATGAAGATGTTTGTAGCCGGCGCATTAGCCTCCCTGAGGTAACTCCCCAGCTCCAAATGTGGCAGATGAACAAAAAGATTGCCCAATGTTTCTACTCTCAAGAGCCTAGTCTTCTAGGCGAGCAGGATTGAGTTGTGCCTAAATCGTGGTGGGCTCTGCTCCGTCACTTTGCAATGGAGGCATTGTGATCCCAACCCACTCCATGTGAGCTACTAAATGAGCAGTACAGACTCAGGTAATCGATGGCAATGAGCAAATGAGGTTAAAGTCTTCAGCATTAAGAAGAGTACAGTACAGAAGACGGGAAAATAGGCTGAGCCCGGCAGTCCTCAAGCCACAACTAGGAGGAAGAGCTTGTTTTTGTCACTGCGGGAGGACACCACATCAGTGTGATGGGGGAAGGAAGGGCATGGCTATGGCCACCAAGTGTGCCTCCTCATGGCAAGCTCTGGTTATCCCGATTCCTGTAGGCCAAGTACAACATGGCAGGAAACAAGGATGGGTTCAATTAGAAGTCCATGCATATTAGCAGGGTCAGTAGGAGTGTAACGATGCAAAATACTCCATCCGCCCACTTCAATGCTGAACCCTCATGTCTTTCATCCACCCCACTGGACCAAGTCCATTCTCTTTGTGGTGCCGCAATCTGTCCTGCACCAGAAGAAAAGCATGGCAAGCAAAGAGAAGGTTGAGTGGCCCTTGAGATGTCTTCAGGAGACAATCTGTCGCTGCATGAATTCTGCAAGCTCCTTCCTTTTGAGGACTCTTGGCATCTGAAGACGGTCATACACAGCTTCGGAGCCGATGAAGTAGCGGAGTTGCGCGAAGGCCCCAGACTGAACAAGGTGGACTCCGGCATGTCCAATGCTCCCTCTAAGCCGGAGCGCCTTGTACATGGGGATGTCTTCCTGGAGGCACTGGTCCAGCTGCAGGAGTGAGAAAAAGACAAGTAAATTAAAAGATTTTCCGCTCTGGGGTGGACAAGACAATGTGGAGAATTAAAGTAAATTACCAGACGGCAGGGCTGCAGCAGATTCAGATACAAGTCAGATTCAGCCCTGCCAAGCAGGCCCCTTCACAGCCCTACTAATTAATCTACTTAGATCAACCCGCTTCTTGCAGATGTATGTTTATAGTCAAAACAAATTGCAAACAATTAGGGCACCTCCAAACCCGGCCTTGGATTCTCACGGAAGTCTCATGCAAAATTGTTAAGACACTACAATTGGAGGGTGGCTTGCGGTCGGAGGTGGGACCTAGAAGTTCTGTAGGGAATACTTCGTTTCAAGGCAGTGGCAAGACTGATTTGCATATGGGTGGACCCCTACTATTATACCATAGAGCAGATTAAAAAATAATAGGATTGAATGCTATGGAGACAAAGTGCAAGTGGCAAGAAAGCAGTGGGTGCAAATAATGGAATGCTGAGCAGGGTAAGTGCAAATTGGTTGGATGCAGTGGATACACATAATGGAATGTTGTGCAGAGTAAGTGCAGATGGGTATGAAACAGTGGATACAAATAATGGAATGCTGTGTAGGGTAAGTGCAAATGGGTTGGATGCAGTGGATACAAATAATGGAATGCTGTGCAGGGTACGTGCAGTTGGTAGGAAACAGTGGATACAAGTAATGGAATGCTGTGCAGGGTATGTGCAGTTGGGTAGGATGCAGTGGATACACATAATGGAATGTTGTGCAGGGTAAGTGCAAATTGGTTGGATGCAGTGGATACACATAATGGAATGCTGTGCAGGGTAAGTGCAGTTGGGTAGGAAACAGTGGATACAAGTAATGGAATGCTGTTCAGAGTAACAATTGGGTAAAAACAATAAAGCATTTCCTTCCACCTCGTTTTGCTTTTGCAAATAGTCATATTCACATTGTTAGTAGGTGTTGCTGTGGATATAGAATGGGCAATGCATGAGAATCTAAACAGATTCACAAGCCGCAGAATCTGTATTACTAACCCAATGCCGGCTGCATTCTGCGGAACACTACTCAACGGCCAATAATGATTCAGTATAATTCCCCCTTTCCCATCACCTCCTCCTCTTTTATATCCAAAGACCAAGGTCTCATCACACCCTGGCAGGGTCACAATGTGGCACTTTTCGGAGAAGGTCAAGCGCCGTAAGACAACTACAGTGGAGATGGGTGCAGTATAAATACTTAATAACATAACATAAGTGTCCAAGGGGAAAATGAAGCACAATCTGAACAGTGAATGCTCATCCTTGTCTGAATGCTAGCACTTCTGGTTTTCTCCTCACTGTACTCGATGACTGCATTATGGATAGATTCTACTTGTATCAACGTAGAGTGCCACATCGATACTATTGGCTTCATTTGTGGTTTTTGTATACACTTCAAGTGTAACGTGAGATTATTATTCATGAGAAATGGTAACCTGCAAAGCTAGGACATTGTCTCATACTGTGATCATTGCGACAGAACACCACACTGTAACATGTTCAACTGAAAGTTTGATTGCGTTGAGACAATTGGTTTCACCAATGAGAGAGCGCGCTTCGCAGGGACATGCTATCAGTCTGAGATTCACGGATTGAATCCATGATTAGCATGGTTCTCATAAAGTTAGTTATCTTTTGATCTCTACAAACAAACATGTTAACATTCCGATTAAAAATGCCACCTTGTAACTTGTCCATCTGAAAGATCGATTGCATCAGGACAAGTTTCACTGATAGAGGGAGTGAAAAGACTGGTCATGTTATCAGTCTGATTTACTGTTTGAATAAATTGCAACAGTATCACCTATACAGTCACCTATGTGATTACTGAATGTTGGTCTTTACCCACATGTTTTTTGATTCAAATGATTTTGAATTCTAATAATCGGCAAACTGGATCTGAATTTAGATGCGTCTGTTGCATTTAGATTATCCAGTTCTCTGCTCTTCAACCTGTCATTTAATTTCTCTATTTACATGTCTTCTTATCAACATGTTTTACATTGACTCACTTGCTCTTTACTTCTTACCGTGCTATATATATATATATATATATATATATATGGGATACATTACTCACCGTAATCGTATTTCTGATGCTTGTATCTGCTTAGATTCACATGCTGTGCATAGGCCGACATCTAGTGGAAGCTGCGGAGTATTACAGTTTGTTTTTCGAAACTCGAAAATGGGCGTCGACACAGGCGTGCCAGTAATACTATCCCTAGTGTGACGTCCACTGTACCCAAGATCCCTCACGCGTCTGGGATCCTCAGATTGTATTTTTTCTGACATGAGGAAGCATGAGGAGTAGCGTGAGTACAGATAATCCAAGCAGATAGACAGAAAGGTAAGACTACAAGCAATCATGCGCCTTCTCTCGGAGGGGAGGAAGGGTGGGTCGCATGTGAATCTAAGCAGATACAAGCATCAGAAATACGATTACGGTGAGTAATGTATCCCTTCTGAGGCTTGTGGAATCTGCTTAGATCACATGCTGTGCATAAATTAGCGAGCAGTACCCGAAGAAGGAGGTGGGATGTGAGAAGGGTCATGAGCAAACAGGTGTCTTAGAACCGCTTGTCCCACTTGTGTATCTGCCTTGGAATGAGTGTCAATGCAGTAATGCTGAGTAAAAGTGTGAATAGAGCTCCAAGTAGCTGCTTTGCAAATGGTGTCGAGGGGAACATTTGCAATGAAAGCCAGAGTGGCCCCAATGCCTCTAGTAGAATGGGCCCTTGGCGTAAAAGGCAGAGTTTTTTCAGAAAGAGAGTAACACAGCTGTATACAGTTGATAATCCACTTCGAGATCGCGCCTTTAGAGACGCGATCCCCCTCTCTGCCTGTAGCTACGGAGACAAACAGTTGATCTGTTTTCCTTAGCGGTCTGGTTTTATTTACATAGTAGAGGACCGCCCTACGCACATCAAGGGTGTGTAGTTTCACCTCAGCTGAGCTTTGCGGGTTCTGGAAGAAAGCCGGAAGCTCGATGGACTGGTTTACATGGAATTTAGATATAAATTTAGGTGAGAACCTAGGGTGTGTGCGTAAAACCAGTTTGTCTTTGTGGATAGTAAAGAAAGGATCCTGCACTGACAGAGCCTGAATTTCACTGACCCTTCTTATAGAGGTAATGGCTACTAAGAAGGCCGTTTTATAAGTCAGGTGTTTGAGACTACTTTTATGCATGGGTTCGAAAGGGGGGCCCATGAGCTTAGCTAGCACCACATTGAGGTCCCATCCTGGCGGTGGGTTCGAAATAGGAGGGTGAAGTCTCTTTACTCCTTCCATGAAGGCTTTAACTACTGGTACTTTCCACCACGATACTTTGTTATGGGATGTGGTGTAAGCCGAGAGGGCTGCCAGGTGTACTTTCAGAGAGTTAAAAACCAAACCTGCGTCCAGCAGGTGGAGCATGTATGTTACAACGTTGGAAGGAGTGCAATCAACTGGGTTGATTTGTTTATTCTGGCACCAAATAACAAATCTCTTCCACTTGTCAAAGTAACAGTGCCTTGTGTTTGGTTTCCTGGATTCTTTTAGGATGTCCATACACCTCTGTGGTAAATTGAGATGCCCAAACTCTATGACCTCAGGAGCCATGCTGCCAGGTTCATTGAGTTGGGTTCCTGGTGCACTGTTTGACCTTGTTGCTGGGACAGTAGGTTGTACCAGGCTGGGAGTTTGATGGGCTCGCACACCGCCATCCTGCGTAGGTGTGGAAACCATGGTTGTCTCGCCCACATGGGAGCAACTAGGATGAGCGTCATCGATTCCTTGTTCATCTTGTACACCACCTTCCTGATGAGAGGAGTTGGTGGAAAAGCGTACGCAAACATCCCTGACCAGTTCATCCACAGGGCGTTCCCTTGGGAGTCTGGCTGGGGGAACCTGGATGCAAATCCTGGGCATTGTTTGTTTTCGCTTGTGGCGAATAGGTCTATAGTGGGGACACCCCACTGAGAGAAGAGATTTTCTACGATATCTCTGTGAAGGACCCATTCGTGTTCCTCTGAGAGGGAGTCTCTGCTTAGGGCATCCGCTAGGGAATTGAGCTCCCCTGGAACATGTTGTGATGACAGGAAGATGTTCCGTCTGAGTGCCCATATCCAGATTTTCTGGGCAAGCTTGGACAGATTTGGCGAACGAGTCCCTCCTTGTTTGTTCAGATAGAACATGGCTGTCGTGCTGTCCGTCCGGATCTGCACCGACAAGTTTAGCAGATGGGGCTCGAACGCCCGAAGCGCTCGGAATACTGCCAGAAGCTCTAGCAGGTTGATGTGGTTCTTGGCTACTGAGTGAGACCAGAGACCCTGAGCTGTGTGGTGGAGATGGTGAGCTCCCCACCCAGTCAGGCATGCATCTGTAGTCACCACTGCCTGTACTTCGGGATCGTAAAAGGGTTTTCCCCTTGCGAGATTCTTTCTTGTCCACCAGTGTAAGCTCAGTACGAGTGTTGGCGAAACGACCACTAGATCGTCCCACTGACCACTTGCCTGAGACCACTGTTTCGCCAACCATTCCTGCATGGGACGCATGCGCAGACGCGCGTGGGGGACCAGGTAAATGCATGACGCCATCATGCCCAGTAACCGCATTGCTTTGCGTACCGTTATTTGTTGACCTGACTGATAATGTGGAATTTGCAGTAGTATATTCCGAATTCTCTCTTCCGAGGGAAAGGTCAACCCTTTTTGAGTATCTAGGATTGCTCCTAGGAACTGTTTTGAGGTGCTTGGCACCAGACTTGACTTCTTCTCGTTGATAGAGAAGCCTAATTCGTGGAGGAGGTCGATAGTCCTCTGAATGTTTGACCTGCAAATTCCTGGGGTTTCCCCCGTTATGAGCCAGTCGTCCAGATAAGGGTACACTGGGATTGCCTCCCTGCGTAGGTGTGCAGCTGCCACCGCCAGTACCTTGGTGAATACCCTTGGTGCTGAAGCTATCCCGAAGGGCAGTACCTTGAATTGGTAGTGGCGACTGTCCACTTTGAAGCGCAAGTATTTTCTGTGCGCTGGGAGCATGGAAATATGAAAATAAGCATCTTTCATATCCGAGGTTGCCATGTAATCCCCCCTTTTTAGGAGGGGGATTACCTCTTGTAGCGTGGTCATACGGAATTTTTGGGGCTTGACATACTTGTTGGCAGGCCGTAAGTCCAATACTGGGCGCATTGTCAAATCTTTCTTTGGCACAAGGAAGTAAGTTGAATAGATACCCTTGTTTACCTGGTGTCCTGGGACGAGTTCTATCGCGTCCTTTTCTAGCAGAATGGCGATCTCCTCGAGAAGGATCTTCTGATGTTCTAAGGAGTGTATTCTTTGTCGTGGAGGGTGGTTCCGGGGACGCTGCAGTAATTCTATACAATATCCCGTGGACACTGTTGACAGCACCCATCTGTCTGAGGTGATCCCTTCCCAAGCCTGGGTGAAGTTGGAAATGCGTCCCCCTACTGGGGTTGCATGAGAAGGGACCCTGAACTGAGCGTCACTGCTTTGGTGGAGGCGTGCCACCTCCCTTGTTGGGGCTGCCTCTGCCTCTTCCACGACCTCTCTTGTTACCCCTGCCGTAACTTTGGGTAGACTGCTGGTTGTTGTTCCATTGTGTACCCTGTCCTTGGGCATAGTTGCCTCTTTGTGAATTTTGGCCGCGTGGGCGACGAAAATTACTGTTCCCCCTCTGGTTAGGGGGTTTGTTGGTAAGCTGGCCAAGGGATTTGAGAGTCTCGTACTCGTCCTTGGCATTTTTAAGTGCGTCTTCGACCGCTTTCCCAAACAATAGATCGGGTTCCACCGGCTTGTCTATTAATGAAGCCTGGGTTTCTGTTTTGAACCCCGACTGCCGTAACCACGCATGTCTTTTGATAACAGTACCTTCTGCTATCAATCTTCCTGCGTTGTCCGCGGCGTCGAAAGTTGCTTTTAATATGCAACCAGACACGGCTCTTCCTTCTGCCGAGATCCGAGCCAACTGGCCCTTTAACGGTTCAGGAGCAGAGGCTATGAGCGCCTCGACCTCTTCCCATTGATGGCAGTTGTAACTAGCCAACAGGGTGGTGGAGTTTGCAATCCTTGCTTGGTAGGCGGACGTTGAGGCTACCTTCCTGCCAAACCCGTACAGTCTTTTGCTCTCCTTGTCGGGAGGAGCTTCTGACGACGATAAGGGTGTCCCAGCCCTCTTCCGAGTGTTGGTAACCACTAGGGAGTCTGGTTTAAGATGTCCTCTTATATAAAGAGGGTCAGACTGGGCTGCCCGAAAAAGTTTTTCGACTCTGGGGTTGACGGCTCTGGTGAGGTTAGGATTCACCAGGGATGGATCTATTCTACATTGGATGGATTTAAGGATAGGGATGGTCTGAGCGACCGGCCTCCTCTCTCCCACCAACTCTTCTGCGAAGTCCCTTTCCTCCTGTACACCGTGGGTGTCGATGTGAAAATGTTCTGCTGCGCGAGCGAGAACTTCATTAAGGAGGGGCTGGTTATCAACTGGCGAGTCGGTAACTGGGGCTTCGCTCTCTACCGGGGAATCTACTCTGTATATTTCCTGCTCATCTTCTACCTCCTCCAGGTCCTCATCATCCGCATAGTATTCAGTCCCGGTTTGTTCCTCCATAATTGAAAACTCCTGGTCCCCTTCAGGGAAAGGCTGTCCTTGGTATCTGGGGTGTGGAGTAGAGTATGGAGTAGAGTAAGGCTGCACCTCGAAGGGTTCAGGTCTTTCGAACCGGGCCTTTTTACTTAGGGGGATAGGATCAGAGGAGCCTGAGGGTGTGGCCCCTTGGGGGTCATACGAAAGGAAATGTTCTGGGTTTTTGTTATAAAAATCAGCTAAGGAAGACATCCTTGACATGACCCTGTCTATGTCTTCACTGGACCATTCTTTGGAACAGGGTATGACTTTGGTACCCTTGCTGGATGTTAATGTCCCAGTAGATTTAAGTGTGTCTGTCTGCTTAGGGTGGAAGGATGGTCTTACAGGGGTGGAAGGCTGTGCTTTCCGCTGTTTCCCCCCCTCCCCGTGCGTGGAAAAATGTTTTCCCTGCCCCTTGGAGGCCCCAGAGGCTTTCGACGCCTGGCGTCGAGTATCTTGTTTCGAGCGTGGGGCCTCGCTGGTGTTAACTGCGGCCTCGGTCTCCTGGAGCGCGGGCTGGGGGTGGAAGTCGTCTTCGTCTCCCGACGATCGAACTTCCGTTAATCTAGGGAGCGAGGCACTCTTGGCAAGAGTGGATGATTGCCTTGCGTCATGAGGCGATCTCGATCGAGAGCGCCCAGAGGACACCGAGTCGGACCGTTCTATCTGTGCCTCTTTCCGAGAAATCGACGTCGTCGAGGTTCGGTTGGGTTTAGTGTGTTTAGTGTGTGTAGGGTGTGAAGCGCTTGCGTCGCCGGGGGTCTTCCCCATAGCCGCCCTGCCGGACAACCTTCTGAGGTCGGGGACCTGCGCTCGGCAGTCTTTCGACGCCGTAGTGCCCTCGCCGTCCGAAAGTACGGCGTCGCTGCCATCGCTGAAGGCGCCCTCCGCTGCCATGGCCGCCTGCCTGGCGTGGTGGGCCCAACGCTTTGTCGAACGGTCCTTAAGTGTCTTAGGCTTAAACCTACTACACGCTCTGCAGTTCGCTTCGGGGTGGTCCCTTGGCAAGCAGAGATTGCACGTGGCGTGCCTGTCGACCCAAGGGTATTTGCGGTTGCACTTGGGGCAGAATTGGAAAGGGGTACCCTCTATACGCACCTTGAGGCAGCGGGCTGGTAAGTGTAGGAAATATATAAGGTGTACCTATATACCAAGAGTGAAGAGTATGTACCACCCCCCACTCTCCCTACTTGCAGGGCCGAGGCCAGCGGCCTACTAGGCCCGGGCCGAGGCCAGCGGCCTTCCGAGGCCCAGATCCGTCGTGCAGCAGCCGACGGTCGATGTCTTCTCCAGCCGTCGTCGAGTGTCGAGGGTCGACGTTGGGGTGGGGAAGGATGTTAAAAATTAATTTTTAAACCTAAATAGTTAGCAAAAGTATGGCTAAGGCCAGGGGACTCCGCAAGATGCTTCCGACCAGTATGGCGGAAAAAAACAATCTGAGGATCCCAGACGCGTGAGGGATCTTGGGTACAGTGGACGTCACACTAGGGATAGTATTACTGGCACGCCTGTGTCGACGCCCATTTTCGAGTTTCGAAAAACAAACTGTAATACTCCGCAGCTTCCACTAGATGTCGGCCTATGCACAGCATGTGATCTAAGCAGATTCCACAAGCCTCAGAAATATATATATATATCACACGTCACGGTTTAACCCGCGATTTACAAACCTAAATAAATAGAAGACGCCACTGACACTCACAAAGGCTTGCTGCAATTCCACTGTTAGGAGCAAACTTCTTGTATGTTAGGATGAGTAAATTACACTGTTGAGCAGGCATGTAAGGATGGTTTATTGATTTTTAGTGAGATGTTCGAGCATAGGTCTATATATGTAGGAAACATTTTGTTGTACATATATATTTTTTCAGCAATTCTTCTTCCGTGAGCATTTCTTGCTGAGATACCATTTTTTAAAGAAGTCAAGATAGTGAAGGGTTTTATTTTTTGGGGACATCCTCCTTTGGAATAAGAGTTAATGAAGGGAAGTACATTGTTTTTTATTGTATATGTACCATGTATTTCAACATAGGTTCTGGGGGTCACTGTTTTGCTTAGCTTGTAAACAGGCATGCATGTTTAGAACGGCATGGTCGGACATAGTGTTTTATTATCAATATGTAAATGTAATGAGACACAATTCTGTAATACCTGTAGAGTTAGCCCTGATGATGGACAAGTTGTCCGAAATGCATTGGCCACTTATTCTGCCTCTGGAACACTAACAATGAAGCACTGTGAATAAAAACCAAGACCCTGTACTAAAAGAGGCAAGCTGGATGGATTACTTGATTACTATTACATGAACATACTGTAGTCTTCACTATATGGATGTAGCCAAATACTGGAGGGGATGCCCCCGTTTTTTTGTTGTATGGTTTAGCTGAAAAAGTGCAATTCAGGCTTTTTGGCATACACCAAATATCAGATTGTAACTAGAAATTATTGTTTTGTGAGTATTTAACTATGTTGAGTGGTGCTCGCTTATCGTAGTCAGGGTCAGAATGTGCCATTTTTATATCTTGACGCTCCTCTAAACAGCGCTGCATGTACAGTTGCATTAAACATTTATATACTGCACACCAGGGCTTGAAGTGAGCCAACAGTCTTTCAAATTTCTGTGGATGATTGGACTTCTTCTGGCTCTGTTCGGAACCCCTTTGGTTCCTACCCCTCCAGGGAGTCTCTGGTTTCACACCACTTCTTGGGGCATTTGTTCGCTCCCCTCCGAGCGATTTGGTTTCTCAGCCACTCTTGAGCAATTGGGTTTCTCAGGCCCTCTTGAACAAATTGGTTACTCAGCCAGTCTTGGGGTATGGCTAGGCGAGTCTGCCCTCATCCCGGTTCCATGTTTGCTGCAGCGATGTTCCTCGGGGGAGGCGGTCTCCTCAGCTGATGGAGAACCGTGGCTCTGGCTTCTCTTCGTTCTTCTAGGCAGTTCATTGGCGCTGGTTCTTCCCGTCCGTCCATAACGGGACTTGGGCATCGGTTCCAGCATGTGCCGGTCGACAGTTCCATGTGATGTTACTGAATGTGTTTTACCGTGCTGATTTTACCAATTTATTTTGTTTGTATTTTTGTTTTTGTTTTTTGGGGGTGTCCCCCCAAGCCTCACATTTTGTTCTAGTTGTAACACCACCCTAACTACCCCTTTTACCCCACCCCTCCATTTTTTTTTTAAATACCAGGAAAATAATTCGGTAATATATTTTCAGTAAAACATTTTGGTAACATCACTGGATACCCCGGTCGACCACTATCTATACCACCTTGTCTATTTTCTATTCTGCAGGGCACAGCTTCTCCAGCTCCCGACATTGTATCGGTCAGCATTGTTCCACTGGCTTTCTCACTCCTCCACTCTCCATGCCTTGTGAATATTGCTGCTTCCTGGCTCTGCCTCAAATTGGTCCTTCCCTCCTCTGCATTACACCGCAGGCTGGTGCCTCTCTCCTGCTCTCCCTCTTCGTGTCCGTCTCACTGGACCTTTATGATCCTGACTATCAGGAGATGGGACAATCCATTGGTCCTGCGCTTCATGCAAGCACGGCAAAAGTAAAGGGTCAGAAACCATACCAGCCAATATTCCAGGGATATTTACACACTTGTCCTCTTGCAATCTCCATATAGCCAATAAAGATATTAGCTTTCTGAGACAAGGGAGGGTAACACATAAACCTGTTAAGGGATGGCTTGTCCTCTAATGGGGAGGAGGGGGGGTCAGACCTCAGTGGGATCCACCTGCCCCCTGGGGGTGTTAAGCTTAGCGGGTTTGCCTCTCTAGTCCTAATGGGGTGGCTCCTCCTTGGGGAGGGGGGAAGAATTCTCTTTATTCGTTACAATACCTTGTGGTGGAAATGGCATAAATGGACTCTAGAACCGCACCACAAACGGAACGGTGGTGTGTGCTTTGTGGATGGGGCAGGGCTGGAGCCCTGTTAATCAAGTGATAGGCAGTCTGTGAAGAAGGCCTTCCATCCTACTATATACTTACTTTTAAATGTTAGACATATTTATAAACTCATAAATGGCAGCCTACAATCATGAGAATGCATTTTTTATGAGCTAAGAAATGTCCTCTGGAATGAATTATTTTATTGAATACAATAATAAACACACCATAACAAAAGAAAATGTGTGACAGTTTCACATAGTCTTGGTCATTGTTTGATGCAGACATGCAGCTCATTATTCGCAATGTGAAGAACATTTGACGGTCTACAAAAAATAAAACGTCTTAAATGTCAAAAAAGCAGACGTCATGGAAATAAGCTAGATCATTTTTTTAAAATGGGTTTATTTTGTGATTTTTAGGTACCAACATCAAAGCCATTGGTAACCTAACGGGATGATGCGTAGTCTCTCCATCCAGCTGATGCGCGAAAGATGTCTGCCATTGGACTGAACAGTAAGATCACAGCTGCCACTGAATACTAGGAGTGGAGGGATTCCATTTGCGAAAAGCCGTCGCACAAGCTGGGGACTCGGAGGAGCTAATGGAGAGCTGGGGGCACTTTGCAGGAGCTGCTGCAGATACTGCCTGTTAAGGCAAGTGCACATGCTCCCCCATCCCACTTTACTAGTTGAAATGACCCAATACTAAACCAACCCTTTGATATTTCTAGGACTTAAATGCCTTTTTAAAAAAACGGCCTTTAGACCGCTTTCATTTTAGTCATTTTTCCTCCTTTTCTTTTCCAAGACTCATTGCAACCTCAGCGAATTTTTTTAAATCTCTAAAACTGTAACAATTTTAATAATGTTTTCATTAGTATTCAGATTCAGATTAGTATTCAAATTTAACCGTTGTGACACAATGGAGATCTTAGGTGCAAAATTGGGTTATGAGAGAAGCATAAGGTTTTGCAGATTATGTGGCATGGAGCAAATTGAAACTGCTAAACACTTGCTATGTCATTGTGAAAGTCTTGTCTTTGTGAAAATTATCTTCTAAGATATAAGAACTCTAGTCTAATTGAGGAGAGAGAAACCACTTGGCAAAGACTGATGGAAGGGAATGACACGAATCTGATATACCATATGATGAAATTTTATGAACTAATTTTAACAATTTTAAAGGCGTTAGAAGATATGTTTGTATGTTATTTTTTTACAAATGAAGAATGTGTGATAATGTGTTTTAATCTATGTTTGTATATGCAAAGCCAGAAATGGCTGTGAACATACTTTAAATAAATAAATAAATAAATAATGTTTTCATGGTACATATGTTCCTGCAAGTACATACTCCATGCACTCCGTCCCATTATGTGCCTTGTGTTAGATTAGCTAAACAAAAGAGGTGATGGCTGGAAGGTTTAGACTAAATGTTAACCTCTGCCATTGCTCTGGGCCGTCGTTCTTTGCCTGCCAATCCATTACAAAAGGGGAAATATCATATGCAAATCAGGCTTGGTTCCACCCCTGAAAGGGCGTCATTGTGCTAGATTGATTGCAGTGCCACTGAATTTTCTGTTGTCTGAGCCAGGAGAACAGGCAAGACTTTGCCTTCCCATGTCTGCTCATTCACCTCATGGTCACTTGACCCATCCCACTTTAAAAGCAAAAGTTGCAGTATGCGATAAATGGCAGTGATAAGGGCACGCCGAGATGTCCATTAAATAAGCAAGGTGCAAAAATTCAAGTTGCAAGCTACTAGCCAACCATAACTAAAACACTTGCCACCTCAATTCTATGCATACACATACCACATTGTTTCTCACTCGCCAAGAGTCAAATATCACTAGCCAATGGCTAATAGTGATCATAAATTGTGCTTCCTGAAACAAGGATGTGTGATGGATCACCAATATTTTCCCTGGGAGAGTGTCTCCCCCTATGGCATGGGAAGGGCAGCCGCTACGACCCTGGGGTTGGCTGCCCGAGGGAGCTCCATGTGGGGTGCGGGGGGGGGGGGTAGGAGACAATCCTAATGGGAGTAAAGTATACTCACTAGATGGAACGTGGTATTCCCACCAGTCAAAGGACCTTAAACCACCATCCTATAAACCTAAGAACAAACCCTCCCCTAATAGACTCATAAATTGTGCCTCTCTTACCATTCCACTAAAAAGTACTGGAACGAGGAAGAATAAGAGTCACCTCAATGAAGATTACTTTCACAGTACTGTGACGAGGGAGAGGGATGCAGGAATGATGATCACTTCTAATAGGAACCACTGTCAGTAGTCTAGTCTCTTTCCAACCACTGAGACAAGAAAGAGGCAAGGAGCAACAAGGATCAGTCCTAATGATAACCACTACCAGCGGTATAGTCTTTCCCCAAATCCTATTGGCCAGAGCAATATAAAAGCAATAAAAGACTCTGTAAGTGTGAGGGGAGCCCTCCCTGGGCAAACCCTGTGGAAGGGGTGAAGCCAGTCCAAAGAAGCAAGAAGAGGGAAGACCGGGACGCTTACTTGGGGCAGTGGAATTGCTGATAGAGGCATGGAGGAGAGACTGACCCAGCAGAAGGAGAAGGAGCTGCCCACTGACTAGGAGAGATGGGGCTCACAGTCTTCTGAACCTGCAGACACCAAGAAAGACTGGTCCAGCAGAGGGAGAGATAGCCATCCAGCTGAGGAGGAAACCTGGGGCTCTCAATCTACTGAATTCACCAGACTGGCAGGATAGTTTGTTCTCTTACCCTGCAGTGGCGAGGCCCATTAGAGTCTACGAAGAGAAGGCGATGGAGAAGGAGCAGGAACGGAGACAGCTGCAGACACGGGTCTGCCTGCCAGTCAGTAACAGAGCTGAACACCACGAGGAGGGAAGGCACGCTGGCGGTGTACCGCGAGCAAGGGAATCGCTGCGTGAACCGTGCATCGAGGAAAGAGGCACAGTGGTAAGACTGCACACAGCCGGGTCCCCACTGAGCCAATTCTACAAAGCAGACAAAGAAGAGGAGATGCCAAACGCAACCGGTAAGCCCAGGGGAAGTGAACGAGTTATGGGGTGGCCGGCGCAACCAGGTCGTTACTTAAAAATAGAACGAAAGGAAAGAAATATACACAAGAGGAAGCTCGTAACGGATGAGAAACACAAAATACATGACAGGGAAGACAAAGCCTGTGGGAGGCCAAGGGAAGAAAAATATTCTGTTTGGCCCTGTGAACTTTTGTCAAGACAAGTGACAGTGTTGGGTGTGTTAGGCCTGTTAGTGAACCCAGCCTGTCAAACATCAGGGGAAGGGAGTCATTTCCCCCTGGTACTACAAAGTGTTGAATGTTTTAGATATAAAAATCCTGGCAGGATACCAGGGGACGGCAAATGTGTCTGTTGTATAAAATGTGAAAAGAAAAAGCCATTTATGAACTATGATGATGTGGCTGAAGGGAAAATTATGTTTTGGAAACCTTGAGCTGTGGTTGGGGCGTATTAACAGAAGGATTTCAAGGAAAATAACATTGTGAACTGTGAACAAAAGTGTATAAAGGGAAGGAAAGGTCCCTGGGAGGAAAGGTGCCTTTGAAACTAGAAGTAAAGAGAACCCTTGGGGAAGAGAGCAAGATCCTTATGCTACAGGGAGAGGGGAAGTCATCTTGGCAACTTGGTGATTCATTTGAAACAGGAGGTTAAATGCAAAGAACCTAGGGATGGAGCTTCTCCCTAAAACTGTGAACTTTTGTCCATGAGGAAAAAACCTTTTTGTTGGAGTTTTAACTCTTTTGTTGAACTTTGACAATTTTTGAACACTTGAAGACAAGGAACGTTACCCTTTGCACCTAAGAGTTTATTTTGTCAAAGTGTGAGGGCCAGAATAGAACTTTGGACAACCATTTTGTTTTGGACATTCTGACTTTAACAGACCCTTAGTTTTGCTTTTTGATACTTTTAGAGCAGGGACAGGGAGGCATTTCCCCAACCCCCCTTTTTCTTTAATAAAAGTCTTTAACCAAAATATGAACCCCTTGTGTCCGAGTATCATTCCAGGCTCCTCACATATACCTCTTGGTCTTTGGTATCCTTTTGAAAAATTACATAGACTTGTGTTCTTGAGATGTTGGTGCATTGAGGAATTGGCTACTGCACCTGTCTGTCCGAATCTATGACTGGACATGTGCTAGTCCAGGATGGCTGTCAAACAGAAATCCTGGGAAGGACCTTATACCTTGCCTCCCTTTTACCATTCCCTACCCCGCTCCTTTTAATCCACACACCTATGTGCCGGTTGTAAAGATGCCGATTCGTCCTTTCCAGCTTTCATGACTCTAGCCCTATAATGTATGTCATGTCTTAATATCTGCTCCCTTGTCTCTGGTTTATGTCCCATCACTCTACCACTACATCAACCTGCCACCCAAAATCAGTAATCAGTTGGAAGGAACTGTAAATGCATCCTGCCTAGGGATTGCATCTGCCTTCTGCTTCGTCTCCTTTGTACGACAAGGGAACAGTAGTGTTCCCGGCGCGTTCTGAAGCACGACAAGCTGCCATGGAAAGGGAGAAGGGACTATGTGTAGTTCCTTTCTCGTCGATCCATGGTGGCCATCTTATTTTGTCTTTTTTTTTTTAAGTTGATAAACGGCGAACACGTTTTTCAACTTTATAAAAACCACTGTTACTGCTATGGTACAACGTGCCAGGGTGCTAATAGCAATATTACTGGGGCAGGTAATGCCTTCCCTGCTAGGGTAATATTGCTTAATTAAGTAAAAAACAGAAGTACGTTGTCCTTTCAAAAGTACAACGTTCATACATCGAAAGTCATTTTTTCGATGGGGGTTTGGCTGATTTTTTCCTTGAAAAATCCCATCAAAAACATGGGAGGGTGTGGGGAGGGGAATGTAAAGGGTGATGGTCAGGAATAGAGTTACATTAATTGGGGAAGAGGGGTATGTGGAACCCCCCACAAAGAAAAAACACATTTTTGATGTTTGTTTCCAAGAAAAACAAATTGGAAAAAAAACATTCAAAAAATGAATGTCGAAAAATGAACATAGAACCGTTTCAAGTACTCCCTGTATTATTTAACCACATCGGATGGCAGAGCAGGACAACAGCAACCATGAAAAGCTTGTACTTGCAGCAATGACCAAAACATGAAATCAGAAAATCTCGTTAAGAGAGTAGCGAGCACCAGCAACCTTTCATCGGGACCTTATAACTGGCCAACAATGTCTGCTCTCAAAGCACGGTTTATAACAATGAATAGTATTAACGAATGCTTGCCTCCAGCACAGCAACATACGCCATGGACTTGTGCTGCGGGTGAGAATGCACAACTGCTAGGTGCTATGTGTTAAACAATTGTACACAAAGGGTTCCGGTTTCTAACGGGGAAGGAACTGCCCGCACGTAAACAGAAACAGACTCATGACTACTTAACAGCACTTTCCTCCTACTCAAGGCCTGCTGTCTACTTATACTGGTCAACTATGAACAGATATTCTTGGATTTATAGTCTTAAATTAGTTTGTGTCTTCATGTACTTTTTCTCTCTTTATTTCCATTGGTGAAGGGCTCTCCGGTTAAGAAACACCATTCCTCCAGACGTACATTCATCCACAGCTGGCCACTCTGACCAATGCAGACATCCAACACACACATATGCTCATTCATTCTTGCTCACTTTCTCACTAATCCATCCATCATGAAGTCTCTAATTCCTGCATCCATCCTTCATGTACCCCTTGCTCACGTTTATCAACCATAACATCTATCCAACAACCACTGACACCAATCCATCTATCCAGCACACACCCAAGCAACTCTCAACAATTCAGCCACCCAATAATCTCTCTCTCACCCACCAATGCATCCAAACCTCACCTTCTGACTAAGTCACAAATCCATGTACCCACTCATCAAACACTCTTCCCCTCACTTACTCTGATTTACAAATAATCCATCCACCCCTCACCCTCTTACTCTCTCTCCCAGGAACACACCCAACAACTTTTCTGTCGCCCCCTCACTCATCAATCCATTAATCATCCCACACTCGCCCTTCTCGCCACACTGCTTCCAGCAGCTCTTACGAATGCCTTTTCAGCTTCAGAGACTGCCTCTTTGCAAACAATATTCCACGCCGCTGGAATACAATGACAACTGTGGTGTGCCCATTGAATCCTATGGCAGGCTTCTCAGTGATCTTAGTGTCTGGACAATAGAATGTTCACTGCGTGGTTTTACAGCTGGATTTCGAATGCATGGATTGGAAAACCGGAGTCACGTAATTCCAGTAGTAAACCTGACTTAATCTCAACTAAAATTATGCAAAATAACTCAGACTTACTCTTCACTTACTCATATAAATTCATGGTGAGTATGAGTTACTATAGTTACTATAAATAACGTCATTCCAAATCAAATGTTTTTTCAAATGTATTTGGGACAAAATTTAAATCAGACAGACTTGGGCAAGTATGAAACAAAAGATTAACTCACGCAAATAGTTGGTGCCTCATAGTGGCATTGCTGCTTTTATTGTATTGCTCTCCCTTACTGTACCATACCATGAATGCTGTGTACAGAAGGAGCTAAGTACCCCCACCTTAACCACCTCGCCCATCTTGCCTGCATGTTGGGACCAGAGTGTTAGACACTTGCAGTAGCAGTGAAAATACTGATACCAAGGAGAATCCTGGAAGCAAGGTTCCCATTGAGAAAACCATGCCTGCATATGAGACAATATGATGGCCATTTGAATTAAATCCCGGAACAAGCAGAGCAAATGAATGGCAAAGAAGAATGGTGACGTCACACAGAGTCGAGCTGACGTACATAAAAAAGAGGCAGAGATTAGAGAATGCAGATATTCTATAAGGTATCAAGAAAGTATCAAAGATAAGTAACATCTTGGGATCAAGATGAAGAAACTTATGCTACAGGACGGATGCAAATATCAAGCTGTTTTACACGTGTACATATGCAAAGAACGCAAGCAGACAAAGTATTCTTGAGGCTAGCTTTATAGTGAATAGATTGTGGCATGCGCCATATGTACATATATATTGGAGTCAGTAAAGAATGGATGTTTCCACTACGTGCTATAGCAGAGCAGAGCTAAAGAAGGAAGGCCTCCTTTTCAGTGTGTCGCAGTTAGAAAACAAGTGAATTACAAAGTGAATCTCAGAAAGGCGAGGCTGAATGAGCCAAGAAGCCAAGCCCACATCAGGCTGGGGTGGGCAGACATTGGATACAAATCGTGTGAAAGAACGAAACTTCAGTTCAGAAGCATAGACAAAAACAAGGAAGGTGTCACAGGTCTATTGGAAAATAGGATTTTAATGCACTAGAAGCTTCATTTTGTGGTCTTCAGTCACGTGGAGAGAAGTTGGACGAATAGGACGACCACACCTACGCATGAGGGCAGAGCATGCCTTCACTGCCCTGAATTCTCCAGAGCAAAGAACACTCCCAAGGACAGGTTCAAAGTCCTAATGAACAGCAGACCACTGAAGTGATGACAAATGATTATGCTAATTGGTGGGAAGCTATGGTTAAGACTAGCTCACCAGCACCTGGAAGCTCCGCCTGCGTGCTGCTAGCGCAGGTGGAAAAGTACTGACGCAGGTTAGAGTGCCAACCAATGGTAGGGGACCGCGTGATTAAGGGTCCTATTGTATGTGTAGCCAATGGGAAGTTGTGTATTTAGCGACGTTCCTAGTGACCTGTTTAAGGGGAGGGCTTAGTTGCCCCACCTGATAAGAAATTAATCACTTTCTTTCACTGCCATAGACTAGTATGAAACGTATACTCAGATATTCCCTTAGATCCCATCACTTTCTTCAATAGGTTTTTGTAGTTTGCCACGTAGGGTGGCGTTAGTAATATGTAGGTTGACGTCACCAATGACGATTTTTTGTTATAAAAGTAAGCTTTTTTAAATGCATAGAGAGATCATGCGCTGAGACGTCTATTGATGTCCGTTGTACTCCCTGTTTTAGATAATTGATATTAAACAGTTATCCTTTTGCCAACTGAGTCGTTTTGATTATTGATGTTTGAGTCATTTCTGCATCCCCATCCATCTCAAGGGTATTGCTACCTTGTCTTAAAGGGCTGAAAGCCTCCAGTTCAGTGGACTGTAAATATCGGTCTTCTGGTAAATGCTGCATATAGCCTCTGGTTCATGTACTTACTGTCCCCATTCAATGCAATGCCCCATTACTTATCAACCCCCGCCCCCAAAAAACATCTGGCTCTTAACCCGATTTTAAATCACTCAATACGTTTGCAAAGGACGCAGAGAAGGGATTGCTCCAGCCATTCCCTGTTTGTGATAACATATGCAGCGTTTCTGTTCAAAACGATAAACTTCTTTAATAAACAAACAATAAAATAGGATACTGCTATTAAAAACAAAAAATGGCTTGTGGAAATTGCAGTTTCTGAAGGAACTGCCCCTACCAAAATAGAAGCCTGTTGGCAACTCTGCAGAGATGCCTTCTGTGGCACTGTAGGTGTCTCCCCAAGAATGGCTTGAACTGTGATCTGCTAACCATGATGACAAGCTAACAGGAGCTCTGCAAGGCAGAGGGGTGGGCAGAGTCATATGCAGACACAATCACCACAACTGCTTTTAGGAAAACATTAGCGCATATCCAGTGCACACTTACCAGACAATGGTCACTCAATTATACATTACAGTTTAAGTGGGGAAATTGGTTTACCAGCTCAACTTGAGGGACTGTTCCAGATACTGGATAGTGAGGTCCTGCCAGGGCGGCTCGGTTGGCGGATGCATTAAGAGCTCCAGTAGCGCAGAAGTGGCAGGCAGGGGCCGGCTCTCCCCTGGGCTATGCTCTACTGTCACAACTGGGCCACTGCACAGAGTGCTGTTCCTAGAGGTGCCCGTCCTAATTCTGTACTGTGCATTCCTTAGTTATATAAGTCACTCCACTGTCAATAGCCTTTGAAGTTAAGAGGTTGCTGTGCAAACCATAACATGCCATTAAAATATATATTTATACATGAACCCTTGTATGCGCTGAAGTTTTGAAAGCGGGCCAGAGCACCTTTCCTCCTTTACACTGCATAAGAGGAGAAACTCATGACACAAATGTGTGCCCTCTCGGAAAAAAACAACAAGAGGCGGCTTTCTGCGTGTATTAAAAAACAAAAACCTTGGTTCACACAAAATACTAGAACCAGAAAAATCGCGAGATGCTTGGTTCAGAGAGAAAAGGATAATTCCCGTTTCACACCGGATACACACACACACACCCCCCTGGCGTGTACAATACAATGAAACGACCGGTTCGTTGGCCGGAAAACGAGTTTTGTTAAAAGTGCCGTGAACAAAGCATACATTATTTATGCAATGAAGGCATTCCAATGGAAATGCAATCACTCCTGTGTTCTATTTATAATCATTGCAGCTGTCTGAGCGTCCACAAACACGGCCTGTGCTCACTCGTATGCGGGCAACTTACTCCTCCGACCTGCCTCGCAGAGCCGATAGCGACTGGTGCTCTGTTCCGTCTGCCCCTTCCCCCCACCAACTGGTGCCTCTCTTGCAGGTCCCAAAGCGCCAAGAGGCATGGCATGGACGCGCAGGAAGCTGCGCTACTGTAAGGGCTATTTTTACTATTGGCAGAAATATTTGGCTTCAGAGAACAAAGACCTAGGGAGAGGGTGAAGAGGTGAGGAGGAAGGAAATGAGAGGAGGCGAGTGACGTAGCTACGTTAACAGCTCAGGCTCGCGGCTGCATTGTGGAGAGAGGCGGGGGAGGCCCCACCACTCCAGGCCTCCACCCTGAGTGCGCATCCACACACAATAGCATATGCAGACGCCGAAAAAGAGACACAGAAATAATTAGCCTCCTAGGCAAGAAAGACACTTGTAGAGATATCGCGAGAGTCACCAACTCTCGCGAGATCTCGCTTTGGTGGCGAGGACCGCCCCCGCGCGCTTCGCGCGCATTACGGGAGCACCGGAGGACGCGGCAAGATGCGTCCTGCCGGCTCCTCCGAGATTAGGGCCTGGGGGCTCGCACCACGAGACATTTTAGTCCCACAGCCCTGCAACAGTTATTAGGCACGTTTGCCTAGCCTTCAGGTTCTGTATTACTTACATGTTCCTGGCAGATGTCCACTGTGCAATAAAAGACATCCAGCCAGTCATCACGCCTCCTGTCATCTGTGCAAGCGTTTACTACATAAATTGGCGACGAGGATCACCACTGCAACCCACGTGGGAACATGCAAGGAGCGACGCCGCCACTCCCTTCCTGCAAACTCCAGGTAAACCCGCCATCCCGTGGCCGCAATGGCAACCCCTTTTCACAACGTATGTAGAGGCGCTAGGAGGGGCAGGATTTTCAGCGGCACGGCGTAGGGCTATGTTACTTAATGCCCTAGGAGTGGAAGGACAGCGGGTGTTTGAGAGTCTCACCCCGATCCCGGTGGCAGGGGACAACGATGACGTCTTTAAGGAGGCAGTTAGGAGAATAGTGAAGAGATTTGCCAGTAAAGAGAACACGGTGTTGCACAGAATACGCTTTTACACCCGCAGACAAGAAATATCTGAACCTGTCGACGATTACGTCACCAAGCTGCGAGAACTGGCGGCGCTGTGCAGTTTCGGCAACAATGCTGAGAGCCTCATCTGCGACATGTTGACAGTCCACACTAACAGCAGAAAAGTTCAAGATAAATTCATTATGGAGAAAGAATTACAACTGGAGAAGGCGATCGAAATTGCCAGAGCGGTTGAAGAAACGGCGGGAAGACGAAAAGAACTCACGGGAACCCAGAGTTCTGCTGAAATCCAAGCAGTCACATTTCACTCAAAGAAAGAAAGACAGACAGACACCCGACACAAGAGAGGGGAGAGGAGGTAAGAAAGAACCTCTGAAAAGCCACAGGTGCACCAGCACGAAACACCTGGCGTTCGATAGGGAGTGCTCAGCTAGAGACAAGGAGTGCTCCATCTGCAAACGCATTGGCCATTTCTCGTTGGTATGTCGGTGGAGGAACAAGAAAGTTACCAGTGTAAACACGGATCACAACAGGGAGCGAGAATCGTCCTCAGAAGATGAGGGGAGACCCACAGTCATTATGGTAAAGAGCACAAGGGCAAGAAGAGAAAAGCCCCATTGCACAATCAAAATTGACGGTCGCGAAACAAGAGTTATGGCGGACTCTGGTTCAGACCTCACCATAATACCCCTACGGACATATAAGGAAATGGTGGGAAAAGAAAAGGTCCAAGTTCTCACCACACGACACAAACCCACAGTATTTGGAGGGGCGTCAGTTGAACTACTGGGATATATCAAAGGGAAGGTGGAGTTTAAAGGAAGAGAAACCACCACCAGAGTGTATTTCAGCGACGAAGGCCCAGCGGTACTGGGATGGGACGACCAAGACAAGCTCAAAATCAAACTGGACCCCAGCACAGAAGACCAGGTACTGTCTGTCTGCGCGAGGAATGGGCCCATTGTCAAGATTGACTCCCCAAAACTTTTCTCGGAGGAGCCGGGTCACATCAAGGGCTTTGTCCATAAAATAATGCTCAAAAAGAATGCCGTCCCAGTCAAACATCGAGTGAGGCCTGTGCCAGCAACCGCAAGAGACACTCTCAGGGATCAATTGGACAAAATGAGAACGGAGGGTGTCATTGAAGAAGTTGAAGCGTCAGAATGGCTGAGCCCAGTAGTGCTGATAAAGAAACCGAACTCGCAAGAGCTAAGGGTGTGTATAGACCTTCGCAGTTTAAACTTAGAGGTCATCACCGACAACTAACCACTACCGAGCATAAATGAACTCATTTTGTTGATGAAGGAAGCCAAAATGTTGTCAAAACTGGATATGAGAAACGCATACCACCAAATACAATTGCATGAAGAGTCAAAACCCCTCACAGCATTCATCACACCATTTGGCACCTATCAGTTCACCAAGATGCCATTCGGGTTATCGTCGGCAGCGTCAGCGTTTCAACGCATGATGGATGTCTTGTTACGAAAGGTCAAAAATGTCGCATATTTCCAGGACGACATCCTTGTGTACGCAGGGGATGAACAAACGCATGACGCCACATTGAAAACTGTCCTGACCAAGTTGCAAGAAGCAGGGGTGAGGCTACGCCATGAAAAATGTGCATTCAAAGTGAAAGAGGTCGAATACTTGGGGTACAAAATCTCAGAAAAAGGGATCAGTCCCAAACAAAATATGATGCATGCAATCATAAAAGCACCGGAACCTACCAGCAAAGACGAAGTAAGATCATTTCTTGGACTGGCAGAGTATTACGCAAAATTTATCCCCATGTTCTCTGAAACCTCAGCACCACTCCGTGACCTACTCAAAAAAGGTTCGGTATTCTCGTGGCAAGAACCCCAGAAGAAGGCGGTTGAAAGTATAAAACGGCACATCATGGAAGCGCCGTGTTTACAGCCATTTAACCCAGAGTGGGATACAGTCATCACCACGGATGCCAGTGCATATGGACTAGGAGCAGTTCTTACGCAGAAGAAGGGGGACACGGAGCATGTGGTAGTCTTTGCCTCGAAGGCCTTGTCCTCGGCGGAACAGAACTACCCTACCATAGAAAAGGAAATGTTGGCGTGCGCATGGGCGGTAGAACATTTTAGAACATATGTGTGGGGCACGAAATTCAAATTGGTGACAGACCACAAACCCCTCATCCACATGCTCAGCCCGGGAGGTACCAAAGTGTCCACACCCAGATTGGCACGCATTGCAGCAAAACTGCAAGAATACACGTTTGAAGTGCAGCACATATCAGGGTGGAAGAATTCCCAGGCTGACTGCATGTCTAGATTGCCAGAAGGTAAAGACAAGGCCACCGCGTTTCTACAAGGAGAATGCATAGTGGCATCTATCACCGATATAAAAGCACCTGATTATATGGAACTCAGCGAGAAACATTGGCTGGAAGAGGACAGAAAAGACCCGGCCATGGCGAAAATCCGTGAGTGGATCAAGGAAGGGTGGCCAGGTGAAAAAATGGTGCCAGAAGGTGTGAGACCCTATTGGAAGGTGGCCGAAGAGATATCTCAAACGGACGGAATAATAATGAAGACGGACCAGATAATCCCACCTGTAGGCATGAGGAGCACCATTCTATGCAGAGCCCACGCTGGTCACCTGGGAAACACGATGACCCGGCGCAGAGTCCGGGAGGCCTACTGGTGGCCGTCCATGGACCAAGAGATTCGCACCATGATAGAGCGCTGTCATGAGTGCCTCAATAGCGACAAAAGACTGAAACTCAGATAGGCACCCCTAATTCCCACAGAAGTACCAGAAGCGGTGCGGTCAAAAGTGGGCATAGACTTTATAGGACCTCAGGAAGCGATGGCACCAGAACATCGGTACGGCATAGTGCTGGTTGATTACCTATCCAAGTGGGTCGAGGCTGAGTTCGTCCCAAACATTACCACAGCGACGGTAATTGAAGTCCTCACGGAAATTTCTCAAAGAGAAGGCCTCCCCAAGGAAGTAGTAACAGACAATGGGGTACAACTGATCTCACGGGACATGGAACAATTCCTAAGAAAGCACAATATAGGCCAAAAGAAGGCGGCCTTGTATCATCCCCAAGCCAATGGGCTTGTTGAAAGGGCCAACAGGTTCATTAAGGGAGCAATCCAACTAGCCACGGCTTCTGGGATGGACCCCCTAAAAACTACCAAGGAGGCCATAGCGGCCCACAGACTCACTCCAAACGGAATAACGCAAATATCCCCGTTTCGAATGTTGAGAGGGAGGAGTGCAGCCTCCACGCTCATACCACCATGGTTATCCAAAGTGAGAGAAGATGAAGCAGTGGACATGTCAGAAGTGGTGTGGAGAATTGAAAACAGCAAGGCACGCATGAAAACATGGAGTGACCAAAGAAGAAGAACCAAGCAAGCGTCAGACATTGGAGGGGGAGATTGGGTCAAAATAAGACTACCAAAAAAGGACCAAATCACGGGCTCTCGGTTCAGCAGACCCACCAAAGTGGTCCACAGGGGAACGAACCATGTCCGCACCGAGGACGGGCGCACCTGGAATCTGGAAAGAGTAGCCCTATATCAGAAGAGACAAGAAAGAGCAAGAACCCCGGAGAGACCACATGCCGAAGAAGGAATAGACAATGAGCGAAGGGAACAACGGGACCCCGAGAGAAACGACAAAGAAAGGGAAGAAACAGAGATGGAACCGGGATCGCCCATGCCAGAATCCGAACAGGAGCAACAGGAAGATCGCACTGGAAAGGGTGACCGGCCGAGAAGAGAGCACAGAAGACCGGTGAGATACAGTGACTATGTTATGCAATGAACTTCCTCTTTCCTTACCAAAGGGAGGTGTGTAGAGATATCGCGAGAGTCACCAACTCTCGCGAGATCTCGCTTTGGTGGCGAGGACCGCCCCCGCGCGCTTCGCGCGCATTACGGGAGCACCAGAGGACGCGGCAAGACGCGTCCTGCCGGCTCCTCCGAGATTAGGGCCTGGGGGCTCGCACCACGAGACATTTTAGTCCCACAGCCCTGCAACAGTTATTAGGCACGTTTGCCTAGCCTTCAGGTTCTGTATTACTTACACGTTCCTGGCAGATGTCCACTTTGCAATAAAAGACATCCAGCCAGTCATCACGCCTCCTGTCATCTGTGCAAGCGTTTACTACAACACTACAACTTGGCTCGGGTTCAAAAGAGGTTGCAACCAGCCCGTTATTATTCCACGCCAGAGGGTCACATTAATAGGGGCTATGCCCTCCTCAGAAGAATGCAGCTGCTTCCACCTACCCAAGAGGGCGGGCCCCTGAAGTGACGTCCGGAAGCTTATCACATTCCTTCTTGGGCCAGGACCTTGGGTTCGGTTTCGTTCATTCTGAGTTGGTTTGGTTTGGTCTGATTCCGGTGGTCGGACGTATCTTGGTTCTGTATGGCTGAAGATCCGGGCAGACTATTGCAGGTGCTACAATGAAAGTGGGCAGGCGCGGAATTAACACGCAAGGGACAAACGCCCACGTGGCCCCCCTGCTCTGCTTTTCTCACCTGAAAGTCAAACAGTGCGGCTGCACAGGCCCTCAAACTGAGATCTGATCCCTTTACCATGCTCGGCAAGCACACTGTAGTAATGTTCTGGTTTGTTGTACATTACATATCAGTGTGGTGGCTGTCTGTGGAATGTGATGGTGTCCTGGAGTGTTGGTGCTGTTTAAATGATGATGTGTGAGGGGGACAGTTAGAGTGACCTGAGCTGGTGTGTGGCTGGGCCAGTGTTATTCTCCCTGTGCTACACTAAGAGTTATAGTGTACAATTGAGCACAAATATACTCAATGCACGTACCTGATGTCTAGAACTGCATTTGAGTGGGAAGAACCCATCTTCCATTAATTCACTGGCAACGAGGATGGAGCTGCTGTGGGGCAGCAGATAAGGAAGAGGCACTGACCCTGAAGAAACCCATCCGAGGAGTCACCAGCGACAACTTGCAGGCTGGTTTGTGCAAGTAAGCGGTTGCTGTCCAGCAGCTGTGGCAGGTCAGGTCCCTGTGCTAATAGGGGCCTGAAGAGAGTTTGGACTCTGTCCAGTAGCGAGTTGGTCCAGCCCGAGATAAGTAGCTGAGACCGGATAAGTGCCGGGTGGCCTAGTGGCAGCGGTCCGGGCGGCGCAGGAGCAGTTTCCCCACACAGTGGCTGTGTCTGGGGTGGAGCAGGAGGAGTTAAGTTGGCTGCTGTGCGGCCAGCAGCAGACTGCAGGAGAGGAGGAGTAAGGTGTCCCGGTGCTTGCTGGAGGTGAGGTGGGTCCTGGTTGAGTGGAGTAGCACGGTGTCTGTGTCCGGGTGGAGCAGGCAGCGGTTCCATTCACGGAGAAGCAAGTCTGCGGCCAGGCAGTGCAGCAAGAGTAACAGCGTCTGTGGATTTTCTGTCACAGAAGGAGGTGCGGGCGCCCTGGTAAGCTGTGGCCCAGATGATACAGCGAAGAAGCCAGAGCCTTCCAGTGCTGAAGGACAAATGATGATGTCACACAAGTGTTTCTGGCAGCAGCGCAGCCGAATGTTCTGGAATGCGGTATTGCACGCAGCGTTACTGTGGAACTCAGCGTGTGTTTCATGGAAGTTTTAACACCTGCTGTTGGCGGCGATCCTCCGAGCAGGGAGCAGTTGACACGAGTTTTGTCATGATGGAGAATGGAGACGGGACTAGTGATTTTAAGGGGCTCAAGAGGGGGCAGTCGGCTGTAATGGAACAGTTGTTTGAGGAGTGTGTTAGGTTTAGGATACTTTCAATATTTATTAGTGTATATATACTTTTATACATTTAATGTTCATACTGTGTGAATATGCATTGTCTTTCACATTGCAGTTCATGTTCACTTACTGTTCAGCTTTGGTTCACATTATGAAGTCAGGGGCTTTGTATAGAATGTTATCTTTGGAGTAGGGCTTCTGGAATGGTGTGTTTTACAGTTGGCAGAGTGGCTGTGTAGCAGTGCCTGCTGTCGTTAAGGTTTTCACTTAATAAATCCTTTTATAACCTCCTGCTTCCACTGCATCAATCCAAAATTGGCGACAAGGACTTTCGACCAGCGTGTAGAGCACTGCAGCATCCACTTCACGGATCCCGCTTCGGTCCGGCTGTGGGTTTCCCCTGCCAGCAAGTCGAGGGGACGGTAGAAGGAACGCGACAGCAGGCGCCGAGGAACAGGTTGGAAGGTGTGGCTGGGGACAGCGGGCGGAGGGCGTGCGGCACCCGCTATTACTCCACAGAGGGACTGACACCTGTGGTGAATCAACAGGAAGCTGAGGAGGGGCCTGATCTAGTCAAGGCCCGTTGGTTATACACGCTCGCCCTAAGCAGCGCAGCGCGAGGCCAACTCCAGAACGCGCGCTTGGCCTCACTCGTCCAAGATAGAGTGGATCTTTCCCCAGAACGCACACCCGTGAGGGGGGGCGTGGTTGATTGGCTCAAGCTCGCGCATGCAGCGTGAGTCAAGCCCCAATACATACGCCTGGAAGGGGGCGTGGCCTAGCCTCTAGATTATCCTACCAGCCATTTCTAACAAGCATTGTAACGTAGGTTGCTAGGAAGCAACTATTACGAGGACAATTATCAGCTTCAGCCATAGCAGGGCAGTGACATCATAAAGGAAAAGCTCTCACAAAAGAAAAGCTTTCTGCCCAACAAAGACTGCAGAACGTTGGATTGTTACCTCAAATCAGTCAATAATCATTAGCTCCCCTTATGCAATTGAGACTGTGTCATAGCCAAACGATTCTAAAGAGGACATTATAAAATACCACAAGAAACAACATCCTGTCAGCCTGTGATTCAGAAGTTATGGCTGCAGCCATTCCACCACCCACACCCTTTTTAGCTGAGCCAGGTCGTCCTACCATCAGATGGGACAGGTGGAAGGGCATATTTGAAAACTACCTAGTGGCCATAGGAGGAGCAAGGTTCAGTGCAGCAAGGAAAAAGGCACTGTTATTGCACAACTTGGGGCCAGAAGGACGTTGCATATTTGATGGCCTGTCAAGGACCCCTGGTGAGGAAGCAGGAGATACAGACGAGTACTCGGTGGCCCTAAAGCTGATTCAGGAACATTTTGAGCCCAAGAAAAATGTAACGTTTGAACGTCACACATTTTTTCAGCGAACACACGAAGCATCAGAATTTGTCGAGTCTTACATTGCAGCTCTCAGAACATTAAGTCACACTTGTAATTTCGAAACATTAACTGATTCTTTAATTAGGGATCAACTTGTGAGGTGTAATGGTGGACCCGTCCCCATGCTCATCGGAGATACCATTGGTAGTATGGACAGGGGCAGACGCTCAGCTGCGACTGATGCTCCGGACCCACTGGGAAACGGCTGGGGTGGCAACGATCGGGGACATCTGGCAGGAGGGCTCTAGTGTTACTTTTGAGGGGCTACGGGAAGTAGCTGGGTTGCATGAAGGCCAGTACATTACGTACCACAGAATGGTACGGAGGATCAAGAGAACGTGGCCTGGAACTGTGCTGGGGGAAGAATTGGATGCCACCATAGACGTGATATATGATATAGCTAAGGGGGGTCATGAGATTTCCAGACTGTATGAGATGTTGATGTCTAAAGTGGGGAAGGAGGTCACGCAGTTGAGAATGGACTGGGAAACGGAGGTTGGGACCCAAATCGGAGATGGGATGTAGGAAAGAGCACAGGGGTATCATAAGAAGGTGTCTAGAAACGCGAGGCTCAAACAGATACAGTTGTACATAACACACAGGGCTTACATGACGCCTTGGAGGATATCGAGGTTCGAGAATGCAGGTCGGCAAGCATGCCCCAAATGTGACGAAGAGAACGCGGGCATGGTGCATATGTTCTGGTCATGCCCAATCATAGAGAGGTTCTGGAGGGGTGTAAAGGAGAAACTAGAAGGAAGAGGGGTCAAGATAGTAGTGGATACGGTGTGGGCCTGTCTGCTCGGGGGGTTCCCAAGACCACAGAAACTCAGGCACGTAAGCAAACTAAGGGACCTGGCTTATGTGCTAGCAAAAAGAAGGATTGCCATGGGATGGAAGTCATGTCATGTGCCGAGGATAGAGGTGTGGTGGAAAGACTTGCAAAAATGGGCAGAAGCCAAAACCACGGCATGGCAAGAAGCGTGTGGCAATGGGGGGGGAGGAGGAGAATGAGTCCCTGATGGCCTGGAAATCACTGATAGCTGGACTGTTTGGGTCATTGGACGACCCGACTGAGCCTGGGGAGGAGGTGACCGAACTACAGGGTGTGGAAACTGAAGGTTCAATGCAACAGACTCGCAAAGGGGGAGGGGTCGAGGGAGTAGTGGTTCGGAAGTTCAAAAAAAGTGTATTGAAACTGTTGGAACATGCACTACTTGTTTGGTTTATTGTTTGTTTGTTTGTAAAAATTAATAAAAAACTTTAAAAAAAAAACTTGTGAGGTGTACCAACAGCATGAGAATACAAGAAGAGCTGTTAGCAAAATATGTCACACTGGAACAAGCTATTGAACTTGCCAGAAGTATCGAGCAAACTACACAGTATATTAAAGAAATGAAGGTTGACAAATACTGTGTGTGCGGTATGCCCAAGAAGAAAACTGAATGCTGGCACTAATAGAAGAGATGGGTGGAGCCAAAGATGTGCCAAATGTGACAGTCCAAAGCATGGTTCTAATTGTCCTACTTGTCCGGCTAGGTTCGCTGAGTGTTTCAAATGTAAACACAAGGGCCACTTTGCAAATGTATGTAGAGACTCGTCAATCAATTTGGTGGAACAAAGTGCCGAAATGATTCGGATGAGCATGGGTACATCATCACCGGCACCCACTCAGGAAGTTACGCTGAGGCACATTTTTCAAATCTCAGCGGTTTCTGGAGAACAGAATGGACCAATTGATGAGTTCATGATTGAAGGGTGCAACTTAAAAATGAAAGTGGACACAGTGTCACCATGGACCATTATATCAGAGGACACCCTGAAGAACACTTTGAGGATGGGTCCAGACAATCTCAAACCAGCGAATGTCCAACCCTGTGGGTATGGTTAATCAGCTATCGATATAGTGGGACAATTTCAAGCACAAGTTTGTTATAAAGGTGGAAGATGCTCTTCATGCATTTTGGTTGCCAAAAAGGGTGCCTCATTATTAGGCTGGGAAGAACAGAGAAAGTTAGGTGTGAGAGTACAAGCTAGTGCTCCAGAATCGGTGACCATAGCGGAAATGGAAGATAAATGGTCTAGAGAGTTTCCGGAAGTATTTACAGAAAAGTTAGGGAAACTTAAAAACTTTGAACACAACATTAAACTTTGAACACAACTGTGTGAAGAACTATCTGAGCTAATCAAAAAGGGAGTTATTGAGCGTATTGGGGGTACGGAATAGCTTTCCCCAGTGGTGCTAGTGACCAAAAGCAACGGAAAATTAAGACTGTGTGGATCTTAGGGGATTAAACAAATACATTCTGGTTGAGAGACACCCCTTGCCTATTATTGGCGAGACTGGCTACCTTGGGAGAACCTAAATGGTTTTCAGTGATTGACTTATCGGCGGCTTACCATCAAGTACCCCTCACGAAACAATGTCAACATCTTACAGCTTTTGTCACTCCAGAAGGCACTTATAAGTTCCTCTGCATGGCATTTGGATTGGCGTCAGCTGCTTCGGTCTTCCAGAAAGTAATGGAGGAGGCGTTAAGAGGCATTGAAAGAGAACTGTATTTCAAGATGACATCTTTGTGTATGCAGAAAGTGAGAGTGAGCATGAGATGTCACTGAGGTGTGTGTTGACTAGATTGAGGCAGGTATTCCTGTGCAAATAAATAAATGCAAAATTGCGGTCAGGGAGGTAGAATATTTGGGACACAGGATTTCTAGTGAAGGTATTTTACCGAAGAGCACATTGGTAGAAAGTATTTGCAGAGCTCCTGCACCAACTGACAAGGATCAGTTAAGATCATTTATGGGTCTTGCGGAATTTTATCATAAATTTGTCAAAGGTTTTGCGTCCATATCTTCTCCATTAAGGGATCTACTCAAAAAAGGGACCAATTTTAAATGGTCTGAGGATTGCCAGGCAGCATTCACAAAAATAAAAGAGGGACTTGCCAAGGCCCCATCTCTAGGAGGATTTGTGTCAGGGAGAAAAACTACACTATCTGCAGATGCCAGCATGCTGGGTTTGGGTGCCACGTTAACACAATATGACTCGGGCAAAACAGAGCATGTTATAGCGTTTGCCTCAAGGCCATTGAGGGGGGCTGAGAGAAATGACTCTGTGATTGAGAGGGAGGCATTAGCAGTATCCTGGGCAATACTTCATTTCAAGTTCTTTTTATGGGGTCAAATATTCCAGGAGAAGACAGACCATAAACCTTTGGTCCATCTTATGAGCAGTTCGGATTGGGCCTATGGTTCACCCAAAATAGCCAGGTAGCTTGTAGGGTTGTTAGGTTACAACTTTACAATCTGTTATATACCGGGTAGGGAGAATGTAGTTGCGGACTGTTTATCGAGGTTACCGGTGGAGAGTGAAGACGATATTGAAAACCAAAGAACAGAATTTGGTTATTGCTGGTATAGACTATGATGCTGTAAGCAAAAATTTTTGGATAGAAGCGGACAGAGAGGATACTGAATTGTACAAGGTGAAAAGTTGGACATGGAAGGGTGGCCCCATAAGGACAATTTAGACAGGGGTTATGACAGGTATTTTGAGGTAAGGGAAGAGCTAAGTTTGTCAGAAGATGGGGTAGACTTAGAAGGGGAAACAAAGTTGTTCCTTCTAATAGCATTAGACCCCAGTAAGTCAATTTATCTCATCAAGGACATTTAGGAATGGGGGGCACCAAGCGACTTTTGAGACAGTCTTTCTGGTGGCCTGCCAAGGACAGCGAGGTTGAAAAAAAGGTTTGAAATTGCAAGGAGTGTGCAGAAAAGTGACAAGGGAAAATGTGTGAGGGAAGTACCTCTTTCCCCTGTAAAGGTACCAAGTGAACCATGGGAAAAAGTGCCGATTGGCTTGGTGAGGGGTACAAATATTTGGTAGTAATGATAGATTATCATTCCAAATAGCTAGAGTGGAGAGCACTCTGAGAAGCTACCACCATAGAGATGTTGTCTTTCCTTGAAGACATTTTTTATAGAGAGGGATTTCTTACTGAAATAGTCACTGATAATCAAGTACAATTTTGTCCCGCTTGTGACACACATTTTAAAACTGTCCTCCAGCCCACCTTCCTCAACCCCCCGAACCCACTCAAAAAAGTGGAGCTGGGCTCTGTCGCTGTGCCTAACGTCTTCGGAAGACCCATGCTTGGTAAATCCATTGAGCAATACCGACTACACCACGGTACACCCCTTTTTTGCACCGCCGATTCGACGCAGGCCGGTTTGGCGCGGCGGCCAGTTCGGCGCACCCATTTCGGCGCAGAAGCCTTTCTGGCGCTGCCGATTTGGCACGAGGACGTTTGGACGTGGCTGACATTGCAGCCACATCTAAACTCCCTCACGCCAAATTTAAAAGCATAACTCTTTTCAAATGCAGCACGTTGACAGGTAATGTGCCTGTCAACGTGTTGCATTTGAAATGAATTTTGGGTCAAGTGGCTGGCATGAAATGTGTGGAACATCGCTGTTAATCAAGGAGGCAGTGCATCTGTAGTTGTTTATAGACACACACCACTGCATAATCCATTGCATCCGTTCCCACCATTGGGCAACTATGACATACTGTGCGCGTACCAACTTTAAACTTGGCGTGAATAAGCGTTCCGTTTACTCTATTGCCAGTGGAATGCTTTTTTGTAGAGGGATTCTGCTCACTTTTAGGGCTTGTGTGTTAGGATTGCGGTTCTGAAGTGGATGTGGTGCGTTAATGTCCCGCATGTTCTGACCACCCCCTCTGGGGTAGGGTAACTTCTCCATCGTGAGGCTATGCTAGATAGGGGATCCCAGACTCGCATGCCCGCCTGGATCTGCCTGTAATGGGCTCGAGTACATGACAGCCATTGTTGAGGAACGCCAACCCGCAGTACCCGTTTCTACAGGCTCCCAGGTTCGGAGAAGGATTATTTGGCAAATAATGATTTGGAAAATAATGCTATCCGCGCAGGATCACATAACGCTTCTTAACTAAGAAGCCGGCATTGAATCTTTGACCTTGGATTTAGCACCTGACGAGTATACTGTGCAGTTAACTCTTTCCTCCTCTATGTGGCCAGGCTTTTACGCAATTGTTATTAAACAATCTTTTGCGACTTTATACAAATAAAGGAAAGACGTGTATAAAGGGAAAAATACAATATTGTAGCCTGTCCTGGTAAAAGTGCATTGCCGTGTTTGGGCGGGTAACAAGGATGGGGGAAGCACACCTCACGGATGGGCCAGTTTCACATAGGAAGAGAACGTAATTGGCCGAAGACCACAGAATTTACTGCAGTGGGGATTTGAAAGTCAGACCGCCTGATTCGTGTTCTTGAAACGTACAGATGCAAACACATCCTGAGCTGGTAGTTGACTTGGTGGCAAGGCTTAAGGCGGACTGCTTTGCGGCAATGCCCAGTGTGTGTGTGTCCATGACTTTAGCACGCGTTTCATTTTTGATGTCAGAGGAGAGTAAATCACGAGTTTAATTTTTCATTTTTTAAGTAAATCTCACACAATGGCCCCTCGCGCCAAAAGATCCCAGCAGCGAAACGTCCCAGCGCCGAACTGGGCGTGCCAAATCGTCCTGCTCCGACTACACCCATGCCCTAAGGGCCCAATCAGGGACCTCTTGCTGGTGTCAAATGGCCGCTTCCCGTGAGATGAATACAAGATGCACGGTGCAGTGTCCACAGAGTACCTGGACACGTTCGGGTGGGTCTTCCAGCAATTGAGGGTTCTGACACTCGCTTATAGGGGTATCCAGCCATTTTACAGAGGATTTTTTACCGAAACATTTTTACTGAAAAAGACCGATTTTTTTTTTACAAAAGTATATTATATATATATATATATATATATATATATATATATACATATATATATATATAGGGTGAGACGGGGTAAGGGGTTCAAACAGGTGGGGAGGAAGTTGGTTCGTTAGAAAACATGCAGAAAGAGGGTGTTTGGGGTGTAAATTCGGTATTTTTTCAGTAAAAATGTTTCAGTAAAAAATGCCTCGAATAAAAAAATAAAAATCTTGGGTAAAATCACATGGAACCCTTATAGGCTACTGGAGTATGTGCAGAGTGACGCAATCGTCCAATGGGTGGGGCTCACAGGGCGCCTCGCTCCCAAACGTCCAGTTCCAAGTACCTGCGCTACTACTAGGCTACTACTAACTGTCAAAAAACGTTTAAGAACAGCGTGTGTTTGTGCAAGACCTCAAAACGGACTAGGTGCAGGTTAGTTATTGAGAGAAACTCTACAGTATAATAAACACAGGATAATCAGAGATGGGATGGGCCAATAAATGGTCTGCGTGCGCCCTCTGCTGGTTTCGAGTTCGACGAATTTCTAAACCTTAGCCAGGCGAGTAAGTCCTTCGCCCGCTAGTTCCTAAGCACAGGGTGGCCAAGCGAACTCTTACGGAGAAACCAACAAGTGTTCCCAGTCTGCATGTTGGAATACTCCCGCTGGAAGCAGCGGGCGGCTACAGTTTCACTAATCCTAGGCCCAAACACGGTCTACTTGAGGGTCTATAGAAAGATAGGGCCAGCAGCAAAGAGTGTGGCCAACCTTCTGGTCACAGACAGGTCAAAATATCCGGGATAGAACCGACTCACGCTGCATTTGAAAGTCGGCAATCTTTCTGTCGTTTGCAAAACCCTGCAGTTTGAGCGTTATATACCGTCGGATGCCGTAATCATTGGCTCGACTAGAGGGTGCAGACCGCACCAGGTGACACCCATGCAGGGGGTGAGACCAGGGGAGCCGAGAATATCTCCCCACGCCCCTCGTAACTGCCCTATATAGGCTGCACCTTTGAGCAATACAAACGCACGTAATGCACGTTTGTATTGCTCAAAGGTGCAGCCAACGATCAGTGCTGGGTTTTCTCGCTCTCAAATCCAGCATTTAAACAGGACTTTGTGCCTGCCAGTGCACTCTGTGTAGAGGCCTAGTTTGTTTGGGCTTTAAAACGAACTTCATTTCTTATCTCAGTTCTTGAATGGAAAATCGCCTATTATTAGATATTACACTATCATATTCCCGGGCATGTTTCTAAACGTTGGAGAAAGTAATCACTTACAGAGCTTCAAGAGCACAAACCCGATGAGCTGTCTGCATTCTATCTAGGGTCGACTGTCTAAGCCACACGCATGCTGTTATAACCTCATCATAGTGCTACTCAATCTCCCTCGGAAGGAAGAAAGGTTGAGTTGACCCTGCCAGGATTCGAATCTGACACAGTAGGCTGCGCACAGCTATCAGGAGCCAGCACTCAACTCACGTTCTCTCTGACCAGCATGCATGTTAATTGCATGCTGCAAAGGTTGGCATACATATTCACACTGACATATTTTAAAGAGAGAACCTCTTAATTTGTTTAGCTCTTTGTGTGACCTTGCTGCTCGACACCACACCACTCACAATCAGGGGCATGTGGAGTGCTTGTGTTGCTTAGGGGTTGTATAGTCCTGTGTGAATGTACACCCTACACTCGTTTCTGGGCTGGAATGTGCAATTCCTGCATGCAAAGGACTGTATTGTCATGTGTATGTGTAAAGTTAGGTGCGTGTGTGTAAAGCAATGTTCAGTCAATATAGGCATCTCGGCGCATAACCAACCAGGTAAGTGCAGGACAGGGCCAGTATTGTGAAATTATTATTAATGCTGCCCTATGCGAAAATTCCCAAATACGGCATGCACACCTCCGAGCACTACAGAACACTCAATTTCTTTTCTTCCTTCTTACCTTCCCGTCTTCCTCACTCCCGCCATTCCTCCCACCATTTCTTCCTCCGTCCCTTCCTCTGTCTTTTGTTTTTTTCCTTCCTTCAGGGCCCTTTGGAACAGGTGTCGTTGACCAAGTATATCACACTGCCATACCCAGTTTCCTATAGCTGTTACATTTCTAGTTTTAGCTATAGCTAAAACTAGAAACCCTAGTGACGCCACTGGCTATAAGGTAGTGTTTTATGCCAAAACTTTACATTGGAGAGAGGGAAACGACATATGAGAGGGGAGACAGCTATTAGCTCTCCATGTCTGTCAGTTCTAATCCGTTTGGCCATTCCCACCCACTACTTGCCCCTCAACACCCAAAACGCATCCTTCTGAGATCTCTATGAGCTAGCTTCATCTCAGAGTAACTTCAAATTTTGGCATGCCAATGTTATTTCTAAGCAGTCTGTTAAGAGTTAATGGCTTAAGCGCAGTTGCAAATTTGCTACTGGTGTAATAGAAATGCCTTAAAGTGTGCCTTCAGCAACTTGATGTATATCTGTGTCTTGCAGCTCCTGTTAAGAACAAGCACTAACAAGGACAACAGTTTTTGCTTGTGCATTGGAATTCGGTATGTTTTTTGCCAGGCACTCCTATCCTATGCACATGCATAGGTTCGGCTGTTTTCATCAGGTCAGATACTGTCATTAAGCAGTGGTTGGCAAATGCCTAGCCAATGCCAACTCAGTAGCCAAAACGGTTGGCTTTGTAAATGCTTGTTTTAATGATGTGTTAAGTCTCAATGTCTTCCCCATGGCACGGTGTGCAGGGTGGGTCTTATAAATAGCTGGATGCCAATTTGAAACATTTTTGGATGAAAACCAGTATGGAATTTGCTCAAAATGTGTTGAGTGGAATATGGAAGGGCTGGCATGGCTGACCAATCAGAAGTAGAAACAGTCAGATGATGAATCTGGGTAGTCATATTGGGGTACTTCTTCAACATAATTAAAGTACCTCATGGTTTTGCACCATGCTTCAGGGACAACCATGATGGGATCGAGTTTATGAATGGGGTGTTTTTTTTAACGGAAGGGCTCCTTACTGTGATTGTCACAGGCAATGGGTGTGATTAGAATTCAAAGCGATGGAGGGTAACTTCCATTGTGTTAGGGTAGGACATGAAACTAAGGTTGTCTAGCACCCAGAGAATAATGTGACTCTGAAAAGCCATGGCAGCATGGGGATCGGTTCACAGTCATTCCTTTACTGGTGACACCTAAAAGGGATGCAAACGCAATGCCAAAATATGTTTAGCGTGGCTAAAAAGGGCATCATTGTCAACATAGATTTATCTATAGTGATGGTTAGAATAAGAACAGAAGAAAGGTACTGCAAAGTGATTTAAAGGACAGCGGCTTCACTAGGGGAAGGCATTTGTGACACCCGATGCGGTAGCTCCGCCACGGGGGAGTGGGCGACACCATAAATTACTGCACTGGCTGTCACCAACCCTAGTGACGTCACTGATGGTAATACCAGCTAAGGGAGCGCTTGGCCTTTCAGAGAAAAAGTGCTAAACCAGCAGGCATTTGTCATGATCATTTATATAATTAAGAAAATCCGCCGAACTGCAGTGTTTGGCCTCGCCTCGAAGGGAGGCATCGTTACTCAATGCAATATAGCAGCAGATCCAGCCACAGACACAGAATACATGTGTTTCTTTTGCAAAGAAGTGACACTACAAAATATATTTTTAAAAGAGGTAAAGACCAGAAAGCTTTTAAAGACATCACCCATCGCAAACAGTTCCTGCACATGGATTGATTGCCTCTGGTCAGTTTCCGAGTCCCCCGCCGCCCCATTTTCAGCAATAACTTAATTGTATATGCTACTGTCCCCAACCAAAACCATCTACTTACACGGCAAGACCTGTCCCGGTATTACCCTCCTCATAAACACCTACTTTTCCTAAGGATATATCTCCTCCGGCTCTTAACAAGCAAAAAAGGATGGTCAAGCCAAGAATAGACAGGGGGCGAAGGCTTCTCTAGAAAACACGCAAAAAGTAATCCCCAGGTCAGTAATATGAAGGATTTCTTTTGGAAACCTGAGACCAAGAGGATTGACACAGTAAAAAATATTTTGTACAAAATCAATTTAGTGTCAAGAATTTGTTTTTTCAGAAACAAAAATTAAAAAAGTCAAAGAAAACCATCACAAAAAATCAATACATGGTAGGAAGGAAAAGGAAACACCACACCACCTAATTCATATATAGCAATCACATCACATTCACTCCAAAAGTAATCAACAAACTAGGAAAAAAGTACAAAATAAGAAATGAAAAAAGGACAACAATGACATATATCCGATGCATACAGTTCTGACCCTGTGTGGGTACAGAGATTACAAAGATAATCTACTGAGGAACAACAAGCCCAACCCTGTACACCATTTCCAAGGTAAATGAAAGGGTCTTGCTGGTAAGTTATACAAATTACAATATCTTACAGAAATGTAACCTGGTACATAATGCAGCCTAATGACTGAAAACAATGCAAATGTCAACTCGAGTTTCGGCCTGTAAGCGGTCTCCGGCACAAGCTGGGACCAACCCTCTTCAGGACAACACATGCAGAAGGAAGGCGGTGTATTGAATTATTCTCCTATATTTGCCCACAACAAGCAACAATCAACACGCTGGAAGAAGCCCGAGTTGCAAGAGCAGGTTTGGTCTGTCGGAGCGGGGAAAAAGGCAGCCAAAACAACAAAGTCTTCTGTCAATGTTCAACCCCCTTTGCAAAGCTTCTGGCATATGGGTTCCTGGTGTGCACTTGAAACCGGTCAAGTCGGTTAGAGCTGTGGCTCTTAAGCACGCTGCAATTACCCTAAAATAAAATCCTCCTGCGTAGCAAATCTAGGAAGTTACCAGTTTGCAGCAAACCTAATCTTCCGAGTTTGAAACTTGTTGGCAGGAAGGCTTGTCATTCCCGATCATGCCAGCTGGATGAATTCCTCAGAGGTCTAAAGCATGCATGGGCATGCCGCATGGCATGGTAGACCCAAGGCTGGTATGAGAGGACACAGTAGGTTCAGCAGAGGCTCCCTCCCCTGCAGAGGGGTGGTAGAGGAGCTGGGAGGGCAGCACCTCCCACCCTAGACCCATATCCACTTTCCCCACCGGTGGGAACATTTAACGGGGGTCGTGTGAAATGGGTTGTGGTAGTCTAGTGCCTAGTGGCCACAGGAAATTGCATGAAGTGGACCGATAACATACGTGCAAAGCTTCTCCTATGTGCAATCGCAATAATTTTCAACATATTGTGTAAAACAAAAGTGAAACAGCAGGTGAAAACGTCTTTACGCCTTTGTTTTCCAGTATGTTTTGGGGAAAAATGTAAGCGCCAGCGGATTCCAATGGAATCTGCCTGCTTTTAAACAGGTATAAAAAGCAGGCGGATTCCATGGGAATCCATTGGAATAACAGCATCATAAAAAAATGGCCACCCCTTGGAACAGTCCCCTATAACCATTCAATCCTTCTACTGTTCATCTCTGCAAGGAGAAGACATTAGACACAGCACTCACTATAAAAAAGGTGTACCTCCACCAGGGCCGGCCTTGGTGGCGGCAGCGCCCCGGGCAGAAAAACAAAAATGTGGTGCCTCCCACACACCCCTGGTCATGCAAGGGGGTGGCACATTTTTCAATAGGCGCTGATGCAAAAGCATCAGCACCCTATTGTTATTAGATGGGTGTGCAGTTAATTTCAATAGGGCAGGGTTGCCCTCTGTCACCAATGCTGTACATACTTGTCATGAACCACCGGACGTGTCCCTTCTGGACTTTGTGGTCCCTGACCCATAGGGGACTGAACTCAGCAATACTCCCAACATGGCCGCTGAACGTGAAACGCTGTTTGCCAGTCTCTGCGTTGTACGCTCTGCGTTCTACAAAGCCGACATAGCCCTGCGAGTCTCAAGGCTACCGCTTGCAGTAGTCAGATGTGTGCTGCCGTAGTTCGTACAGCGATTTCCACTGATTCCTGGTTCCGGGTCCCCTAAATTCCCTCCTCCTTCATCCTCCCCTTTTTGTCCTCACCTTGCATTCCTGGATTTCCTTCGCACTCGCCTTCCGAGTGCGCTCCTCGCCATTTCCTGGACTTTTTTCCCAGACATCTGAACGTTCCCTGGAGACGGGACTCGAAGCGCACGCTGGAACCCGAGGACCCATGCAAAGGGTTATACAAGACTCGAACGGTGCGAAAGAAGACTTAATCGAAGAACTCGAACAAACACAAGACAGGTGAGAAGGGGGGAAACCTGTGACAGATTGATACGCCGATAAACTGATACAGTTACAGACATGGAGGCTGCAGTTCAAGACCTCATGCACGGCATGCAGGAGTGAACAACAGAAGTTCAGAATCTTAAGGCCGAGAATGCTGCATTGAAACAATTAGTCCTGTCACGTGATTCCGCAACCAAGGAAAGTGTGTTGCTGGGCGGAGTGGTGGATAAATATGATGGCTCATCAAAGAACCTTCGTGGATTCCTCGATTCGTGTTTAGTGCACTTTACCTTTAAGCCCTACTACTTCTCCACCCCCAGGGCAAAGGTGGGCTTTATGATTTCACATCTTTCCGGGAATACATTAACTTGGGCAACACCCTTAGTTAATTCGGGTGATGCCCTCCTGGATGACTATGATGGTTTTGTACGGGCGCTCAAGACCATGTTTGACCGCCCAGAACAGGTTTACAGTGCCCAAGAACGCTTATTGGACTTCCAACAAGGATCCCAGGATATGCTTACCTATGTAACACACTTTAAGCAACTGGCCAAGGAAGCAGACTGGTCCTCTGAGGCATGTTTTACCCTCTTTCGAAGAGAGCTGAATGAAGAGATACAAGACAAGCTAGCCAGGGTAGCTCGTCCAGTTCCAGGCTCTCATGACCTCTCTTTACAAATAGACTTTCGTATCCAGGAAAGGAAGGCGGAGAGGGAGAAAACTAGAATGCCCTACCAAAAGACCTCCATAGAACCTTCCTCTAAAGCTGAGCCCACTCCTGCCCCCACTACAGATCCAGAACCCATGCAACTGGGGGCCTTCCGCGGACCCATATCCCCGCAAGAAAGAATGCGACGGGTTCACACTGGGCTGTGTATGTATTGTGCCTCAGATAAACATCTTGTGAGAGAATGTCCCTTAGCTCCTCCACGGCGTTCGGGAACACCAGCTCCCGATCCTCGATGGAGCACAGCTTCGGGAGAGAGATGTCTGCTCCACATCTATTCCATCCTTGAACTCTCCTGGACAAAACAATCTTGTGATTTTGCAGGCCTTTTTAACGCCTCCAAGAAAGAAGCTTATCCCATTATGGCATTAGTGGATTGTGGGGCCATGGGGATATTCATAGATCATGATTGGGTCACTACCCACCACATTCCATATGAAACACGAGACATCATGCAACCTGTAGAGGCTATCGATGGAAGACCTCTTTCTTCAGGACCCATAACCCTGCAAACCAAAGAGATCCTGCTTTCTATAAACCACCATTAAGAGAGGATCACATTTGACATCATAAGATCTTCCCATTATCCAATGGTACTGGGTATGCCCTGGTTAGAGAAGCACAACCCCTACATCAACTGGGCGGCAGGATCCTTTTTTTTGGTTCAGAGCACTGTATGTCCCACTCTATATCCCTGGATTCCTTGTCAAAATCCTCTGAAGATACGCGAACAGACCAGCAAGGTCCATTCACGGTCTCAAATATCATCCAGTTTTCCAGGGCCTATCAGGATTACACTGATGTGTTCTCAACTGCCATAGTTCAGGCTCTACCCCCTCACAGACCTGAAGATTGCGCTATTGATACTGAACCTTCAGCAGTAATTCCCTTTGGAAGGATGTTCATTCTACCAGAACCAGAGAAAAGAGCCCTCCGAGAATACTTGTATACCAACCTGGAAAATGGCACTATACGACCATCCAAATCCCCGGCGGGAGCTTCAATGTTTTTTGTTCCCAAGAAAGATACCAAGGAGCTTAGGCCTTGCCTTGATTATCGTGGTCTGAATAAATGCACCCACAAGGACCGCTACCCTTTGCCCTTGATCTCGGATATCCTGGAAGCGGTGAGAGGAGCTACAGTGTTCACAAAATTAGATCTTAGAGGTGCCTACCATCTGATCCGTATAAAGGAGGGTGACGAATGGAAAAAAGCCTTTAGAACACCCTTTGGTCATTTTGAATACTTGGTCATGCCCTTCGGACTCGCCAATGCCCCAGCGGTCTTTCAACGTTTTATGGACCGGGTGTTCTCCGATATGCTGTTCCTCTTCGTCATAGTTTACCTGGACGATATACTGATATACTCCAAAGACCATTTGAAGAATGAAGAACATGTTAAAGCAGTCTTACAGCGTCTACGTGAACATAAACTCCTGGCTAAACCTGAGAAATGCCTTTTCCATGTGTCTACTGTTCACTATCTCGGATTTGTCCTTAGCCCAGAAGGAATTGGAATCGACCGCTAGAAAGTAAACTCCATTCTATCCTGGCCTGTTCCAACTACTGTGAAACAGATTCAATCCTTCCTGGGGCTTGCCAAGTTCTACCGAAAATTCATACCTTCCTTTTCGGAGATAGTACAACCGATCATTACATTGTTGAAGAAGGATACTCCCTTTCACTGGACAGCAGTCCAAGATGAGGCGTTTCAACGATTGAAGTCTGAGTTTACACAAGCCCCCATCTTGGCTCAACCTGACATTGATCGACCCTTCCTAGTGGAAACGTATGCCTTTAACTACGCCATCGGGGCAGTCCTAAAACAGGAATTTGATGACAAATTAGAACACCCCATCGCCTATCTTTCGCGAACCCTGGCTCCTAGCGAAACCCACTATTCTGCTCTGGAAAAGGAACTATTAGCCATCCGTCAAGCCTTCACAGATTGGCGTCATCTACTCCTGGGATCGAAACATCCTGTTCAGGTCCGCACGGACCATCAGAATCTTCAAGTTCTGCAATCCCTGCAATGTAGGAATAGTCGTCAAGCCCGTTGGACCTTCTTCTTTGCCCAGTACCAGTTTCAAATTCATCATGTTTCTGGAACACACAATATAATTGCTGACGCCTTATCCCGACGTCCCGAATACGAAATTCTTGAAGACCGATACTTCCCAAAGATGTTTCCCCATACAATATTTGTTGCCCAAGCAATCAGTCTCCTGGAAGACATTCAGATTCAAACCCAGTCCTCTGGGATCTGGAAGGAGTTTACTGGGAAGAATCGATGGAATCTCAAAACAAAGGACAGATATTTGTTCAAGGATAATGGTCTGGTCATCCCCACACAGAGACTGCGACAAAGGATCACAAGCCTATGTCATGACACCCTTCATTCAGAACACCGTGGCATCACCAACATTCTCCGTTTAATACAAAGACAGTTTTGGTGGCCGAAAATGAAAGATGACGTCCAGCATTACATCCAAACCTGTGTGAAAACAAGAAACCGGCGGGTCTCCTGCTCCAACCAGCACTGCCAACAGGACCTTGGGAATTCATTGCTACGGACTTTATTGTGGAACTACCACCTTCCAGGGGATACACAACCATCATGGTTACCATTGATTTATTCACTCACATGGCTCATTTCACACCCTTATATAAACTACCATCTTCCTCTGAACTCGCTGGAATCTTCCTGGAGCACATATTCCGACTTCATGGACTACCCTCCAAGATCATATCTGACAAGGACCTCAGTACATATCTCAGTTCTGGAAACACTTATGTCGTATACTAGGAATCCAACGTGCCCTCTCCTCAAGTTATCATCCACAGACCAATGGAGCTACTGAACACATGAACCAAACCCTGGAGCAATATCTTCGCTGTTTTGCCACCACAGTCCAGGACGATTGGTCACTTCTAATACCCGTGGCTGAATTCGCATATTACTCTGACCACACGGCTGTCAAAACCAGCCCCTTTTTCTGTAGCCAAGGATTCCACCCTTCAGTTCTACCATCCATACTCCCACATCCTACCCCAGTTCCTACAGTTGACTCCTGGATTGAAACCCTCATCAACGTACACAGAGAAGCCAAAGAACACCTCAAAAAGGCACGAACAAACACCAAGAATTATGCGGATTCCAAAAGAAGACCAGGGCCTTCATACGCAGTGGGTGATAAGGCTTGGCTAACCTCGAAACTACTGCCTCGACACTTACGACCAAATAAATTGGCTCCCCGGTACTATGGGCCTTTTACCATAAAAGAAATCGTTAACCCAGTGGCCTTCCGACTCAAACTACCAGAATCCTGGAAGAGGATCCACCCAGTTTTTCACACTTCTCTGTTGAAACCATACGTCCACTCCTCCAGGACTGCTCCAAGATCTACCCCTGTGGTTGTCGATGATCAATTAGAATACGAAGTGTCCAGAATATGTGACTCCAGGTACAGACGTGGTCAGCTACAGCATCTGGTCGAGTGGAAAGGGTACAGTCCCAGTGAACGCACCTAGGAACCAGTCTCAAACATAAATGCCTCCAGACTACTCCGAAGGTATCACCTCATACACCTGGGTAAACCCGGAGGAACTGGGTTTCGGAGGAGGCATGCTGTCATGAACCACCGGACGCGACCCTTCTGGACTTCGTGGTCCCTGACCCATAGGGGACTGAACTCAGCAGTACTCCCAACAAGGCCATTGAATGTGAAACACTGTTTGCTCTGCGTTCTACAAAGCAGACACAGCCCTGCGCGTCTCAACGCTACCGCTTGCAGTAGTCGGACGTGTGCTGCCGTAGTTCGTACAGCGATTTCCACTGATTCCTGGTTCCCGGTCCCCTAAATTTCCTCCTCCTTCATCCTTCCCTTTTTATCCTCACCTTGCCTTCCTTGATTTGCTTCTCACTCGCCTTCCGAGTGCACTCCTCGCCATTTCCTGGACTTTTTTCCCAGACATCTGAACGTTCCCTGGAGACGGGACTCTAACCGCACGCTGGAACCCGAGGACCCACGCACAGGGTTATACAAGACCCGAACGGTGCGAAAAAAGACTTCATCGAAGAACTCGAACAAACAACACAGACAGGGGAGAATGTGGGAAACCTGTGACAATACTGACATTGGTTAGCAGTGTTTCTGCGTTGTGAGTTTGCCGAGGCTGGTATATTGATCAATGGGACACACCATCTGATTTCATTGTATGCTGGCGACTGTCTTATATATGCACAACCCCCCATATAATCTCCTGAAGGTACCGGAGGTGCTAGGTAACATGAGGTTTACTCATTTGACCAAGGTACAGTGGCCTGTGTGGCCAGAGGAGGCCAAGTTTGGTGGGTTACTGTCCATGTTATATAGCCTGGAAGATGGGTCAAAACCTGTGACACATATATATCAGAGCCTGCTTGCGGGTGCAAGTGCTTTAGTTACTCGGATCTGGGGTGCATGGGAATCAGACCTAGATTGTGTACTGGAGCATAGACAGTAGGATGCAGCATTGTTGTATGTGAAAAAGGCTTCAAGGAATGCACGATTTCGCTTGTTGGAGTTAGATTTCCTGTATAGGACGTACATGCCTCTGCACAATGTTGCACGCTTTAATCAAAAGGCGTCTACTGGATGCCCGTGGTGTGGAGAAGAACCTGCAGATTTCTTAAATATGTTTTGGCAGTGCCCTAGCGTGCGTTCTTTCTGGCTCCGAATTTAGCTCACACTGGAGGCGTCGGGTGTGGAGCGGTATAACTGGACCCCTATGGAATGCTTGCTGGCTGTGTATCCCCGACCAGATAAGTCTACACATGTGGTTAAAGTTATGGACGGGGCCTGCATTCTCGCCAAACGCATGTCCTGGGGGGTATATGCAGGTCCCTGCTAGACTGTATGGTTGAAGGATTGATTGAGTTGTCCACGGCAGAGACAATGGTATGGTGCAGGGCCTTGCAGAATGGCATGAAGGAACCCAATATGAATCTGGAGGCATGGAAGGCTCTCCTTCAGGCGATCTTGTCCCACTCAGACGATAAATCCCCTTGAGCGGCTGGCGACACATGTGCATAGATCTATGATATTTTATAAGCTGATGTGCTGATTAAGTTAATGTTTTGTGATATGTACTGCACTGAAACCCTTGTAACGTGTAACCTAGATATTTTTGCCCATAAACCACTTGTCTTTTCGTGCCATATGTCAGGAAATATGCTTTTGATGGCCCTGCTGTTCTTTGTTTATTGCCTAAGGGTTGGGTTGTATCGATTCAAACATAAGCACGAGAATTAATGAATTTGCCTTTGCCTACTATAAAGCGCTACACTAAAACCAGCTGCTGCAAGATATTGCATTGCGGAAGAAGGAAATAAAGCATTTGTAAACGGTTTTGCACAACAAGAGTTGTTGAAACATCACGTGATACTCTATTTCACAGATATTCATATTGCCAGTGAGATTTTCATATTGAACATTCATACCTAAATGAAGAGGCGAGAGAGAACATAACTAGAGATAATCAAGGATGCAGTATTCATTTATTAGATTTGAAGAGTGCTTTCTATGTGTTCACAGGACTTCATATCACAAGAAACAAATGAGCTTGCATGCAAAGCGAATCATGAATGCTGGCGTACATAATCCAAGTATTGCCACTTTTTGATCATTTTTTGACCCCTTAGAAAAAATATGACTGAATAAATTGGTCTCTGAAAAATAATTTGGCTTTAGAAAGACCACATATGTTGATTAGGTCCTTTTCATTTCACAGAAATGGTACACAGGATTCCACAGGTGGGAACACCAAGTTACATATTTGTCCTGATGAAGGCAGTCAAAAGCTAAAGCTCTAAGGAGCCCCAAGCCGGAAACACTGAGTGTCGACCCGCAATACATCATCAGAATAACAGCTCATAGCACAAATAATGAGCTCCACAAAAGTAAAATGCTCAGAATCCGGTAGGAGGAGAACACCAGTGGCTGATTACAATGGTATATATCCTTGAAGATTGCAACACATGCTGCTTCATTTGGATAGTGAAGTTACTGCAGAAAAACAGACCCCGAATTGCCATGGACCCGCAGGAGCCCCTTTTACTGCGCCTGAATTGACCTGAACACCCACCTTGCTCCCCCCTCCAGCAGCATTGCGAGCGAGCTGCTCTTGCCGCATTGAGGGAGGCGGAGCCAAGCAGGAGCACGTGATCGTGCCACGCGACAACGCCGGCGCCTAGAAAAGGGCTGTATTGTCGCCCGAGTGGCGTATTGAAGAAAAACAGACCCCGAATTGCGAAGGACCTGCAGAAGCCCCTTTTACGGCGCCTGAATTCACCTGAACACCCATCTTGCTCCCCCCTCCAGCAGCATTGCGAGAGAGCGGCTCTTGCCGCATTGAGGGAGGCGGAGCCAAGCAGGAGCACGTGATCGTGTCACATGACAACACTGGCGCCTAGAAAAGGGCCGTATTGTCACCCTCGCGGCGTAAGCCCTGGTGGCAGAAGGGCTGGTACTGTTAGGCTGCTTGGCAGCTTTGGCGCAATGGCAAGGTCAAGGAACCGAAAGATTGCGCAGAAAACATCGAAAGAATCCAACCCAATGAACTGAAAGTGGAGACTGCGGGCCTTAGGCCTTTGATCCACCCAGTTGCCGGAGAATAAGACACAACAAACTCACCCAAGTTGCAGAAAAGCCCCAAGCAAGTGTAAGAACACCACTCCCATCAAACAGACAAAAACGAATCAAAGAGAGGCCAACAAATATACCCAAGAACCCTGCAAACTCTTATATGAAAACACCAACATAAGAGTTAGACTATCAAAAGATGGCACCCTAACAGAACAAATAAGAACATCGAATGGGCTGAAACAGGGATGCCCATTGGCCGCCACACTTTTCCATCTCTACATGGCAGACCTTGAGGAAAAAATCTACACTCCCCAAATGAATCCACCAAAAATACATAACACTGCAATACCGTGCATCATATATGCTGATGACATAGTGCTGCTAGCAAAAACACCCAGAGGACTGCAGATAGCTTTGTCAAAACTAGATGAATATATTAGAAAGAACCAGCTGGAAATTAACACACAAAAAACGAAAATCATGACACTGAAGATGGAAACAAGAAGAAATGGAAAAACGCTCTCCTTCTACATAGGAAAAGACAGAGTGGAGCAAGTAAAAACAATAAAATATCAAGGAATATGGATATCCCAATCCCCCACAGAAGAAGATTGGATGCAGCTATTAAAAGAGAAGACAGCCTCACTAGCGAAACAGGCTAAAATACTACACCGAAGATATGGAAAATTTTCCCTCACTCCAATAGTCACTTTCTACAAGCAAAAAGTAACAGCAGTATTAATTTATGGAGCAGAAGCGATGATAAACAACGACAAAGCCACATGGTCGCAACTGGAAGGAAAATTTTGGAGAAAAGTCCTAAACCTACCGATGTCCCTGCCTGCAACACGCATAAGAGCCGAACTCGCCCTACAATCACTTGAATCCATTGTATTATGGAAGCAACTCGATTTATACAGGAAAATCATGAGCCCAAGCTATGCACCACCGCTTGAAACACTCAGATTTGACGAAAGCAACAATACAGAAGAAACCCTTGCAAATATGGAAATCAGCGATAGAAGCCAAAAGAAAAGAACAAGCTATCTCACTGGAAATGCTGCTAGAAAGACATCAAAAAGCAAAAACCAAAATAAAAGAGAATGATTGGATGAAGACTATACAAGACAAATTTAAGTACCAACACTATATGCACTGTGCCCTCGATTCCAGAAGAATTAACCAGCTACCGGCATATCTGACAATTTTCCCCTCCTCAAAAATAAGAGAGACGTTTATGAGACTGCGCCTAAACATCCTCCCAAGACGAGAAATAATGGCAGCAAGAAAACAAATACCCAAAACAAAAATATACTACAAATTCTGCAAAAACAAAAAGACAACAGAGTCCCTACACCATATAATCATGATCTGCCCTGCTCTCGACGAAAAAAGACAGCTATCCAGACAATGGTTCATGAAATCGACAAAGGCACTCACCCCAGAAGATTGTTGGGCAATGATGATAGCAGGAAACGAAAAACAACTAATCTTCGCATTAATATCATTCTGGAACAACATAATTAACTGAACAAACAGACTAAAGAATACCAAACCAAAGCAAAGGCGAAAAGCACAAAAGAAAGCCAACGACAGCCGACAAAAACATCTAACAAACGTATATGTGGGCCTATTAGAGTAAAGGGAAATAAGATGAGAGGTCTGAATGTGAGCCAAAGCATTTTAAAATAAAAAATGAATAAAAAAATGCTCAGAATCTGTCACAGAATAAGAGTGACCACAAGATAACAATACCCAAGAACTTGAGTTTCCAAAGACTTAAAAAGCTGTTTCTCCTGTGTAAAAGCTAACATTAGGTAGATAGTATTATTTGTGTAGGTTCACTTATCATATGTATATGGTTGTTGTCATGAAGCAGATATGTTTGTATGATTTATGCAATGTTATGTAGGCTGTCAGATAGTTATCTTTGTTGGTGTACAAAAAAGAAAAAAATATTTTTGTACCTTTATCACAGTTCGTTGGGATTCAAAGTTTCCATAAAGAGTTAGAGTCCTAGCAGTGTCTTCCAAAGCGTTTACCCTGATCAGTGTATGTGCATAGTATGTGTAAGAAACCTGGGGGGATCAGGGGTTATCCAGGCACCCTTTTTTGTTGAAACATTTTCTGTGTCTGAGATGTGTTGGACTCTCTGCCTGGGGATGCATGTATTTGGATGCAGGAATAGCATTTACATGGAGTGGTTTGTACTTACCACCACATCACCTTGGTCCCAGCTCCTGCCTCTGCAATCCCAACACCCTCAAATCTCTCCAGGTGCAGGATGGAGCCGCACCTTTCCTCACAGGGCATGAAGGTGACAGCTGTCACCATTCCTCCTCCTGTGGCTGAGGATTCCCTCCTGTAGGTGGCGATGATTTTGCACAGCCTCTGACGCAGGTTATCCCAGTAGTTGTGGCAGTCCTTGGTTGTACGGGGGACAGTCCCCACGGCTGTCATACTGTCCACAACCTGCCACCATATGGCTGTCTTCCGCTGTTGGCTGGTTTTGCGGTTTCCAGCCCCAAACAGCTCATTGGCATGCTGGACAACTGCGTCCAGTGGTATAAGTGTACCGAAAAAAGTAGTGGAACAGTGGCCTTGGCAAGGAAGAGGGTAGGGGAAGCATAGTGCAACATGTGACAAGGTGTTGGGGCCAAGGCATTGCAATAGTCTAATTGACTAGTAACTAAGGCTCCTATTACAACTTTACACCTGCACAGGAACATGAATGGACAACTCCTCTATATAGAATGGTGAATATGGTTGTTAAAAGTAGAGGAATGGTAAACAGAAAAAAAATAAAAGTAGCGGAACACCACTCCCGACCATTCCTGCTCACTTCAATCACTGACTGAGTGCACCAATGCTGTCAGTTCCGCCTCAGAGAACTTGAGTTTCCTGAAACAGACGTCAGGGACACATGCCACCTTTTACTGTGACATGTTTTGTGCCTCCATCCCGATGGTTTTCTCGCACTGGATGACAACAGGAAATGGCAGATTGAGAGTCGAATGTGTTTTTTAAGATGGCTTCCGGCAAGCTTCCGGTTCCGTGGGTGATGTTACAGTATTACTGGCGTTTCACCAGCGAACTCGTAATGAGGCCCATTGTATTCAATCTAATACCAGGCGCACAAACACACAGTAGACATTTCAACATTATTTGAGCAATACACCCCGAGCAGGGGCAGGGGGGCATTACCTGTCAGATAATGCCTTTGGGGCGTATAGTTAGAAACCCATGCAAAGCGAGGGCTTTAACGTTAGCCCCGGAGCATTACCTGGTGGTAATACACACCCCCCCCACCACAAGCAAGGGGTATATTGCTATTAGAATCCCAGCACGTTGTACCGGGATACTAATTTGTATACTTTTTTTCTCAGGTTGAGAAAGGTTTAAGTTACTTACCTGTAACTATTGTTCTCCAGCATTGATTCACATGCTCATGAATATTCCCCATCGTCAAGCTGGGAATCCTCAGTAAAAGTAAAAACAGTTTCACTTTCACTTAAAAACTGCATTTCTCCTTTAAACCAATCACTGTCCTCTGAGCCATGCTGCCCCCATCCAATGACAGTCCTCGCTCTAAGCCCCTCCTCTGGCAGCCATCTTCAGATTTGATTAGCACGTAAAGTGGCAGTATGACCATGAAGAGCCGCAGAGCGGTCGAGGGAGAGTTTGCATGTGAATCCTTGCCAGACCCATGCTGGAGAACAATAGTTACAGGTAAGTAACTTAAACCTTCTCCAGCATGGGGTCTTGCATGGATTCACATGCTCACGATTAATGAACACACAGCAGTACAACATTACACAACCACATAAGGTGGCAAGGCTCAACAGAAGCAATTATCTCTTACCTCTGGAACAGACTCACCTCAAGCGAACAGGTTGCGTAGCACTGCTTGACAGACTCTGGACTCCACCCCCTTGGACTCCCGGTCGACACAGTAGAACTTTGTGCAGGTGTGCATGGACCTCCACGTAGCAGCCCTGCAGATGTCCAGCAGGGGCACACCAGACAGGAAGGCCATCGTCACAGCGATCGCTCTGTTGGAGTGAGCTCTCGGACGGCCATGCAGCGGTCAGTTCGCCAACCAATGACAGTGTGTGATGCAGCCGGAGAGACACCTTGAAATGGCAGCCTTGGACAAGGCCTTCAGATGGTTCAAAAACATTTGTGAAGTCTTCCAAAAACTCTTGGTGCATGTCACGTAGAACTTCAGGGCACGAGCAATGTCCAGTGAGTGGAAGGCCCTTTCAGTCGGGGACAAAGGCTTAGGAAAAAAAAACAGGTAACACCAAAGGTTCATTGAGGTGGAATACTCGGACCGGCCGGTCCTAGGTGAGGCATGACCCTGCTCGTAGCACGGGGCAGAGGCCCTAGAGTTAAGCCACGCCACCAGTCTACAGTGCCTGTCCCTCGTTGTCTTCTTGGAGAAGAACAAATTACTCTCTTACCTGGTAACGTTCTTTCGATGGGATGGTCCGATGACTTATTCCATATCTATGACAGTAATCACAACAGCTGTGCTGCTTCGGAAAATCTTTCGGCGTCTGCGTCGATGACGTCGATACGCTGCCCTCGAGGGTCTCCATCGAGCTGACATCACCGGATGTTATGAGTGGAACGCACGACGCCCGTAGCCTCAGTTGTAGTTTTTTCCCAGAACGTGTGGCAGCAATCTTCTGCCAGTATGACCACAGATAGCCTTGCGGAAACGTAAGCTGCAATCACCTAAGAAATTCTGTAGCGGGGTAGGCAGGGAGGGAGAGATATGGAAAACGTCGTCGGACCATCCCATCGAAAGAACGTTACCAGGTAAATGAGTAACTTGTTCTTCGAAGGGATTGGGTCCTTCGACGTATTCCATATCTATGACAGACTCCCAAAGCAGTTCCAACGTAAGGAGGTGGGAAAATAATTTAGAATATACAAATTTAGAATGCCCAATCAAATTGCAGAGTAAAGGACCACCTTGCCAAAGGCCAGATCCTGCCCATGGATAGAATCTAGGGAGTAGTGAGGTACAAAGTATGGACCGAAGCCCAAGTGGCTGCTTCACAGATGTTACGAATAGGAACACCCCTCTCCAGGGCAGAAGAGGCAGCCATACCCCTAGTCGAGTGGGCCCGTAAGCCTACTGTAGGGTCCTTACCTGCCAGGCGGTAACATTCAGAAATTGCCAAGACAATCCATCTAGACAAAGTCTGCTTAGTCACAGCTTGTCCCAAACGCCTTCCAGCGTAACCAATAAAAAGCTTATCGTCCACTCTGACCCGGGACATGCGTGAAATGTAGAAACTTAAAGCTCTCCTACGATCTAACCTATGGAGCCTTTCCTCATCCTTATCAGGATGCCGAGGAGGATAAAATGCCGGAAGAATGACCTTCTGGCTCAAATGAAATTCCGACATAACTTTCGGAAGAAAGGAAGGACGAACTCTAAGGACAACCCTGTCCTTATGAAACACAGTGAAGGTTGGCTTAACTGACAGTGCCTGTAACTCAGTCACTCTGCGAGCGGAAGTGACCGCAACTAAAAACACAGTTTTCAGGGTTAACAGTCTCAAAGGACAAGAATGTAAAGGCTCAAATGGAGCACCCATTAGAAACTTGAGAACAAGGTTCAAATCCCAACCGGGCACCTGGAAAGGTGACAGAGGGAACACATTAGTGAGCCCTTTCAGAAACTGAGAAATTAAAGGGATTTTAAAATAAGAACACTCCTCAGTCTAGCGCTTAAATATGGACAGCGCTGCCAGGTAACATTTAATGGTACCCACTTGCAAGCCCCTGTGGGCTAAACAAAGCAAAAAAGACAGAACCACAGGAATGTCACATGAAAAAGGATCCACATTCTTAACCCTGCACCAGTCGCAGAACTTTCTCCAACGGCAACGGTACAGAGACTTTGTTGCCGGCCATCTGGCCGAAAGCAACACCTCCATCACGTCTTCAGGGAGGTCCCAATCCTTATACCTCAACCTTTCAGAAGCCAAGCGTGAAGGTTGAGGGATCTGACCTCTGGATGGAGAACCTGACCCCCCTCCCGTGACAGCAGATCGTCTCGGTAGGGAAGACGACATGGAGGGCAGATGGACAAATCGAGAAGGTCTGGGTACCACGTCCTCCGGGCCCATGCCGGAGCAATGAGGATCATCCGGGAACCGAACCTCTGTAACCTCTGCAGCACTTGCGGGATGACGGGGACTGGAGGAAACGCGTACAGCAGTGGGAAGGACCACTCCACTACGAATGCATCTCCTAAGGCTCCTCTGGGAGGAAATTCCCACAAGCAGAACCTTTCGCACTTCCGGTTGACACTGGAGGCGAAGAGATCCACTTGAGGGGTCCCCCAAAGGGCAAAGATCTCCAGGAGAATCTCCTGAGCCAACTCCCACTCGTGAGAGATCGTGCTCTGCCTGCTCAGAGCGTCTGCCGTCTCATTTTCGTCTCCGGCCAGATGAACTGGTGAGATTGAAATTTCCTGCTGGATGGCCTAAAACCAGAGCTGCATCGCCTCCCTGCACAGACGAAATGACCCTCCCCCCCCTTTTTGTTGAGGTAGTGCATGGCCACTGTGTTGTCCGTCAGAATCAGGACACTCTTTCCTTGCACAGTCGGCAGAAAAGCCTTCAGGGCAAGCCTGACGGCCCTCAGCTCCAACAGATTGATATGGAATCTGGACTCCGACGGAGAGCAAGGACCGCTGACTGTCAGCTCGTTGGTATGAGCTCCCCATCCCATAGGGGACGCGTCCGTCACGATCGCCACCGGCCAGGGTAGCCAAAACGGAGCCCCCCTCATCAGATTGCCTTCGACGGCCCACCACAGAAGGTCCTGGGCGACCGAGGGTGGCACCTGAACGGGGTCCGACATCCTGCCGGAGGACTGTGACCACTGGAGCTTGAGAGGCCAATGCAAAGATCTCATCCGCAACCTGGCCTCTGGCACCAGAAGAATGCAAGATGCCATGAGGCCGAGCAACCTCAAGAACTCGAACGCTGGGAGACTCTGGGCATGTTGAAACTTGTGCACCATCTGCTGAATGTGGTGAGCCCTCACCTGGGGAGGAAAAAACTGCCCTAGGGACGTGTCGAGCACTGCTCCGATGTACTGGAGCCGCTGAGGTGGCGTCAAGTGGGACTTCTTTAAGTTGAGTGAGAAGCCCAGCTTGTGATGGGAGTGGCAGGTGACGGACAGATGATCCAGGACTTGCTCAGGAGAGCGCGCTCTGTCAACCAATCGTCCAGGTAGGGGTAGACGTGAATCCCCCCTTTCCTGAGATACGCTGCCACCACCACCATGAGCTTGGTGAAAACCATCGGGGCGTAGGTCAATCCGAACGCCAGGACCCGAAACTGAAAGTGCGAATCGCCAACCGCGAACCTCAGGTACTTCTTGTGCTTGGGATGGACCGGCACATGAAAATAAGCGTCCTTGAGGTCGAGAGACACCAACCAGTCCTGAAGTTGAAGGGCCTGGAGGACTTGAGAAAGAGTAACCATCTTGAACTTGTCCTTCCTGAGGAGCTTGTTCAGCCCGCGCAAGTCCATGATGGGTCTCAATCCCCCGCCTTTGTTTGAAATCAAAAAATAAGGGGAATACCATCCCTTGTGCCTCTCCGCTACAGGCACCAGTTCTATGGCGCCTTTCTCCAGCAGGGATTGAATTTCCTGCGCAAGGAGCAGATCCGGACTTTCAAAGAGAGATTCCCTGGTGGATTGTCGTGAGGCCTCTGCCGGAAAGGAAGACAGTAGCCATTCTACAAGATGCTGCGCCAGCCTTCCCCCAACCGGAGAAGCATGGGCCTCATGACTGAGCTGAAGCGGCTGCGGCAGTGCCTGAGGGTAAAGAGGCAACAGCTTGCGTGGCCATGGCACTTCGAGTACCTTGTTTTCCACCTCTGGCACTCCTACGGTTGCCCCTTTGACTTGCAGCTCCTCTCGATTTACTAAAGGACGAGTAATATCGAAAGGAACGTCCCCTCCATTGCTGTCCCCTAGGACGAAAAGGCAGAGGTTGGCGAACTGCAGCTTTGGAGGTCTGCAACCTCTCAAGACTCTTGTCAGCCTTGCTGTCAAAAAGATGGTCACCATCAAAGGGCATGTTGAGGAGCCGGGCTTGCACATCAGGAGCAAAACCCGACTTCCGCAACCACGCAAAACTGCGTATTACGATGCTCGCCACCATGGACCGGCTGACGCAATCAACCATGTCCAGACGCGACTGAACGGATTCACACATTGCATCCTTGCCATCCTACACGATAGCAAGGAAACCATCCGGTTTCTCCCCTTCGGGAATCTGATCAACCGCTAGGGAAATACAGTTCCACAGAGTGTACGTGAAACGAGACAAGGCACAAACGGAGTTGGCAGCCTGAAGTGCCATACCCCCAGAAGAAAATACCTTCTTCGCCCAGCCGTCAAAACATTTGTCGTCCCTATCAGGAGGGATGGTAGGGTATGACGCCTGCTTTGCTGGGGCCGTAGCCGCCTGCACCACCAAACTCTCAGGAGTAGGGTGCGTGGTCAAGAAGCAGGGGACGCCACTGGCTGGGCGATATTTCCTCGGCAAGGACTTGCTCAAGGCAAGGACAGCTCTCCGGAGAAGTCCAAGCCGCAGCCACCCTTCTCTGCAAGGCCATATGGAATGGCAGCACCGGGTCAGTTGGAGGACCTTGGTCCAAGATATCAGTCAGGTCATCCTGCTGAAAATCCCCAGGGGGGGGGGGGGCAGACCACCCCAGGTAATCCATGACCCTCGACATGAGGCGCCGGTATGAGGATTCGGCATGTGTGCCAGGCTCCCGCCTACCAAACTCTGGAGAGGTGTCTAGACCACTGGCGTCGTGCAGCGACTGACGCAGGTCCTCAAGTTGACTAGGACCAGAAACAATGTCATCAGGAACCTCACCTTCCTCAGACCCCTCATCCACCTCAGAAATATAATCCAGAGGCTGGAAGGAGGGTACAGAAGAAGGCCCAAAAACATGTTCAGCCTTGGCCAGCACCTTTCTGGGGGGTGCCACCGTGCACGGGTTACCTCCGACAAGGCCGCCTCGAAAGGCGTTGAGGGCATCGACGGAATCGGCTTCGAGCGAGGCGCTGACAGCTTCGACGGCGTCGACACAGGCCTCGAGGGCAGAGCCCCGAGCGTGTCTCTCTCTCGACAGCCTGGGCGCCGATGGCATTGACGACTTCCTCGGAGACGGAGCCTCGAGAGAGTCTGTCGATGACCTCGGCGCCGCCAGCGTCGATGTCTTCTTCGAAGACATCACAGGTTCTCGCGGTCTCGAGGGCGTCGAGGACCGGGACCTGGAATGGGCATGTCTAGAGAGACCATCCTTGTCCGACGGGGACCTCGAAGGCGCCCGGTGGTCGCGACGACTGCACGAGCCCGAAGGCGGACAAGCGGTGTCTCTAGCACGGCCACGAACGGCGTCCTAGACGGCGCGGCTGGACCGGAGCCCTGCGATTGAAAAATCGCCAACATCTCCTTTTGGAAGGAATCCCATTCCTCAGGAGTGGAATGCTTGTTGGGACAAGCATCCCGCCGACGGGCGGAGTCCTCGGACAAGGATGGGGAAGGCGACCTCTGACGGCGCTTCCTGGAGTGCCTCGAAGAGGCAGAGGAATGGCGGGACCGACTCCCAGACCGAGAACCCCCGGACTCACGACGACGATGCAGAGAGTCGCCTCTCGAATCGTCCGTCGAAAGACCAGTGGAACGCGACTTCCGGGGCATGGCCACCTTACCTACCGACAGCAGCTTCTTACGCTCCTGCAAGGCCTTCTATGTGAGTGATTGGCAGTCGACACAGTCGTCCGTATCATGGTCCTCCCCGAGGCACCAGAGGCAAGCGTTGTGCGTATCCGTCAGTGACATCTTGTACCCGCACACCCGACACTTCTTAAACTCGGACCACGGGGTGGAAGATGCCGAAGGCATCATACAAAATGCAACGAAGAAACAGGTTAGAAGAACCGAAAGAACAGGATTCAGTAGAATCGAGGCACGCCGAGATCGCCAAAGCGAACACGTTTGCGGAAAAAACGGAACTGAGGCTACGGGCTTTGTGCGTCCTACTTATAACATCCGGTGACGTCGGCTCGACGGAGGCCCTCGAGGACAGCGTATCGACGTCATTGATGCAGGACGCAGAAAGATTTTCCGAAGCAGCACAACTATGGTGATTACGGTCATAGATATGGAATACGTCGAGGACCCAATCCCCTCGAACTTGAGGCATATTCCGCACTCCACCTCCTTATGGTCTGGATGCAGGCAGTAGAGACACTGCAGGTGCTTGTTTTCTACAAACACATTCCGTCGCCCGCATTTGGTCCAGGGCTTGAAGAGGGACCTTCCCTCCTTCTCCTCTGTTATGGTCAGTGGGCGAAGTATGCCCGAAGGCCTTCTAGAATCTTCAACGATCTTCACCCTTGAGGGGCGCTGAAATTCACCGACAATGGATCCCTGATTTCAACAGATGGAGAAGAGAGCACACAGGCTCTTTTGGAACAAAAATAGAACCTTTTTCTGTCGAAAACACGTAGAAGTAGCTCGCAGAGCAAACATGAGGACTCCCAACACTGAAGCGGGCAGTAAAAATCTGAACATGGCTGCCAGAGGAGGGGCTTAGAGGAAGGACTGTCATTGGATAGGGGCAGTATGACCCAGAGGACAGTGATTGGTTTAAAGGAGAAATACAGTTTGTAAGTGAAAATGTTTTTTCTTTTACTGAGGATTCCCATCCTAACGACGGGGAAGATTCATGAGCATGTGAATCCATGCCAGACCCCATGCTGGAGAATGGCATGTTTGCCGTTTCTCAACTGGAAAACAACTACAAAACAAGATGGCCGCCAAGGATCGGGGTGAAGGGAACTACATGTAGTCCCATCTCCCTTTCCATGGCGGCCATTGCCGGGAAGAAGATGCGCCGTGAACACTGAGTTTTTCCGGCGCCAGCAAAGGATGGAGGACCACAAGGCAAGTGGCGAGGGGGTAGGTGGGGTATGTGGAAATTGAGGTTGGCGGTTGGGGGGGGTGTAAGGGAAAGGGAGGCCAGGCGCACTTACCCGATTCCCGGCGGGGAAGGTGGCGGCCTCCCACTTCCGAGGAGACTCGGAGCAGGGGCTTTACCAGTTCTGAACCTCCTGATTGGCTGGGAGGCGGACCCCCCACCCCGGGTACTCATATGAAAAACACATATGGGTTTTGCACACATGAATATCCGATTTAAACAGACAAGTGTGTGGCTGATTTGTATAAAAAACCACCCTCTCACTAAGCCTCCTCCCGATCCCAGGGGAGGAAGGACGGCGATAGGGATGCATTAGTGATACAGCCAATGGGGGGAATTAGGTTGGAACAAGACAGAGCTGCCGTCCGGCAAAAATGGACTGCCTGAGTGCCATTCTGTGAAGGCAGCATCCCAATTCTAATAATAAAGTTTCAGAACGCTATCTTTTTGTCATGTGTTTTGTCGCTTCGCCACAGCAAGGCTGCAAAATATTCTTTCATATTACTCATGAAGGCTATTGAATATTCTCTCACAGTACACACAAAAGCTACTAAATATTCTTTCACATGACACACAGGGGCCATTGAGTATTTTCTCACAGTACACACTGATGCTACAGGATATTCTTTCACACTACAGGCTATTCTCTCAGACGACACACAGAGGCTATTGAATATTCTCCCACAGTAAACACAGAGGCTACTAAATATTCTTTCACACTACATACGAGGGCTATTGAATATTCTCTTACACGACACACAAAGGCTATTGAATATTCTCTCAGTGCACACAGAGGCTACTGAATATCCTCTCACACTACACACCGCGGCTATTGAATATTCCCTCACAAGACGCACAGAGGTTATTGAATATTCTCTCAGTGCACACAGAGGCGTCACACACGCAGGTTCTTATCACTGATGAAATGAAGATTTTTATAGATACAAATGATGATAAGTTAGGTAGATAACTAAATCAAGTGTGCCAATTAAAATACGCTCGACAAAGAAAAAGGAGATAGTCATTTCTAGTTTCTTCAGCTGATATGCAATTGGACTTGCTGTTGGACAAATGATCTTGGCTTACTGATGACTTTGTACCACCACATATTAAATCAATCCAGATACCTACAAAGTTATAACCAAAAATCATGCTGGAGAGAAATGTAGCATAGCCGGTGACTAGCTGGGTAATACATCCACATCTGTGTTAAAAGAGCAAATTTTTTCTAACTGTGCATGGATAATGCAAGACATCTGCTTAACAAGCCTTTCACTTCCTAGTAATATTTCGCCCATCACCCACAGATTCATGACTATCAGATGTATGACTATCACTTCGCCAATCCGGCCAGATGGTGGACCTTCCTCAGACTACTTTGATTGTTGGGAAATGTCAACATTTGGCTACATCTGGCGCAACAACTTCCATCACGGGAGCTTATTTCCAATATGGAATCTAAAGTTTCAGCTACTGGGATAGGGATCCACGTGTGCAAAGGTCCAAAGTAGACCATTTTCCCTTAAAACAGCATAACTTGTGTTTCGAGGTATGCTGTTTTTAACTCGAAAAGCATAACACCAACCGACCCATCACCTCCATATGGCTTGCCCTGCCTGGTACAATCAAAGACGGTAATTCCCGATGGCGCTCCTTCACACAATACAGACCCATATGTGTTCATTGGTCACCAGATGCCCTCCTTTTAAAAAATAAAAAAAATCGCACATTTAAGAAGGCTAGTATAGGTGGCAGAGGCTTTTCTAGTCTGGCACTGGGAGTATGGAACTATAATTCTGAACAGCTGAAATGTATCAAGGAAAATAAGGAAATAACTGAAACTCAGCTTTTCTGTAAGTAAAGACATTTTATTTTTTCTATTTCTAACGCCTGTCGGGTATCCACCTCAAGACTCACTCTAGAAAAACACACTATTTCCTGCCTGGGCCGCAAGAAATGGGAAAACATGATTTATGGCACCACCCCTAACCAAAGCTATAACCAGTATTCATCATGGAACACACACTTTCCCCATGCCCAGATCTCAGACTGCCCCTCCAAAGGTACAGATGTCAGTGATGCCACGTGTATAGAGGGAATTACCTAAGCACAGCAGTCGCAGATGCCACATTGGCCACACTGAAAGTCACCCAGCATGCTGCAGCACGTCTCATCCCGGGACCAAGAAAATTCGACCACATCACCCCCATCCACAAGGAGCTGCACTGGCTACCTCTTCAAGTTTGCATCATTTATTTGCATAGTTCTAGATAGTGTGAGCCATGCCCAAATCGCATCAGAGCGCTGTACAGAAAGTCATACAGGTGTATATCTAGAAAAATAAGTCTAAATAATAGTTATAAGTGACAAATCAGGCTGGATAATGATCTTAGTCACTAACCGCCGCTGGAATACAGTATCCTAAATACAGAGCAGGAGGATAAAGGAAAAGGAGAGACTATAGACTTCATGGAAGACCGGGGGTCGTGGGAGGATAGACTGGAAGTACTATTCGTGTCGAGGTAAGTGGAGGAAGGAGGCAAGTCATGACATCAAGGGGAGGAAACTGAAGGTAGAATTCATAGGCTGGTCTAGGGATGCAAGCAGACTTGCAGAAAAATAGTGGAGGACACTGGGGCATCAGGGGAGTGAGCAGGTTGTTGCTCCTGAGACATATCCATAGGTTGCCAATAAAGGGAACAGCTATAAAGCCACTATTGAGGGGAAAAGCGGCAATTTCGTGCAAGCTAGCCAATTATCCCTCAATTCTCAAAGGGTGTGACCAAAGGAAGGTAGGGGCAAAAAAGTTGAGCCACATGCCATGGGAGTGGCCAGGGATCACGGGGGGTGGCCTGGGGGGGTGACAAGATAAAGGGGTATGGCTAGCAGTTAAGCCTTAGCACCATTGGTTAAGGGTGGGGGGTCGAGCACTACATAAGGGAGGGAGGGCCGAACACTAAGCAATGGGGGGGGGCGCATCTTGGGACTAAGAAGCAAAGTTTGAGGGGACAGCAGGATAGGAATAGTACCAGGCCACTGTCAGGGATAATTCAGCAATCATTAGTAGCTACTGGTTCATAGCCATAGCAGGAAGCTTGTCAGACAAGCAACTGTGTGCCAGGTGTTTCTTCAAGAGAAAAGTCTTCAGCTCTCGACTGAAAACGAGAGATGGAGCATAATGTAATTCAGGAGGAAGTGATTGTGATGAATCAACTTCTGGGGCACAAGGGGCCCAGGCCCAGGGATGAATATCCGTTTCTAAACCATCAATCAGCCCCGCACATCTAGTGCACCATAAGTGACCCGTACAGATTTGAAGTACAAGCAAATTATGATCCTTGTCCAATTTTAGTAAGGTGGACGGAGAGGCTGGCTTATCACCAAGAAGTTGTGGATCGTTGGTTAGTTACAACAGAGCGAAAATACAATTACCCAATGATAAAAAGGACTGTCCAGTAAACGTCGTATGAAAATATCTAGTTTATTATTATCACAACAGACTGTTCTAGCACACTACAAAATACAACCCAACCTGTAAAGGAATGCAGAGCACAGATAGTTTCAAAGAAGGTAAAGGGGTGCACTCTGGACACCGACAGGAGGGTAGTCGGTATAGTCATTAATCGCAATAGTTCAAGGATAGTTGGTTTAAACACAAAGGGAGCAATTGGTTGTAAAATGTCACTCGAGGCCTTCGGAGAAGGATCAGGGGACAGAACCACAATGTACCTTGTGCTGTAGGATTTCTTGGTGCTCGACAGTGTCAAGTCGGTTTCAGAGCGCTTTGCGGCTTCTGCAACAGAGTTCAAGACGGGAGACAGCTGTGGGTATCAGGCGGCAGGCAGTTTAGTGAGCAAAGTTGGACTGACAGCTGCAGGCTGGCCTACATGGCAGCTCAGGGTCAGGAATCGTCTCAGTGCTGGCAGTTCTGAAGCCCTGGTCGAGGCGTCTCAGACAGCTTTAGCTACTGCGGCGTAACAGTCAGCAGTGCAATCGATTGCAGCTCAACGGGCTCGACTGGCTCGAAAATGTCCTTTAAGGCGGACGTCGGTTGATGCTTGTCGATGCACTCCTCCTAACTTCTTCACTGGGCTTCTGTTGTCCTTTAAGGTGGACAGCCCAAAGCTGAGGAGAGTGTTGAAGGCAGCTGCCTTGTCCTTGGTTTGGTTCAGAGACTCTCTAGCACTTCCCACCTAGGAGGCTTGCTGCAGAGCCTAGCAGGGAATGCGGTGTGCTGCTGGGTACTGGTTGTAGAGCTGGTGGAGAGTCCTCTGGATTTGCTATCTCCCTCTGTTCCCTAGGAGATGTTTAGGGGAGGGATCTTGCTTCCTTCTTGGAGGTCCTGGCCTTCCTTCACTGGCGGAAGATGTAAGGCAGGCTGTACCTTCAGCCAGGGCCCAATGATGAGTTCTTCCTTCTGCTTCTGGTGAAGCCTTCAGATGATCTGCCAAAAAGAGGGGCTTGGCCATCTTTTAAAGCCAAATGGACCACAGGGATTGTTGTAGGCTAAGCCTACCTTAACGAATCAATCCTGGGTCCCCACCAACAATCTACTGTACGCGTGAGATCATAACCAGAGTGCTTTGCAACAGAAAAGGTAAAGGGGTGAAAGCATTTACGAAGTCCCACCCATCTTCCTGTCTGTTGTGGATCAAAGGGTCGCTCTGGTTAATGGAGCTCTCTGTGGTTCCTGATTAAAGCGGCAGGTCTCCCTTGAAGCAGAGGCGAGACCAGACATTCTGGCTCCGTCAAACCACATACTCATACCTTCTGAATGGGGTCTCTCTGCAGAGATGACTACTGTAAACACGCAGTCCCAGACATGACATTTCACTGTCAATCGATACTGAGGGGCGGGAGCTGACATCAGGTTGACAGTTGCATATGAAAGGTTGTTGGGGTTTCAGGTCTCCTTTGTTTGCCTCTACAGCCAGGCCCCATGTGTGCCTGTCTGAAGTAAACTCCGATTAGTATGTGAGCGCTGCCACCAGCCACACGGCTCAACAGATCTACTTTGAAAAAATGAATCCCAAAAGCTTGAGTTACAAAATTACAAAGCCCACTTGTTCGCATTTTGTAACTCAAGCTTTTGGGATTTTGGTTGTTTGTCCCCTGCTGTGCATTCAATGTATGCGGGGGGACCCATTATACTGAACTAAGGGAGCAAGGGACACTTGCATTCCCTGCTCCCCTTGTTCGGTTTTATGGGGTAAGGTCTTTTTTACCATGCCGCATGCGCACCAAATGCGCAATCAGCTTTTTTTAGTCGACCTTTTCGGCCGAATCGGGCTAGACAAAATGACATGGCAGATCCATGGTGCTTTTGTTAGTCAATTATGCGGCCTATTGCAGGGGAAGGTTTGGGCCTCCCCCTTCTGGAGATGACAAGGTGTACACTCCTGGCTGTCATATCTCAACTAAATATGGCATGGGGGACTGCACCTGTAGACTGTGTCCACCCAGAGTACAGGTCTATGTGTATGTCATGCAGTGAGCATAGGAAAATGTGTGCAGATTAGCCCCACACATTTTCCGGAGTTTGATCTCCCGTCATTCAATTTCATTTAAAATTTCAAAAAAGCCCAGGCAAGCGCACATCCACTATGAGGATAATCAAATTCCTCACAGCGAGTTGCAGAGCTCTAGGGCGCAGCCTATGCCAGCGTTTGATTACTTTTTACATTTCTAGGTGAATAATTTCCTTGATTTATAGCACCTTGCAGCCCCCAGAGATCACAAGCTACTTGGCAAAGTACTTTGGGAATTGTGAGCTACATTACACAGGCTGTTTTGAAGACATGCCCTTCATCAATTGGGTGTCAGTGTAGTACAACAAAAACAGGAGTGATGATGTCAAAATGACGAGTGCCTAATATCAGACGTGCTACATCAAGCTGGGTGGCCTTCACAACGGTCTGGTGAGCATTTCCATAGTAGAGCCTAGAAAGGACTGTAGCCTGTATCACTGTGCTTATGTCCAATTGAGCCCATTTTACCACGTGTTTGATGTGAAGATCTAGGCAGAGTCTGGTGTCGAGCACAAAGCCCAAGGATTTGGCATTCATACCAGGAGTTGGAGAAATCCTGACTTCGGAACCATCCAGTGTTCAATGTGCTGGTTGAACTGTGCTGCGGACATGAAAAGGAATTCCATTTTCTTAGGGTTTAGTTTCAGGTAATGCAAATTAATCTTCTCATCATGTTCAAGACATCTTGCACCACCTACAAAGCAGTAACAACCAAAACATCACGGTCTGGGCAGGAAACTCACCATCTGGCCAGAAAACACACCATCTCAGTAGTCCAATGCACAACCAGAAGGCACAACATTGCCTGATTGGAAACCGAGAACTACAGAAGGGAAGCACTGAGAAGCAGGCCCTTTGCTGCTACGCACACGGTCTCTGGAAAGAGTTATCAGTGCAGATCACATTAGCCCCCGTCCATCCTACACTTCATGAAGGATCTGAAGGCCCTATTCGCAAACGTAAGCCTCCTGCACAGAGGTCCTTCTTTCCTCCACCCATTCCAAGTCCCTCTGCTACCCCTGCAGGCTACTGTAAGTCCCTGGGGGCATCCCCTATGTACAGCACCCTGCTGCTTCCAAGATGGGATTACACTTTATAAATCCCATGCAAACATGTAATACTTTTGAGGCCCCCAAAAGTGGGCCTTGAATGTGATGTCTCCTCTGGGCCAATTCAGAAATACCCCAACTGAGAAACACGTCACTGGAAAAGTGCCTATGTGAGTAGAAGAGAAAAACCGGGCAGTACTGTTCTTGGTAGCCACAAAACACACAATCCCAACCTAATCCTTTTCGCAACCTACACTTCGGCCCCAAAATGCGGGGCGCTATACAGATACAAAGAGAGCCTGTGTTGTCCTTGTAGGGAAGTGGTCCTCAGTACTCTGAGGGACTGGTACCCTGCAGAGGTCTAAAGGGTAAGGGGCGTGAGGCTCTTTCAAAAAGGAAGAGGGGGGCTGCTTTTAATAGAAAATATCGGCAGATTTGGCATTTGGGGCAGGGGGGCCGCCAACATTATTTTTACTCGAAGGGGTGCTCAGCGTAAGCAATGTTTGGAAAGCACTTCTAGAGAGCAATGATCTGTGCTCTCATGCTGTTTGGGGGTTCCCGGGGGCAGGAGCATACCCCGCCACACATGCTGCAGGAATTCAGCAATTGAGGAAATACCCATGACATTTACCCAGGGATGTCTTTGTAGTGAGCAGGGTGGCATCAAAATGCAGCCAACCAACCCTGCCCTACAAATGCCTAGGGTGCATTTACATGCATATGCAGTTATGTCGCAGCCTCTTTTTGGTTGCTCAATTTCTTCACAGAAGACTTATGTCACCAGAGAGATCGGCATGGAACACTGACAGCCAGTTACAGAGTCGAGGATCCTGGTATCCTTGGAATTCACCAGCTTGAGGTTCGTGAGAAACGGGTGCTCTCTGGGTGTAGGGATTGTCCAGCAACAATTCTAACTTCTCTAAGTGCACAGGCTGGGTGGGTGACTCCTCGAGTATGACTCATTGCACCATTATTTCTGAGGGGAACGTGTTATGTGTGCATATGGACCTACGGCATGGGGCTCTGCAGGGGTCGTTCCTCTCCTCCTTCCCTCCACCAAGGAACGGAACCAGCCAAAAGCAGCCCTGCTCCGAGTCGCACAAATAAAGGAAAGTGAATAGAATGGCCAGGGCATCCAACAGGTTTTGATGAAACACGGATCAAGAACAAATGTGTTCAGAAAAAGTTTTCGCGTTGTGCAAGTTTAATGCTGGGTGGGAAAGAAGAGACCTTGCTGTGTTCTTGCTCGCAGGAAATATCCTGTTGGATTATCCGCTCCAGATGCAGATGAAGGATAACAGAGCAAGCCCCCACCTCGCTTCACGTCTAGGCCGCCCGGGCCCCCAAACTTCATTAGGAAGATTCCTCCAGCTGATCATCTCCTGGAAAAATGGCGAGAGGGACCCGAAAGTGGCTGCCACCTTAATTAACGATCCAATCTCCTCTGGCGCTAATTAAATTACAGCAGGGAAAGCATCGGCATGGACTGATGGGAGCGCTTACTGGGACTATCTGCCTGGGAATCATTGTTCTAATTAGATTGCGCCCAACAGCCCATTTAGGTGCAGATTATTATTAATGTAAAGACGTGCTTAGAGCCTAGTTGTGTCAACGTGGGAGGGGCTGCGCATTGCCACCAAACTGGCACACTGCTTTGGAGCGGAGTGCACAACATTAACCCCATGGTGTAGGAGAACATCAGCTTTAAGGGAATCTCAAATTATGTTATTTGATGCCTAGTGCCATTGGTATCGTCTCAAAGCGCTGCAGGGGATGAACGCCCTTCAGAAGACCATAGACTGTGCAAACATGTAAATAAAAGCAGCAATACAATGCGAGTGAACAGTAATTGACATTCTGTGATCAGTTGCTATGACCAGGTTGAAGCACTTTAAAATCATGCAGCGCATATTGCAAAGGCAATGAAAAGTGCTAGATCAGTCGCTATGTGACAGATGGACTGAATGATTTGGTGGGGCTCAGCTGTATTTCATGGATTGCAGCACGAGAAGGGCCAAGGGTATTGTAAATAGTCTATCAATCCCCAGGACAACTGTCTACAGTTGAGGGCTCTGTTACACGTGACATGCAGAACACCTGCATTAAAGGCTAACATGCAGTCAACAAGCACATTACAAGCTTGCTTGTTGGTTTCTTTATTTGTAGCGCGCGCCAGACCCGAAGGTATCAGGGCGGAGATTAGAATGCTTTAGGCTTACGAGTTACAAAGTTTCATAAGCACATGCACAATTGTCAGCTAACACAAACACTCCACCAGCGCAGGTCCTCCTCTCTGTACATCTAGATATCGCAGAAAAAATGAAGTATAATGGAAAGCCTCACAGTAGCAAAATTCCGAGTGGTGAAACCACACCGCATAAAAAATTAAAAGCGGCAAAACCTCACAGCAGTAAAAGTCAAATGTGTCAAGACTTTAGAGTGGCAGCATTCGGAGTGGCACAATTCAAAGGCAGCAGAATTACTGCCCTAATGAATGCTGGTGCGGTGGACTAAAAGGGCACATGACAAGGACCTCCATCTAGCGGTTAGGATGGGCTTTGGGGTAAACGCATATATGAGCTAAGGGTTTATATGCAAAAAGAAAACCAAGTTCCTGTTTTGCACAAAATAAGGAACAGCATACTAATAACAAGAACAGACTCGAATCCTTTTCTTATTACGGAGCACAATCTACAATGTTGCACGGCCCACGAAGTCCTTAATAAACAAAGTCAGACATCAGCAAGTGAAGTTTTTGTTCTTAATCGTATGAGAAGTCATGATGAGGCTCAGAGAGTGAAACAAGTGTAGACTCAGGACAGTTCCCCTTACTGATTCATAATCAGTTTTGAGGCATTGCATTTTTTTAAAAAATGTATTTACAAGTATATACAGAAACAGCATTATAGTACAGAAGGAAAAATGTAAACATCAAAATTTAAAAAAATCATTAAACATATTCCAGATCTTCTCATACAACGACAACTTACATTTCAATTTGTAAATCAATTTTTCAGTTCTTGACAGACAGTGCATTTCCTGAACCCATTCCTCAAATGAGGGAGGGATCTGTCCTTTCCATCCACAAAGAATCAACCGTTTTGCAACAATGGTAGCTCTAAAAAAACACTTTTTAAGGGCAGAGCTGACATCAGCCAACCCCGAATCATCACCCAGGATCATAATCCTAAAATCCAGGACAGACTCGTCACTCAAAATCCTAGCACACACATCATAAACTTCAATCCAAAAATGCCTGACCCTCACATTTTTTTAATCGTATTCACTGATTATGTATTCTGTAATAAAATGATATTTTCTCTTCGTGCTTATCCACACGATTGTTTGTTAAAAAGGCGTGCACTACTTCCCACAGTAATCTGGGTTTCATATATCCACAAATCAAAAGGGGGAAAGCCTAAGAAAATAGCACCCGGGCAGAGAAGTACCTTGAAAGTCAGGCTCAAAAGACTGATGAAATTCTCAGCCAGACTCTGTCATCTCCCGTGGGGGGTTCAGGGGGACAATACTGCTCGCCAAGATAGAGGGCGATAGATAGGCCCAGCGCAGAGCTGCCGTTGGCATTGACATTTTTGCAGAACAGAGATCTGGCACAATCAGCCTCGCTGGTTCTTGGAGAATCAGTCACCCGGCAAGAAACGCATCCAGTGTAGTTGTGCACGACAGATTTGCGCCAGCTGTGCCCATTTTCTCCGGTCCAAGCCTGGCTCCCATGCTGCACACAGCACTTTCAGCATGGTAGGTTAGAGGCGGGGCATGAACCCAGACCTCTAGACGTCACAGCTAGCGTACCTAAGCACGGTGTCACGGCTCTGTCTACATGCGAGCTAGTGCCTGCAAGAAAGGAGTAGCATGTGGGGTAAGTGATTGGCTTTGGACCCTGAAAGTCTAGGGTACAGAACTGAAATGCATGACATGGTTAAGTGCCATTATCCTCTGGTGGCTACAATTTGGGCTAGTTTCAAGTGTGTAATCTCCAATTGCGTTTGTTCGCCTGCATTCTCTACCTTCAATCACATGTAAGCTGCCATCATTCTAAACCTCGGCTTCAGGGAAGTGCTCTGTGTAAGTGTTAAAGCAGTAGTGGGCGTTAGTCTGTGGAAACAGTGCTCCGAGCATACTATGAAAAAAGGAACTCATTGAGGGGGTTGGCGTGAGTGAAAGGGGCTCCAGGGCAATATGGGGTAGGTGGCGGGATAAGAAAGTCCATAGGGGGCTCCCAGACAGTGGCAGTAGAGGTGTGGAGGGGGAAGAGAGGTAATTGAAATCAGAGTGTGGGCTCTGTGCTCCAAGGCAGTAGTTAAGTGCTTGGAAAATGGAGGGGGAATCACAGAGGGAGTGGTACTCCGAGAGGGAGAGAATGGCAAGTTGGGGCAAAATGGATTGGTTGGTCAACGGGATTGGTGATGGGGAGAGGGCCCTCAGCAGGAAGGGCGTCACTGAGTTGAAAGGAGGGGCTGGAAGAGGGAGGTCAGGGGCTCAAAGGAGAAGTACCGTGTGAGCTCATTGTTGCTGTGTTATAGGAGTGTGATGGCCTTGGACGGAGTGTGCAAAGAACACTTTTAGTAAATTATTTCCGTTTCCAGCACTGGCCCATGGGTTGTGTGTGGAGGATCCCACAGTCACCCTTATGCCCCGTCCGAGGGCAGGTAAGAGTCACACGGTGCCAACTTGCAACAGGGTCCCTTTAAGGGGCACAACCCCTACACACCCGATTAGTACTGACCACGTGGGATAAAGGATACCAAGATCTCCACAAAGCACAATGGTTTTGCTTTCATAGGAACTATCTAGCTACTAAACCTTTAAAGGAATCGAGCTACCGTGGTCCTGCAGAACTGGCAGCGCCAGCAGCCTCTGTGACAATTGAGCGGTTGCAGGATTCCCAAATAAATCTACAGAGGTAAAGAGAGGTGACTGAATTAGGATAGGAGACTTGAAGAGCAGCAGCCATGCATCGTAAAAGGCCTCCATCTCATATAGTTAAGAACAGATAGGCTAAGGAAGTCCACATCAGGGGCAGGATTATGGTATGAAAACCAGAGGGAATACTGCACAAGACGAGGGACTAGCCAGCACCAAGTCCAGCTCAAAAGTCAAAGCCATCACCACGGTGTCTCTGGCACAACATCCTTTAGCTACACCAGCTATCTGAAAGGACATCCCCGAGTTCCTTTATCTCAGAAAGAGGCTTGAATATGGAATAGCAGCCAGAGAGAGCAACGCCAGAGGGGAGGGACCAGTCAATCCCAAGTCCCATTATCAGTGCTGTAGGCCATTTTATGGGTCAAAGACATATAGTCAATCCCCATCCCAGCTAACCGCCTGAATCCCCTTTCACCAGAGAGAGGCTTGATGGTGGCAACACGGCAGTATAAAAGCACACAGCCACAGACTGTCAGTGCAAGTGTTTGGAGTAGTAGCAGGAGACCAAAGACAAGAGATAGAAGCTGTTTTGGAGAAGGCTGGGGAAGGAGCAAAAGGAGAGTGAACAGGAGTTGTAACCAAGGATTTATAAGGAGGAATGGAACAGAAGGCAAGGGTTGAAGGGGAGCCAAAGCTAGGAAACATTAGGGGGAAGTTGGTCAAACTGATAACAGCGGAGATGGTTAAACATCATGAGGAGGTTTGTCAGGCTGATGAAGAGGAGGTGGTTAAACAATAGGAGGTGGCTGTTCAGGTCGATGAGGCAGTTAAACAGGCGGCGGTAGGTTAAATGACATTGGTGGTTGAACATTAGGAGAAGATTTGTGGGGTTAATGAAGAGGTGGTTGAAGTTTATTTGGCAGAGGTTAAACATCTGGAGGAGTTTGGTGAAGTTGCTAAAGGGGGAGGTTGTGCATCAGCAAGTGAGTGGTGAGGTCGATAAGGAGGGTGAATATCAGGCAGAGGTTGGTGAAGCTGAAAAGGAGATTTTGGTTGATCATCTGAAAGAGGACATTTATAAACCTCAGGAGGAGGGTAAGACAGCATAAGCAGAAAGAAGTGGCTATAACTGAACGCCAGTGAAAGGAGGTTGTTGATGATCAGCAGAAGGGTAGAGAACAGCAGATGGAGGATGTTGGAGATTACCCAGGGAACTTAGGAAGATTCCGGTGGACCAAGTTGGCCCTAGGCAGACACAGAAGGAGGAACAAGCACAGAACAGGGAGTGCATCGCAGCAGTAGAGAATGGCATATAGATCAAAGGTGGTTAGGAAATGCAAGATAATTGAAGAGACTAAGGCCAGTCCTCTTTGACTCTCACCCTTGGCCACCTCAGTATACCTCACAGCTCCAACCCCAAGGCCTCAGTAGGCCAGTTTTCCCAGGTTGCAGAGTCCTCGCTATGTCCTCGGTGAGGACCATGACTGTCACACAAATCATGGATTCTAACGTGTTTTATTGATGTTTCCAATAGAAACATCTTTTTAGGAAGCAGAGAAAGGGTTAATATAATTTACCCAACAAAGAACTTTAGGGGCTTGCCTCCTGGCTGTAGGTAATCTATAGGCGAGAGGGGTGATGCAACCCTTCATCCTCTGCAAGGTCGAACAATACAGTAACATTACGCTGGGCAATACGAACATGTGATAGAATCAATTCTACTTGTAGTGGGCCCTGTAACAATAGTTCTTATGCTATTTTCTTGCTCAAACGTCTTAAAAATGATTGTTCCCATAGCCAAGGCCATAGGGTTGAGGAGAGCCAGATTCTAAAACATGTGGCATTTGAACAAGTGCAGAGTTGAGGTTGAGTCAAGTTTCAGATACTGTAGTGTGACCTACCAGTATGGGGTTATGGGAGAGTCATATTTCAGATCAGTGTTTGGAGGCTGTACCTATAAAACGTGGGATTACAAAATATAAATATAGTATGTGACAGCTCACTTATTCTATAGAAAAACGTTACAACATGATAATGGAGATGGGCGTTCTGTATGGTTCTCAGGTACAGAGTTTAAGCAGAAGAACACATTACTTGCCTCCAGTAATGTTCTCTCTCATGGATTAGTCCTTCCTCCCACAGATTTCTCATGCCCTAAGCCCTCTGATCCACCTTTTTCCCTTGCATTCAGAAGCCGAGAGACAGCAGAACAGGTGACGTGTACGATATTTCACCAAGAGAGGAAGGCTGGAAGAGCAATACGAATCTGTGGAAGGAAGGACTAATCCATCAGAAAGAACATTACAGGAAGTAAGCAATTTGTACACCCAAAGATTCCTCATCTTAGATAGACTTCTATTAAGAGTACAGAAAACTGCAGGAGAGCGCCAAGACCATCGCCTACACCAGAAACCTCTAGAGGACTGCTTGACCATAGAAGGAACAGGCAATCTAGGCAGTAATGTTTGGCAAATGTTTGCAGCAAAGCCCACAAATCCATTCGACACATGTCCAAAGAAGAGATCCACCCCTTCTGCCCTTGTGCAGGGCAGAGGTGGCTGTCAGGCCTCTGGATAAATGAGCCTTGAGACCATCAGAAACATCCTTCCCAGCCAGACTGCAACATTCAGAGATACAGTGGCTGGTCCTAGACATGATCTGTTTAACAGCCCTGTCCGAACGGGCACCAATGTAACAAGAACTAGTCATCTTTACTGATGTCCCTTGCTCAAGAGACATAGTACATGAGGGAATGCACAGAGTCCAGCCAATGGAACCTTTCCTCCATCTTAGAAGGATGAGACAGAAGAAAGAAATAACACAGAAAGAAGGACCTTCTGAAAGAGATGAAATTGCAACACAACCTTGCGCAGGAACAACTGCCTTACTCTCAAAATCACATTTTCCTTGGAGAACACCAAGTATGGAAGCTTAACAGGGTGAGCCTGGAGCTCACTCACCCATCTCGCGGAACACATGGGCAGCAGATTAATCAGATTAAGGGCGAGTAGTCTTAAAGAACATGGATGCAGGGTATCAAACGGAGCACCCATAAGGAAAATCAAAACCAAATTGAAATCTTACACAGGAGCAGCAAAAAGGCAAGGGAGAAAATGATTAACCAAACCACACAAAAGCTGCCAAACAGTGGGAATGGTGAAGAAAGAGTCCTGCTCAGGGGACCTTTTAAAGAGCAAAATAGCAGGCACCGAGGCAAGGACCGGAAAGGACCACTTTGCCACAGATGACTCCTTCAGTCCTCCTTGAGTGTTTTTCCCTGGATACATTTGCAGCCTTGTGGAGAGGAGATGGACTTCTAATGGACTTCTTACAGTTTACTAAGTATATTTATACTAAGGATAGTTGTTAATATACTTGTATTTACTTGTTTTAGATGCCTTTCACCTTAAAGACTTGGCCACGCCCCTCTTTTTCAGCATTTTTTCTTCTCATAAATTTGGAACGCGCACGCACCGAGGCAAGGACCGGAAAGGACCACTTTGCCACTTAGCTGCGGCGTCGTGTGCTTGTGGCTCCGGAATTCTTTGCTGGGCACTCTGGGCGGTCCTCAGATTCATTAGTGTATGAATGAATTTCGGATACTTTATGCAATAACGTATCGTTGCAAGTAAAGTGTTTTCATAGTATGCGGCAGCGCCTATATACGCTTAAAACAAACATGCGTGCTGACTTATCTACCCCGCAGATCAGGGGAGGGGGGAACCATAAAAGGAGGCAGTGCTACACAAACCTCTCGTAAAGTTATTACTTTAACGGCAGTTACACGTCCTCTAACTACTCCAATACGAGAGATTCATAGGTTTTTTCCTGATACCTTTCAGCCAATATTAGGCGCTGAAGTGAACTCTTTGAATAAGCCTCTAAACACTGACGAGTGTTCAAAGAACTGTCTGTCGCCATCAAAAGTACACCCTGTAGAAATAAACGTGAATAAGGGTTTAGTCGTCTGAGACGACACATTACTAGGTACAACATGGGTCCCTCCCCATTTACCTCCGGCAGACATTCCCATTCATGGGGTAGTGGACGAAAGCCCGGATACCAACTTTGTAATACCAGATATTTCCATACATGCCGGAAATTATGATTTGTCCAACAATTCCGAGGCATTAAGTACGTCCACGCTTAGTGCAAATAGCTCAATAGCCGCAGGGGTGTCAGCAATATTTTATGTGCATCCAACACCGCGCAGCAATATATCTCCCCATGTGAAGCCCCAAGCAATCAGGTCCCCCATGCAACCATCTATGCTGGAAACATGACAATTTCCAGTCTTTTAAAGTTGTTTGAATCATTAGATTAAAACATAACGAAACAATCGGAATCAATACAACGCATTGCAGAGTGGATTGCGGATGACATAGAAGCTAAAAATGTTCAAGTGATTCAAAAAGGGAATCAAGGTCTTAATTTATTAGCTCTCAAAACACCAGACACTCATAAGCAAACTCGGGATGGCCTTCCACCAGCAGTTCCTTTCATCAAACAAGTGATTGTTCCTATTGGTGCGGAGAAGACAGCCATAGATCCGCCATAGATCCAAATGAGGAACAAGAGGTGTGTAAAAATAATTCCTGGATTAGCATAGATCCAGGTTCGCGGGAGAATATATCGGATTCAACTCAAACACCTTTAAATGAAGCCCATTTTGATATCTTTTCTAAAAACAAAAAAAGATAACAACCTAAACCGAAATTGAGTGATAAAGTGTGGAAGCTAAAATTGGAAAAAAAGAATCTAACACGGAAAAGCAAATTACAGGGTGCCAAAGATAAACAACTGGTGGCAGCCCTGGGCCAGTATGAAAAAGTTTGTGACAATGGTCCTGATCTGCCTCAAGGAAACCAAACATTAACGCATGCTCCCCTGAACGAACTGGTGGATGCTCTAAACGAACGCCAGGCAGCTAGTGACATGAAGACTTGTGGAACTACATTACCCGTAGAGAGAAATCCGCTAAAGGAGCTAAAGGAGCTAAAAGAGAACAACAGTAATGGGAATCAGACAAATAATGCTAAAGTAAAGAAAGGAGCCACTCAGGATGCTTATTACGAACAATGAAGACAAGATATTAGAAAAGAAGTGGAGGCATATCTAAGCATGCAAAGAATGAATGAAGGTATTGGTATGGACTTAGTATCGAACAAACCAGATAGAATGTTTCCTTCTTCAGTACATATGAATGAAGACATGCCACCAGATAGTGGCTTGAGATCATCAAATAGCATAATTAATATAGGAACGTGTAAAAAGCAGTCAGCAGTGGGAAATGACCAAATGAATTTGAAGGAGTCACAGGTGAGAGTAAATGATGTATCACTTGAACAGCGGAGACAATACATCAGGCAAGCAGTAGATGCGTATATGAATGGACATCGAACAAATGAGACTGCCACAACGCATTTACAACTTAATACCAGTATAAGTGCTGAGTTATCCAACTTACATAGCATGAGAGAGAAGTAATACATCAATAATGCGCGGATTCAAGAAACAAAACCAGTGGAGACTTCACAATCTGCATACAATGACCACCCGGTTCGTCCTTCAGGTAGAGAGGGGCAGACCCAAATGACCTGCCTTTCTGCCAACGGTCTGAACCAAAATATTTCAATACAAGCTACAAGGGATTTACCTCAAGAACACTCTTGCATTGAATTATCCATAAAATCTTGTCTGGATGCGTACTTCAAAAACAACAATTTTATGAATACATCAGAGAGAACTTTCCATACAAGTGAATCAGCATGCACAAACAAAAATGACTCCAAAGTAATTAAAAATGATCATGAAGACAGGAAGAATTTACCATCTTGCAAAGAAGGTGGCACCCAGGCACTGAGTAGTAGAGATCAACCCAACCATGATCAAACATTGCAGAATACACCCAGAGCTGGTAACAAAGAAACTACAAGTAAGTTGATGGAAAAAAGATATTCATTAATAATGAAATGTCGTGCGGCTCCATATACGAAATTTGATCTGTGTCGTACCTGTGTCTTAAACATTCTCGGAGAGATTCCAGAACTAGAAGACATCAACATCAGATATTGACCAGATAGAATTCTTGAATCATGAAGACCTTTCGATAGTACATCGATGGATACCGTCTAGAGTAGTGCTGAATGCACTGTGTAAAGCTAAAATGGACATTTTCAAGCTAGGATTTATTATAGCTCAAGATCCTCATGCTAAAGGACAAGTGGAACAACAAATAGCTCTGAATATCAAGCATGCGGCCCAAATATACCAACAGAAGCAAGTTCCTGAGCCAACATACAATACAAACGCATAACAATCAGAGACCTGGTCACAGAACATCAGTCTGGCATCATGGAATACTCGTGGGCATTCCAATTTGCAAATGGAGAAAGGAAACTGTATAGAGGAATTTGATATAGTAGCTCTACAGGAAACGTGGCTGACAAACATTCCCATCTGGAATAATCATGATGTTATTCTGCTACCAGCAGTCAAGGCGCCGAAGGGTAGACCAACGTCAGGATTATTAGTTGCAGTCAAGAAATGTAGTGGTATGACCATTGAGCTATGGACCGCGCCAAATAATTTCCTATTAATTGTTAAGATCAAACTACAACATTCGGTCTTTGCATTAATATATACAGAAATCCTGCTGGCATCACAGACTATACATTTTATAGTGCCCTTAAACAACTTTTGGATTTGATATTGGCCTCTAAGATATCTCTGCCACTATAATTGTCGGTGACATTAATTGAAATTGCATCTCTCACCAGAAAACTCTAAAATCAATGCAGGCTAAGAGATGGATAATGTTTACGGCTGACAGCAACTTTAGATTGGGGAATGGATCACTTCTAGGAGACGTGGCATTGTGGACTCATAGGTAATATCATTGACTACATTTATATGGATAATCACTTATTTAATTTAATCAAAGAGTTCAAGATTGTGCACCAAGTAAATAGTGACCATCACTTGCTTACAATGACATGGCCGTGGAAACTACAACAGCGAACCGCCACTTCAAGCAAAATGAAGCAAAATGTAACTGTCAAAAACGCGAAGACACATTTTAGATGGACAGAGAAGAACTTAAATATGCTGGAAAATGATTTAGAAACACATACAGAGGATAGCAGTGTATCCCATGCCATCATCATGAATCAATATAGATCGATATTCAGGAAAAATGACCAAAATGCTTTTTGCCACAAACATCAATTTGATCCAGTAGTGAAACTCTGTAAAACCGAGTTAAGACAAGAAATAAGAGCAACCCGACTACTACCAGTCGTAGATCAGTTTCCTGCTATCATAAGAGCTAAAACCAAATTTAAAAACTGGATTCGAGGAAGAGCGGCACTAATGTTTCAAGCAGATAGTGAACGCATGCTGTACACCCTGGAAAATAAAAGCACCACAGAAATATGGTCATTTATTAAATGATGCTAAATATGACAAACAAAATCTCTGTCAAATAAATGGGGTCATGGAATGGCAGTGGATACAACATTTTTCTGAACTGTATAGTGATGCAGGTCTTGAGAAACCAACTTATGAATTTCCTGAAGCCAATTCATGGGACTTGGAGTTTTCTCCTATGTCTATAGAAGATCTTATCAAGCACTCAAGTGGATCTAGAGCAGCTGGCCCGGATGGCCTAAGCAATTCCATGTTCAAAGCGAATCCGTCACTATGGGCTAACATCCTTGATAAAATCTTTATAACTATTGTAACTCATAGAAGTTGGCCCGATTCTTGGCGGAACACGATAGTGGTACCTATTTTCAAAAAGGGTGATATATCTAAACCCAGTAATTATAGGCCTATTGTATTGTTAGATGCATCAAGCAACATTTTTGCTAGAATTGTCCTGAAGGAGTTTAATTCATGGACCAAAGCTTGCCATAAACACGACCCAAATCAAACTGGGTTTGTGCCTGGCATGGGAATTTCAATTAATCTAACTTGCACAAGTGCAATTAAGAGTCAAGCACGAGCAAACAAACAGCCAATTTATTTGGCGTTTGTTGACTTTAATGCTGCCTAGGATTCAATATCTAGGCCTCTACTAATAGCTAAATTATCAATAGCTAATTGTCCAGAAACATTGATAGACATTATCTTTACACTACACTCAGACACTACCATTCAGATAAGATTAAATGCAGAAGGATTACTCTCGCCGCTGATCAAAACTGTGAGGGGTTTGAAACAGGGGTGCATAATGGCATCTGCTCTGTTTAGTTTATTTATGATATCAAAGAAATCTTTATGAACCAAATAACAGATGCGCCAAAACTGGATGGCAGGTCCATTGCAGCATTGTTGTATGCCGATGACCTTGTGCTGTGCTCTAAAAGCCTGATAGGTCTCCAAAATCTATTAATTGTCCTGTCCCAATATATACAAACTAACCATTTAAGTATACATTTGGAGAAAACTAAAATTCTTATGAATGCTCCTAACAAGACATCTCGTAATATTATGAAGTGGGCCATACAGGATGTACACATAAGATTATAGCAAAAGGTATTAATAACAATATCTCATACTAAAATCATAATGAGAAAATACAGCAAATTTTCTATAATGCCAGCATGGACCTACTACATCCAAAAATGCACCCCAGTTCTGCTATATGGTATGGAAGCTCTGGAAGTGGTTGAAGATCTTGTATTTGACAAACTAGAAGCGTTATATTGGAGACAAATTCTACACCTACCACAGGGGGTACCGATTGTATGGATTAGCTATGAATTGGGTCTGATTTCATTAGCTGCTCAGTATCATTGGCGTTTATGTGCTTTATTCAGAAAATGTCTTATGTGCAATGATCCATTAACTCTTTTGAAGACATTATAATTTGATATGTTATCATCTAATCGAGTATTTGCTAAAAAAAAAAAATGGTTGCAAAGCATTTATAATATACTAGCATCTGCAAATGTTACAATTGATCTTTTGGTGAGAAACCTGATAAACAAATGTTTACCTTAGGCGGAGTTCCAAGGAAATGCTCTCTGTTGGTTCACTCTTGGTTTTCCTTTGTTATTACTCTTGTTTTAATCTTGGCTTATACCGGTTTTATAATTGCCTTTGTTAATGTATAATTTTATTTTCAATATGTACTTAAATATGAATTGTGAATTTTCTAATATGTTATTATGTATATTGTAAAAGTTGATGATTCAACTAAAAACAATAAAATAAATAAATAAATAGTAGGCAGGTAGCCCCAGCCAGGCCAAGGAAAGCAGGTAATCCAGAACATAGGTAGCCAGACAGTTCAAAGTGTCCATACCCGTCTCCCTACCCAAAGACGAAAATGTATGCCACCTTCTGATACAGACAGAGTAAGCGGCAGTCCTCAGAGCGTAAAGGAGCACATACAGGCCATTGTCTAACAAGTCCCACTCCTTATACCTCAAGGTCTAAGCAGTTAAGTATGAAGGTTCAGGCTGCTGAGGCTGGTATGGAGGACCCAGCCTACCGAGGAGAACAACAGGCCACCCTTCACTGGGAATTGCCAGGGACGGCAGATGGGCAGGCCGAGAAGGTCCGGTGGCTTTGTCCTTCGGGCTCAGTCCAGAGCAATCAGAAATATCATGGATCTGAACCTCCAGTTTCCTGAGAACTAGCAGAATTACATTGGGAATGAGCCCTCGAGTGCTCTCAGCATTTTCAACGTAAGGCCCACCACAGGAGATCTCAAGACACACAGTCCGAGACTGCAACATGTTGCCCTGGGACTGGCACTACTGAAGTAGTCAACCTCATGCATAGCTGGGCCACTGGCACCACCAGTATTCATGAGGCCCAGAAGGCTTTGAAAGGAAAAGGCCAGAACCATCCTTTGTGACTGAAAGACCTAGGTCATCTGAAAGATATTAGCTATATGATTTTTGGAGGCAAAATCCAGGGCCAAACAAATGTCCAAGACTGCTTTGATGAACTGGAGGGACAGCGACAGTGAAACATGGGACTTCCTGAAGTTCAAGGAGAAGCCAGAACCATGCACAAGGCTGCAGTCGTGTAGCAACTGAATCAATACCAGGTCTGGGTGAGGGCTTGAATGAGTCAACTGTCCAGGTAGGGGAAGACATGAATCTTATTGGTGAAGACCATGGGTGCCGAGGTAAGACCGAATGGCAGAACTCAAAAATGGTAGTGGGTGTTAACAGCCCCAAATCTCAGGCACTTCCTGTGCTTGAAATGATTTTCAGTATTGGAGTAGGCATCTTGAATGTCAAGGGACACAACCAGTCCTGCAGCTTGACGGCCCGGAAGATCTGGGCCAAAGGTGCCAATCCTGAAACGTTTCTTGCACAGTAAAATTTCAGCTGTCTTAGATCTATGATGTGATGTAGACCTCTGTCTGACCAGAAAGTAAATGGAGTACCAACTGTGAGAAAACAGAGGATGTCTTGCCCTCTCGTCCCCAGGGATCTATCTCTCAGGTGGCCAGGGCACGGCCATTGCCTTTGGATCAGACCCTGAGGGTGAACCAGTGCGCGAGGATCACCTGGGTGAGGTGTCTTCGGAGAGTGGGGGTGAGGCAGCCGATGGTGAGATGTGGTATTCCCCGCTATTTTGTTTATCCAACCCATCCTATGTTTTAGGATGCTCCGAGGTCCCAACTCCCCTCACTACATTTTACACAAACACTGGGCTGAGGAAGAGGTTGACAGAGTAACAACATTAACCTTCACACATCGTACTGGACATGTTCCGCTAATCGGGTCAGGAAAAGTCAGGCACTTGATTAAGTGCATACATCTGATACCAATTAGCTCTCCTCGCACGAATAAAAGGCAGAGCCCAAAGACACACTGAGCAATACAAATACGAGCAGGGCTTCTGGGACGAAGGCAAACCTATTGGAGCAGAGCGAAGGACCAAGGGACGAGAGGAGCGGGTCGAAAACCCCAAGAGTTCCGTAGTGGAAGTCATTGCCTCTGACAGGCTGCGGAAAACATGTGGAGAAGGCCATATACCACAAGTGAAGACTGCACTGTGTTTCAAGGATGCCAGCGAACCTCCCAGGTGAACGGCAGAGTCGGGCAGGCAAGGCCAAGCCTATGGTACTAACCTTGGCTCGTGAATTGGAAATCACAAAACCAAGCAAAAGACGGACACAGACGGTGAGTTGGCAAGCGACCCGAGAGACCGGTGTGTGTTAAAGTTTGAAATAGCAACATTATATCGCAAGTGAAGGCTGCACGTGTGTGTTGTAAGATGCAAAGAAAGACAGACCTGTGAATGAACTTTGAAGTGAGGACAGCTGCAAAATCAGCGATACTAAGTGACGAGTGGTCCAGAACAAGGAAGTAGCCCACTTGAAAGTCTCTGTGAAAGGTACATGGTTTGAAGCGAATGAACAGCAAATGTTAAGAAAAACAAAATTGACTCCTAGAAAAGGGGAGAGTGAAAGTTAAAATGTGAACCTTCAGTCAAAGTGGTCCTGTGGTGGTCTGTTAAAGCCACGCACATTCGAAAGTCTTTGATGTCCGAATGTGGTCCGAGCCCGATGCAGGGAGAACCAAAGTATAACAACCTTGGGGAAGGGAGACCCCTTGCAAGTTTTGTTGAACTTTATCGTGAGAGGTCTGAGTCTGACAGAGGGGGACCTTTGTGAACTTTTTGATGAGCCATTATTTTTTAGATCAGGAAAAGAGACTTTAACGTGGAAGGCCAGGCTGGCCTCAATCCACTTTTTGGAACGGTTACTTATGTAAGAAGCCGAGCCATTGTATGTCATCCTGCCTACACGGACCTCCTTACTCCGTGAGGTCTAACGTGGGGAGAAGAGCTGGTTCTGCCACATTTATTCTTTTGAACACAGATTTTTCCTTGTGCTTACCTTTCTCCTTTTTGCACTTTATGCACAAGAGAGAGGGTAGGCATTAGGTTTTGTTAGCATAGGCCATTTTGATTTGACAGACTCCACTAGGACTGCATTATTTATTATTTGATGGTTGAGACTACTCACATTTTAGTTATAGGGCAAATTAGGAGTTTCTCCAGCCCCTACCATTTCAATACAGGTTTTACAAATTGTACCCATTCTGTCAGTGTCATACTTGTGATACCATGCCCCCCAAAACATATGGTATCAGGAGGGTAAAAACTCAATTGAAACAAATTGTGGGACACTAAAATTCCAGAAACTTAGTCACAGAGCCTCAGACCCCTCTACCGCCACAAAAGAATCCATAGGCTTTGATATCTGTAGCAGCAGATATTTCCCTCATGGGAAAAGAGTGATGATTCCCACGGACTTAGTCCTAATATCCCCTGCAGGTTGTTATATAAGATTGGCCAAAATCTGGCTTGGATGTTTGGTCTAGATGTCCAAGCAAGTGTCACAGATCCAGACTTTCGGGGAGACAAAGGTTCTCCTGCAGAACCATGGCAAAGCCCCATTTGAAATACAACATGGGGACAAAATAGCACAGGGAATACTTGAGAAGGCTCTATTTCCCCGTTTTAAGGAAGAAAGTGAACCAGAGGAAACAGAGAGGTAGCTTAGGCTTTGGAGAGGCTGATGAAACACCTATCACCGAGGCAAAAAGGGAAGAACAACATACCATCCTTCCCAATCTAGCCTTCACCCAGCAAAATGATCCAGCACTCACAGAGGCTTTCTTACAAGTGATTCCTGAGGGAGAAGGACAAGGAAAGTGGCGCCCCTTTTTCTTCCAGAAACAGGCGTTGCTATATAGAAAGGAAACCTCCAAAGAAGGCCTAAGTAAAACCCAGTAATACCCAAAATCCATCACAAGATCGTGCTAGAGATTGCACATTCTCATTTGACAGGGGGACATTTAAGACAGTCGAAAACCCAAGCTCACATCATTGGGAAATTCTACTGGCCAGGTATCCATGTTGACAAAGAATTTCGGTAGCACCAAAGGGGCAAAAGACTGGAACCCAATGCGCTCGTCAGGACAAACGCCACTTTATGCAACAGAAACTCAATACTAACCCGGTGTGTAGCTGCTGCGGATGGTTGTGTATAGGAGGACCCTTTGCCCAAGGTGTCCCAGAAAAATTGAGATGCACAAATGGACAACCACACTGTGCAATTACAAAGTCAATTTATGAACAATATACAAAGGTGAATGTAGCTGACATGTGTTTCGACCAGCAGGTCTTTTTCCATGCTAGTATCCACAAAGTAACATAAATATGGTAATTACAAAGACATGTTACGCACAATGATTGACAGAACAATGTGCATATACAAATTTAAATAAATTGAAACCAAATGATATAATATAAAGAATGCAACGGGAATCCAGGGGCATTTGGGGGAAAAGAACCAGTTCATGAATATACAAATGTACATTCAAGGTAAATATAAAAATCAAAAAGAATTATTATGAAATGTGCAACAGTGTAAACACAATCATGTACAGAAATAATAACATACTATAAAGGATGCACCTATGACATTCCAATTGCAAGTAAATAGCAGGGAAGAAAAGATGAGAAAACAAGAACCATGTTATGAAGACCATTGCAATTAGACTCATAAATACGGCTAGTTAGCACTCATATCTAAACATGCCATTGCAATAGCGTGGTAAATGCATTGCTACCGTGCAACACCATAACAACTATCGCAACTGATATCACATGTAAATTCTCAAACCTCTCATGAGGACGCAAGTATGAGCCAACATATGGAGCTACTCTTCTTAAAGCATGGACAAGTTTCTTAATCACAGATTGCTGATGCAAATTATTATCAATGCATATGTAGAGTGAACTAAAAAGAACCAAGAAATTATACCCCTAATGTGACCGGTAAAGTCAAATGTCCCTTGTGCGCATTCCAATTTAAAGAGCCTCAGATAACAAGCTTAGGCGTCATTCATACCTGAAAGTATTCCTATTGCACCCACTTGAACAGATTATAGGCTAAAAAAAATGCAATGGGAGGAACAGAAACAAGATAAGATTGCTTTTGACAAGTCTCGAGTCCACTTAAATTAGCCATAATGTCCGAACATACATTACAAATGACCACACGGACCAACCGTGTAGCAAGTTCGCTTACCATTCACATTTTTTTAAACTTCGCTAATGTGCAAGGAAAGCCTAGAAAGCCAATAATAATATAGATGACTACATTAGCAACAACACAATAGTCACGGCACGGCAGAACTTATAAAACATACTATTAATGATACATAAAAGGCAAAAAGCTTACCGGAGTACGACCTATATATGAGCCCGCAAGTGCGGCAGGTCAATCTGTATAGTCAGCGTAAACAGAGTTACGACGAGATAGGGAAACCGAAAGGAGAAAAATTTAAGAAAAGGAACGTGGTGTGACATCCGTGAATTCATATCCCAACACATACATAGACAGACACATATATCATTGTTTGTATGTGCTCACCTCTCAGATTACTGCTTTTCAGCTTTCATGTACACAGCCCCAAAGGAGCTGTTCCCAACACTGTATCTTATGTTGCAAACGCTACAAAGACTTGCACGAAAGTAAAGACAGCGTGTAGGATCCACCATCTTGGTGGAAATAGAAGAAACAGATTACCCCATAAGGCATAAAATAGAAAAGTACATTGCCGGTGCAACAAAGATGCGCATACTTAAATGCCTACTAGCCAAATGTTAAGTGGGAACCACAAAGCCAATATTAATTACAAAGGGTAACATACCCACATAGTAAGCAAAGAGAAGGCAGAAATTGTGATTCACAGTGGTTAAAATTAGAAGTCACACATTGAACCCAGATGCTTAAACAGTTGTACGATTACCGCAACAGGTTATCAGGGAAACTGATGCTGTGCTGAACTATTGTCAAATAACAGAGATTGCCAAATCTCTAAAAATAATTGTTTGCAACATTGTATGTATGTATTTGAAAATTTGTATAGTGCAAATCCGCAAAGGGAACCAGGCAAAAAAAGATTGCATCTGGGCACAGATGGTGAAACAGCACAAGAGCAGAAGCCAGCATCGACTACCATATTTTAGATCAAAAGATGAGGTTTTCATTTTTTTCTAATCTCCAACAAGGACTTAATGTTTCGGAGTTCATGTGGTAAAGCATTCCACGCTCTTGGTCCTGTATAGGAAAAACGCCTGTCACCCCATGTAACAGAGTTTGAGTGGAGACCACCAAAAGCTGTTGATTAGATGAATGCAGACAGTGTTCATTTGACGCCAAGTATCTCAGGGCAGTCCCTTTGATGCACCTAAAAACCAAACAGAGGGTCTTAAACAGCACCATTTGTTGTATAGGCAGCCAATGGAGATCTCTCTGAGGTTGCGAAATATGTGAGCGGCGTGGCAGTGAAAAAAATCAACGTAACGGCTGAATTCTGTGGAACCTGTAAATGCTGAATTTGCTTCTTCGGAACACCTATAAGCAAGGCGTTACAATAGTCGAGCCTCAAATTAACCAAGGCACCGACCATCAAGGGACGATCTTTAGGTAAGATCAACGGTAATAACTGTTTTAAAAGTCTAAGTTGGTAATATACAGATTTAACTGTATCATTGATCTGCAAATTACAGCTTAAATCTGCCTGCCAAGTACAACCAAGGTTTTGTACTTTTGAGGCAAATGATGTAGAGGCATCAAACATTTCAGGACAGGGCACATGTGATAAAGTTGTTGCCAGTTTTTTCTTAGGGCCAAACAGGATAATCTCTGTTTTATTTGGGTTGAGCTGGAGCTTATTGGCAACCATCCAGCTCTTATACTGGCACATGCAAGCACCCTCTGCATGGTTTCCATGGGTTCATTTAGCCGCACGTAGATCTGCGTGTCGTCTACATAAAAATGGTAGATAAGTCCAAATTCAGCAAAGATGTCCAGCGGAGGACGAATATAAATGTTAAAGAGCAATGGCGACAATGAAGAACCCTGGGGTACTCAGTATTTAACTCCCAAAAAGTCTGAAATAAAGGTCCCCAGCTTAACTTGTTGGAATCGGTCATTTAGAAAGGAGATAAACCATTGCAGTGAGGCATCAGAGATCTGGGTCGTGGCAGAGAGTCTTGAGATAAGTATCTCAAAATCTACTGTATCAAAGGCAGCCGAGAGGTCCAATATAGCTAGCATGCTAATGTCACCCTCATCGGCTGCCTTTAAGTTGTCATCACAGACTGTCAATAATACCGTCTCAGTCCCATGACCCGCACTAATTTGTACAATCCAGAATGCCCTAGTCCTCCAGAAAAGCTTGCAGTTGGATCGTGACAATCTTTTCCAAAATCTTGGCCAACCAAGATAAGCCTGCAATTGGGCAATAGTTTGAGTATAACTTAGAATCTAATGTATTTTTCTTTAACAAAGGTGTGATATAGGTCCTTTTTAATTCCCTAGCGATGCAACCCTCTGTTAACGAGGCATTTACAATAGTCAACACGGGTGCACTTAGGACTTCCACATTTCTTCTAACTAGATATGCAGGGATAAGATCGTAGTTGTGGTTGGTGGGTTTTAATTTGGACATAAGACTGCTAGTCGTGCCCAATTCCACAGGTTTGAAATCAAACTTTGGGCATGTCTGATCTGGCTCAACCCTCGTATTGGTGTTCAGGTGAGTACTAGATCCTGGTAGAGTTTCTAGATCTATATTGGCTCTGATCAAATAAATCTTTCCTGTAAAGAAAGCATTGAAGTCATTGGCCAGGGATAAAGAAGGAAAAAGGCACGAAATAGTACATGGAGGACAACTAACGTTTTTTACAGTTTTGAATAGGGCGTTTGGTCTATTTAGGGCAAGATCTATTTGTTTTTGCAGACAATCTGCTTTGGCTACAACAATGCCCTTTTTATAGCTTTTTAATGCTGTTTTAACCTCAAGTAGGGTAGCACAAAAGCAACGGTTTTGTAGGAAAAAATATTTTTAATACTTGAAAAAATCAAGAGAAGGTGGGTCACTTCTAGTTCAAAAAGGCATGGTAATACAGGAAAAGTAGCAACTCCAAAGGGGGTAAGTGCTTCACTGTTCAGAACTGGGGATTAGATTCTGGAACTGTGAGATGATGGTCCGATGTAGATCGGGGTAGCTGTCCATTTTCTGTGTTCTGTGTAGTTTCTTTAAAGGTTCCCGTGGGTAACAGAGAAACAGAGGTGTTGACCGTTTGGAGATGCACAAAAGTTAAAACACAGGGGAGACTTCTTTAGCCAAGGGGCCAAGAGATGGGAGAGAGCTCTTCTAAAAATGCACCCTCATAGCATCTGGGGGTGTACTGGAAAGGTTGTTCATGCAATATCTGGTTCCTTCCTATTGAGATATTTGCTGTAGGTCATGAGGGCCCTCATGACCTGTGGGGTCGACCGGTTTCAATGGCTAATAGTGATTTAAACCATCTTCTTCAGGACCGTTGTTCAACATAAGGAATCAATCAAGGTTTCAGAGATATGAAACCAGGACAATAGCTGGTATACGTCTGCCTGTAGGCGTCTGCTCGTGGCACTGCTGCAGCTCGGGATGAGCTCGACCCGAGCTGCAGCAGTGCCACGAGCAGACGCCTACAGGCAGACGTATACCAGCTATTGTCCTGGTTTCATATCTCTGAAACCTTGATTGATTCCTTATGTTGAACAACGGTCCTGAAGAAGATGGTTTAAATCACTATTAGCCATTGAAACCGGTCGACCCCACAGGTCATGAGGGCTCTCATGACCTACAGCAAATATCTCAATAGGAAGGAACCAGATATTGCATGAACAACCTTTCCAGTACACCCCCAGATGCTATGAGGGTGCATTTTTAGAAGAGCTCTCTCCCATCTCTTGGCCCCTTGGCTAAAGAAGTCTCCCCTGTGTTTTAACTTTTGTGCATCTCCAAACGGTCAACACCTCTGTTTCTCTGTTACCCACGGGAACCATTGAAGAAACTACACAGAACACAGAAAATGGACAGCTACCCCGATCTACATCGGACCATCATCTCACAGTTCCAGAATCTAATCCCCAGTTCTGAACAGTGAAGCACTTACCCCATTTGGAGTTGCTACTTTTCCTGTATTACCATGCCTTTTTGAACTAGAAGTGACCCACCTTCTCTTGATTTTTTCAAGTATTAAAAATATTTTTTCCTACAAAACCGTTGCTTTTGTGCTACCATCCTTGATCTATATTTAACGGTTCAAAGGAATCCAACGGCTTGTCCGTGCTCTCCTTTTGTTGCTTTATCCCAACAACATACCCTGTTTGTTACTACACTTAACCTCAAGTAGGTCAGCAGAAGATCTGGATTTTAACCATAGTTTTTCCCTGCAAAGATATACTTTTTTCTTCGTCCTCAGTCACTCACTAAACCATTGGTTGTTCGTACAACTAGTTTTATTAGTACGGGTAATAGGGCCAATTTATCCCAATTTGATTGTAAACAAGTCATAAGGTTGGTGTATAATTCGGCACATCCTGAGTTGGATGAATAGGCTGAAAAACTTGCAATAAATCCAAACTCCTAAGAGAGTCCATTTTGTTCTTACTGCGTGTTAAGATGAGTGATGGGGCTGGTAACTTTTCCATATTGTTTTAACTGATTTGGAATAGCAAATTTGACGACTCTGAACATAATTATGTCCGGACAATGACCTCATACATGAGCATACATGAGATATACCATTAGTCAATAGAGAGAGACCATGGAAGAACAGAATGTCCTTAAGATGCAGGTTTTTAGGGTTGTCCAACACATTACACCAGATGTTAAAATCACCCAGGATAATTATGGTTTGACAATGTAGAGCTTCTACTCCCAAATAACAGTCAAGCCCTTGTAAAAAAAACAACCCATTTGGCCTGCAGATCTGTAACACCGCACCAGATGAAAAGAACAGTTATGGGATGTATGCAAAGTACAACTTAGGAGTTGAGACTGTGTATCCCAATTTAAGATTTGAAAGCATTTCCAAGGAGGTTCGAGCAATAATAGCCACCCCTCTTCCCCTTGCCCCCTCTCTGTTTGCCCACTTAATTAGAAAGTTCTCCGGCACCAGGAGATGAAAATGTGCAGCTGAGACTTCATTGAACCAGGACTCCGTTATAAACAGGATGTCCTGGTTCATGGATATAATAAGGTCATTGATTGCAGCAGCATTTTTTTATGGCAGACCTTGTATTGATCATGGCAGCTTGTAACAGGGCAGTAGAGTCCCCCTTTAATGAGTTATTATTGTTAAAAATCCCCAGGTGCCTGATTTTATTCAGTGTCCGCAGGGTGATTTTTCCCTCTCCCTTTAATTGCAGCTTAATCAATTCCTCAGTAAAATAAATCGGCATTGTTGTAGCTTTAGGCCACTTCACATACACTACAGTGTCCAAAAACTAGATAAAGCGATAAATTAAAATAGACTATAGTTGACAATACAGCTTACAAGTAAGCTTCAAACAGTAGACCTACTAATCTTACGTTGGCAGCAGTCCTCCACGTCGACCGAACTGCCCCGAATAGGCCCAAACATGCTTTGCGACAGCGTGACACGACCGCGGGCGACAGAGGAGGAAAAAAAGCCTAAAAGACTCAGAAAGGCTACAAAAGTGCGCTCTGAGCACACGTTACAGTAAATTCAATTCCCCTACACAATCAGGTTAAAAAGAATTTAAAATCCCTTTCAAATTTTGTAAACAATTTTCAACGTGTAAATTAATAATTCAACTAAAATAGTTAGCAGCAAGCATTACTATTTCATTGTCAAGCGTTTTGCCCTGTGTAAAGACACACGGCCAACTAACTGATCCCTCGCGCTGACTAAAATAGTTAGCAGAAAGCACTTCTATGTCATTGTTGCGGTGTTACACAGCAGCCAACACAAGATCACCTTAATCAGTATTATGAGCTCCATATAACCCTTGTATACAACTCTGAACAGTTTGTTATAATATCAATTGACCATACGCCCATCCACAAATGAATGGCTCGGCTCATATGAAATAATTACAACTGTAACATTCATTACATGGGTCTTCTAATACAACTGCGTTACAGAAACATGGAAAGTTCATGGTCTGTGTTAATTCCATTGTAGGCAGTTTGATGCTTGCGTATAAGGAGGGATTCTAATTGTCGCAACCTCAATAATCGATTACTCCCTCTAGGTGGCAAGGTGGCAGAGGTCAGCCAACAAAGCGGATATCCAGTGTCATCCATCTGGTGATGACATTGACAATGAAAAGCAAGCAGATATTTGGCATTTTGGCTGGAAATGGTACTCATATGTTCTCTAATCCTAATTTTAAGTACATGTATTCTGCTACCAATATAGGGCCTGATTCATGGAACGTTTTCCTATGGGATTGCACCATTATAAAACACTTCCATGAATCGGGCACAAAGTGCGCTCCACATAGGTAAATAATACAGTAAAATACATATTTGGAGTTACAGTTAATGAATGTGTCCACTGACTGTGTGCCAAGTCCTACCAAAGTTGATTTCCTTGGCTTCCGGGGCGTATGGACACATGGAACAATTACCACATTTGTAAAAACCATATGTCTGCATGCGTTGTAACCAGTTCCCCTCACAGGTTGTAGTACTCGTAAATGAGGGGCAGAATAAATTCCTGAGTGCCCGATAAAGAACTTCATTCAGACATGTGAAATATGCCAGAGAACCAGCGCACATATTCACTTACCTGCCCCTTACAATAATAGAAGTCCCTTTCTCTCGAATTGGGATGGATAGCATTGGACCGTTGGAAACCTCTAGACAAGGTAATAAATATGTTCTCGTAATCATTGATTACGCTACCTGGTTACAGAGGCCTTCCCCATGCGGAACAAAACAACCCAGAACATTTCAAAACACCTACTACCATTCTTTTCTAGGGTTGGTTTCCCCAACGGTTCAGGGATCCAATTTCATGAGCAAACTTATGGATGAAATCAAGGAATTACTAAATATTTCTGCCTTAAGAACCTCAGTTTACCACACCCAAACGGACGGATTGGTAGAGAGATTTATCAAAACCCTTAAAATGATTTTAAGGAAATTGGTAGATGAGGATGGAAGGACTGGGATCGCATGATCCAATGGGCCCCATTTCCAGTAAGAAAGACCCCTCAAGCATCCAATGGATTCTCCCATTTTGAATTAATTTACAGTAGAGAACCAAGAGATATCTTAGACATGCTCCGGGAGACCTGGGAAGAGAGAGAAGAGGCACCGATTCCCCGCTCGCAGACAATTACCAGATTGTGAGAGCACATGAAACTCATCCAGAGTCTAGTCCACACTCACATGGAGAAAGCTCAAGCCCAACTGAAGTACACCTATGACAAGAGGGTGAATTTGAGATCTTTTTCAGTAGGTCGGAAGGTATTAGTTCTCTTACCTACCTCTGAAAATAAAACTTGTCTCAAAGTGGCATGGACCATATGAGGTGCTAGAGCAAACAGGAACCTGTACCTATAAAATAGCCCAACCTGACAGAAAGCAAAAGACCCACCTTTACCACGTAAATCTCTGAAAGGAGTGGAAAGTAAATCCTTCTGCTGCCACTTCCTCGATATTGTCTTGTTTGGTACCGGATGAGATAGAAAACTTTGAGCTTATTCCCCAAGAACTATCTAGACAGAAACAAGAAGATTTGAACGACCTTATTATTTCATTCCCCAATGTATTCTATGAGAAACCAGGGAGAGTACATGGTACTTATTATATTAGAACTCCAACAGGAAAAGTGGTCCATTTGAAACCATATAGACTTCCAGAAGCACGAAAACAAATAGTGGTTGAGGAAGTGAAAACAATGCTACAGGCAAACATTATTAAGCGGAGTGTAAGGCCCTTTGGGTATCGTGCATGCAATGGATGGGTTCAGAATAACTCTGACACCAAATAATCAAACCAACTGGCAAAACCAAATAAACCAACTGGCAAAACCAAATAAACCAACTGGCAAAACCGAGATGGCAAAGGTTCATGTTTTTTTAACAATTATCTAATACAGGGAGTTACAACCGTCATCAATGGACGTTCGCTCGAGTCTCTCAGAGCAATTCTAATAGAATCAGTCTTTTATACAAAAAATACATCAGGCGTGACATCATGCTACGTGGTAAATGAGAAAAACCTACGAGGGGTTACGATAGGTTCAAGGGGAACATCTAAGTATACTTTCTATAAGGGGTTGGATTGTGATTCGTTATCTACTGTTAAGTGGACAACTTATGTCTACCTCTAACAACATGGCATCTTCAACACTATTAAGTACACAGTATATCATTGCCTCTCAAACTATAAGATCCTTCATTTTATGGCCCTCAATAATTGGTTGGCACGCTTGTGCCAGTCTGGAACATTTAGTTCAATTAGCAGCACATAAGCTCAGACCCAGGTGCCAGAAGGTGGACTTGACTTTACCTCCCACCCAATTAGCCCATCATCTCTCATCACCCATTTCTTCTTCCATGAAGATTGTCTTTGAACTTGACCTTGCAAGGTATTCTTGTCTCTGGGAATATAAGGGAGTGCGAGCACGCACTATCGTCGTCCTGGGACTCCACGCTCAACTCTATTTCCATCCTTGGCTCATGTGACAGGAGACCACGATTTGGTCAATTTTTCAGCATTTCAAGGTCTTAAATGAATAACACTTGCCATGCATGGTGTTCTTTCTTTCCACCTTACTTCTCACGTTTGCCACCTTCAAGAATAGATAACCAGTCGTGGCTGCTTCAGCTTTGACACCAGGACAAACAGCCTCGCCATTCTTATTCTTGCTGCGACACAGTTCTCAGCCTTTCCTCTTAATGGGTCCGGGCTTAATACAATCATGACACCGATGTCTAGTTTCTATATAATGCCAGCTTCACCTGCAGTCTATTCACTACTCATAGGCAGCTTCTAAGATTACTTAATCTACTTGCATTACAGCATCTGTACAGTTATTGAACGACTCGCATTTTCTGCAGTGCTTCTCACACGTGCAATCATTTTTTTTTCGCCTATAAAAGTTTACTCGATTCTTAACTTCATCATCAGTATCTATAGGATCCATGCATTCTCTTCAGCCAGCATTCTCAGGGCATTACGCTCGTCTCTTGTGACTTCACTAGCTACTCTTTCTCTCTTTTTCATACTCCTTCAGGGAGTTCCTCCCTCAGATTGTCATCTCTTCGGGGATGCATTTGATAAGGTATTCTCAGTGGGTACCTTCTTTCGAATATTCGCCATGGTATGATCACAACTGCTGGTATCAAGCATAGCACAATTTCAGGCTTCCAACATACGGGCGGTAAGGGGGCAGGATTTCCTGCAGAGGCATGTAACTGCTCCTCTACATTCCCCACTCTGGTTGAGTCATTGACCACCTCTTAACCGGTCGCCACATCTTGATATTTTCACTTGAAGAAGTGCTTCTTCGGAGTCCAGATCTGTATTACCCCTCTCAGGGTGCTGGCTGATTTAGCTAGACCCCAGGTATGTAGTTGCACTGTCCATTCAGATTACAATAGACCCATCGTCCCACATACTACTTATGGTTCTTTGGATACATGAACTTTGTTTCCTCAGGTGCTACGGTGCTGGCCTCTATGTTTATTCTGACATCTTCATCAGTCAATTCCTTTGGGTCCAAACCCTGATTCAACATCGATCATGATCTTCATTCCTACTGCTTTCTTTGCTGTCTTCTTACATTGGACAATTATTATCCTGATCTCACAGAATCCAAACATCACAATCACCAATACTGCTCCAAGAAACTTGAAGATGTTCGCGATCCACTGTGGAATCCCTGAGAATATAGACGCAAACCAACTGTCATCTGCAATGTTCTCTGTCTCGTCTTCCATCTTAGTATGCAGGATTGTCAGCAACGTTATGGCCTCTGTCAAGGTCCCATTCTCGTCATCGTGAGAAGGTGTGAATGTGCAACATGATGGCCCGATTTTGGCACAACTCCTCCTTCCATTGCTGTGATCATATCAAGGACATATCTGTTCTGCAGGGTCATTAGTGGTATGGCCCTCAGCTCTTCCTTGAAAGCATTGAATACCTTTATGGTGGTGTTGATTGTCTGCAGGAGCTCCCATCTGGTAATTTGACACCATTTGGCATGAGCCACCGTCTGGATCCCAGGCATGAAGATAGTTGTAAATATTGAAGCAGTCTTGCTGAATAAACTGTGCTCATACGGAATGGCATCATGCGCTTCAATTGACTTGGCTGAGAAGTAATTCTCTGTTCTGGTTGGTTCGACTGAGAAATTCAAGCAATCTTTTTCTTAAATGGGCATCTACTTTTGGAAATTCTCCAATGTTCGGGTCACTCAATGCTGGAACATGAATAAGCACCAAGGAGCACGTCCCTCCCCAATCCCTAGGCAGCGTCATGTAGGCCCTCGGCCCACAAGCCCAATATCGATCCATGCGGACAGCTGTCCCTGCTCCCATCCTGCAAACATCAACTGTACTATTGCAGCCTTTGTTGTCTCTCACATGATTCTGTCCTTCTCTTCGGAAGCACAATGTCGCATTCACCAATGGAATCACAACCATTGGAACGGATTCATCTTCTACTAATGTCAGTAGTTTGGCATGCATAGCCCATAACTTCAAACATTCATTGTGTACTGTCTGTACCTGTCTGTACCTCTTGCACATATTCTGACTTCAGTAGATGACCTGCACAGAACATCAGTATTGGACTTAGTCCATAGACTAAGACTTAAGTTAGTTCCCAATACCAAGGCGATCCAGCTATTTGTTATATTGGTGCATTCCATTCTCTTCATGTCTTTAATGACTACCTCTTCTGGTGCTTCGGCAGGATACACAAGCATTTTGCTCTCCGATTCTGGTTCTTTTTCCATCTGTGAAGTCTTGATATAATCATCCTGGAATGGAAACGACCATTTCGATCTCCATCGCAAAGTAGCCCACCTTCCCTGGAATTGTCCTCTAGTCACACATGCTGCAAGATGAACAAGGCATCTGGCATCATGTTCTGGGACTTCTCTGGAAATAAAAGTTTGCACTGTATTCATGGCATAGGGTATGAGGGCGCATATGTAACAACTCTCCTTAGATGTTCTATCTCCCACCTTCCTCATGTGCTGTTTCCACATGTTATTACCCAAGTGTACTGCATTATCTAGATAGGTATTTACCCCTCACTATCTTCCTCTGCATTTCTCTTAAATCTCCCATATGCAAAGTTTGTGTAATGATCGTGAAGCAAATCAAAAAAAGTTCTAACAGTGGGGAGACCCATAGAGGCCTCTGATTCAGCAGGAGTACTAACATGATAGTGATTGCGAAACATAAGAAACAGAAAGACAAAAAGAGTGATCGCACAGGCATATATTATGCACAAAATTGGCATCCAGCCTTTGCGCCACCCTGGTGCTTGTTGCACTTGTTCATTCTCTAGAACCGTGCCAGCTTCTTCATGTTTCATTTTTAATACAATCATCAAATTTCTTTACACTTGCAAATGTAAGATTTACTCGATTATCGCAATGAGGAGCCTTCTGATCAAAGGGCCATTCTTAAGATCCTGTAAAAAAGTGTGAATATCAACGTCTCTTCTGACAAGAGCAGGATAAACTTGACGTATAAATACAAAAACAGCAAGCACAAGCCGATGCACATTACTCACTAAGTACCATATGTTTAACTGCTTATAACCGGTATGCACCACAAAATGAATCGGGATACTGATATTGTTTCCTATCAAGAACTGACATTTAGGCATAACTTTGATACATCAAGGTGTTTCTAAAGTTCATTTTCGGCCTACTAAAAGTTGCTACAAGTCTTTGTACTCCTGGTAAAATATATATAAGGAGTATCAACTGACTTTTAGTCCAAGCTAAATCTGTATCATTCACTGGTTGTTGGTTTATCATCCTTCTTCTTCGTCATTGATCAAGTCTGCACATGCTGAAATTCTTCTTCTTGCCTTGCTTCTGGATCAGCGATGGAAGGAGGGCGGATCTCTGCTTTATAAGCTTTTACATCCCCTAAGTGAAGCCAAGCTCGTCTTCCTTGGACTTTTACAGCTGAAGAGGTTATTTCCTCAAAAACAAAAGGGACCGTTAAACCATGGCTCATGCCACTTCCTCGTAATGTTTTTGATAAATATTAGGTCTCCAACATATAACTTAGGTGCGGATAGTAGTTGAACTGGGTTGGTTGTTGAATTGTCTTCTTCTGTGTTCTGAGACCAACCCCCCTTGTGCTTGACTTGATCTGAAATGAGAGATGCTAGAGGTCATACATGTCAAATAATCATGTAATTGCTCACCTAAAGTTTTAGCTACACTCTGGGCTTCACTTCTACTTCTAGACGGAGGTGTAAGAGGCATTCTCATACGCCGCCCTATCACTAGTTCGTGAGGGGTGAGGTGATGGTCTGAACCTGGCTGATTCCGAAGGGAATATAGCGCTAGGGGTAGGCAATATAGCCAATATATATATAGCAATATAGCCATCCCTTCCCTTCTTCAAAGTCAATTTAATCTTGGCAATCCTTTCCTTAAGGGGGGCATTGAGTCTCTCACCCGTTCGCTTGCGGGTGAGAAGCAGAAGAACATTATGTTTCATTTTCAATCGAAGATCCATCTGTTCAAATACCTCATTAACAAAATGTTGCCCATTATCGGATCTCGGCACTTCCCACACACACACACACACACACGCCATCTGGGGAAGATTTCACGCACTAAAAACTTCGCTGAGCAAGTGGCATCAGGGTGTGTACACGGACCTGCCTCAAATCCACCCAGAAAAGGGACACACAACGACCAATAGATACCTATAGCCATTACACACCTGCAGAATATCGATAGTCGATATGTAAATGTTGAAACTGACCATTTCAGTCAAGGTATTACCCCTTTAATTGTTCTCAGTGTATGCCCAGCAGTACCCTTTTGAAGCACAATGCAGTTTACCATAAATAGTGCAACCTGCTCCAACAAATTCAGAAAGAACCAGACTTCCGCAATCGCTGCAGCAAGACTCTCCCTCATGAAATGCGCAGGGTTATGCAGCTATTCAAGAGCAGCCTTTAATAACGCTACTGGTATCACTGGCTTTCCAGTGCTGTCTTGTCACCATAATGCTTCTGTGGGGGATAAAGAACACCCCCTTTGCTTACATAATTCCTGCTCTTCCTGCGGTGCACTCCCTTGAATCTCCATTATTTGGTTTATTGATAATTTACTAAACCCTTTTTGCACTATCACTAATCTCTTTGTTTAGTATGAGTTGCGCATTTAATGACTGCTAGATCTACTGGGAGTTGCAGTGTCTTAATAAGCTGGTCCAATAAGGATGCGTACTGCACTGGAGTGCCGTCCGCACGCAGGTAGCCCTTCCTTTTCCAACGTGCTAGCCCTGCGTGTACGGTTGGCGTCACGTAGGTGGAGTCACTTTACACCGTCACTTCCTGCCCTCTGTGTTACTCAAGCGTGACAATAAGCGCTGCTAATTCTGCTGCTTGCGCTGAAAATTGCAACGGTAGCCTTGCACTTAATACAACTTCAAATTCTCCATTTAATCTGTGTCTAACTACCGCTGCGCCTGAATGCCTTTCCCCACAAGTCTGATACATTTTTGAAGAACCGTCAAAGAGAATATTCCCTCCCGCCAAAGCATTTTCCTTCACACAGGGTATATCATCATAAAATTCTACATAATTAGCATAGTTATGCACATAATCGCCTTCTCCTATTGGCTCGGCTATAAACGTGGCAGGATTCAGTACTTTACATCTTACAATCTTAATTGTTGGGTTCATTATCATTACTTCATAAGCTGAAGCTCTTTGGGATGTTAATGTACCTTTGGGTTTTTCTAAAAGGCAAACGTAGCATGTTCCACGAAGATAGTCATAGAGCAGTCCATGACAATACGTGTACACTTCTCAATTGCGAACACCGCAGCTGCCCATGACTGTTCGCCAGGAAAGTGTCCTCTCATAACTGGGTCTAAAATCCCACTGTAATATGCTAGAGGCTTGTAGCCCAATGTAGTTCTCTGTGTAAAATTCCACTGTAATAGGCTAGAGGATTGTACCCCAATGTAGTTTTCTGTGTAAGCACCGCTGTCATGACTGTCCCATTTGTGTGCGAAAACAAATAAAATTCCTCCGCATAATTGTGAATTCCTAATACAGGGGCTGTACAAATTGCTTTTTTTCAGCTCCTCAAACCCTTCCTCCATTTCCTCTGTCCATTCTATTTTTACTTTATTCACCTGTGCTTTCTTCAAAACTTGCAAAACGGGTCTCGTATATGTACTGTAATCAAACACCCAGGCTCTAACATAGTTGTACAACCCCAAAAACTGTTGCATCTGTTTCACTGTATTTGGCTTTGAGGTTTTCATAATCACCTCAGCCCTTTCAGCTGTCGCCTTCTTTCCTTCATGTGCAATCAGCTGTGCTATGTAGAACACCTCTTCTTGGCAGTATTGTAACTTCCCTTTGTCTACTTTATATCCCTTGTCTGCTAGAAGAGTCATCAACTGAATAGAATCTTGTCTGCCTCATTTTCCGTGGTGCTACAAATTAAAATGTCATTTACGCACTGTATCACTGCACTCTTAAGATCAATATTGCCTGAATCCATCTGTAGGACTGTTGAAAATCAATGGGAACTCTCAGTACCCCTGGGGCAAACACATATGTTTAAGTTGAGTTGGCGAAATGTAAAGGAAGTCAAATCTTGTGAGTCATTGTGCAACGGGATCGAGAAAAACGCATTTTTCAAATTAATCACTGTGAAATATCAAGCTTCCACCGAGATACTGCACAGTATCGTCGACGGATTAAGAACTAGAGGAAACTCTGCATCTACAAACTGGTTAATATTTCTCATATCTTGTATAAATCTCCACAACCCTCCATTCGTTTTATTTTAATTGGATACACTGCGGTATTACACGACGATACTGATGGCACCAGAAACCCTTGTTTCATCAGTGCTGAAATGGTCTGAAATATACCTTCATCAGCCTCTCGAGACATATGCTAATGTTTTGCTCGAGGTAAAATCGCTCCTGGCTTCAGTTTTATTTTAACTTCCCCTATTTCCTTTAATAAACGTACATCATAAGGGCTTGTGGTCCAAAGGACGGTTGGCACCTTCTCCAAGTCTCCCTGAAAAAATGCTGGATGCTGCCGCATTATCGCCATTCGCTGTGGAACTTCCCTCTTTTCTATTCTTAGCCAATATGTGATGCTCATAAAGAACACCACTTCATCGTCTGTTTGGTCTTCCCTGAACATGTTGTCATCAATAATGTCAGTCAATCTGTACCCTTCTTCGAGAGCTACTACTGTCCTCCATGGGCTACCCTCATCATCTACTCCTTCGAGCATTGCCATTTCCCTTCGTACTATGGCTGCTTCTAATTCTATATGGACAGTTTGTCCCCCCTCTTAGTCCATGGGTATTCGCGGCCTGAACAAAAACTCATCAGGTATCCTCACAATTTTTCCCACTAGGCCAGGTAGCCATGTCAGTAGAATGCTCACTCGATACAAAAATATCTGTGGATCCACTGGAACGCCTCACAGAGCCACTTGCCCTGTGAATACCAGTATAAATTCACCCACATTTAAATAGTGTATCCCTGGAGTGGAGCACACTATTCCTTGATCAGTAAATGAAATCGTCATGTTAAGTTTTGTCATCAAATCTCTTCCCAAAATGTTAACCGGTGCCGGTCATGAATACAACAAAGGAACAGACATATCACACTGGTAATTCATAGTAAAAGGAACTCGACTCGTAGCTCCAGAGAACCCTTGAGCATTCATGGCAATTTCCGACATTGGATATTTTCCCCTTTGTATACATGAAAAAGTAATCCCAGTGTCTACTAGAAAAGAAAAGGATTTGCCTCTTATCGTCAACATCAACCCTTGGTTCCTCTTGGGGGTCTGGCGTCACAGATGGTACTGAACACATCAAGTCACCCTGTGAGCTGTTCTATTGATATATCATATGATATAATATGGCATTTATAACACGCCTATACACAAGTGTTTCAAGTTGCAACAAGGCAAGGGAGTGGAACAGAGGGAAGACAGACCACGATCATACTATGCCAGGTGTCATTCAGATCGCGCAAGGGAAAGGGGAAAGTGCAGGGGGGGGACACTGCAGTACATGGGATATAATAGAATAAATAACAAATAAATAACAAAAATAAATAAACAGTAAAAGTACGGCCAGAAGGTGGCAAGTGCAAGGGTAAGTGCAGACATCAGGTGTCAAGTGCTGGTAGTGGGACTGTGGAGAAACAGAACAACAGTCCCCAAGTGTGGAGGCTGCCAGGAAGGCAGTGCAGGTGTGCGACTGGCGGGGGAGAGGACCTGGGCCCGAGATCAGAGGGTGGCCAGGTAACCAGTGCAGTATCAGTTTCAGCCAGGAAGTCAGCAGGGAAGAGGAGGAGAACAAGCAGAGAAAGGTTTTGAGGTGCTTCCAGAACCGGAGATGATTCTCCTCAAGTTTCATGGTGGCAGAGAGGCTGTTTCAGAGGGAGACCCCAGCCGAGGAGAGGGATCTACCACCAACTCGTTGCTTGGAGAAGCGACTGACCCTGAGAGAGTTGGAGGCGGAAGAGCAAAGAGCTTGAGGAAGAAGATATTTAGGAAGAGAGAGTTGAAGGTATTGAGGCCCCAGAAGGCCTTGTGGACAATGCAGAGGGTTTTGAGCTTAATCCTCGCAGCCACTAGGAGCCAGTGCAGTGATTTCATTCCTGGAGCGATACAATCCCTAGGCTTGAGGCCAAGGACAAGTCTTGCTGTCCTGTTCTGGATGAGTTTCAGAGGGTGGATAGTAGAAGCAGGCAGGTTTAGAAAGAGGCTGTTGCAATAGTCCAGCCTAGAGAGAACCAGAGCTCTGGAGACAGTGAACTTCTGGGGGAAGGAGAGGAAAGGAAGAATAAGTCTGAGGAGGTGCAGCTGGTAGTGTGACATCTTAGAGAAGTCAGAGATGTGTGGAGAGAAGGAGAGTGTGGAGTCGAAGATGAACCCGAGGTTTTTAGCCTCACAGGTGGGAGCAGGAAGAGGGCCAAGAGAGGCCATCCAGAGAGTGACACGAAAGGAGGGAGCAGGTGTGCCGAAGAGGAGAATCTCTGTCTTACTGGCATTAAGGCAAAGATCGTTGGCGGCACACCAGTCATGAATGGTGGACAACCAGTCAGAGATGAGAGAGAGAGAAGAGGTGGCTGAGGGTAGGCTAAAAATTAGCTGAGTGTCATTCGCATAGCACTAGAAGTTGGGGCAGAGCGCCGCAAAGCAGTGGGCAAGAAGTGCCAGGTATTGGTTGAACAGCCAGGGAGAGAGGTTAGACCGCTGGGGAACACCACAGGTAGAGATAGAGGAGAGGAAGGACCCAAGTTGAACCTGGGAGGGTCGATCAGAGAAGAAAGAAGTCAGCCACGCCAGGGCCCTATTGTGGGTACAGGCTCATTCCTGTCCCTGTGAAAGGATTTCATCCCACCACAGTGACACCTCCTATTCTGGGTGTCAACACTTGTCCTGTGTTTGCATACTGCTGTGTCTGCATAGGGGCTTGTTGTGACTGCCCTTGCGGTGGATTCATTTGCACTCGCTCTTGTTGCTGTATCTGCTGCACTTGTGTCTGATACAATGTGTGATTGTGGGCGAACCCTTCTCTATTTTGTGTGCTATATGGAGGATAAGCTGTCCCCCCCTCTTGAAAATCGCCATTCCGTACATTCCCTTGGCTCCCACATACACGTGCAATGTGCCCCGTCATCCCACAAGTCATAAATACTGAGGGTGCTCGGCTGACAAGTCCCCCTTGGTTATATCCTCCCTGGTCACTCTGATTCTCATTCGGTAGGTTCTGAAACCTTCCTCAATTACTTTGGAATCCACCTCTTCCACCTCTATAGCCCATACCCCTGCCTCGTGGCACAAACCCATATCCACCTTGATCCATCTGGCGCCGATTACTCGCCTGCGACGCACCAACTGCTTCCTGCATTCTCAATCCTTCTCTGGTTGTCAATATCGCCCATTCTATGGCAAATTTTGTCTATTTTTTCTGAACTAACTTGGCTTCATCGATTTTCCTAGTCTCATCTTTCTTCTTATTTTTCTCTTACAATAGCCGACAGTGATGCACTATCATCAGCTGTATCTCAGCCGACGGTTTTGCTTCCATCCCCACTTGTTTCTTCATCTGCCTTGCATAAAATGTAGTAAAATAACGCCACCGTTTTTTCCCACGGCTTGTGAGTTTCAGGTTGTCATTTCTTTTGAATGTCCTGAATGTAAGCAATAGGGTCTTCATCTTACTTCATCTTATGCGTCATAATTGCACCCATATCTGATTTATCGTGATACTGTGCCCTGAGAGCCCTCCACAAATCTGCTCTGCAATTATTAAACAGTGCTGTGTTTTGTGCTGTCACACTTGAATACTCTGCTCTCCTCCATATGTCATCAACTCTACTCCAGGAATAGCTGCCAGGAGACCTTTTATGTCCCTATGGCCAGCGTGTTTCCTCCTGTCATTTGTTCTAATTCGTATATCCATTTTCCAGTGCCCGAAGACAAACTCATGAGCTTACACATCAAATTATCCTTGTCCATCTGCGACAATGGCATATACTGTGGTCTGTGGTCTTGTTGCCCCTTTTTCCAATTAGAAAAACTGCATAAACCCCAACCCAGGGTCAGCTCCCATCATTATTCTATCCATGGCAGGGAAAATCATCCCTGTTCACCTGCTTGTCGGTAGCGGCCTTAACCTGCTCACATATGGCAACGATTCTCCTTTCTCTCTATATGATCATCCTCTGGGACGCTCTGGATATGCTATGGGATCTGGCATCCTATCCTTGGGTTGTTCCAGATCCGACCATCTTACTTCTTTATCTATTTGCAGGCATCCTTCAAAGGCGCACTCGCTCTCTTCTCCTACCCCAAAACTGGAGTCTCTTTCCTCATCTGATATGTCTTGTCCCCAATTAGTGTGACTATTATCTTCCTCACCTTTGTCCAAGTTCAGTCTGCTTATGGACAATGCTCTTTGATCGTGACTGAACTGAACTTCTTCGCTTCGTGATTGAAATTCTAGGAATTGATCCCTCTTCCCACGACTTTCATACTTGCTACCTTCCTTTAATTCTTGATAAGCCTTTCTCCGATGCTCACTGCATCAAAGTTTTCTTCTTCCAGTATTACTCTAGATGCCCCTGATGTTGCTTCCTTTATCGGAAGGAACTCTTCTTCTCGATCCCATTGTATTTCTGGGCGTGGTCCTACCGGTTCCTTACGAGTGAGACCAGTATCGAGAGCCTGCTGTCTTCTTTTTGGTTCTATTTCTTCATCTAATTCTCTTTGCTTTCTTGCATCCCTTCTGATTCCTTCTTCCTCTTGCCTTTGTTCTTCTCTACTTACTCCTTCCCTTCTTTCCTCTTTTTCCCTTCATCTATGTATTCTTTTATCCCTTCGTTTTTGAGCTTCCTCCGCTTCTCTCTTGCTTTCTCTTCTATCTCTATCTTCTATCGCTCTCTGGCTATTGTCATACTTTCTTTGTTCTTCTGCCCATTCTTTTTTCTCTTGCTCCTCCTGATACATCTGTTCTCATCGTTCCCTGCTCTTCCTTTTGTGCTCGCCTTCTTTCAATCTCTTCTCTCGTTCCTTGTCTCGTCTATCTTGTTCGTCCTTATCTTCTCCTTGTCTAACTTCCTCGATGCTTTTCCCATCTAGTTTAAGTCATATCTGTCCTCCCATCCATTCGTTCTGCACAAACGCTATCTCGTCAGCTTATCCTTCTCTCCTTTCCATCTCTTAATCTCCCTTTCTATTTCTGTTGAAATATTTGACTGTTCATTCCCTTCTTCTTTGTCTTGTATGATCTATTCGATCTCTTCTTTTATCTTATTCTCTTCTGGACTATCATTGCTGCTATTAGCGGGAGGTTCGTATGGCATGCATTACTTACCGTAAAAGCATTTCTGATGATTGTATCTGCTTAGATTCACATGCTGTGCATATGGTCCGACATTCAGTGGTAACCGCGGAGTATTGCATCTGGTCTTTCGGGGGACCGAAATGGGACGTCGGCATAGGCGTGTCTGAAACACTATCGTGACGTGTGTAGTACCCAAAATCCCTCACGCGCCAAGGTCCCTCCGATTGTATTTTTTCTGCCATGAGGGAGCCCAAGGCTATAGTGAGTGAGTACATGAAGAGAGAAAGTAGTAAGACGTCTATGTTCCTTCCACCCCGAGCAGGGAGGCAGGGAGGGCACATGTGAATCTAAGCAGATACAATCATCAGAAATGCTTTTTCGGTAAGTAATGCATGTCTTCTGATGCTTGTTAATCTGCTTAGAATCACATGCTGTGCATAGACTAGCGAGCAGTACCCGGAGTTGGAGGTGGGTTGTGAGAAGGAACAGTAGAAAAAAGATGTCTTAGTACTGCTTGTCCCACCTGAGAATCAGACCTAGAATGAGTGTCTAGGCAATAGTGTTTTGTAAAGGTGTGTACAGAACTCCAGGTTGCCGCTTTGCAAATGGTCTCTAGGGGAACATTTGCAATTAATGCTATGGATGCCCCAGTGCCTCGAGTAGAATGTGCTCTAGGCTTGAAGGGCAGTTCTCGCTTTGCAAGAGTGTAACATAGTGTGATGCATTTGGACGTGTTGGACGTTTGGTCATCCGATGTACCCCCGTCACTCTCGGCTGGTGACGTGGCAGGGGAGGGAGGCTCCACGCGTGACATAACGTACGCGGCCCACCGCTTCAACCGGCGCTCCTTAAAGAATTAGGTTTAGGAGTTTAACGCTGAACACCGCTTTAGTGCTCTAGGGGGAGACAAGCGTACACAAAGTGTCCTCGTCTTTCCGCAGTCACAGAGGGCAGAATCTAAATGGAGTCCTTTCCATAGCAGAAGGGAACGGTGACCAGACCAAAAAGGAAAGAAGTGGAAAAGAGGAAAGACATCATAGCAGTATGACAAACCCCGAGCCCACTCTCCCTACTGTGTAGGCCGGCCAGAAGGCCCAACCACGTGGAGATCCGAACGCCGGATCTTAGATGCCGGAATCCACAGCCGTAGGCGGTTCCCCCGTAGTCTTCGTCGAGATGTTCTTGATAGACGAAGTGACTTAACAGGGATTTAACCGACAATTCGGTAGATAAAGAATGTCTCATGAAGAGCTCCGCTATAGGGCGACCAGTATCTGGGCGGAAAAAAACAATCTGAGGGACCTCGACGCGTGAGGGATTTTGGGTACTACACACGTCAAGATAGGGATAGTGTTTCAGACACGCCTATGCCGATGTCCCCTTTCGGTCCCCGAAAGACAAGATGCAATACTGCGCGGTTACCACTGGATGTCGGACCATATGCACAGCATGTGATTCTAAGCAGATTAACAAGCATCAGAAATTGGGTTACGATACCCAGTCGTCGCTTTCAACTCCTTTAAAGGATACAACCCTATTTCTTCAGCACTAGCGTCTGTCACTTTGGCTGAGGTAAGGGGAGCTCTAGAATCGCTAACCTTTTCTCGAATTGCTTCCCCGTGTACGCAGCGTGCAAGTATTTCGTCATCTGTTGCAATACCGCTTTTGACCGTGATCCCCCCCTTGTGGCCACGGCATGAACATTTTATCTGCTGTGCCTTTCACACATTACGCACTATACTCTTTGACCTTGGGCATGTGCTTTGGCAATGTTTTAAATAAATGCATCAGAGGAGTATCTGCCATTATGACAAGTCTCAATTGAATGTAAATACTTACCAGACTTACGAAATAACCTTTATACCTTTGCTTAAATCACCACTTTTTCAACGCCTTTAAAACAACAAATATGAACATCCAACATCAATCGCTGCTCAAGCCTCTAATTTCTCAACTAGCTATCTCTACCTTTGGGTTGGTACCAACCTCTCCGCTAGGTTTAATCACTTTTGCTTCTCAACTTTTTCTCAATTATTTCACAACTTCTATCGCTCTTCCATATTTTTACTCAACAAACATACAGACTAGTGAACCTGACACACTCTCGCCTTTACTTAATACCCTATACAGAGTTTGAGACGTCACCTTACGTAAACCTGTTTACGCATTATATGTTTCACTCTACCCCCACTGGAGTTTGAGACTTAACCTTCTGAACTCCCTTGAGTTAGGACTCTAGGCGCTATTATTTCTTCACTCAGTTACTCAAAAATGTTCACAATCCATCCCCTTCATTTGCCATTCCTCTTAGTCTACTCACCATTCGTTCATTAATCGACTCGCGGCCTTCGATATCGATGGCTCCTTCCATCCAACCACTTTGCCTTCTGTCCGCAGAGCGCCATGGAAACCGGACATGGATTTCATTAAAGGGTGACCTGCCCAACGTACCGGTTTTCCTAAGTTTATTTCTATCGGCTGCTCTCCACAGGAAACCATGCGATCTTCTGCCTAATGGCAGAGGATACTCGATTGTCTGAAACTCTGGAGACAAACTAATTAGGATCTTTAAACCATCCACACTGCTACCACGTGAGCGTAAGGCCCTTTGGGTATCGTGCATGCAATGGATGGGATTCAGAATAACTGACACCAAATAATCGATCCAACTCAGGAAGATGGCAAAGGTTGCTGTTTTATTAACAATTATCTAAAACAGGGAGTTACAACAGACATCAAAGGGCGTTCGCGCGAGTCTCTCAGCGCAATTCTCATAGAATCAGTCTTTCTTACAAAAAATACATCAGATGTGACGTCATACTACGTGGCAAATGAGAAAAACCTACGAGGGATTGTGATAGGTTCACGGGGAACATCCAAGTATTCTTTCTATAAGGGTTTGGGTTGTGATTGGTTATCAACTGTCAGGTGGACAACTTCTACAACATGTCATCTCCAACACTATTAAGTACACAGTATATCATTGGCTCTCAAACTAGAAGGCCCTTTCGTTATATGGCCCACTATAATTGGTTGGCAATCTCCCTTTAGCAGCACGTAAGCTCGGACCGAGGCGCCAGGAGGTGGACTTGACTTTACCTCCTGACCATGTGATTTGTTGTTTGATCGGCAGCCAATGTAGCATGTTTAGCATACTTAGCACTCGGGTGGCGTGTTCCCTTCGCGGCAGTCTCAGGAGAAGTCTGTCTGTTACATTTTGGTTACGCTGCAGTTTCTTTACCAGGGCTTCCGGCATTCCGAGGTATAGGCTACTGCCATAGTCTATTCTGGACATGATGAGGGAAATGATGGTGAGTGTTTTATGGGTGAAGGAGAGGAACGTTAGGAACCTTTTTACTCTGTGCAGGAGGAAGAAGCATTTCTTGATTATTGCGTTTAATTGTGGTTCTAGTGTTAGTTTGTTGTCCATTATGACAGTTCAGGGCACACTGGTCTACGCACAGTTGTTAGACCACATGGTCCACCCATCACATATCGCGCAACCTGGATCCCTATGGTCTCATCCCACACAGGTTCCTCTAGATTTGCCCCAGGGTACAGAGTCGCATTCTTTTAGTTTCTCTTCAATGGCCTCTTGGCTTTATGTGCGGTATTTACACTCCTCTGGCTTCTCGTGGTTAGCCTCTTGGCTCTGCCACATTGTGTCACACACTTCTTGCCAGTCTTTGGCCTTGCCGCGCTACATTTATTCATAAAGCTCACTTTGTGGTGGTCTTGTTCCTGCCCCACCTTTCTATGACACTCTTTCACACCTGCACTCTTTTCCATTAATTGCTTTCATATAGGCACTTTCGTTTTGGCGGTCCTCTGCTACTTGCTTTGGCCATAAAGGGTTACTTGATTATGTATTCAATAAGTGTAATTGCAAGGTTTCATTCAGTCAGGCATTCAACCAATATTTAATATGCTTAATTTCATGTTTCCACTCTGTTTGGTATTCCACATCCATTCAATATGTTGAATTTCAAGTTTCCCCTTAGTTTGGAATTCAATATGGATTACAATATGGTTAATTTCAGGTTTCTATTCAGTTTGGTATTCAATATGCATTCGCAGCCGGCTAGGAACGCCCCGGCCTTTGAATAGCTTGTTTCGACACTCACAGGTTCCTGGTGTTGTTCCTCAGTGGCTCCTGGTGCTTCTCTTCTGCTCTGTAAGTCGGACAGCTAGCTCCTGCGTGCCCCACTCGCATACCGGGCCGCCTTGCTTCCACCGGTAGCCCTGCTGCCTTTGTATGGATGCGGGCGGCGTCCTTCTTTCTCCCACTTGCATGCAGCTCCGGCTGCTGATTCCTCGTAGCAGAGTCTCCCACACAAGTAGCAGCCCAATGGCCTGACTTACCTTGTGCTGTAGAGGTTCTCTGTGCTGCTGGCAGGTGTCCTGGCTCCTCCATAGGTCCCAACAAAGCTGCCTCCTTGGGAAACGGGTCCCCCTGCTGGTCTCATCCCCACAGGCCTCCTCGTTTCTCCCTGTTTCTCCCTGTGGTGTTCGCTGGCTCTCTCTTTATGCACCTGCAACCAGTTAACGGGTTGCAGGTGTGGACCCTTAATTAGGTTTGCCTGACTATGATCAAAGGGACATGCCTGACTCTCACCATACTCTGCAGGCATCTTCCTCGTCCCAGCCCCAGAGTGGTAAAATGAAGGTGTAGTGTTCATTATTCTCAGTCTCCTCCTCGTCCAAATACTTTCAAAAGTTAAATGTGGGGAAATGAGGGGGGAGGTCTTGAAGTAGCCCACAAAGGTCAGGGGAGGGTTAAGTTGGTCATCTACAGGGAAAGAGAGATACCATGTCTCCCATTGGGGGTACCCCACTCCCAATTTCTGAGGACCCTCCACCCAGGTGATCCTCCCTTGCTTCTCACCTCCAGGGTCAGGATCCAAAAGCGATGGCCTTTCCCTGGGCACCTGAGAAGAGAATCCAGGGGTTTTAGGAGGGAGGATATCCTCGGGTTTTTGCTGTGAGAGGAGAGAGCTACTACACCTGCACGAACGTTCTTTGGGAAACTGTATCCTTGGCACTGCGAGCCACGGAGGGCTCTTGCTGAGGCACGCTCGCTCCTGGAGGAGGCGGAGCTAACCGCCGATCACGTGGGCAATCACGTGACTTTGTGCAGCCTGATAGACCAGCCCAAACCGCCCTTGTGGTGCATTTTGCTGTGAGAGGAGAGAGCTACTACACCTGCACGAACGTTCTTTGGGAAACTGTATCGTTGGCACTGCGAGCCACGGAGGGCTCTTGCTGAGGCACGCTCGCTCCTGGAGGAGGCGGAGCTAACCGCCGATCACGTGGGCAATCACGTGACTTTGTGCAGCCTGATAGACCAGCCCAAACCGCCCTTGTGGTGCATTTTGCTGTGAGAGGAGAGAGCTACTACACCTGCACGAACGTTCTTTGGGAAACTGTATCCTTGGCACTGCGAGCCACGGAGGGCTCTTGCTGAGGCACGCTCGCTCCTGGAGGAGGCGGAGCTAACCGCCGATCACGTGGGCAATCACGTGACTTTGTGCAGCCTGATAGACCAGCCCAAACCGCCCTTGTGGTGCATTTTGCTGTGAGAGGAGAGAGCTACTACACCTGCACGAACGTTCTTTGGGAAACTGTATCCTTGGCACTGCGAGCCACGGAGGGCTCTTGCTGAGGCACGCTCGCTCCTGGAGGAGGCGGAGCTAACCGCCGATCACGTGGGCAATCACGTGACTTTGTGCAGCCTGATAGACCAGCCCAAACCACCCTTGCGGCGTTAAGCCCGTCCGCGGAGTAAAGGGCGTTGCAGTCTGTCTTTAGCTGTACTGTTTTGCTGCTGTTTGGCTCTGGGTGGCGCAGGAAGCCCGGCTGGGTCTCATTTATAAAGTATTTTTTACAGGGGTCAACTGCTGCTCTTAGCTGGACACTGGGGAGGAGAGACGGACTCTGGCTGCTCCTCAAGCCATCGGGCGTTCCCAAGGTGATGCTTTCATACGATTGTGATATTGATTTTAAAAGTACTTGATAAACATTATATGCTTTTTTAATCGCATATTTTTTGTTCCCAGCTACTGTTTTTATTGCTTTTACTCAGAGCCTTTTCGGAGGGATCATTTTTTTATATCTAGAGGCTGCGAGCTGTGCTCCCCTCTGTAAGTAACTTAATACCTGTGTATCTACTTTTAACATGCCCGCACTTAGAAGTGGGTTTGAAACTGTTGAGAACCAAGCACCTACAATGGAGGATCAACCCGGCTTAGGGAGGCTTAGCGACACATCTGTGCACACAAATCTCACTGGAAATATGCCTAATCCTATTTTAATTGTGGATAAGACTAAAGAAAAGTCTATTTTAAGTATTGAAGGGGGTCAAAGGAGCTCCTCTACTACCGACCTCGTAGTGGCCGATAACGTAGCCCCTGGTAATGGGGTTATGGAATCAGTAGATTCTGAATTTAATGGGGTCCATAAGGACAAACCAGAATTCAGACAGGAACTTACAGATGAAGAATGCCTCCAACAAAGTTTTATTGGTATTAAAAAGGTAGTCCGCTATCACGCTTCTACCCCTCTTCAGAGGAAGATTCTGAATACTAAATCACAAGCTGGACAAAGTTCAGAATCGTTACCCTGGAAGGGTATAAACCCACCCAGATTCATGCAATTTTCACATATTTCGCCAGCTACATTCATTTTCGGAAAGGAGAATAACGATATTGGGCAGTCTCCCATAAATTCTCCAAGGATAGAAACCGTTAAACTAAATGAGGGGGAGGGCCATCCTAAAGGGACCTCTAGTCGGCCTAAGTATAATCCGAATCAACCTATTGGGGAAAGCGACTTAGATGACTCTTTCTTTACTATGGCAGATGCTACGGGTGTTTTGCTTAAAGAAATTGTGGATTTAGAGATTCCAGCAGGTAGATCTGTGCATAATGGAAAGGGGACAAGGAGCCTATAGGAGGGAGCACCTTCTTATTTTAATCCAGATGATGAAAACAACTACATAACTGGGAATCAACTAGTGGGTACGCAACAATCTTTGGTTAAATTGCCCCTAGAAATGGTCAATTCGCCTATACACAACAAAACAGCCTCTACTCAAACAGATAAAGGGGAGGAAATTATAGTGCAAATGGAAGACAAAGCCACGGATTCCCAGCAATTTCTACGAGAAATCCAGGTAGTAGAGGAAAACAAACAAGAAACACCTGGTTTAAGTAGGAAGGAGAATGGAGATTATTTGTTACCACTCCTATCAAACCTACACATTAGTCTTAATCTGGCCTTGAAAACACTGGGGGAGTCTCAAGAGACCATGGCGGGCTCTATGATAGGGCAACAGGCGGCTTTCAATCAGCTGGTGTCTCGTCTGGCATTTTTGGAGGGAATAGTAGAGGGCAAGACCATGAAGGAGCACATCATTAAAGAACAGAGTCGATGTGACAAATTTAGAAAGGAACAGGACATAAGATTAACTACCATGGATGCAAAAATTACCACTCTGTTGGAAGCTATGCTTTCAGGAGACCGCCCCACTTCGTCTAAGAGAGAGCTAGGGGAATGCGATTCCCAGGGCCAAAAAGATAACGAGGACAATAATAATAATTACGGAAAGAAGATGGTTTCTCCCGATAGTCCTTCAACACTCATAGATGTCATAATGATGGCAACTGAAGGAGGCTCCGAAGATCAGGAGTTAGATAACCATAGTACACAGATGCATACGAGAGTATCCCTCAATGACATAGAACTATTGAACATCAGCAGTGAAGATACAAGATCCCCTCAATACACTACACCAATTAAAGGGCTAAAAAGCAAACACAAGACCAAATATAGAGATAATAAATCACCAACTCTAGAGATGGAATTGGAGGCAAAGAGTAATAAGGACGGAAAAGTGCCTGTGAATATCTCCGACTACAATATAAATGAGGTGCCCCAATCCCCAGTGGGTAAGCGAAATAAATCTAAAAAGCAAGGGAGGACACTTAAAAAAAGTAAAAACATGCCCAATACGAAAATCAAAGGTAGAAATACCAACCTTAAAGGAATTAGAAACATCGTGTGTCCGGAAGAGACGGAAGTGAGGGGGGGTCCCAAGAATGCCCATAAGGAAGATAATTCAGTCCAGGGCAAGAAAAATAAAGGCCCGGTGGCTTGTGGGGAAACTACTATAGATGCTAATAAGGAAAAGCGGATTGGAACTTATTCAAACCAAACAAACCAAGATGACAGCTTTTGGCGCAATAATTAGCACTAAACATGCCAGAACATCTTTAGGCACACAACAGGTCAAATTCCCCACGGTCTCCCAAGAAATTCAGCCGGCTGTAAATATTAATGCCAATACCGTCGAGGGGGTTGACCGAATCGTGTGGGGGGGCTAGTAGTTCTACCGCTAATATTATGGAAAGAAATCTTCAAAATATACAACCCCCTAAAACACAAGATCCGGAAGATGAAGCTATGAGCCCTTTTAGAGTAGATCATACAAAGAAACAATCCACTGTGATTCAGGCCCCTACTAAGCTCTGTACAGGGAAAATAGTGGGTTGGATTAACAATAACATAACAGACCCACATGTTAATTTGAACAGAACTCATCTTTTAAATCTGTTTAAAAAGATCCCTGTGTTACGAGCTATAACTACAGATGATATAGATGCCATATCTCTTCCCAACTGCAACAACCACAGAATGGTAAGTTGCTTTCATTCAGAAATGGTGGCAGATATGGTGCGTGCCCAAGAAAAAAATCTTAATTCTTTGGGCTATGATCTACTCTCATTAGCAGATAAGAAAGAGGCCAATAATTTTCTTGAATATCAGGAACCGAATAACAGTCAAATCGAACAAATCATTCAACTTGATAATAATAAATTTGAAAACTTGGGCCCAGGGTTGGCATTGATTTCAAGCCTCCTGAATAATAATCAGGATTGGTCATGGTTACAACCGGCACTTAAAACCCTGGAAACATTTAGACAAGACAAAAGGTGTTCCTAACTATATAGAGATTGAGGTGATCTCTTGGAACTCTTGTGGGGGAATCAATCTCAACACGTTCTTGAATAAAAGGGAAAACTATGTACGCCCCCGTATCTATTTCTTACAGGAAACTATGATGCTTTCAGACATGCACATAGAAGGTTTCTACACTTTTTCTTCAGTAGCTACCAGGGGTCAGCTGGGTAGACCCAGCGGAGGCCTGGTTATTGCAATCGAGCGCAATTTGGGGTTAGAAGGTGAGGTGATATTTAGGAGTAACTGGCTCCTGGCTCTTATGTTATCTAGGGAGAATAATCTAGAGCCGATTCTCCTTTTGAACCTCTACTGGAATCCGCTAAAAGTAGACATTGAGGAAGTGGAGGACTCTCTAGATATAATCTTGGGAAATTGGTTTGAGAAAGGGTTAGGAAATCGCATTATTTTGGGAGGAGATTTCAACTCAGCTTGTGCCGATGGTTCGGTGCTTAATGAAAGAGGGGTATTACCTAGACTTCTTAGTACGACGACAAAAAGAGGTATAAGGTGGGACAACTACTTAGATAACTGGGATTTGGGTCTTTTAGACTACGCCTTAGATTGGAATCTTCCTAAACATACTTGGAAAAGAGGAAGTAAGAGCTCTAGAATTGATTTCTTCTATGTATCTAATGGCTGGAAGCAAGCCTGTGGAAAACTATCACATATGGAGGTCGAATTAAGCGACCACGTTCCCTTATGTTTTTCTCTCTTGATCCCCGTCAGGAGTATTTCTGTCAATCCCATGTTGCAAGGTTTAGAGGTGGGAAACAATGGGAGAAGAGTTATTTGGAATAAGAAAATAATTAAGAAATTTAATACCATGGTGTTGGAAAATTTGTCACAGGTGCAGCTTCAAAGTATCAGGGAGGATGACATTGAGTTGGGAGGTTCCTACTATAACATTATTTTGTCGTGTGTTTATAAAATTAGTAGGGCCAGAGATCTGGAGGTGCCGACACTGAGGGTGCGGGTGGCTGATCCCAGAATTCAAAAAGCCAAGCATACTAAATATAGGGAAATTAAAGCCTTGAAAAAAGGATCTATTCCTCTCGAGGAATTTAGGCTGAAAAAGAAAAAAATAATTCAGAACTATAAAAATGTTATCAAGTCTCTTAGAATGGATCACTACCAAGAAACACATCAATTGATGATGTATAATCTATGTAAGGGCAGAGAGGTTAAATTTTGGTCTACCATCAATTCCATACTAACGCCCTCGAAAGACAAATTAGATTGCCCCATTCAAGCGGATGTGTGGACTCTCTTTTATAAAGCAAAGTTCGCTCTACCCGAGAATCTCGCTAGGGAACAGGATGTGAACTTGGGCCCTCCGGTTGTAAGTGAGTGTTTGTGGGATATAGAAGATATCAAATGGGCCATTAACAAGCTCAAACCTTCTAGAGCACCGGGCCCCGATGGTATTCCCCCCTTTGTTATAAAGGCGGCCCCAGAAATGTGGGCTAAGTTACTCAAACCCATATTTGATGATGTATTTAGATATCACACTATCCCTAAAACCTGGTCGCAGAGCATTATAATTCCAATCTACAAAAAAGGGGATGCCCTAAATCCACAGAACTACAGGCCTATTGCACTGTTAGATGCAGCGAGCAAAGTCTTTGGCATTTTGCTCTTGAGGGACCTCAATAAGGTTATTAGAGGGAAGGCCTGCTATAGTAAATTCCAGGTGGGCTTCAGAGAGGGCTTGGGAACCGACCTAAATGGGATGATTTTGGCTCATTTAAGGGATACAGACCACCAAACTAAAATGGGAGATGTATACATGGCTTCCCTGGACCTCTCTAATGCCTTTGATGGGGTCATTAGAGCTAGATTGTGGACAAAAATGTTAGCTATGAACGTCCCACGCAAGATTGTCCAAATCTTGGCCCTCTTACACAGGAATACCACCGTTAGGGTACGCTTATCTCAAGAAGGCTCCCTTTCCGAGGCAGTTGCTACTGAGGTTGGGGTCAAACAGGGCTGCTCCCTTGCACCCACGCTCTTTAACCTGTACGTCAGCGATGTGGAGGACCTGTGGCAGGGCCCTTCTATTACTCCGGTCAGGTTGGGTAGCTTGGCTATCGAGTGGATGGCCTTCGCAGATGACTTTATCCTCTTTGATCGTACCCTGAGGGGCCTCCGCAGAAAGATGGATATTTTTTACCAATACGCTCTGGCGAATAATCTCTCCCCCAACGCTTCGAAATCCCAAACGATTGTAATTTCTAGGAAAAGAGTTGCCAAACCTTGTATCTGGAAGATGGGAGATAACTCAGTGGATCAGGTTCAGGCCATAACCTATCTAGGTTATAATTTTTCCAACCAATCTAGTTTAAAGATGTGGAAACTGAATCTTGGGAATAAAACAGCTAAACTAAAGAATCAGATGAAGTTTCTGAGGGGAAAGGTCTGTAAATTTTCGCTTCTGCCTATTAGACGATTCTACCTTGCGAAATGTGAACCGGTTCTTTTATACGGTTTGGATATTGGTACAAAGGACTTGAGCTCTCATCTTAATGTGATCCAGGGGAAATTGTGGAAGGAAGCTATGGGCCTTTCTAGGGCTATCCCCAATTCCATTATTCGGCACGAGTTATGTCTCATATCACTTAAAGCCAGATACTTGTGGAGGCAACTCTCCTCTTTTAGAAAAATATATGATCCTCCGATAAATACCTTATACGAGTTGTTGAATAGGGTTGTCAAAACAGGGACGGTACCATCCATTAAGAGTTTCAGCGATAGAATGCTCTTGTTGTTGGAATCGCTGGGACTCTGCTTGGACGATCTGATTCAACGACCGGGACTAGTCAAAAAATCTTTATTTAGGTCAGACTGGGTAGACACAGTAAATGATATTGAGTCCCATGTTACCTACAAGGAGTATGCTAAATTTTTGCATGCAAGGGAATCAATTCCTCTATATATTCAAAGATTTCCTTGCCAGAAGGCGAGAAATACATTTATGCGTTTCAGACTAAATCAGATGCCCACTCTAGAAAGAACCTACCATTGGAACCATAGAGAAAAAGGATCGAAGGATAATTTTAAAAATCTCGCATGTCGATTTTGTGGAGCGACCGACATGACAGAAACTCTCAGGCACCTTCTTTTGACATGCACCCATTTTGGGAATAAAAGATCTCTCTACCTGGCAGATAGATTTGAGGGGGACTGGGAAATGTCGAAGAATCTGTTCTGGAGTCGCTGCATGTGGGGTGTAAATATCTCCCTAATCCTCGCATTGAATTCACTCCTTCTTAATATTCAGGAGGAACTGGAAGTTAAAAATAATGAATTCAACGAGTAGAGACTAGATAGATCCAATGGTACATGAAATGATATATGAAATGTAATTTGTATATAAACATATGGAATATTGACTTTACGGCTGGGAATGATTTTAAAAGTTGATAAATGTGTTAAAAATGTTTTCTTCGTAAAATGAAATATATTTTGCTATTTGCTTGAAATGTACTTTATGTTGTATAAGGTTTTATGTAAACTATTCATGCAACAATAAAAAAAAAAAAAAAAAAAAAGATATCCTCGGGTTTCTCACAAGTGTCTAGAGGAGTTGCTGGCGGGAACAGGATCTCTCCCTATGCTTCTTCATGTTCTTTCAGACTGGAGAATGTTCCTTCACAGGCTCTTCCACTGCAGCCTTCTTTGACACCACAACCAGTGACATGAAAGATGCTCTCTTACCACCCTTGTGGTAGTAGGTCAAGAGCTTCTCAGCAAGTTGCCCAACGGCCTAGGAGCGCAGATTGGCTCCATGTTGCCCATGGATCCATGCCTATGATATGGGGGTCTGACATGCACATGTGCCTCCCACAGTCCAAGCAGGGCTTGTAGCCCAAGGCCTTCGGAGGGTTAGGCATGAGACAGGAACATTTGGAAAAGCTAAGTGGCATTCTCAAAGAACACTGAGTGCACATACATAAGGAGTTCTTTGGGTGCAACTACAAGATTTATACTGGCCCAGATGTTACATCCGGCATCTGGACACGCAAAAGCTCTTGGCAGAGTTGACGCGGAGCTACTCTGCTTCTCTGGTTAACAAAAAAAAGTTTCTGAAGACCGATTGCACAGAGGTAGAATATCTAAGATTAGGCATCTGGGAGAGGATGGAAATCATTAGGAGACAGGGCTGCAACAAGGTGGAGAAAGACTTTAGGAATTTAGAACCCTTGCAGTCGATTAATTATGAACTGGGTCTTTGTTACTTTGATCTTTTTTAATTGCTAAATCTGATTTTAAAATGAGTGGTCTCATGCCTATGGATGAATTTAACAAACCAGGATATTTGCTACATAACAATGCATTTGCAGACAGAGGCTGAAAGCACGTTCATCTGTAAATTGAGGGCTCTTGGTGTAACATTGCAGAATGCTCTAATGGCCTTCCCTAATTATCGTGTTATCCGGTGCACTGTCAATAACAACAATAAATTATTAGGGCTCTCAGATGTTTAACCTAGATAGGACTTAAGTTAATTAGGTTGACTCACAGAGCTATTAACAGTATTTTTCTAACTAGGGCGACGCTGGAGCTTTTTAAAACATTAGGATGGACTAGACAAAAGGGCAGGGTGTTACATGTTGTTGGGATAGAATAGTCAACAAAATAAATGTTAACTTGTAAAGTTATAATGCTTCCCTGTGGTAATTGCTTTGCAAATGTACTTTAAAGGTAGATCTGGTACTTTTAGATAAAAGTAGGTGTGGTGAACCCAGGGGTATCACCCCTTTGCCTGAGACAACACACACTATCCCCATTCTAACCATACAACCGGTACAAAACCTTTGGCATACTTTTCCTGTCTGTAATACAAATCAAACACCACAGGGCATGAGGTTCGGTAAAACAACAGCAACCTTTAATGAATGTAGTACTGGGACGAAGAAGCTATTGAAGGAGGACCAGAACTGCTGGCCACAGTCTAGTGGTTATAAAACAAGGGCAACTGTCTGTGGCATAAAAAGACCCAGAAACCAAAGTATGTGTTGTGGTTGTTGTAGGTGTAGTAGTGGAAGTGGCAGCAGTGGACACATTGGCAGGAGGAAAATAACTAGTAGTAGCAGCAGTAGGAACCGGGGTTGGAGCAGAAGATGTGGCGACAGTAGAAAAAGCAAATGGGGGAGTGAGAGGAGTCAGGAAGAAAGAACAAGAAGAAGGAATTGTAGCTGGAGAGAAGCGTGAGAGTTATACAGGAAACGGTACCGCAAGAAATAAATAAGTGAAACACAGCTGAAACCACAGCAAACTTTTGAATCCCTACCCAATCAAGTGGGAAATCACTTCACCAGTGCTGGTTAAAACTAGGGCTGGGAGAAGTGGTGCCGCATTCGGTTTATCGACACCAATAGGGGTGCCAGAGTGCAAGTTGGCATTTCGTGGACTCCAGGGCGCACAATACGGGTGCGAACAGCACTCGTAGGAGAGAAGGAGCTTGCACTTGGAAGCAAAGGAGGCGTTTGTGCTGTGACAGTCGGTGCAGCTGCACCAACGTAGCAGGACAAGCATAGCATACCTCTGGGGAGCGTTGCAGCACAAGACCCCCATAATATTACACAAGACAAGTCTGCACTAGAAGCGCAGCGTTCCACCACAGAAAAGCACAGTCCCCCAGGGTACGACATGCAGGGCGGAAGCAGAACTTTACATAAGAGTACGCCGCAAGATGAAGCGCAACCTCCAGCACCTGAGAACCGTGCACTGCACAGAAGCTCAGCAGGAACTAAAGGAGAGCAGCAAACTGCGGCAAATGGGAGGACCGGCCAGCAGCGTTGAGAAGTAAGGTATGAGCTGGTGGGGGGAAACCGGGCATTTGACATTAAATAGGATGTCATAAGCCCACTTTAACCCCAAAAACCACTACATTAGAAACAGGCAATAAGGAAGTAAAAAAGCTTCTGTGCACTGGTTAATATCTAGCTTCGCCATAACTCCTCCCCCGGGCCAGTGAGGGTTGGAATAGCTTTTGGACACAGGCTAGTGGACTTTATTTTGGACACCCTGACAATGACTGGTCCATTAGTTAGTAATGTTGAGACAGGCAATCCCCTCAGAGGTAGGGATAGTGAGGCCTTTTTCCCAACCTTCTTATTATTTAAGTAAAATGTGATGAGCGGAAGGTTTGAAATTAATCTTTACCACTAGCATTGCTCTGGGCAAACTTCTACACCACTACTGTCTAGCCTGTCTGCGTAGCTACAGAAGAGGGCCAGTCATATGTAAATCAACACGGACACCAGTGGACGCAGTCCAGCACGAACCTCTAGACCATGTCCCTTCTGCATGGAGAAAGATCACTGGTTTGAAACTGGCGGTGAACCTTTCCAAGAAGGAAGGAAGGACAGTTTGGGAGAGAAAATGGTATGTATTTTTGTCAAAAGAGGATATTGTAATAGAAAGGAAGCTATTTAATAGTACTAACATTGTAAACCACCATAAAAAAAAGCATTTGACCATTTCCATTTCTAAGAATCACTTCCATTATATGAAGGCATAGGGACATTATACATTTAAATTAGCGAAACACCCTATCAAAACCTACAATGACCAAGTTAATTATTTTCTGCTAGAAGTCATTTTGTATTGATTTTATTTGGCTTTCTTGAAAAGCTTTGTTCATCAAAGAAGGAAGGTTATCATTCCAAGATGGACAGTCTGTTGCACCTCTAAGTACTTATTTCAAAACACCTGTATAAAAAAAGGAAGGGGTCAGATAGCACTGAGGGTTCCTAGCTGCTTTGCATACAATTCAAGAGCATTTAGCCAACATATGAATGACCATAGATTTTTATATTTAACAAGTATGTGTGTCATTAAAGGGTTGAATGGTTTAATCACTAAGTACATAATGGGCATTGGGCTTGGAGCTCATTTCATTTATCACAAAACTCAGCCTAGCCTTACTATGTAAGCATGAAGCATGTATAACTCCTTAGGACAGCCTCAGTATTGGAATGTTAGGGTAAACTCACTGAAACATCTGTCCCTCTGTCTGTCCTTGGGTGCAGGACAGTGAGGGCATCTCGTTTCAGCAGATACGCGATGATGTTTGAAGAATTCACAATCCAGGGAAATCCAGTCCATTACCAGCATTGGAGGTGCTGATAATCACCCATGGTCCTGTTTATTATGCACCCCTGGACCATTGCCAGAAGCCATCATGTATCCAATGTCTCAGAAAGCCTGGAAGCCCTCTCACTCTGCCCTCTTTGGTCAAGCATTATAATTGTTTGTTGCCCCTTTTCCCCTTTAACCACCATCTACTTTCATATTTATCCTCAAAACTCGGAAGCTGCCCCAGGTCACTGTAAGGCCATTCAAGCAAACACCACAAGTTGACATAAGCTACACACCATTCACTCTGCTGCAGTGGCAGCTCACCCATAATGGGCAGCCGAGCAGTGGAACCAACCACAAATTGTTGTGTTGCCACCTGAAAGATTGTGAGGTGGCAATGTGGTGGCATAAGGCTCTGTACAAGCAACTAACTGTGTCATTGCCTTAAGATAACAGTCAAAGCATATTAACATAACATAGCAGGAGTGACCCAGACAGTCACTGCAAACAGGAAGACAGACACCTGGCCGTTCGCTTCATGCCTGCCCTAGTTGTCGCACATTCCCTTCTGTCTTTCACACAATATAATAAACTCGGCCTGCATAGGTCGCTCAGGCTATGTTTTCTCACTGTACGTGGCTGTGTATTACTATATTCTGATAGCCTGCTCCCAAGTAAGACCCAACCCTATCTTACCATGAACTAAAGTAAAGTCTAGCAGAACATGGCACATAACAAACTCTTAATAATAACCTTTTTAACATTTTGGTGCAAAGCCTTCCTCAATGTTACCATACTGGTTTGACCATTCCATTCCTTTCCCTTCTGTTAACAAAACCATTGCCTTTTTTACAGTCTAGTCGTGGCTACGCCACTCTTGCTCAGTCATGGCAGTCACAGAATAAACATTCTGGAGTTTGAACTGCAGTACAATGTATAAAGATAAGCCACCAAACTTCCAGGATTGCCGGAGTACACTCAGGCCTGTCATGCATCAACATTATGTTTCACAATAACTTCCAGTTTTCCACATCTACCTTGGAAGAACAACCAGATTACCACAAAACTTTAGGACATAGCGGCTTCCTCTCTTTTGTGGAATATGTTCCATCTTACATGACTGAAATGCTCCCAGGCTATCAAAGTGTATTCTGACCGTGCTGCATCCCTTTCTTTTTTAAAGCACAATTTTCCTGCTTTCCCATCCTTTTACCATCCCCTTGCTCATGTTCTCTCCTCCAGCAGATCAATGTTTGGATACCTCTGGCATGGGCACAGTACACTACTTCATGGACAAGCCTAGGCTCTCTGAAACTACGGTGGTGATTGGGCAAAGTATAAAAGCACATGCTCCGGAACGCTCTCTCCCCCTGAGGAAATACTGACCTTTACAGCATGCCAATCTGGGACATGCCTGGCAGGAGCATACAGCTCTCCCAGAATGGGCTGATAGACTGGTCCCCAGTCGATAGAAAGCATGCGTTTGTGCTGCCACCTTGCTTTGAGGCTGATTGCAAGTGTCAGCCTTTGAGATTTCAGAGCCACAACATATGTGCAATCTGTGTGTGTGTGTGTGTGTGTGTGTGCATTAGAGGGAAAGATGCACGTGTCTGAACATGTGTATGTACGTGAATCCTTTTATGTGTGTGCTGTGAAGGCATCATGAAGCAAGATACTTTTATTAACTTAAATGTCAGGATGGTGTAAGGCCTAACTTGCCCTATGCGAAGGCAGGATTTCCCTACCTAAAGAAACTAAGGATAGTCTGAGTTAGTAAGTTCAATTTAAAAGTCTGTCTGTGTCCCAAACCTATCCGTGCCCTCACAACTAAAGCTAAACAATGTGTAGGAATGTCAACAACAAACTAAGAAGTGTTCCAAAATGAAGTTCTGAGCTTCTTCCAGCTCTTGGCTTATGTTGCAGCTCCCCTTGCCCAAGTTCAAAGCAGTTCCACAAAGTCTCGGGGTTCCCTTCCCCAACAGGATAACAGTTCGAAATGGGCCTCGAGGTTTCCTTCCCCAAGGCAACAACAAAGGTCATAAGGTCTTAGGTTTCCCTTCCCCGAGACATTAGCTTGTCCAACTTTCCAGTTCACACTTTGTTTTAGTCTCTTTATACTCAAAACCAGTTCCAGGTCAACTTCACACTCCTTGTGATTCCTTAATAGTTTACACAGATTGCTCTCTTCTGCTTTCACTTCTGCAATCTCTGCCATACGTGTCTGTATGTTTCCTTGGCTTTCACAGACCGGTCCTTGGTGTAGGCGCAGTTGTTGGACCAAACAGTCCACCCATTTCAGGTCACGCAAACAATAACCCTAGGCTTTCTTGCTCACACAGGTTTCTCTGCCACAGCCCTGTGTTTTGGTTCACCTTCACTTTGGTTTCTCCTTGCCAGTCTCTTGGCTTTGCCACAATGTGTTCAACAACAATGTTCTCTCTGTGGTGCCTACTTGCCTTCACCACATTACTTTCACACTCTTCATAAATGTTCATCACTTGCTTTTCACTTTACTTCATAGGATTCGTTCATTGCCTTTCAGTATTTATTATGTGTATTTCGCACATCCTTTCTTTCCATTCAATCATTCTTAATTCACAAGGCTTTCTCTTATAGTTCAACTTGCGCGTATAACCCCTCACTTTGGGTTCACTTTTGCTTGCATATCTATTTTTGTTCACCCAGAAATTACATTTGCTCTGCAGTAGCCCCAGGAGCACCCTGGTACGAGTGTTCCCTTTTGTTCACTTACCGGTCGCTGGTAGCTCCTCCGAGGCATCTTCTTGCCATGGTCTCTGCTCCACGTCCACGTCTCTGTAGCGCTGCGAGATGTGCTCGCACTTTAGAAACCTCTCTTTGGGTTGTCGGCATCTGAGCCTGCGGACCATGCGGTAGCTTGCTCCACTGGGGTCTCTTCTATGCCCCACAGATCGAGCTGTGGGCACCTGATCAAGGAGGCGCTAACCGCTGAGGCCCGGGCAGGCTGTGGGAGGGTCACAGCGGTCTCTCCTGGATATTTGCCAGCGTCCTAGCCTCCAGGCAGGACCGTCCTCGGCAGCCTCCTTCTTGACAGGATTTCTCCCCTCACAGACCCGACACACCCAACCTGGATTCTTTCCTGCTGCTCTACCCTCTCTGATTGTCGGCTCAACCTTTTATGCACCTGCAACCACTTAACAGGTTGCGAGTCCTTAAGCCTGTTTGCCTGACCATAGTTACTGGTGTTCTCTGGACATGCCTGACCCTCACAACAGCCTTCAGGCCTCCTCCTCATCTAAGTACCAGAGTGGTGAAATGACATGTTAGTGTGTACCACTCCTAGTTGCCTCTTTCTTGTCCCAGTCCTATAGTGGTGTGATAGAGAGGGAATGAGAGAATGGGATTGGCAACAGCCTATAAAAGGCATGGGGAGTGTAAGGGTGGTTGTCACAAGGAAAAGGGGGATCCATGTCTTGCTGGCGGATATTCTCTTATTTAACCTCCTCCTAGTACCACTATATTGATGGCTGTTTCTAGAGTCATCCTTGAACGAAGGAAAGGGAAAAGGATAACAATACCCCATAAAGGCTGCTGGGACTGAAGGATCATCATGGAATGGAAATGGGGAATACCGCGTCTCACCCAAGGACATCCCCCTTCCATTCCCCAAGTCTCCTATACGCAGGTGATCCTCGCTCGCAGACCCACCCCCAGGGTTGGGATCCAAAAGTGATGGCCCTTCCCTGGCCACCGGGACAGAGGATATTGGGGAGAAGGTAGTGAGGACGCCCTCAGGTTCCTCAAAGTGCTGTGACAAATCAAGGGTATCCCTCCCTTCTTCCCAAGGGGGAGCCTCCCCCTTTGAGGCTAGGGAGGTGAGCCCGTTCCACAAGACCCTCCCTAACGGTCTGGGCAAGTGGGACCTCACTGGGAGGACAAGGACTCCTGTTCCTGTGATGAACTCCCAAGACCACCCACCATGATGGCATACATGGGACTATCAGATATGAAGAACATTATAAGATCCACACACTTGGCTGAAGACAAAACTAAAATACCCCATTATGACCAAGGTGGAGGATCGATCTCTTTACAAAGAAACGTGCATTTAACGGAGATGAGGAGGCTGAATGAGGTGAGCATGCTGAGGAGAGGCGAAGCACCGAGCCAGAGAGAGGAGCGTAATCAGGGGAAGCTCCCTGATGAACTGTGTGACTGTGGTAAATAGAATAACGGATACGCCTGAAAGAGGAGGTATTAAGAAGTTGACACAAACACCCGGGGATGAGGGAGACATTTATAAATATGAATGGGAAGTGAAGTAAAGTGAACCAAACAAGTGGAAAGATAATCTAACTGAACAACCCCTAAGGGGGGTTGGGGGTGGGAGGTCAAGTCCCTACAAAGGATATCCAACCTAAAAAGGCCTGGGTTACAAGAAGCAGAATGGTATGCAAAAGAACTAGGGAACAACTGTCCCAATAGGGGAGTCCAAACCCAAGTGCATTGTAAAAGAATTACAAGACCTTGTCCAGAAGGTGGCAAGAAACTATCTGAAGCTATCTTACTGAAAATAACTTTTGATTGATGCAGAGACTTTGCCATAAGAGAATACCCAGAGAGGGGAGATAATCTTCTAGTATCATTTAAGTTAAAGTAGTGTTAGGGTCAGCTAGAACTAGTTTTGCACTGTGGACCCATTCATTTTGGACGTTCTGACGAGAAACATTAGTTATTTGTATAGGCTGGGGTAACCCTCTCGCAATAAGCCTTATATTTATTATTTTAATAAACACCCAAAAAAAAGTCCTTTAAGTGTCCCCCTACTTCTTCCGACATGCCACAATGCATACAAATTTACGTGTATGGGTGGGTTGGAGCATGTGTGTTTGCGTGCCCAGGGCAATGCAGATTTATTGTTGTGAAAAAGAGGTGATGACTGGAAGGTTTAGAATGAATCTTAAACTTCCAGACCATCCTTCTTCTCCTGCCAGGCCATTACAGAAAGGGGAAAGACCATATGCAAATCAGACTTGGTCCCACCCCGAAAGGGGCAGTCCATCACTAACTGCTATGCAAGAAACCACAAGCATCCCCAGACATGTGTTGGCCTCATTGGGCATCATCAGTGAGGAGTGGCATGGGTCTTTAGGCCCAGCAGGCAAGGCACCCTTGTCTGGGCATACACGCCCCACTCGGGGTGATAAAGCAAAAAAGAGGTGATAGCTGGATGGTGTAGAATTGATCTTAAACCTCTGGCAATTGTTCTGGGCAACCCTCCAGAACATTGTTCGCCTGCCAAGCCATTCTAGAAAGGGACTATTTAATTAGTGGTAGTGAGCGAATATATTGTATCCACCAGCATCATGAAAGTGTTTTACAGTGGCAATGACGAAACCCGCTTTGGGTGTAACCTGGTAAGAGTGGTTTCCAGTGGCAATGGTGATATATACTGTGGGCACCAACATCAAAAAAATGCTCAATGGCAATGCAGACATATGCTATGGGAACAGGCATCCTGAACATGTGCTTTAACGTAGCAGTGCTGGCATATATTTCGTGCAGAGCCATCATGAAAATGTGTATAAAAATTCTCCTGTATACTGGTGACCTAGTCTAGATTTATTCATGCGTCACTCTACAGAGACAATTGTGAATTGTATGGATTTAACCTAATGTTTTGCAAAACAATGTGCTGTAAAAAAGGCACAGCTGTAAACCAAAGAGGAAAAATAATTTGAACAAAGGAGGTAAAGGATAAAAATGATACAACTGAGGCCCATTCCCAACCACCAAAATTCACAATCCTGAGTCTCATTAAAGTGGAAGACGTTCAGGGTGACGTACTGATGAAAATAAAGTCTTTGTATCATCAAACTGATCGTAGTGTGCCCAATGCTAGTGAAAGGTTTGCTTAAGCAATTCAGTTTCTAGGGCCTTCCTAAACTTAGTGAGGTTCTTTGCTCTGTAGATAGTTCTTTCCAAAGGATGGTCCTTGGGTGAAGTCGTTTCGCACAGATTCTCATTTTCTTTCTCTTTACTGACACAGAGCTCACAGTTCATGCATGTCAGAAAAGGGATGAGTGGTTTGATAGGTCTTGGTGCTGTGAGATATGCGTGGTATCAAGAGAGACACAGACTCAAAGAAGTGAATTTGAAAACCTTTATTTACCAAGGTTCCTTGTTTGGTGTAATGCCTAATTGGCTCCAACTCTAATGGGATGGTTCCCTTAACTGATGCTTCTAAAGGCCGTTTATGTCTGATAGTCCAAAATAAGAGTCCGTCTGTGTCTAAACCTATGCTTGCCCTCTCTCTTTACAAAAATGTGAAAGGAAGTCTTTGAAAGGAAGAAAACAGTGGTTCAACTGGAAATAGGAAACCAATGTTGTTTTTAGGTGGTCTTCTCGCCAGGTGTAGAGTTTGTCTATGTCACAAAAAGGAGTTCAATCAAAAAGGGCCGTTTGTAAAACCTCCTCCACTAAGCCCTTGCAATATTCTCAAATACCTTCAGCGTCTTTGGTTCGTTTGGGGTTGCCTTTCCCAAGCTTCAGCTTGTTCAAGTTCCAAACACCACAAAAGAAATAGAACAGTTCCTATTGAAACTTCTCAGGGTTCCCTTCCCCAAGCTCCAATCCTTTCAACACTACAAAACAAGTCTCCAACTTGGTTAGGCCTCTCAGGGTTCCCTTCCCCAAGTTTAGGCCCTTTTGGTTTCAAACAAAAGTTCAGCTTGTCAGGATCTACCATTCCTTTCAGTTCTTCCACAGATACTTCATTTGTGTGGTAGAATCAGAGACTTTCGAAACAGCCTGGTTCTTGGCTCCTCCTAGGCGTAACCACTCCGAACTGTAACCCTGTCTCTTTATTCCTTGCTCCTGCTTTTAAACCTTTCACCTTCAGGTGCTTCCTGCACCACTAATTGTTCTTTTTTTCTCATGCACTTTTGCACATTCCTTTGCTTTCTTATCATGCCTCTCCCGCACCTTACATACTTTATTTTCCCTTAAAGTGCACCCTTGGACTTGTTTGTTTCTTTCTCATGCTTCCTGCACACTTGACACACTGTCCTCTCTTTACTTGGCACTCCTAGTCTTCATTCCACTTTTCCTTCTTTGCACATTGAAATTACTCTTTCTCTTTCACTTTACTTTTCTTCCGCGCCGCCAGCGCAGCTCCCTTCTTTCTATTTCTCGAATTCTGATTATCTCTTATACTTTTCTGTCCTTCGTAGACTTTATCTCACTTTTCCGCTCCGTGCCGCTTTAAAACAGTGGGCCTCATTACGAGTTTGGCAGTCCGGTAATAACGGTGCCGGTAAGGTAATACCGGCATCCATTCCTGGGCCGTAGTATCACAACCCTAGACGCCAGTCCTACCGGCATCGACAAGGACCCGCTGTGGCGGTGCACCACCATACCGGTATGCGCGCGGTTGCCGTGCCCGTAATACCGGCATGCCGCAAGGAAGAGGACATCACGAGACGCACGGACATGCACATACGGTAAGTAGGGCCACCATGATGCCGTCAATACCGGCATCGCGGATCACCCGTTAATAGGAAACTGCTGTGCACCCAACTGCCACAGGTGCACACAATTAGCACAGGTGGAGGCAATGGAGCCAGGCCCTGCACAAAAGGAGCACACCCAAACACCACACCCCTTCCAAGACCAAAATGTTACCACTTGCACTCGCCATACTGGAGCGGGAGGACATGCCTGCACTGCTACTCCTTGAGCAGGCAGTACAACAGGCAACACAGAGGAGACGCAGGAGGAGAAGGAGGGTGAGACTGGGCCAGCAAATCCCACCAGTGCAGGCAGTTGTACCCCACAGGCAGCCACTAATTCCACGTATAAAGGCCAATCCATTCAACTTCACCCCAGCACAGATCCACACCCTGTACCGCCTGGACAGGGACACCATCACCACCATAGTGGAATTAATACACGAGGACTTGGTCAGCCTAATCAACATCCGCACTACCATCCCCCCTCTGCTGAAGGTGGCATCTCTGCTCCACTTCCTGGCCACAGGCACCTACCAGCACGCAGTGGGCCAGCTGCATGGCATCTCACAACCATGTTTCTCTGGTATGCTAAACCAACTGCTGGATGCACTCCTAAAGCATGCAAGGGCCTACATATCCCTACCACGGACACCACAGGAGTCGAATGACACCAAAATAGCATTCCATGCACTGGCAGGCATGCCCAATGTAATTGGTGTCCTCGACTGCACCCACGTGGAGTTGGTAGTCCCACATGCCATGGAGGTGGGACTACCAACCAGAAGCTATACTACTCCATCAATGTGCAGATGGTGTGTGATGCCAGCAAGATGATAACACATTGCTGTGCCAGATACCCAGGATCCACGCATGATGCTATGGTGCTGCGGAATGTTGGGTGTCCTGACCCACGTTTAAGCTATCCTGCTACAACATTTGGTGCTGTGGGCTTAGGAAATTCAAGATGGCGGAAAACCCACATGTGCGCTGAAATCCAGGAAAGCTGCGCAGTTTGTGCGCCCACCAAAATGGTTGCCTCACTTGCCACCCACCAGTGCGAGAATGAAAGGCCGGGTTGCCATGAGGGAAATGGGTTGCCAAAGGAAAAACAGTAGCGCCGGTTAGCTTCAAAGCGCTTTAAAACCACCATGGGACTACCCGCACAGTAGTCTGAAACCATTGGGAATGGCAATGCTGATTGCCAAATGCAACCTAGAAGTGTGGGGAATTCATTTCTTAAATCCCAAAAATGAGTGCAGTACCAGTACTCACCACTATCCAAAAGCCGGCGTTTTAAAACCACTCTGTGTGTTTTTCTGAAGGCAAGCAAAATGCCTATTTCAAACCTTGCAACATGTGCAAAATATTCACTGAACACCAGCAGACATTTGGCAGAATGGAGTTTTGTGTGCCTACAGAATCTGGGAAATGAAGATCATAAGACAAGGTTTATAACAAGACTGGCTGAGCTGTGGATTGCAGCAGTTTAAGTTGCACTGGATTTAAAGACACTAAAATCAAAAATGTTTAGATTAAATGAGTGACCTATGTTTGGTGTCACATGCCTTTGTAACTGTTGAAATGTCATAGTTTTGCACTTAGAATCAGCATTCTAGCTGCATGTGTAAAATTACAAGTTGTTTTAAAAGCAACAAAAAGTTAGCTGAAGGTCTGGCTTAAGGAACTTGATTTTGCCTAGCAACTACCCATCAGCAGTGAAACCTGAGTCACCACTGTGTTCCCAGGCCAACCTTCCTTTTGCTGCCCAGGATAAGGATATGCCATCTATCTGATAATTGAATTTCCTGTGCTCTGCCAGAGAGTGAACAAAGCCCTCTCCACTCAGGCAAAGGTTTTTTATTACCGCAGTCGTAAAAAGTGGCTTCCTCCTGGAGAAGCTGGGAGGAGCACTGCCTGTGAGAAGCAAGCTGGCTTGGCAGAAACTGGAAAGACTGGTTTCTGTACCATGTGACCTGAAAAGACACACCCCTGCAGCAAGGATATGGTTTTATAAAAAGGGGGATAATTCATAGAGCGGACATGTGAAAATTTTATAAATGATACCATAATTCTTGTGATTTTTCTGCCCACAGTTTAAGACGTGGTAGGAACCGGTGGTATGTTCGGGGAGGTTTTAGCGGAAAAGTGGATATTACTCTAAATGTGTGCATGTTAAAAATCTGAAACTTCATCAGTTAATGTCCCTACCCCCTGCACACATGTATGTAAAGTTGGGTCCATGTCGGAAATTGAAAAAGCAGTTAAAAAGTGAAATATGTGCCAGTTCTGAATGCAAGCTCCCAGGAAGAGCAGAGTTTGAACAGGGGATACCTCCTGTAATGCATGATGGGTGCATATGATTTTAAAACAATATGTACCTCTGCAAATATGTATTTGTTTCAAATCTAGATTTGTGTGTAAGTTGACAGGAGGAGTGGACTTTCTGCAGGCTGTAAAATGACATCAATCTGACTCACAGTTCAGTTTGCCAATCAAGCGGAGGAATGGAAGTTTGACCAATTAGAAGCTGAGAGAGAGGTAGGGTCAGTGATGCTAGAACACACCCACATTCTAAACACATAAAAGCAGACAGACAGGACAGATAGGGGTTTTCATTTTTCATCTGCCGCTGAAAGCTCTGCCGGAAAAATCCATACTTACCTCCATCAAACTCCAGAAAGCCAAACTAGAGACTTCAATCTATCCAGAGCAGAGAGACCCAAAGAACCGGTGCCTAGCAGAGACCAGACCCCTAAGAGCAGTTCCAGAGGCCAGGCGCTGTGAGCAGAACCCGGAAAGACCTGACCAGACTGAAGTCCGTGACCAAGTCGCTTTCCTGTTCAAAATCTCTTGTGAGTACTTAGCAAAACTCAGAACACATCTCTTAGTTTAAATTCATCTAATTCAATCTATTTAACCTAAGTAGAACTGCCTCCTAGCTGTCACCTGTCATTCTAGCTGCAAAAATTTGTCACTTGTCATTTTGAAAAAGTGTGCGTTTAAAATTTACAAAACCAAAAACGACCTTTACTAAATTACTCATATCTCCGCAACCGTTTGGGCTAGAGACTTGCAATAACTTTCATTTGGAAGCTGAGATCCCAGGCTTTTCTAGGACCCCAAAACGGTAGAGATAGTCCTTGCGGTTCCTTTGTAATAGCGCTCGGCGCATCCGCGAATTTTACCGCGATTTGCAATTTCTTCACATGTAAAAACTGCTGCTGTTTGCTTTCCATTGGCCAGAAATTCGTTTAACCTGCTAACTATCCCTGCATCATTGCTAGTGTGAGCCTGGACTAATATTAACTAGATACCACTCACCCTGAACCTCTATAAGGGAATTAAAAGCAAATTTAGCATATTTCTCATTCATTGCCAGCACATATCCAAGCATTGCCTGTGTTTTCAAAACTCCTATCTGTTTTCTGTAAGCTTGCTGGGATTGAACTGAATTACAGTTGATTGCATTTCTGAGGACTGTGTGTTTTCCTTCCATTTCCTTGCATTGCATAAAGAGGGGGGGAGGGAATAGCCCGAGAAAAGTGATTACATTGTCTGGTTGAATCATATTGCGTATTTTCTGTACTGCATTCATTGCATATTGCATCCACCTGAGCTACATAAAGCATCCTCTACCACATTATACTTTTGTTCCTATTTACCAGTGTGCTACCTTATCCATTTCAGGTCAACTCATTAGTCATTATAAAGAAGTGTGCTAGTGCCAGATTCTCCGTTGTTAATATTTACCATCTCAGATTAAGTGTGATATTCAATTATTAATTTATTATAAAGTGTGATATATATATTTTAATTTATCAAATAAACCTTTTAAACTTGCAAAACAGAACTACTTCTTGGCTCAGTGGGGTCAGGGGGATTCCAAGAGAGGGGTGTTATACAAGGGTAGTCATCCAGGACGCATGAACTGGACCTAAAGATATATCAATAAGGGTTTTCATTCAGTATTCTAGACTAGGCGTTAACTTGGCTGTAGTGCTGAATTGAATCCTCTTACAAAGTGGGGGCTCGAGCCGAGACGTTGGGTTAGATTTACCATTTGTGCAGATCAGACAGAGGTAGCCACTTCACCAGTGAAGTAATGACAAAGATGTGGGAGATACTGGGGGTCAAAAGGAAGTTGCATATTGCTTATAGACCAGCTTCTTCTGGGGCAGTAGAGAGATATAACCGGACAATTGTGAGCATATTAAAGAAGTTTGTGGCAGATTCTGGGCCAAGTTGGGATATCCGATTACCTCTGGTCCTAATGGCTATCAGATCTACCCCTTCATCTGCAACCAAAATGTCACCATTTGAGTTGATGACTGGGCGCAAGATGGTGCTTCCTCAGCATTTGCTCTATAGGACCCAAGAGCAGACACTGATAAATGCCTCCACTACTCATGAGTATGTAGAGAATTTAAGGAAACACCTTCAACATGCTTTTGCTTATGCTCAGCGGAATCTAGAAAGATCGGCTGATAGCATGAAGACCCATTATGACCTGAAAACTTCCAGGAAGGAATATCAGGTGGGAGACCGGGTCTATCTATACAACTTCCAAAGGAACCAGGCCAAGCAGCGCAAATTTTTGCCTACATGGAAGGGACCCTTTGAGATCGTCGATAAGATCTCCCCTGTGGCCTACAAGATCCGCATCCCCAAAGGCGGTTCGGCAGAGGGGGAAGACAAGTGGGTCCACATAAACCAGTTGAAATGTTGCCATCCCAGGCACACGCTGCAACAACTGGAGGAATCCTCTGGAATCCTAGCAGGCACTGTCTCAGACTAATTCAGTTCCAACCATAAAACATACCACATCTAGTCTCTAAAATATTGTGATTTGCATGAAACTGTCTCTTAGTTATACTGTTTTTTTTTTCTCAAAATAAGAATGTAATGTTTCGTTATGATAAAATGCATATGCTGCCCCACTATCTCAACGGTGGTGGAAAAACGTCTATGAATAGGTATTGCCGCTCTTCCTTTGTCGTCCTAGGAGAAAGAAAACCTTGAGACGGGCCAAGGAGGACGATCCGGAGACCGGGAGCTGAGACGCAACGGGCTCGGGGTACCGCCCAATACTCCCATCAGGACCGGCGAGGAGAACCGATCGATCAGTACCGGATGGAGAAGAAGATGCTGAACTGTGCCATCTACAGAAGAGGAAGAAGATTATGCGGACAGACCGGTGCATGGGTCAAAACCCTTGTGCACGCGACTCCCCATCGACTCAAATTCAAAGTGCAGTCGCGTGGGGGGGACTTGTTGGGTGTCCTGACCCACGTTTAAGCTATCCTGCTACAACATTTGGTGCTGTGGGCTTAGGAAATTCAAGATGGCGGAAAACCCACATGTGCGCTGAAATCCAGGAAAGCTGCGCAGTTTGTGCGCCCACCAAAATGGTTGCCTCACTTGCCACCCACCAGTGCGAGAATGAAAGGCCGGGTTGCCATGAGGGAAATGGGTTGCCAAAGGAAAAACAGTAGCGCCGGTTAGCTTCAAAGCGCTTTAAAACCACCATGGGACTACCCGCACAGTAGTCTGAAACCATTGGGAATGGCAATGCTGATTGCCAAATGCAACCTAGAAGTGTGGGGAATTCATTTCTTAAATCCCAAAAATGAGTGCAGTACCAGTACTCACCACTATCCAAAAGCCGGCGTTTTAAAACCACTCTGTGTGTTTTTCTGAAGGCAAGCAAAATGCCTATTTCAAACCTTGCAACATGTGCAAAATATTCACTGAACACCAGCAGACATTTGGCAGAATGGAGTTTTGTGTGCCTACAGAATCTGGGAAATGAAGATCATAAGACAAGGTTTATAACAAGACTGGCTGAGCTGTGGATTGCAGCAGTTTAAGTTGCACTGGATTTAAAGACACTAAAATCAAAAATGTTTAGATTAAATGAGTGACCTATGTTTGGTGTCACATGCCTTTGTAACTGTTGAAATGTCATAGTTTTGCACTTAGAATCAGCATTCTAGCTGCATGTGTAAAATTACAAGTTATTTTAAAAGCAACAAAAAGTTAGCTGAAGGTCTGGCTTAAGGAACTTGATTTTGCCTAGCAACTACCCATCAGCAGTGAAACCTGAGTCACCACTGTGTTCCCAGGCCAACCTTCCTTTTGCTGCCCAGGATAAGGATATGCCATCTATCTGATAATTGAATTTCCTGTGCTCTGCCAGAGAGTGAACAAAGCCCTCTCCACTCAGGCAAAGGTTTTTTATTACCGCAGTCGTAAAAAGTGGCTTCCTCCTGGAGAAGCTGGGAGGAGCACTGCCTGTGAGAAGCAAGCTGGCTTGGCAGAAACTGGAAAGACTGGTTTCTGTACCATGTGACCTGAAAAGACACACCCCTGCAGCAAGGATATGGTTTTATAAAAAGGGGGATAATTCATAGAGCGGACATGTGAAAATTTTATAAATGATACCATAATTCTTGTGATTTTTCTGCCCACAGTTTAAGACGTGGTAGGAACCGGTGGTATGTTCGGGGAGGTTTTAGCGGAAAAGTGGATATTACTCTAAATGTGTGCATGTTAAAAATCTGAAACTTCATCAGTTAATGTCCCTACCCCCTGCACACATGTATGTAAAGTTGGGTCCATGTCGGAAATTGAAAAAGCAGTTAAAAAGTGAAATATGTGCCAGTTCTGAATGCAAGCTCCCAGGAAGAGCAGAGTTTGAACAGGGGATACCTCCTGTAATGCATGATGGGTGCATATGATTTTAAAACAATATGTACCTCTGCAAATATGTATTTGTTTCAAATCTAGATTTGTGTGTAAGTTGACAGGAGGAGTGGACTTTCTGCAGGCTGTAAAATGACATCAATCTGACTCACAGTTCAGTTTGCCAATCAAGCGGAGGAATGGAAGTTTGACCAATTAGAAGCTGAGAGAGAGGTAGGGTCAGTGATGCTAGAACACACCCACATTCTAAACACATAAAAGCAGACAGACAGGACAGATAGGGGTTTTCATTTTTCATCTGCCGCTGAAAGCTCTGCCGGAAAAATCCATACTTACCTCCATCAAACTCCAGAAAGCCAAACTAGAGACTTCAATCTATCCAGAGCAGAGAGACCCAAAGAACCGGTGCCTAGCAGAGACCAGACCCCTAAGAGCAGTTCCAGAGGCCAGGCGCTGTGAGCAGAACCCGGAAAGACCTGACCAGACTGAAGTCCGTGACCAAGTCGCTTTCCTGTTCAAAATCTCTTGTGAGTACTTAGCAAAACTCAGAACACATCTCTTAGTTTAAATTCATCTAATTCAATCTATTTAACCTAAGTAGAACTGCCTCCTAGCTGTCACCTGTCATTCTAGCTGCAAAAATTTGTCACTTGTCATTTTGAAAAAGTGTGCGTTTAAAATTTACAAAACCAAAAACGACCTTTACTAAATTACTCATATCTCCGCAACCGTTTGGGCTAGAGACTTGCAATAACTTTCATTTGGAAGCTGAGATCCCAGGCTTTTCTAGGACCCCAAAACGGTAGAGATAGTCCTTGCGGTTCCTTTGTAATAGCGCTCGGCGCATCCGCGAATTTTACCGCGATTTGCAATTTCTTCACATGTAAAAACTGCTGCTGTTTGCTTTCCATTGGCCAGAAATTCGTTTAACCTGCTAACTATCCCTGCATCATTGCTAGTGTGAGCCTGGACTAATATTAACTAGATACCACTCACCCTGAACCTCTATAAGGGAATTAAAAGCAAATTTAGCATATTTCTCATTCATTGCCAGCACATATCCAAGCATTGCCTGTGTTTTCAAAACTCCTATCTGTTTTCTGTAAGCTTGCTGGGATTGAACTGAATTACAGTTGATTGCATTTCTGAGGACTGTGTGTTTTCCTTCCATTTCCTTGCATTGCATAAAGAGGGGGGGAGGGAATAGCCCGAGAAAAGTGATTACATTGTCTGGTTGAATCATATTGCGTATTTTCTGTACTGCATTCATTGCATATTGCATCCACCTGAGCTACATAAAGCATCCTCTACCACATTATACTTTTGTTCCTATTTACCAGTGTGCTACCTTATCCATTTCAGGTCAACTCATTAGTCATTATAAAGAAGTGTGCTAGTGCCAGATTCTCCGTTGTTAATATTTACCATCTCAGATTAAGTGTGATATTCAATTATTAATTTATTATAAAGTGTGATATATATATTTTAATTTATCAAATAAACCTTTTAAACTTGCAAAACAGAACTACTTCTTGGCTCAGTGGGGTCAGGGGGATTCCAAGAGAGGGGTGTTATACAAGGGTAGTCATCCAGGACGCATGAACTGGACCTAAAGATATATCAATAAGGGTTTTCATTCAGTATTCTAGACTAGGCGTTAACTTGGCTGTAGTGCTGAATTGAATCCTCTTACAGGAACTCCTCACTACCCTGCTAGATGGAAGGAGATGTCGTACAACGTGGCTGGCTGCTGGGTGAGTCTGCCCTCTGGGCCATGGGAGAGTGTTGGGGGGGCGTACATGCATACGCAAGGAGACTGCCCTCTGTGCCATGGGAGTATGTTTTGAGGGGGCGTACATGCATATGCAAGTAGACTGCCCTCTGGGCCATGGGAGAGTTTTGGGGGGGGTGTACATGCATACACAAGGAGACTGCCCTCTGGGCCATGGGAGAGTGTTGTGGGGGGGCGTACATGCATACGCAAGGAGACTGCCCTCTGCCCAATGGGAGTGGCCTCAATGGGGTGTCTGGACACTGTCCATGCTGCCAAAGACTGTTCCCATAATCAACCAAATATGATGCATGACAGACAATGGAGTCCGACGCACTCTGGCTGCACACCAATGTGTAAATGTTGCACACACAATCAGCACACACCCTAGAACATGTCCACCAGACATTACCTGACCATGCCCTCAGCACCACAACGCACCATCACATGTCCATGAAGCTGAAAACACATGACCGCATTGAAGCACCTCGCAGTACAAGCATTCATGAGTGCGCAGTATCAATTCCACCTCAGGTATTTCCGCTGTCACTGCCCCTCCCCGACAGCAACACTGCATAACACCATGGCAACGGTATCAGGTAATATTATCCCCATATATATGGTCGCCGTAAATAATATTGCTGTGAAAATGTTGTGGCGATATTTTATGGGTGACCATATATATGGGTACAGGGGGCAAAAAAAAGAAAAAAAAAAGTTTGGGGGTTGCGGGGGTGTCCCCCGCATGTTCCATGCAATAATGTCGTCACAAAAATGTTGCCATGCAAAAATATCGCCGAAAAATGGCCGTTGGCGACATTATTACATGGAACCATGGCAGCATGTGCTGATAAAAAAATTGCAGCAAACATGCAACAAGGATGCATCAAAGTAATCACATCAAGTAGCGAGAAACACCTACATCGGTGCGATAGGCGTGGGCATTGCCCACAGAACATGAGTACCAACATGCAAGTCGACACCATGCGTCATCTAAGGTACTCTACCCAACACTGGCAGACACTACCAACATTCACATTGTGCCATTTAATGTGACGATTGTGTAGACGTCGAGGGGCACGTGCATGGCGTCTACAATGACCCATATGCATCATAGTCTGAACAAGCAATATCATGTAGTACAGCAGCCTAGTGCATCAAACATTGCCCAACATGGATCTGGAGTCATGCCCTGCCACACAGCCCTCACGTGTGTGTACATCATAGACCTTGTCAATCCATCTGGGTGGCTGGTGGTTCCAATGTCAAGGTCCCTAAATCATGTACGTCACCCAAGGCCAGCACCATGGATTGGCAAGTACTGTACAGGGCAGATAGTTGTGCAGATGTGAAGTCAATAGCTGCCATCAACGGAATACTGCATGTGAACATGAACGATGTACAGGCCGAGCACATATGGAAACTGAGCAGTATCCTTAAACATACCTTCTTCTGCTCCCATGCATGCAGGTGATGCTGGCTATCCCCTGAAGGCGTGGCTCCTCACCCCTGTCAGGAATCCGCAGAACAGGCAAGAAGAGGACTTCAATCGTGCCCATACACGCACACATGTGGTCATTGAGCAGACCTTTGGCCTGTTGAAGGCACAGTTTTGCTGCCTCAGCAGGTCGGGTGGCGCCCTCATTTACGGGCCTGAGAAGGTGGCCAAGATCATCATGGTATGTGCCATGCTGCACAACATGTGCCTCCGGCGGAACGTACCCCTGCCACCTGACATGGACCAGCCATCACCAGGTGAAGTTGAAGGAGAGGAAAGAGTAGATGTTGGACATCGGCCAGGATGCGATACACTTGAGGGACGTGCTGTGCACCAATCGGTCATCGACCAATCATTCTGATGTACTGGGATGAAGAGGGTGCCATGTATGTGGGACACTGGGCACTGGGTGTGGGGGTATATGGGCACAGTGCACTGTAAAGCAATAAATGGACACACACCAAAGAAGCAATGTCCACTCATGTGAGGTATTTTACACAACGGATGTATTTAAGTGATGGTATGGACCCCTTCCTCGTCGCCACTATGAAGTGCTGATGCAGCCGTCTTACCTATTGAGCTTGTGGCAGCGGACTGTGAGCACTCATGGTCATTTTCCGCATATGTGGCCTCAACCTGTGTGGGTTGTGTCTCCAGGGGTGCAGGGGCAGGTGTCTGCTGGTCCTGTTTAGGTGGCTGCGTGGCTGGTTGGGCACTGTTTGCTGACTTGCGTGGCACTTGGACCATCCTTGTTCCCCTCGACGTGGATGGCCTGGTGCCATCATCTTGGCCCCTGGGCCTTTTGGCTGGTGTCGTGGCTTGTGCAGTTCCATCACATTCTTCGGTGTCTGCATCCGTACCTGTGGGGGACAGAGAGAGACAGGGCATCAGTGATGGTGATGCTTGCATCATGCATGCATTGGTCTTTGTGCAGTTGGCACCATGTGATTAACTGCATGCCTGTTTTTGCGGCAGGCTGGGTACGTGCAAGGTTGGGGGGGGGGGGAATTGCCATCCCTCATGTGTTCACATGTTCACCATGGTCTCTGCTGTGGGGCCTATGGGTGTGTTGTATCTTGCGTGCTGTGTGACACGTGCAGTTCATCTGTGTGTCGGGTGTGTTTTTGTGTATGAGAGCAGCATGCAGCACGCATTTGGATGAGATAGTGGTGGGGCCAGCATCTCTACAGGGATATGTGTATGTGTGTATGATGGGCCATGTCTTGGCTCGCATCACTGTCACATTTGTTGGTCAACTGTGATCATTGGTTGTCAGGTGTTTGTAGGGACACTCGCCTTCATCTGCTGATGATGGCACTCCAAACTCCGCTCCATCGACTCCTTCGATGGACTCAACATCTATCAATGTGCTGCATGTCCTGCCACCTCGCCAATTTGATAGGTGAGTGGGAACAGCCACCTGTTGCCAGCCCCTGGCTCCGATTGGCCGACAGGATATTCCTCACTCTTAGCCTCGAGTCATCCCAGCGCTTTTTGCAGTCTCGCACTGTGCGTGCAGTGGTGCCAAATGCACTAACTTTCCTTGCCACTTCCTCCAAGATCTCCTTCTTCCTGAGCTGTGCTGGATGCCTGATGTCAGCACAGAAGACCACGTCTGCATTCTCTACAAGGGTATCTGCTAGCATGTTCAGCTCCTCGTCCTTAAATCTTGGATTCCGCAGGCAGGCAGTGCCTTTCTGGGTTGCCTTTGACATTTTCTTTGGGGTGTGTTTGTAGTTTAGCCTGAGTAGGTCCAGTCTGTGGAGGATGGTAGTGAATTGTGTTTTTAAAGATGGCCGCCGGTGCATTTCCCGTTCCGGCATGATGACGTTACTTCCGGGTCCGGTAATAACGGAGCCGTTTATACCACTATGTTATTACAGGTACCGCTATTTGGGGCTTGCCGATGGCGGAGGTGTTATGTGCGCATTTTATGATTATGCTATCGGGGGTTTGAAGGTAGTTACCGGCATGCCGGTACGGCCGTTACCGGCATGCATGTATGCGCATACTCGCTCACTCGTGATCAGCCAATGTTTGCGGGATTGAGGCTACACGGACATGTTGTTACTGGCATGCCAGTAATGGCTGTTTTTTACTGCGAATTTTGTAATGAGGCCCAGTGTCTCTCTCCCGCTCCGCTCCAGTCAAACGCATGCTCCCGAGTTTCTCTCTCTTACTCACCGGGCAGCGTCGTGTTGACAAGCAGTTCCTCTGGATACACAGGGCTGAGGTTAGGGTTTCACCACCTGTCCCTCAGACACCTTTGAGACAGGCACATGTCCCAAGGGAACAAGCATTTAACCGAACGCCACCAGCAGGACACAGGCTGCTCCGGCTCCTTGGGGGCACGGCTCCTGAGCCACGCTGCAGACCCTCACAAACACAGGGCCAGCGTCTCTGCACGCCGTTCTCCTCCAGGCTTCCACTCCTGCTGCTCTCTGCTCCTTGGCTTCTCGGGGCCAGATATCATCCCCAGCTCGCTCCCCTCCTTGTGAAAAACCACACCTTTTATAGTTGAAAAAACAGTCAAGTGGAGTCAGATGTAGGGTTGTAACGGTACATAGGTATACCGGTATACATACCGTGAGCACTTTCATGAAGTTCTAATAACCGTCACCTGGTTCATACGGTTTTACCGTGCGATTGGTTTGCACATGAAGGCTACAATGAGAACTGTGTGGCTCCTTTCGCAGCCGAGCTGAGAGGTAGAGTTTACCTGGCCTTCTTTCAATGGGAGCCTTCTGTGTTGTATATTAGCAACAGGCAGTGCTCATGTGAAATGGTCGATTAAACGAACATCACATCCTCGTGTTTGTTATTTTGCCTAATAGTTTATTTTGAAATCATAAACTGTGCTCCTTTCACAGTGCTTCCCATGGGCAGCACCCAAACTTCCCAGGGCCTTCGGCCGTGGTGAATAGTAAATCACCCCACAGATCAGATAACAGAGCTAGTTCTGTCATTTCCACTTGCTTGCAAGCTCTCAGGACCACGATGTGGAAAGGATGGCTGCAAGCCTCATGTTCGTTAAGGGAAAGGCAAGTTTAAAGTGTGCATGCATTTCTTTTGTTTTATTCTCCAAGTCAAAAGTATTGTAGGTGTTGCCGAGTCTCAGACTCTGAAGGTAAACAAGCTGGTTCACTAATCTTTTCACCCACCTCCTCCTCCTCACCTGTGGTCACGTCATTGGATGATCCTTCGATGGATAATTCTCTTCTCTCTCTCCAGGTGTTATCAGGCTTTTTTTTTGGTAGCTCTTAGGACGAGCTCTTCTGGAAGCCACCCTGCCTTATAGCTATATACCCGGCAGTGGGGTCCTCCAGTGAGACCACCCCACAATCAGGGAAAAGCTTTGCTGAAAAACCCTGAATAGGACCGGATGATGATGATATCCTGAATTCCAGAAGACACTGCTAGAGGATAGTTTCCGGCTCTTCTGGTAGTAGAAGGAAACTACAACTCCCAAGATGCACTGGAAAAACGTGGGATGTTTGGATGATGACTTCTCTGGCCAAGAGATCTTGAAAGCCCAGCAGAAATGGACCAGGAGGTCCGAGAGGTGAGTAAATGGTAAGTAAACCAGGATTTGGTTCACCCACAGGATTCAGGAAGGAATGCGCGCTACGTGTAGCCAAAAGAGGAAGAAGGAAAAAGTACCGCTAGGGACCGCGGCACCCAAAACGGCTACCGGGGCTCAGTGCAAAAAAAAGCGAGCTCCAAAGGAAACGCGGGAGGACAAAAGCGCAGCAGGTAGCGGAAAAGGAGCCAAAGGGAAAGGGCGCAAGGAGGGTAGGCAAAGGAGGGGCAAGGAGGACACAGCAGAGGAAAGGAACACTCGATCAGCGTGTAAACCCCAAGGGAAGCGCAGGGTTGCAACGCATTGAGTGATTCTTCCGACGCGTATTTAAACATCTCATATTCAAGGGAAAAGAAACACTAGAATGCTGCATGTGCTTTCACGAAAGCGAAGACGGCTCAACCCTTCCTCCATTGATTCCATAACTTCCATGGATGGCGGATCATGACACCGAGTGAGAGAGAGCAGCCAGGAGGCCCGCTGCTCAGCAACCCCTTCTCCATGAGCCTAATGTAACTATTTTGCCCTGCATTAGCAGCAGACATTCCAAGAGCTCTCTGCAATGGCAGCTCTGGGGGCTTGGCTGCTTGGGCTGCACTAGCCAGGCAAAGCCAAGTGCGGTCTTACTGTTGTGGATACTATGACTGGACTATACCCTATCTGGCTGCCAATGCCTGGTGATTATAGCCTGAATCCATATTATAGCACAGCAGCTGATTAGGATATTTTCTGGTGACAGCAGACATAAGAGGAGTCGGCACACCCACTGGACTCCGATATGGGAGACTTACAGGACTCAAGCAGACAGACTGAAGGTAAAGGGAGATTTGGAGTGGGTTAGGGGTTTAAACTGTGTAGAAAGCTTCTTGACCAGTACACATGATTTACCACGTCGGTCTGTGGGAGCCCTTTAGCTGGTATGTGTCTGCAGAATTATACATTTCCGAAGTGCAGCGAAGGCAACCAGGGACTTTTAGTTGAAAGTACCCTTGAGGGGGCCCATCAGCTGCCTCCATGTTGCCAGTCAGCAGGTTTATAACACATCAATAGATTCCTTTCTAGATTTCTTTCGTTCTGGTGCTTTAAAAGTGTGTTTTACTGCAATCTCTTTCCAGGGTGTTTGCTGATACCCTTTTGGCTGTCCCTTCCCCTGTGATAGGAATAAGTGGCATCACCTTGTTGCCTTTTAACATCGGTTCCACCACATCTGCCACTTGCTGACAAAGGATTTATAGCCTTTCAGGGGGCCTTTTAGTGTTTCAGCTTCCTCGTGGCTGTCTCATGATTATCGGCGGCTATTAACTACCGGCTGGATTTCTTTATCTCCATTATAATATATGTGCCGCAGGGTGCCTCAGACTGTTTCCCACTCCAAGTAGGGGGGCCCTCAGCCATGATGTTGAAATGGGCCCCCAAAAATCTTCAGCCAGGCATGAAATCAACTTTATAAGCATGCATTACACTGTTAAAATAGCTTGCATCACTGGCCTGTTTTGCCAGTGACTAAGGTCTCTCCCAAATAGACAGCGCTGCTTACAAGTGCGTAGGTGTTGCATGATCAATGGGATGGGTACGATTTTAAAGATCAGAATTGCTTGTGTCATTAGCGCTGGTCTGCTCCATGATACTTATAATACACCAGACAGATAATAAACTACTGGGCAAGGCTAGACCTGTCAAAAACATAATTCTAAACAATACCAATAGGAAAACAGAGGGATGTGACACCTTGAAACTTACTTCATTCCAGAAAATCATTTAAAACAGCATGACAGAAGTGGTGCAATGAAGGTGGGCGATTCTCTGGGGCTCCCAGTTCTTCACAAGCATAAGTCCCCGTTTTGAAAGGGGGGGGGGTGTATGTGACTGAAAATGCAAACAACATTTAAAATGTTGTGCATGTTCGCTTCAGTGGCCACCTTCGTGAGAAAGCTTCAATTCCAAGTGGTCTTTTAAGTGGCATGCCTCCCTGACTCACATGGTTAATGCTAATCCCTGCACTCTGGGGTTCCACTAGACTATCTTCATGTTGGGGGCGGATCCTTCAAATGTTGGTAGAGGTGCTAACGTCAGAGATTGGAGTGAAGTTCAATGCTAAAAGTATTTAACTCTCACCTTGATGTCTGAAACCGGACACTTAAGTACTGTTGTACCCTTGCAATCACTCCCCTGATAGGCAAGTGCTAACATTCCAACACCATTTCAAATGAGTAAAAATGTATGCATAGGCACGCAGTTGCTAACAATGAACTGCTTTACATTAGTAATTTAGGGCCTTTGTTAAGAGTACAGCCCGGTACCATTTAAAGTCTGCTTCAGTCCTGCGTGCTAATAGTCCTGTTGGTGAGCCTGGTCAAATTAACCTAGCCAACAATTTTCGGGGGTGGGGGACTAAGACCCATTTGCTCAATGGTTGTTGCACCACTGCCTGCACTACTTTTTCCGTTCCGAATACTTACTTTTGTTGTAGCTGGGATGCAGGGCCTCATTAGCCTGGTGATGAAATGTCTAGAGCGGGTGCTGCTTACAGTCACACATTCAGCACAGAAAACTCATTTTAAAAGAATATAGCACTATAAGTAAGCAATTTAGGCAGCTAGCTTATTTGCAACAAAGACAGGATAAGAGGATACACCTGCAAAACATCATAGATTCAGAGTTTGTGAATAATGCATACATTGAGGGCATTTAAAAACGATAGCTCCCAGAAAGATCATTTAATGAAAGGGAGGTGCAGTCAACCTCAACTCCCTAAAAGTGACTTCCGAAAGCAGGCCTTACAACCCCATACAGCCAGTGCATATGATATAATGCAGGAGTGTATTGCAATCTGCCAGTCATTTTATATGCACAGACTTTAATTACAAACATTTGTGGAAATCGCAGCAAAATCCGGCGCAAGCAATTGATATTATAGGACACACACCCAGTAGTGTAGTAGTAATCCCTTTAAACTATCAGGGTTTGGTGACATGAGCTATACCGAGATAACCGCGGTATACCATCATTTCACAAGGTGGTTATCATACCGTCAAAAAATATATACTGTGACATCCCTAGTCAGATGTGAAAGGTCATTATTAAATGCCTGAGCCTGCCTGACTCAATAAGTGGGACAATTGAGTTCTTTCTATAGTAGGTTTCCCTTACTTTCCCCATGTTGTTTCTATGGGTAATCTTTACTGCTCCTGGTTGCCTCTTCCTCGTCACAGTATTGGTGGAAAATGGGGAGGGTTTGATCAAAGAGTTTTGGAGGATAGATCTATTTTCTACTACTCTATCAGGGAATCGGCAATGGACATAGGGAAATTCTATAGCCTGTTTTTCCCTAAAGGAGATGGTTGCCCCCATTCCATATTCCTGATGGTTAATTATAAAAACATGAGTCTTGATGGTATTCCCTGTGATCTAGATTGGTAGAGGACGAATGGATATGAATATCAGACTCCCGTCTTTGTTTTACTTGTTTTTTCTTCCTTCCCCACCTTGGGCAATTGACTCTTTCCTTCCTCCCTCTTGGGTCATGGATGACGGGATTGGGATTAGGGAAAATAAGACCCAGATCAGGGTGACGAGAATCAATGTATCCCATGAAGGTGTCTGGGACTTCCTCCTCCTCTTTTATCACCCCGATGGAATACCCTGTCTCGCCTGGGGTGTTGCCATGAAGGCAACTCCCGATTCCCCTACCCAGGTGATCCTCCCTCGCTCGTCCACCCCCAGGGTTGGAATCCGAGAGCCATGGTCCTCCCCTGGCCACCTGAATAGAGGACTCTCGGAGTCTTAATAGGATTATGCCCCTAGGTTTCTCACAGTACATTAATCCAGTAGGATCCCTGAGTTCTACTCACGTTTTTGAACTTTATATAGTGTTGTGCCTATTTTTATTTTACAAAATATTGATTATAATAATAATAAAATGAAGATAAAGTGCCATATCAAACCGCCTGTCCCCAAGTGAGACTAATATATGGAAAGCAACCCTCAGTTGCAATCGCTGTACTGGCTTCCCCTTCAATGTCCCAGCTTCACCAACAAGGGCATCTTTAACATAAGTGTAATTGGTTATTTATAATGCACTTTATTCCCCAACGGTTTCTAAGCCCGGCCCCGGGGATCAAAACTGTGTTGCACCGTGTCATCTTGCTTCCAAGGTGAGCGTGTTGCCCCTGGGCAATCCTCCCAAGACCAACGTGCATTTTCTGTTTCTAGGAAACTTCAAATTAAGTGATTACATCCAGTAACAACCGAAATCCATAGTACAAATCATTGATGATTAGAAAGAAGGTGTATTACAATGCATTAACATTTGCACTCGTGTATAGACAATTGCAAGAGATACTGGACTAATGGAGAGTAAGAAATGGTCTGTTTTGTGCTTATAGAGAATTGAGAGGGCAAGTGAGAGTTCATGCCTGGCTAATAACTTGAAATGTTGTCTTCTGATGAATAATTAAACACCGTGTTCCATAAGTAAAAAACACAAAGTGAGCGATACATATCAGCAGGTGGTTGGCTGTGTCAATTCAAGACAAATGCATGCCTTTTAGAGTTTTTTTTATTTTTTAGAGGAAAATAAGTTTCTATTTCTCTTTTCTTAATCTTGCATTGTGGTGTGTCGTGTCCGGTCCAGTGAAGCTGGCTTCTTTAGCTGCTGTGGGGAGGGTTTCACCCAGACGAGGAGAGAAAACTCCGCAGTGACAGCTAAGGGCCCATGCAATGGAACACACCCACTAGGACTCTTCATACCCAAGGGCCCCACCTTACCTTTAAAAAAACAAACACAAAAACCTTGCCTTTAAAAAACAAAACAAAAAACCTCCAATTCTACAACCACCATGCACGCTTACCTACCAACGAAGACCTTTAAGATTATTAATCTCCGAGACCTTCATTCATTCCTGTATCTGTTTGTGTTTTATCACCTGTATCTAGATTTCCTTTACATTTGGGAGCTTTTTGCGTGTCGTCGGTTTCACTACCGACCACTCAAGTTTACCTCCTTTAAGGACTTAGATCAGGGAGGCACTGTGAATGTTCTTGTTTCTGGACTCAAAGCGTCATGGTAACAATTAGTACTTAGCCTCGTAGGGTATCACATTGTGAGCACATAACCCACGTGGTATGTACCTTACCTTGTAGCGCTGATCCTGAGACAAATTTCGGACCCCTTTCAGTTCCACAAATATTTCGTAGTGGGGGTCCAAGCCTCCGGAGAAGGGCCCTGCAATGGCAAAACAAATATATATTGGAACGCTGGGTTGATACTATGGAAATACACAGGGTATGTAACGAGACAAATTAGCAGAGGCCTAAAAAAACTGTGCAGTGTATTTAAAAGAGCAACACTGCAAACTAAACATGCAAGGGATAACCTGTAGGGGAATGTAAACGTAATGGCGCTGCTGAATGACGAAACCACCACCACCACCACCACGATGGTGAGAGAAGAAATTGACCAGAAACGCATTTATGGGAGAGATAAGGGACCACAAGTCCCTGCCCCCCAAGATGCCTCGGGGGTTCCACCACAACCAAGCTGCATGATACAAAGAGGTCCGTGTCCATTTTTAACAGAACATAAATAAACCCCGTCATGGTATTGTGTAGTGCGCAGCTGATGTTCAGAGTCTGCTTCCTGGCTGGTGTTGAAAAGTTTATTCCGATCTGATCAATTAATCCTGTAAGGCGTTTTGCTTTCACTGTAGTACATACGTTTTTTTTATGTTCACTACAAGTCATGCGGCATTTTCACATTTCTGTGGGGAATATATTGATCTCTTCAAATAACCACAGTTGAAAAGCATATTGATACATTTGTATGCCACAATGGTTCAGAAGGTAGCTCCATGAGTTCGGCACTAATTGCAGAGATGTGTGTTCATATGCCAGATTACAATACCAACATTCTGGCCAAGCCAACAAAGCTTTTAGTCTCCAAAGTTGATGAACGTGATACTCTAGAGGCAATATACTGTGCTACAAAACAAAATACTTGCACCAGTTAGCTCTAGTTATAAAATTTAGCATAGCATCAGTATGGTGCAGGTCTAGAGCTCGGGTCCCCCAACATAAGCAGCCGCCCCCAATGAAGAGCATAAAGTGTTAGTCGTGAAAGGTGATTAGGTAGCCACATTCTAAAGTATGGAACCGAAGTGTTGAGGCTCATACCACGGCTCTGCCACCAGATGATACAGTGATCCTGGACAAATCATCTATGTTGTCTTCTGTGGGAGAGTTTGCCTTCTCAGATTCTGTTGGCATTGTTTAGTACACTACCTACTCTCTCTTTTCATGAACGATATTTGCGTGGAAAGGTTTGTGACCGAAGAGAGCCAAGCAAACCTGAAAGGCTGTAGCAAGCTTATTTTCAGGTTTCTTGCACAAAAACAGCTTGCTTTTTTCCCCCACAACTTCCAATTTCTTCTGCGCATTATGAACAGCAATCTGAAAGTCTGTGTTTGGGTGCGTTTAAAGCTTCAAACCCAGTAGTAAAACCCAGATGACATTTTGTGGCTGACATCAATTAGTATTTTGGAATTTGGACGATTTCTGGATGCTGGAGAAAATGACGCTGGAGTCATTCTCCTTTCACATAACACGTTCCTTTTAATTTACAAAAAGAATATTGTCTAGATAGTCTGTGACTTGCGAACTTTCTCAGTATGGTCTACAAAACAAGGCACGATTTTAGTATACGAAAGTCACATTTTCACAAATAATTGCGCCTTGATTCATGACAGAACTATGAAGCAACGTGGCAAAGTGCAGAAATGTCAGTCTGTGCTCAAATCTCAGCTTCTTTCAAACCAAGTGCGGCCAGAATTGTCAGCCCATAAGAGTGATTTAATTATCAGGGTATACCCCCTTAGAAAACGCACTCATGGTTTAAATGGCGTTGAGAGCTTCTTTATATGTAAAAACAGTGACCACCGATATATTGCATACCACAAAGTAATTTGCCTGCTACGCTGCTCACATATCCTCTCTTCACTCCCACCCCTACAAACTCTCCATGACCCTCCAGGCTGTGCTTCCTCCTCCAAGAAATCGCTTACCATTCTCCCCTCTCTCCAACAATTCCTTTGCCTTTTATTTATTCGCTAAAATGACAAAAATTCCGAACCCCTTGTACACCCTCCTGTCTCTCCCTCGCCAGTCTTTCTCCCCATCGCTTGTCAGTCCCACCCTTGCCTCACCCACTTCTGTCCCACCTCCCAGGCTGCACTCATATATCCTCCTCTGCCAACCCTTCCTGTGCCACCACTGACTCCTTTTCACCACAAACTATTAAGCAGATTGTGCCCATCACCTCCCACTACCTGCTCATCCATCCGTCTTCAACCTCTCCTTCTCCAGTGGCTCCTTTACCACAGATACAAAATTGCCACTGTCATCCCAGTAATCAGGAAACCCACAGCCGAACCACGCAACCCCTCCTACTACAGACCAGTCTCTTGTTCGTCACCACTCTAAAATCCTTGATCAGGTAATCTTCAACCATATAGCTATATCTTGATGCTCACTTGCTATGAAATCCCCTCCAATCAGAATTCCAGAGCAGACTCTCTACCGAAGCTGTTCTCACAAATGTACCCAATTCTTTTATCACTGCTCACCGCTCTCACAGCTCTTCCAGGCTACTAGACTATCTGTTCCCCATCCAAATGCATCCTCCTTTTGGGTTCAAGGACCATAGCACTGTACCGTGTAGCCTACTAGCTCTCCGATTACTACTCCTCCATCTCCTGGAACTCGAACAGCTCTTCTCCCAAACCTTTCCCCACTGGGAGTACCCCCAGGCTCTGTCCACTGTGAGAAATCTTGAGGGTGTCCTCACTTCTTTCCCCAATATATCCTTCTCCCAGGTGGCCAGGGAAAGGCCGTCGCTTTCGTATTTTGACCCTGGGGGTGGATATGCGAGAGAAGACACCCTGGGTGGAGGAGATTTTGAGGTCCAGGGGGTGAGGCACCCTTGGAAAAGACATGGTATCCCCCATTTCCTTTTTATAACGAGTCAAACGTCCCGCACGTTTTTATAGGCTATTACCAATCTCTTCCCTATTTTGTCAGAAAACCATCCTCCAATATACACCAATCTGGTACTGAGTCGAGGAAGAAGAAACATAGAAACATACATCCTTCCTTCCTTTATTAACTCCGACCACTCTGGTACTGGTACGAGGAAGAGGGATGGCGAGTACCAAGACCGTTATACAGTTGAAGAACATTGCCTGCAACAGAGGCCAAAGGGGTGGTATAAAAGGCCCGCTCAGGCGAGGCTAATGAGATCACCTGTGGAACGCTTGCAGGAGAACCCGGAGGTGAAGGCAGGGAGATGCATGTCCGAAGAGCCAAGAAGCTGCAGAGTCGTTGCAGCAGAAGCGGATTGTGGCTGGAGCATTTTGAAGGTCTCTGGTGGCAGGGTTGGTCTGCCGACCTCCAGTAGTCAGGAGGACTCCCTCTCCGGTTACCTGAAGGGGCGGAGACCCTGGAAGAGAGGTGTGCCAAGCCAGGAGCAGCAACAGCCAAAGAGAGCCTGCCAACACGGAGAGTAGCACCCGGAGTCAGCATACCCAGTGAGTCAAAGCAGGCTGAATGACTCCGGGATGCTGTAGTGCGAACCGCATGGTTTATGCAGGTCGGATTGCTCGCGAGTGAGCAAGGGACCGTGTAGGCAATCGGAATGTCAGTCCAGCTTAAAATACAGATGATTGATGATTATTATAACCTGAAGGTTCAAAGAAATTAATGAAAGGATGTGAATACCGGATTGTAAATGAAATGAAACAAGGCAAAAGAAGTGCCAAGAAAGCAGTGAACTTTGAAAGTGTGAATAAACCTGTGAACGGGGTGCAAATTCCAAGCAGGAGGGTAAACTGGGAATTTGGGTTTGCTTTATTTAATGTGACTGATTGGAGGAAAGTGAATCTAATTTTGAATATCAAACAGAAAGAAAGCAATTATAATTGAATGCCACTTGGATTGAAAGCAAGTATAATATACTCTCTGATCCAAAGGAACTGTGAATTGTATAAAATCGAAGAAACAAGCATTGGCAAGTGCCATAAGAATAAGAAACTGAGTTGTGTAAAGTGAAGAAAACAAGCATTGGCAAGTGCCATAGAAATAAGAGAAACTGTATAATTCGAAAGATTAAGCAGTGACAAGCTTTGACAAGATTTGATAATCTAACAAGTGAATAGTGGTAAAACAAGTATTGAGAAAGCTGCAAGAGGGAAAGTCCAAAACCACTGTTAAGATGAAGCAATGGCAGGATAACTGTGGAAAAGAAGCAAGTAAGTTGTGTTGGTTGCATGACCTGTAATGGGAGGACCGTGTGGTGCGCCTAGACCGAGTACACCCAACTAAAGGAAAAGCCACTTATCTCAGCTATAAATTTGGGATTGAATGCCTTGCTAAAGCCCGTGTATTTTGAATTTAAGGAAATTAACTTGGTGAAAGACACAGAAGCCTAAAAAGCTGGGAAATATCCCAAGGAATTGTGGTGTTTTGGAACACTGAGAGACTTGAAAGCATGGGAAAGGGAACCCCGCAGCTTTTTTTGGTAAAGTGAACTGTCTTGAATCCCGTGGAAGGGAGAACGTTTTTCCAATCAAGAGCTGGAAGAAGCTCTGATCTTTTGGTTGAACACTTCTCATTTTGACACCGACATCCCCACACATTTTGTACAAGTAGCTGTGAGGGCAAGTGTAGGTTTTGGACACACACAGACGAACAAGTTACTTAGCAACTGGTAACTGTTAGGGAGAATTCTCTCTTTAGGCTGAATTTCCCAACCTAGTGAGTCCCCCAGCAGCTTTGCTGGATTTCTGGAGTTTGTTTTTTTCTCCTGCCAAAAGTGAGACTCTCTTTCTCCCACTCTTGGACATGATTTATGGTGTTCCTTCGACTGTTAATGTGTTTTATGGGCTATGGGGTCCTTTACTCCATAGGGTCTCATGTGTTTTTACTATGTGTGTTACACAGCACCCTCCGTGCAGTAACACAGGGGTGTCATAGTGGCACCCCACCATAGACTCCATACCATGGGACTGACTACTGTCTCCCAGGGCATGTAAAGTCACCATTGGCTTTACTAGTCCCAAATTATTAACAGAAACCAGTACAAACCATCATATTGTGGACGTACTGGTCGGGGCAGTTCGATTGCCCGGGGTCTGTTAGTCGAGGGGGCACGTCTCCGTCCCCCCTGATCGAGTTTTGGCTGGTGGCAGTGGATACTACTTTTTATATTCAACCGCGAATATTTCCCTATGGGATTTTCCCATTGTTCGAGGCCATGAACTTTAATTATTTAATTCTCATAGCCTCGAACATACCGCTGGTTTATTTAATTAATATTAATTCGCCGGTTGGTATTTTTTGCCAGGACTCGATTCTAAAATGGCGTTTGTGTTCTCTTCTGTGACGCCAACCCAAGTCGAGCCCTTTGTTCCACTTTTTTGGCGGGCTTCTCCACAGAAGCCTCCAAAAGTGGTGCCACTCTGTCTGGGTACCACAGGGAGTGTGGGAGGGGGTTTAGGCACCCTGGACTGAGTTACCTTGGTAACTCAAGTTGCACTCTTGTGTGATTGGCCCAAGTGGTGAGCCGGCCGGCTCACCACTTAGCATGTTTGATTGACAGCTAGGCTGAGTGAATGGGGGTATGCTGCATAAAAGAAGGGCTTTGGGGACTGGAACTTCAGAAGTCGCCACAGGACCTGAGAATCCGACGAGGGAGAAGCTGAGCCGACCTACCACGACGACACCACCGGTGGAGCCCTGCAGAACCGACTCACCACTTCCCGACGACAGAGAAGATCTCCCGGCTGGAGAGGCTTCTTCCCCTGACTGGTGGGCACAACCAGTTTACCTTCTTCTCTTCGCACCCCAGCCTGGCTTGTGGTCGAATTGCCCGTGCCAAGCACCCCGGCAGCCGGATAGCCACTTACCACTGGACCGCGAACCAACGGACCGCTCCTTGTACCTGAGAAACTCCGCGGCTGGTTTCTTCCCTGGCAGTGCAACGGACTCCTGTCTTCCTCCCCGACGAGATCCTCTCTTCCCCCAGACGAAGCACCGACTTGCATCCGCTGCCAGGAACAACTGCCCCCGCTGGAGTATTCTCACCACTTTAAGGTACCGTGTCCGCCAGGCCTCCCTTTCTAAAGATTGCTACAAGGTAATAATACCCCCTTAACATTCTGGACTGGGCTGGCCGCCTTGACCTTCTAACTGGTCCCTTTCTTTTGGTCCAACTCTTTTTTTTGAACCTTTGCAAGACTCTTGTGCACTGCAACCGTGTGACCTTGGACACATTTCGGTTGATCCTCTTAAAGTGGATCCGTCCTACTGAACTCTAACTTCACGGTTTTACTTTGCCTTCCTCTCTTGTGTGTTCTTGTAAAAGTGTTGGGATCTGTTTCAATTTATTCTCTGCTGTTCTCTCCCTTTTAAAACCAATTATTAGAGTGCCATCTGCGTTAAGCGCTCACCGCTGTCTGAAAATAAGTGGGACTTTACTTAAGACTTGTCTAATATTCTTTTAAGGGAGTGTATATCTTTTAGTGACCGTGTTTTTGAATTGCTTACTATTAGTGCCTGTGTGTTTTTCTAGATGTGGTTTTAAATAAATAATTATATCTCTTTTACACCAAGCCCTGGTCAGTGTTTACTTGTTCTACCGTGTTCTTTTGACCTATTGTGAATACTCTGTATACTGCCTAAATCTTCTTGAGGGAAGTCTGACTGCTCAGCCACAGCTACCAAGTGAATCTGTGTGGTACAGACTGCTACCAAGTGGGTTTACTGCCAAACACCTGTAGTCTTAAATCTTTTGCAGTGGTCCCAGAGGGAACTGCACAGGTTTCTGCCTAACACTGGTGGCAGCGGTGGGATTTGTATTGAGTATACACTTTAGAGTGCTTTTTGAACACTTTAGGACAACTAACCACAGAGCTTAGCACTAAAAAGCTGATTTTCTAACTATGTCTGCTATGGAGAGTTATACCTTAGAATCATTGTCTGCCAAAACTGCTGATTGCTTAAAAGTATTGTGTAGACATAAGAATCTCTCTGAGAAGAGCAAGAAAATGGAACTTATAGAAAGATTGTTAGAAAACCAAAGTCTGGGTGGTACAGAGGAATCTACCCCCCCCCGCAAATGTAGAAAACAGTGATGGTATTGATCTGAATCAAAGTCTTGATAATGAGTCAGAAGAGGAAAGTATACCTAATGAAGGTAGCCACTCTGAGCCTCTCTCTGCCTTACCTACTGTACCTACTGGGCCTATACCAGGTCCTACATGTAACCCTGCTTATTTTGAGCTTGAAAAAATTAAGCTTGAATTAGAGTACAAACGTTTTATTGCTCAATCTGAAAGAAACCAAGAGCTAGAGTTCAGAAGAATGAATGCCCAGGCTGAGCAGAAGCAAGCTGAGTTAAGACTCAGAGAAATAGAGCTTAATCATGAACCAGAAATGAAAAAGTTGTCTGTGGAAAATGCTTCTCTCTCCTCTGGTTCCTCTAGGAGTTCCAGTCCCAAAAGACCCTGGATGCCTAAGGAATTAGTGGGTATGTATGAACATAGGTTGGATGTGTTGGATTGGTTAAAAATGTTTGAGTATAATCATGGGCTCCAGGACATCACAGGGAATGAGTTACTTCCCTGGTTGTTCTCTAGGTTTACCACTGTTGCAACTGATGTGGTAATGGAGTTGGGGGAGGTGGATAAGAAGGATTATGAATGTGTGAAACTAGCTTTGATAGCTAGATTTGGGAAGACCCCTTCCCAGTACCTTAAAAGGTTTAGGACCCTCAAAAAGCATGATGGTACCCCTTGGGCTACCTAGGTGAGTGAAAGTTTGAAAAACTTAGAGGGATGGATTAAGGGTTACAGAGTTAACACTTATGAAGGAATGAAGAATCTTGTAATGTTGGAGTCAATTTAGGATGCCTGCTCTTCTGAGCTCAGACAGCACTTGGCTGATTCAAAGGAATTAGATTCCAGGAAGTTAGCTAAGGCTGCTGACTTGTGGGTTGCCAACAGGGCCACTCACAAGGATTCTGGGGCTACTCAGAAAAAGGATGAGGGAAAACAGCCAAAAAAGGACAACAAAGAGAATTCTAATAATTCCAATTCCAAAGAGGGCCCCAAACAAAACCAAAAGGGTAAGCCACAAGGAAAACCAAATCAGGCTAGTGTGCCCCCTGGTGCCAAACCAGAAGGAGGTCAGAACAAGCCACCATTCCAGAAAGCATTTGGTAAATGCTTTGTTTGTGGCTCTACTGACCATGTGAAAGGAGATCCCAGATGTAAGGGTAAACCTTCAGGGGTCCAGCTTGTCTCAACCTTCGCTCCAGAGGAGGAAGTACAAATGGCAAGTGGAAACTTTCTATTACTGGCTGATGAACCCATTGGAGTCTCAGCCAGTGTTTCTTTAGTGTCTCTGGGTCTGTGGGAACAACAGAACTTAGATGTCTATAATTCTATCCCAGATAATACTAAAGAGTATTATAATGACAATGTCCAGGTGAATGGTCAGGAGACTTCTGCCATTAGGGACACTGGGGCCAGCATAACTGTGGTGGACAAATCATTTTTTCAGGCTGAGGATGTTGCTAAGGCACCCAAACGGCTCACCAAGTTAGCTGGAGGGCCTGTGTAGATGCTTCCCCAATTTCCAGTTCTCATCCAGTGTAATGACATGACTGTGAAGATACCTGTCAGCATACAAAGTGAGGTGCAGGAAGGGTTCTGCAGGGTAATGACTTGAAAACTCTTGGAGTAGTGTCACATACCCCCAGACCTCCTAGTAAAAGGTTACAGGAGCTCACCGGACCTGCAAGGGAGAGAACCATGAGAGGTACTCCCAAGGAGATGATGAAGAAAGAGATCACTCCTGCTCCACTGGAGATGTCAGCTGCTGTGTCTAAGAAACTAGAAGCAAAAGGGAAACCTAAAACTTCTAATAAGAACCTCACAGCCAGCACTCCAGTGCAGCCAACACGGACTTCCCCTAGGTTGTCCAAAGTTACACCAGTAACTCCCCCTCCAGCTGAGGCTGAGAGGGAGGCACAACCCTGTGTAGTTGAACTAGACTCTGAAGAAGAGCTAGTGGAAGGCCAGGAACTCATTGGAGATCTGGATCCTGTTGACCATCCTGAGCTGCAGTCTTTACTGGCAGAAGGTGGACCCAACAGGGCAGACTTCAGTAAGGGACAGAGAGAATGTCCAACCCTGGAAGGTCTTTGCCACCAGACAGATGCTCAGGCTGAAGGGCAGGAGCCTGGGATAAATAGGTTACACTGGGAGGATGGCCTCTTCTACAGTGAACCAACAGAGTCTGCACCTGGGGACAACAAACGACTTGTAGTACCCGAAGAGAACAGACCACAGTTCTTGCAGTTAGCCCATGAGATTCCTTTGGCTGGTCACTTGAGTTTCAAGAAGACTAAGGAAAGGCTCTCACTCTACTTTTATTGGCCAAAGATGGGGGCTGAAGTAGATAAATACTGCAGGAGCTGCCACACCTGCCAGACTTCTGGTAAGGTTGGCTCCAAGAATGTGGCACCTTTAGTGCCTCTCCCTGTAGTGGGAGTCCCATTTGAGAGAGTAGGGATTGACATTGTTGGTCCCCTTGATCCTCCAACTTCCTCAGGCAACAGGTTTATACGTGTTGTAGTAGACCCTCTACTAGATACCCTGAGGCAATTCCTATGAGGACTGTTACAGCTCCGGCTGTGGCTAAGGCCCTCCTTGGTATTTTTACCAGGGTTGGGTTTCCTAAGGAAGTAATTTCTGACAGGGGGTCGAATTTTATGTCCCACTACATGAAAGCCATGTGGAAAACCTGCAGAGTTACTTACAAGTTCTCAACCGCATACCACCCTCAGACAAATGGATTGGTTGAAAGGTTCAACAGAACCATGAAGAGCATGATAGGTGCTTTAGAGGACCCCCTTAAAAGAAAGTGGGACCTTCTACTGCCATGCCTTCTCTTTGCTTATAGAGAAGTCCCTCAGGAGGGAGTAGGGTATTCTCCCTTTGAACTTATTTATGGTCATCCGGTCAGAGGTCCATTGGCCCTGATCAAGGAGGGGTTGGAGAGTGCTCCTTCCCCCAAACCAGTCAGAGTGACTGACTATGTGATAGGTCTCCGAAGGAGAATGTCACAAATGATGGCAGAAGCAAGTGATAACTTGAAAGCTGGACAAGCATTGGTCAAGCAATGGCATGGCTAACATGGTCGAGTTTACTCAGGACCAGCTAGTTCTCGTTATGATTCCAACAAGGCAGAGGGCCTGGCAAGACAAGTGGATGGGACCCTTCAAAGTTGTGGGTAAACTTGGAGAGGTCAACTATCTGGTGGACTTGGGCAACCCCAAGGAGGCTCCAACAGTCTTCCACACCAACAGACTAAAAGCGTATGTCTCCAGACCTGATGTAGGAGCTTTGCTTCTAGCATCATCAGAGGAAGAAGAAGAGAGTGAAGCTCTTCCTGATCTCTTCAGAGGCTTACCTTTAGACAAAAAGATTGAAGGAGTAAATCTCTCTTCAAATCTGACACCTGAGCAACAGGAAGAGTGCAAATCAATGTCAAATCAGTTTGCCTCTCTGTTCTCACTTTCACCAGGCTTGACCCCTTGGGGACAGCAAGAAATACTCACTGGTGACTGTCTGCCAGTCAAAAGCAGAGGATATCGAATGTCAGAAAATGTCAGAACCCACATCAAAGGTGAGGTCAACAAGATGCTTGATCTCGGGGTAATAGAGCCCTCTACTAGTCCATGGTCTAGCCCAGTTGTGTTAGTACCAAAGGCAGGATCTAAAGAACTTAGATTGTGTGTGGATTACAGAGCTCTTAATGCAGTCACCAAGACTGATGCCCACCCTTTGCCAAGGACAGATGAGTTGGTGGATAGACTTGGTGCAGCCAAGTTCCTCAGCACATTTGACTTGACGTCAGGCTATTGGCAAATAGCCCCGACAGACCATGCCAAGGAGAAAACTGCATTTTCTTCCCCAGTTGGCTTATACCAGTTTAAGGTTATGCCTTTTGGACTGAAAAATGCACCTGCAACTTTTCAAAGGATGGTAAACCAGGTTCTGAATGGGATGGAGGACTTCTGCATGGCATACTTGGATGACATAGCAGTGTCCAGCAAGTCCTGGGAAGAACATGTGGACCACCTGAGATATGTTTTGCAGGCTCTTGGAAAGGCCAGTCTGACCATAAAGGCAAGTAAATGCCAGATTGGACAGAGTAAAGTGGTCTACCTTGGACATGAGGAAGGAGGTGGTGAAATAAGGCCTTTGCCCAGTAAGATTGAAGCTGTGCAAAATTGGACAACACCTACTACTCAGACCCAGGTGAGAGCCTTCTTAGGTCTCACTGGTTATTACAGGAATTTCATTGAGAACTATCGGTCCATAGCTTCTCCACTGAATGTCATCTCCTCTCCTAAATTCCCTAAAAAGGTTAGGTGGAATGAGGAACGCAATCTGGCCTTTGAAACCCTGAAAAAGGCTCTTTGCCACGCCCCAGTACTCAGAGCTCCTGACTACCACCAAACTTTCATTGTGCAAACAGATGCTTCAAATGTAGGAATAGGTGCAGTCCTCAGTCAACTGGATGGGAAAGCTAGGGAGCACCCCATTTGCTTCATCAGTAGAAAACTGAAGGATCCTGAAACAAGGTGGGCAACCATTGAACGAGAGTGTTTTGCTATTGTGTGGGCTCTGAAGAAGTTTAGGCCATACTTGTATGGTTCTACTTTTGTCATTCAGACTGACCAACAAAGATGGTTAATGCAAATGAAAGGGGAAAACCCAAAACTATTCAGATGGTCAATCTGCCTGCAAGGGTTTGATTTCACCATTGAGCACAGGTCAGGGTGTCACCACAAAAATGCTGATGGTCTCTCTAGGATGTATGTCATCGACTAGAGGTATGAGATTCATCCAGGAGTGGATTAAATCCTCCTGTCCCTTAGTCTGGAGGAGGGGGGGGGGCGAGTGTTAGGGAGAATTCTCTCTTTAGGTTGAATTTCCTAACCTAGTGAGTCCCCCAGCAGCTTTGCTGGATTTCTGGAGTTTGTTTTTTTCTCCTGCCAAAAGTGAGACTCTCTTTCTCCCACTCTTGGACATGATTTATGGTGTTCCTTTGACTGTTAATGTGTTTTATGGGCTATGGGGTCCTTTACTCCATAGAGTCTCATGTGTTTTACTATGTGTGTTACACAGCACCCTCCGTGCAGTAACACAGGGGTGTCATAGTGACACCCCACCATAGACTCCATACCCTGGGACTGACTACTGTCTCCCAGGGCATGTAAAGTCACCATTGGCTTTACTAGTCCCAAATTATTAACAGAAACCAGTACAAACCATCATATTGTGGACGTGCTGGTCAGGACAATTCGATTGCCCCGGGGTCTGTTAGTTGAGGGGGCACGTCTCCGTCCCCCCTGATCGAGTTTTGGCTGGTGGCAGTGGATACTACTTTTTATATTCGACCGCAAATATTTCCCTATGGGATTTTCCCATTGTTCGAGGCTACCAACTTTAATTATTTAATTCTCATAGCTTCGAACATACTGCCGGTTTATTTAATTAATATTAATTCGCCGGTTGGTATTTTTTGCCAGGACTCGATTCTAAAATGGCGTTTGTGTTCTCTTCTGTGACTCCAACCCAAGTCGAGCCCTTTGTTCCACTTTTTTGGCGGGCTTCTCCACAGAAGCCTCCAAAAGTGGTGCCACTCTGTCTGGGTACCACAGGGGGTGTGGGAGGGGGTTTAGGCACCCTGGACTGAGTTGCCTTGGTAACTCAAGTCGCACTCTTGTGTGATTGGCCCAAGTGGTGAGCCGGACGGCTCACCACTTAGCATGTTTGATTGGCAGCTAGGCTGAGTGAATGGGGGTATGCTGCATAAAAGAAGGGCTTTGGGGACTGGAACTTCAGAAGTCGCCACAGGACCTGAGAATCCGACGAGGGAGAAGCTGAGCTGACCTACCACGACGACACCACCGGTGGAGCCCTGCGGAACCGACTCACCACTTCCCGACGACAGAGAAGATCTCCCGGCTGGAGAGGCTTCTTCCCCTGACTGGTGGGCACAACCAGTTTACCTTCTTCTCTACGCACCCCAGCCCGCCTTGTGGTCGAATTGCCCATGCCAAGCACCCCGGCAGCCGGATAGCCACTTACCACTGGACCGTGAACCAACGGACCGCTCCTTGTACCTGAGAAACTCCGCGGCTGGTTTCTTCCCTGGCAGTGCAACGGACTCCTGTCTTCCTCCCCGACGAGATCCTCTCTTCCCCCAGACGAAGCACCGACTTGCATCCGCTGCCAGGAACAACTGCCACCGCTGGAGTATTCTCACCACTTTAAGGTACCGTGTCCGCCAGGCCTCCCTTTCTAAAGATTGCTACAAGGTAATAATAACCCCTTAACCTTCTGGACTGGGCTGGCCGCCTTGACCTTCTAACTGGTCCCTTTCTTTTGGTCCAACTCTTTTTTTTGAACCTATGCAAGACTCTTGTGCACTGCAACCGTGTGACCTTGGACACATTTCGTTTGATCCTCTTAAAGGGGATCCGGCCTACTGAACTCTAACTTCACGGTTTTACTTTGCCTTCCTCTCTTGTGTGTTCTTGTAAAAGTGTTGGGATCTGTTTCAATTTATTCTCTGCTGTTCTCTCCCTTTTAAAACTAATTATTAGAGTGCCATCGGTGTTAAGCGCTCACCGCTGTCTGAAAATAAGTGGGACTTTACTTAAGACTTGTCTAATATTCTTTTAAGGGAGTGTATATCTTTTAGTGACCGTGTTTTTGAATTGTTTACTATTAGTGCCTGTGTGTTTTTCTAGATGTGGTTTTAAATAATTATATCTATTTTTACACCAAGCCCTGGTCAGGGTTTACTTGTTGTACCGTTTTCTTTTGACCTATTGTGAATACTCTGTATACTGCCTAACTCTTCTTGAGGGAAGTCTGACTGCTCAGCCACAGCTACCAAGTGAATCTGTGTGGTACAGACTGCTACCAAGTGGGTTTACTGCCAAACACCTGTAGTCTTAAATCTTTTGCAGTGGTCCCAGAGGGAACTGCACAGGTTTCTGCCTAACAGTAACATTCTTTCAAGTGGATGTTCCTCCAACGTATTCCTCATCTTAGATGTATTCCATCAAGCTTTAGCTGCTTTGGAAACATTTTCTCGGCAGAGGGTGCCGTGCGTCGATGTCGTCGAGTCGATGGTCACTTGAAGGCCTTCATCGAGGGTGACGTCATCGGGTGTATAAGTAGCACGTGCTGCGCCCAATGGCCTCAGTTCTGTTTTTCCCACCTTCCTTATTGATTTCTCATTGTGTAGACTGTGCCGGCAGATAGGTATTTGCCTTGCGAGAGTTAGAGTGGCAATAACCCGGAAAAATCTACAGAGGGGTAGGTTGGGAGGGCGATGAGGAATACGTTGGAGGAACATCCAATCGAAAGAATGTTACCAGTTGATAAGTAACTTGTTCTTCGAGTGGATTGTGTCCTCCAAAGTATTCCTCATCTTAGATGGACTCCCAAAGCAGTATGGACAATTTCTGTGGAGGAGGGGTTAGATTTTTTCATACCCTTAAATGGCTGAATATAGTACTGCTTTACCAAAATGCAGCTCCTTAGACTGGGAAGCATCCAGGCTATAGAAATTTTAAAAAGTATGCAGTGAGGACCAAGTTGCTGCTTCACAAATAGACCTTACAGGAACACCTCTGCTGATTGTCAGATTGTTGGCATGAGCTCCCCACCCCTTGAGTGAGGCATCTGTCACTACTGTGATCTCCGGCCATGGTTGCCAAAAAAGTTCTCCCTTCAGGATATTCTCTGAACAAGTCCACCATAGAAGATCTTGACGAACCTTGTCCGGAATTTGGAGCAGATCCGTCATTCGACCTGAGAACTGGGACCTCTGAGTCTTTAGAGCCCATTGAAGGGATCTCATTCTCAGACGTGCCTCTGGCACCAGAAAGATGCAGGATGCCATGAGGCCGAGTAACCATAGAAAGTCGTATGCCTGAAGATTTTGGACATTTTGGAATTTGGAAACCATCAGAAGAATGTCTTGAGCCCTCAACCTGGGAGGTGAGCTCTTTCCCAGGGATGTGTCTAATACAGCTCCTATATATTGGAGCCGTTGAGAAGGTGTCATTTGTGACTTCTTGAAATTGAGGGAGAAGCCCAGTCTGTGGAGGAAGTGGCAGGTGACTTTCAGGTGACCTAGTGCCTGTTTTGCAGAATGTGCTCTGATCAGCCAATCGTCCAGATAGGGGTAGACGTGAATCCCCCCCTCTCCTGAGGTGCGCTGCCACCACTACCATCAGTTTGGTGAAGACCCTCGGGGCGGAGGTCAATCCGAATGGCAGGACTCGAAACTGATAGTGTGAGTCGCCAACTACGAACCTCAGGTATTTTCTGTGCTTGGGATGAATTGGCACATGAAAATAAGCATCCTGGAGGTCCAATGATACCAACCAATCCTTGAGTTGAAGGGCCTGAAGGATCTGAGAAAGGGTAACCATCTTGAACTTGTCCTTCCTGAGGAACTTGTTCAAGTTTCTTAAGTCCAGGATGGGTCTCAGTCCTCCATCCTTTTTGGGGATCATAAAATACGGGGAGTACCATCCCTTGTTCCTCTCCGCTGCAGGTACCAGTTCTATAGCACCTTTCTCCGGCAGGGTTAAAACGTACTGCTGTAAGAGAGGGTCTGAAAACTGCAAAGGGTGTCTCCCTGGTGGATTGCTTTGAGGTTGCGTTAGAAAAGGAAGGCAGTAACCTTGGGCTATTATTTCTAGAGCCCAAACATCTGAAGTAATGGCTCGCCATTCTTGCAGATGCTGGGACAGCCTGCCTCCTACAGGTGTCTTGTGATGCAAGTCCTCAAAGTGGTTTTGAAGCGGTTGCTGCAGCCGCTGATGGCAGAGAGGCTGTAGCTGAAGCTGGCTTTGCACATTTTCCTCGTCCACCGCAAGTGGCCTTTCTCTGGCCCCTCTGACTGGCCATTCCTCTCGCCTTCCCATATGAGGAGTAGTAACGATAGGATCGTCCCCTCCAAGATTGACCTGCTGCACGAAAAGGCTGAGGTTGCCTGATGGCAGCTCCCAAAGACTTGGCAGCTGCTTTTGAGGTCTGCAACCTCAAGGCTCTCGTCAGCGTTGCTGCCAAAAAGGTGAGACCCGTCAAAGGACATGTTCAGGAGACGGTTCTGCACGTCTGGTGCGAAACCCAACTTCCGTAACCATGCAAATCTGCGCATTACCGTGCAAGTGCCCATGGACCTGCTCACACTATCTACAGTGTCTAATACAGATTCAAGGGATTCCTTCATAGCCTCCTTTCCATCTCTAACGATGGCTAGGAATCCTTCCCTTTTGTCCCCTTCTGGTATGTGCTCCGCCGCCATCGCTATGCACTCCCACAGAGTGTACGAAAAATTTGCCAAGGCACATGTGGAGTTGGTGGATTTTAACGCCATACTCCCAGCTGAAAATACCTTCCGTGCCCAGCCATCCACACGCCTATCGTCCCTGTCCGGAGGGATAGAAGGGTACGCCAGTTTGTTAGAAGCTGTGGCTGCCTGTATGACCAAACTCTCGGGAGTGGGATGTTTAGATAGTTATCCGGGGTCGCTACTGGCAGGGCGGTATTTTGAAGTAAGGGATTTATTCACTGGCGGAATAGAATCCAGAGTCTCCCAATTTTTGGCCACCTTATTTTGCAAGGCTACGTGAAAAGGTAGTATTGGGTCTTCAGTGGGACCATGAGCCAATATGTCTGTTAGATCATCTTGGATGAATTGGGCTGGAGGTCTGGCCCATCCTAAATAATCTATTACCTTTGTCATTAGCTGACAGTATGACTGACTGGCATGTTCTCCTGGTTCCGGTTTACCAAAATCATTTTCAGGAGATTCATCAATACCACTCGCATTGTGCAGAGATTTAACCAAATCCCTCATCCTGCTTTCTTCTGAAATCAGGCATTCTGGGACATTTGGGGTTTTGCCATATTCTAGCCCAAAAGGTACATTCACCTCATCAGATTTTTCCTGTTCCTCAAAAATGGAGGTCAGGGACTTGAAAAACTCCTTCCTAGGAAGAGGTTTAAAAACCTTTTCTGGGAGAGGTGGAGGAGGAGTATTAATGGGTCCTGAAGGCATTGCAGGTCTTGTAGCCTTCTCTTTCCCTTTTTCTGGCTGATTTTGCCGAACTGGAGGTTTCGGCGTTGAGGGCTTCGGGGTCGACGTAGACAGAGGCATCGGCGTAATACCCATCTTCGAAGGCGCCGGCTTCGAGGGCGTCGAGGCGCTCTTCGAAGGCTTGCCCTTCGAGGTGTGTTCGGTCTCGGAGTGCGTGAGTGACCTTGAGCGGTCGACTCGACTCGAGCGGCTTTTCTCGCTCGGCGTCCTGGAAGGTTCTCTATCCTTCCTCTTTCGATATCCGGGCTCGAGGTTGCACAAGTGTGGCAGCGATGACGCTCCCAGCCGGCTTCGAGGAAGGCGCGGACCGAGGCTTCGCTTTCTCGAACACCTCCATCATTTTGACCCTGACTGCTTCCCATTCTTCGGATAATTAATGTTTAGTAAGACATTTCATCCTTTTTTGGGATTCGTCCGAGGACGAGGTAAAGGGGGACCTGTGGCGTCGTTTCTTCAATTTTTTCATACAGGCCTCCATGTCTTGGCCTTTTCCGAGGCACCACAAACACTCTCGGTGTGGGTCTGTAATCGTCATTTTTGAACCGCACAACTTGCACTTTTTGAAACCCGATCTCGGGGTCGTGGGCAGCGTCGATGACGAGGACATATTCGTTATTTTACTATTCTTCACAGAACTTGAGGCGCGCCGAATCTCCGAAGCAACGTAAACTGCGGAAAAACGGAATTGAGGCCAATGGGTGCCGCATGTGCTACTTATACACCCGATGACATCACACTCGGCGGAGGCCTTCGAGTGGCCATCGACTCGACGACATCGACGCACAGCGCCCTCTACCGAGAAAACTTGTCCAAAGTAGCTAAAGCTGGATGGAATACATCTAAGATGAGGAATACGTTGGAGGACACAATACACTCGAAAGACATTTACTTTGGACTTCCTGATACAGACTACCATTAGTTTCAGTTAGGCAGGGAAATCCCATTTTAGCAAAGGGCAATTAGGCCTTTTCCCAACCTTATTTTGATTTTGATAAAGGTTTGTGGCACAAACTTTACTCGGTTGTCTGGGTCTACTTTCTGATGCCTTCACGCCACTACTCTCCACTCTAGACACCAGCTCTCTAGTCAAAGTCATCTCATCCTTTGGCTTTCACTACCACCTCTTTGTTTTTAGTACCCAAATCATTTTCTTCCCATTATTCATCCCAAACATTTCAGATCACATCACCAAACTGCCTCGCAGCTGCCTCACAGCAATCTGCCATTGCAAAGCCTAATGCTATCTAATGCTCCACTCCTCTAAAACAGAAGTTATTTATTTCAATGTCCTCAATGCCATAGCCATTCTCTATGCCCCCTACTTTCCTCCTGAAGTCCTCACTCCAGCACCCAAGGCTTGCAACCGTGGGCTCCTCTCTGAAAGCGATCCAAGACATCAACAATTCATCATGGCTACTGCCAAAGCCACTAGGGTTAAATTACATAACATGAGGAAACCCTGCCCCCACCTTTCACACCATTCAGCCCAAATCCTTTTCTTTTCAGCTGATCCTTAACAAATTGGACTACTGTTCAAGTCTTCTCTCTCCTGTGTGTCCTCCTCTAGTCCTACTCTCCTCTTGAGAAAGTCCTCAACTTTGCTACTTGCCCTCTCTACAATCTACCGAGATCCTACCCCACTGTGCGGGATGCCTATCCATGCAGAACTACTCTATTCAAATTTCTGCCCCTCATTTACAAGTCTATCCTCTGTATCATCCCTCCTTTACCCAACCAATTGCAGCTGTCCCTCCACTACCTTTTGTTCTCTGCATTTCTCTCTCCACAGTCTTTCTGTCCGCTGCCTCCACTGTGCCTACTTCCACTTTTGCTCATTCACATTACTTGCCCCTCTCACTGGAATGCCATCCCTACTGATATAAAAAGGTAGCCCAACAGTGGAGCTATTTAAGAACGAACTTAAACTCCACCTGTCAGACAATGACAGGCACCACACAGCCTCCAACACAGATCACACACTGACCCAAGCTCACCCCTGTAGATCATCCCTCACTTCCATATTACTACTGTACATAGCAAACACCATCAATGCTATGGTGAGTTAAAAAAGGAAGCATAAAAAAACACTTCAACCTGAAATTTGAAAGTAGAATATGCCATTTCAGCTAGGCCACACAAGCAGCTGAACGGCATTGAACGTTGCTGGCAAACTGCCGGGGGCAGAAGCCATCACAGTCCTTCTAAACCTCCCATTGAAGTAAGCAGAAAAATGTTGTTGCAACGCTATTTAGTTGGTCCGCATTGGGTCATTAAGTAACATGCAATCGTGCATGTAAACATGCAATTTCGACAAGAAATGCACCATGGCCCCCACACCCCCACTCCCCGCTGGAACAGTATCTCATGGGGACAGAAAACGTAAACCTTAAAGAATACCTTGCTTGTACCTTCCAATCTAGGCAAAATACAATATTTAAGATGTCTCCTTGCCCATATCTTCACACTTGCAAATGACCCCCAGCACTTTGTAGGCACCATAAGCATTGTATATAAAAGCCTATATTAACATCAATCAACAGCCCGCACACAGCCAACAACAGACTCCATTTCTGTTTCAGGCACCTGGGCCGTACCATAATAATATTGCCCACAGGCCCCATCACAAACTGCATGAACAGCCATACCGAGTCTCCGCTGGCCGGGATCCACCCCCACGCCTGCAATCTCCAGTTCATGCTCCTGCCATCACTAGACTGCCTGTCTGATTTTGTCATGGAGGGAGAGGCGGGTATATACAAACTTGAAAAAATAACTCTGCCTGTGGCATGTGGCCATTTCAGCTAAGGCCCACATGCCACAGTGCCACACCGTAGCAACCGTGGGAGTTAGTCTCGTTCAGAGACACATGAGGAACGCCTTATGGGTATGCAAATTAGCTCAAATGCAAGCTTTTTTGCTCCAGAAAATTGTCTGTGTGTCTAGAGGGCAGTGCTATTTTAGATATAGCTTTCTCAACCCAAGAAAGACAGCTCTTAGGATTGCAGTCAACTGCATACATGTTTCACCCTTATTAGAGCTGATCAGTGAGATACAGTCTGGCATACTTGTTGGGGCCACCACTCACTGGTAGACATCAGACATTGAGGCTGCAAGGACAGTGCCTCCCACTTGGAATTTCATCGGCAATTGCTCTGTGGTTACACAAACCCTCACAGACTGCCAGAGCTGGAAGTATGCTGCTTGCAAGAGTCTGCTTACAAGAGAGGTGCAGACCTGCCCCTCCCCCAAGAATCCCTCACACTTAAAGATAACAAGACTGCCTACTTGCATGCAGTGAGATGCTAGCTCCAGTTCAAGTGGTACGAAGTGCTGGCAACAGGCATAGAGGTTTTGGATGAGTGGTACCATGACTGTGCCTGAAAGAGGTGCTACGAACATTTGCAGGACACTTCACACACTTAGATTTTTCAGCTGTTCGCCAAGGCCCTGCTGCCTCAAACAATGGAATAAACAGGCTAAGAACACTGCTCTCCTCGTAATGTTGAAAATCCACTGGACAAGGGTACGCCATGGGGCTGGTGGGAACTTTTCTCATCGTGGAAGGAACTACTGACATTTTGTAATGTTGTGACATTTTTTATGTGAGTAACGCTACTCCCAAAAGGAGCACCTGTTAACTCTAACCCCACTGGTGACTCCCCTTGGTGGTCCTTGAAACCGTTAAGTGGTACAGAAGAGACTTTTGGCAACAGGATTAAGGCAGGACTTGCATTTGCAGATGGAAAAGCCCAGAATGCTATGCGATGGAGAAGGAGGCAGGTAGCCCTCAACATCACCACCGAGAAGGCAGGTTTTCAGAAGGACTGTGCTAAGCGAGCAGTGAAAGAGGCAAATGTAAGAGACTGTGCTGGTGCACAATTTGGAGTTTACTCCCTTAAGGCGAGAGACTGCATCCTGCCAGGAGTTGTATCTATTATCAAGACCAAGTGAAGCATATCTGATAACAGGCCCCTCGGCAGCACCAACATACATATATAAAAGGTTCTCATCTATTCAATGAGTGGTTTTGCTACTTTTAGTTTAGACCGGTTGCTACAGATTAGTGCATTACATTGCACTGTAATAAACTGACTCTTTCTCTTGCTACAATTTCCAAATTTGGTGTGTGGATTTTGAGTTTTTCAACACCCTTACTTATTTGGTTTGCCCGCTCCAAAAACTGATTGGATATTAAACTCACCTTTACGCTAATGACATAATCTGCCATTAATATGTTGCCAACTCTGGTTACTTCATGGATGCATGTTGTTCGCTGCCCCTTTTTAGTATCATGAGTTTTAAGTATTATAGTGTAAAAGCATACAATTATGCATGTGGCATTCCATGGGCAAGGATACCTGGTGCCCAATAGAAATATAGTCACACAGCACTGGACACACTCATACTGAGGAGGTTCAGTATCGCTTTGCTGTAAATGGGACATATTTGGCAGTGAAGGATAGCAAGGCCACGTTGCTCAGCAGGTTCTCAGCACACTAGACTCTGCTCCTGATATGCCATGATGAAAGAGAAGCAGGTGTCACTGTTTTGACAGGAAAGGTCCATAAAGCAGCTGGTTACAACCAGGTATTTTTAAAACCACCAACTGCAAATGCACAGGGCCTGGCAACAGCAATAGAGATGCGAGGGCAGAGGTATGCAATACCCTCAGTATGGGTCCTGGACATTTTAAAAAATAACTTTGGTGTAACCAGGAACAGATTAATTTCCGACACACATCCTTGAATTATCACAGAGCGTCTCCCTTCTGTGGAAAAAATATTCTAATGTGTACTCCTGCTGTCTATATGAAATCATTGGTATTAAGAATAAACAACGGAAAACATGTTTAAACACAGTGTCAGGAGCCCTCTGATTGGTTGGCATTCAGAAGCCCTAAATCCCACCCTATGTGTACTATTAAAATGTGGAAGGTCGTCAGAACAAGGATCTTCTTTAGACAGCATGAGAAAGCTTTGGCATGTGATATAGCGGTAAGCAAGTAGGCAGATGCTTCCATTAGGAACATGTGACCCTATCAAGCAGGAATGAAGAGATACAAGGCTATGCAAGCGCGGATTCATGCCACCAGGCTTCATAAAAAGGTACAAGAGAGGCACGGCACTCAGCCAATGGCTACTTATTCAAAGGGGGCACCTTCCCAAAGAGCAGGTTATTTGGCTGTGCTCATTCTCGGTAGAGGGGCTCCCAGACCTCTTTTTGTAGGTTCAGGAACTTGGGGTTTCACCATAAGTTACCCAGGGTTATGCAGACATGGACCCCTCGGACACTGTGCTTAGAGAGGCACAGCTTCACCTCACTGATGAGGCCTGGGGTTGCTGTTGGTACTCTTGTTCAGAGGAGAATTGCCTAGCATTCCGGCGCTGGACTGCACAAGCGGGTGGGATAAAGACTGATATGCAAATGGATATTTCTCCTCTGTGAAAGATCCAGTGAGCTAAAACGTGGTTTCAGACCCTCCAGAGTGGGCAGCTTCCCAAAGAGCAGGTTATTTGACCGTGTTCGTTCTTGGTAGAGGGGCTCCCAGACCTCTTTTTGTATGTTTCTTCAAGGACAGCCTTAATGTGAGAACTCAAGTCACGCTTCACGCTGCACCTTTACACCTGCTAAGCAGTTTCACAGTACAGGGTTTTCACTGGGAAAAGACAGTGTTAGTGGACTGGAGGGGTAACCAGTGATTTCGTTGCAGGAAAAAAACAAAGAGTACAAAATATTTAATTTGGTTAATAAAAAGGGCAAAAAATAACTAATAGAGGTATAAATGTTTAAATACAGGTCGCAAGTTTTAGTTGTAAAAAAAAGTTTAATTAGAAAAGAGAGGGTTAAAAGATGGTAGTCACAGAGGTTCGTGGGGTGTCTGTCCCCCAGTAAAGGTTACTTGTAAAGCAAATGTCGGTAGAATGTAAGATGGGTTTAATGTAAGATTAAAAACCAACAAAAACGGGACACAAATTATTAAAAGGTCCACTAGATGGCAGTCTAAGACTATACAAACAGACTGCATGGACATATATTAGGCTCGATGGAATAGGTACGTCTATTTAGTTATTTAAGTTTTGTTATATATGTATTTCTGAAAAGTACCCTGTTGCTGCCACAAAGTACACCTAGCAAGACTGTTCGCATGGAGTGAGATCGCCCCCCACTAGGGGAAGAGGTTGGGATTAGACTGGTATATTACTGGCTCCGGATGTGGGGAAGACAGAAGCTGGGGAAATACCAAGAGGCCTTAGAACATGTTATGTCACTGGAGGGTTGGCATAAAATGTGTTGGCTCACCCACGTAAGAGAGTGGCTCGCTGTACTGGGTCTGTCAGTTTATTGGAATAACCCAACTATTATGGAGGGTGATGTGAAGGCCGATTTTGAGAGATACAAGTCCACCAGTCTAGCTTTGGCCAGTGGGCAGGATTATGACAACTTCAAGCAGACACAGGGGGTTGAGGGTTATTTGGGTGTAATCGCCCCAGCATATGCATGTGCCCTGTACATGCGTCTTCGATTAAGATGCCTAACAGTGAGGGATTATATTAGCCATTGGGACAGGAATATGAGCACTGCTTGTCCGCTCTGTGACGCTAGCGTGGAAACATCTGAAACCCATGTTCTAGTTATTCTGCATCTCGTCAACTAGTGACGCGCTGCAGTTTTGTAGATCTGATGATTTAAATGTGGCTTACTTTGTCTCCAAATACATTGACTGGGCTTGGTTGAAGAGGGCCAAAGCACTGCCAAGCGAGGGATGACAGTTGCCTTAGAGGGCGTGATTATGCAATTGTACTTTTGTAACTGAGGGTCATGCTTAAAAGTTAGACATACCAGTCACTTGAATACGGGTCACTGATTGTTTTATGGGATGACTGTACCTGCTTGTATAGTCCTATGTTATTTTATGTTTATACAACTGTAATATGTATTTTGCAATGTGTTATGATGTACCTAAAAGCCTATATCAAATAAAGGTTAATGAATGAATGGGAATGTGTATTTAGATGCTATCCTAGCGTTAAAATCACATATAACCAACAAGAGGCAGGCAGCATGGAGGGCTCCTTTGCCCGGACTGGGAAAAGGCATGTAAGCCCCGGAACCAAGGTGAAGCAGTTTCTCCCAACACCATGCAACGGAGTCCACCCACGATTAAAAGTGAATGTGTGACTGTTGTTAAGGCAGGTGGCCAAGGCTGACCACTCCAATGGAGTCGGAGAGCTGAAGTGGAGCAAGGCAAAAGGAAAGCAAGGCGCTAGGGGGACATAGAGGTCAGGATGGAATAACAGAGCAGGTACCAGAGTGACACAGAATTGGGGGAAAGGAGCAAGAAAGAAGAACAAGAAAATTGGACAGCGCCAAAAAAGGTTGTGACGCACTGTGGTAAAGTTAAGCGTCTAATCTGACCATGTCGATGCAGGAAGGAGGCTTAGTCTACATTGCCCTGATAACGTACCAGGTACACCGGAGTGTGCATGCGGGGAACCAAGCCAGAGGTCCCCTACACAAGCATGTACGACTCAACAGGGTGGCCAACGCCAACATGAGGGGATGCCGCCAAAGCACCGTGAGCCACCTGGGTGCCCAACGGAGGCCCGAGGCCCAGGCGGCTCACAGGTGCCAGAACGGATAACCCGTCATCTGCTCCACAATGGTCTGTGCCCATAGAGTGCGGGCGCCATGACAGAACTGTAAAACAATGTGATGGCATTTTTAACACCCACCTCCCCCCAGATGTATCCAACTATTGTCTGTAGGTAGAATAACCTATAAATGCATATTGCACCTCACTGAGGGAGAGCTGCTTCTGCCAGATTGGGTGACTCTGTCGAATTTTTTTTTCTGCATTGCATGAAATAAAACCGACTCTTAGCTGTTGCTGCGAAATTCAAATCCTGAAGTGTTTTTCATTCAGAATGCTAGCCTCCATCTCCCAAGATAACCGCTGCCTCGTGCACGGCTTTCTCCAATCGGGGATCTGAATGGCGCAAGGACATGGTGACTAGCCTATCCTGTTCGCCCTCAAGGTTATTTATATTCAGTCCCTCCCCAGGTCATTTGTCTTCCGTTTCCAGGGCTGCGAAATACTGTCATGCATGCTGGACGCTACGCTCGTAGAACAGCTAGACCGTTCTATTCCAAATGGAGGTTATTCGATACGTTACCGGGAAAACGACGTTGGCACTTTTCACGTCGCTAACTTCACGTGACTTTGCTTCGTCACGTGAACTACGGTATTACGTATTTAAGCAGCGTAGAAACTTCACTCGCTGCTTCTGATCGAATCTATTGGCGTTGTGTAGCTGAACCTCTGATCTGCATCCTGGCATATTTCTACAGCTACTTTTGGGCCTTCAATAGCGTGTGTTCCGCCACACGCTGATTCCTGGAGCTATTCCTTCGCGTGATAATTCACACGCGTTTTCTGTCTTCAAGCGTGGCTGGTCCGGACTGCGGGAATCCTGCCCGCGTGTACATCCACACGTACACTCCGTCTTCATACGCGGCTGGCCCGGACTGCGAAAATCCTGCCCGCGTGTAATTCCACACGCGCACGTTGTCTTTAAACGCGGTTGTTCCGGACTGCGGGAACACCGTCCGCGTGTAATTCCACACGCGCTCTCTGTCTTCAAGCGCGCCTGGCCAAGGCTGCGTAAATCCTGCCCGCGTGTAAAATCCACACGCGCTCTCTATCTTCAAGTGCGGCTGGCCAAGGCTGCGTAAATCCTGCCCGCGTGTAAAATCCACACGCGCACGTTGTCTTCACTCGCGGCTGGCCCAGACTGCGTGAATCCTGCCCGCGTGTAAAATCCACACGCGCTCTCTGTCTTCAAGTGCGGCTGGCCAAGACTGCGTAAATCCTGCCCGCGTGTAAAATCCACACGCGCACGTTGTCTTCACACGCGGCTGGCCCAGACTGCGTGAATCCTGCCCGCGTGTAAAATCCACACGCGCACGTTGTCTTCAAACGTTATTTTATTCGCGGCTGTTTATAACCGCGTGTACTTTGTTTTTCCTTAAAAAGAGCGCTAATTCTAACTCCTGCCTCTGTGGAATTAACAGAAGGATTGATCCCTATAGTGGGAAGGAAGCTTTTCAAGGATTATTGGAAGGTGACATTGAACTGAACTTTTGGACGCTATCCTGTGGTGAATTCAACCCGTATCTAGCGTGAGCCTCGTTCCGTTCGGGATAAGTCTCCCTTACTAATTTTCCCTTCCTTGTCGTTTGTTCTTCATTCAAATCCATCAAGAGACTTCTGGATTATTCTACCCTAAACTAAAGGTCAGTGTGAACATTCCTGTCATTATCTAATTCATTATACTCAGGTTGGAGCAGTTATTCATGATACTTTAATTTGTCCTAGGCTGGCTTTCTATACCTTACCCACGCCCTTTCCAGTGATCCATCGCTCTGTCTGTTTTATCAGCCAGAGGGTTGTATCATTTGGAAGGTCTTCAATTGACTTCACAACTATCAAATCGTGTGAACAGGGATCCGGAAGACCCTACCTCCTGTATCCTTTTGAGTATTGTATCCTTTTCAGTTAATACTTTGGTACATTCTGACAAATACTGTCTTTTCTCTAGGGCTTGTCCTGGGTATCTGCAGTCATGGATTTCAATGCCTCGAACATGCCATTATGTTCACCCTCAAGGTTATTTACATTCCCGTCATCAAGCTACATCAGTCCTCTGCTCAGGTCATTCGCCTTGTTTACTGCGCATGAAACACTGCCTATTCTCTATGACTTTAATCTGAGTGTCTCGAGCATGCTATTACTATCTTATCCTGTTCATTCGCACGGTTATTTACATTAAAGCCATCAAGAAGTCTCCTGTCCACATGTCATGCAACTCCTTTATCATGCAGGAAATACTGCTTTTCTGTATGCTTTGTAATCTCCAGTCATGCATCTGAATGTCTCAAGCATGTCATCACCATCTTATCCTGTTCACCGTCTAGGTTATTTACATTCAGCCTAGCAAGTCCCCGGCTTATTCACCTTCTGCCTCCTCCTGTGTGAAAGCCTGCCTTGCCTGTATGATTTGTCCTGATTACCTTGTTCTGCTGCACTGAATGTATAACTTTGTACGGTGGTGCCTTGGCGAAAGGTCCCTGAAAATAAACAAAGCGGGCTCTGCGCTGCTCCCTGCCAAACAGTCCAAAATGTGAGCAGTGGAGAAAATGGGAACAAATTGGGTGGGGAGTCCACAAGGGCTGGAGTGGGGGCGGTGTTTGGGGGGGAGGGAAGGGGTGGTGCTCGAGGAGGACGGGTTAAGGGGGCCAGAGCTGGCAGTTGACCTCTGATCAAAGAAAATGTCCAAAATAATAGTTTAAAACAGCACTATTTAAAACCAAAAAAATGTTTTATTAAAATGATGTAGTTTGTTGTCAAACTTTTCATTTATACTTTTATACTTTACATCTTTAAACTTCTTAAATGTTCCAGAATTCTTATTCTCTGTCCTTTTTTGTTGGGCTCTCTTTTCCGTTGGATCTATGCTCGGGATCTTCAATATGTTGTTCCAAATCTGTACGATTGTGAAGAAGAGTTTTTTTCTTGTCCAATCAAAATTTGTGCCCATCTTTCCCTTGGGTCCATCTGTTTTTTTGCTATTCCAAAAAAGTTCTATGCAGGATTCTTTTGTCCGTCAAGGCTGGATATTCCATCACTATATGGTGTAATGTTTCTGTTATTCTTAGTTGATTACAGAATCGACAGTGTTGGTTCGAGCTTGGAATTGGTTTCATTTTAGCTTGGAGTTCTCTTGTGGGAAGTATGTTTAGGCGAAAATTTCAAAAATAAATCACAGATTTTTTGGTCCAGGAATAGAATTAAGTAGTCCGGCAATTGATTCAGTGTTCTCGTTTCTATTTCGCATGTCAAATTGCATTTATAGAGTGTTTTTTGCTAGAGTGTCTTTATCCAGTCCTTTCGTTGTATCTTCCGTTTGGCATGTTGAGGGCGTAAAACCAGCATCTCTGATGATATCTCCTCTGCTGCCATTTTTTTTCTCCATGTCAATTTTCCAGCTGTTCAGTGCTGTGACATTCATGGCTTTGTCTTTTTTTCAGAGTGTGTCAATTGCTGGTATTTGTTCAAGATGTATCACTTTTCTGTACAAATCCAGTTGTTTCCATAGGATTATAGATTGCAATGATTGAAGAGCAAGTTCAAAGCGAATTTTTGGCATTGGGAAGTTTTTGGGCACTATTTCTTTCATGCTGCTTCTTTTCCAAACTATGGGCCTCATTACGAGTCGGCCGTGCCTGAATCCGGTGATTCCGTGACGACGGTTACTCCACTTCCGCGACCACAAGGTTGCAGAAATAAGGGCCGATTACGGCACTTGGGTCGCGCGCAACACACCGAGGCGGAAACAGAGTCACCGCCGTCATGTAAACACCCACGCACATGGACTTTACGCCACAGAAAACGGTGCTTAACCCATGTCCGCCCCCGCCGACACAGAAACACCGGAAGCGGAAACACCAACACCGGAAGCGGAAACAGCATGACCGCTGGGGAATAAAACGGAAACAGAGAGGCGGCCATTATACAAAGCACAATCCACTGCCATCCTCAGACACCACAGGTCAGATTACCTCCCTAAGACTGACAACTCATCTAATGGCATCGAGGATACCAGCACGCAGACAGCGAAAGCCGCGCTTTAGTAAGGCTGAGCTCACAGTTCTGGTGGACCACATTGTTGAGCATGCGGAAATGCTCTTTAGTGCAGACCAGCGGCGCGCTACTCAGCAACGGCGCAAGGAGGTGTGGGCGGAGGCAGCGCGCAAGTGCACAGCTGTCGGTGTGACCACACGCTCTGTGAAGGACTGCCATAAGAGGTGGGATGACCTCAGGCTCCGGGTGCGCAACCTCATGACTGCACACCGCCAACACAGCACTGGCACTGGTGGAGGCCCTGCATCCCCTCTCAAGTTGCAACCATGGGAGGAGCGCTGCAGCAGTGTCATGCACCTCAAAGGCATCCACGGCATAGGAGAGGCAGAGTCAGGAGTGAGCCCACCTGCACATGCTGATAAGTGCACATAGTACAAAGCCATAAGTGTGAATGGGAGTGACCCAATGGACCCACTCACAATGCCCCCCCCCAAACAGGGCAGGAGTGACCCAATGGACCCACTCACAATGCCCCCCCAACAGGACAGGAGTGACCCAATGGACCCACTCACAATGCCCACCCCCCCAACAGGGCAGGAGTGACCCAATAGACCCACTGACTGGCCAGATGACAAGTAACACATCCCCAAAGCATGAACCCTGGAAATGCACACAGTTCGTGTCTGACTGAAAGCAGACCCACACACACACCTCAGTGCATCAATAGTCACAAGTGTGTACATGCAAGTGGTCATGGATTATCATGTTGGATGCATATGATGGACACATCTAGTAACATGACACAACTAACAGCATGCCCTCTGCATCCCCACAGTCGTGACAAGTGACAGCGACGGCCAAGAGGCAACGCAGCGGCCACCTGCATGCGCCGAACTCAGCACTTCTGCCCAGGAGGATGATGCTAGCTGCTCCAGCACATAAGGACCGGCTGCATCGGGCACACCGTCTACATCAGGCACACCGGCTACATCAGGCACACCAGCATACGCCACCATCCCCATGCAGGCACCCACCCTAGCCCCGGATGATGATTCGCAGCCCATCTGCACAGCTGAGGAGGCTGCATCAAGTGATGGAAGTGGGCCGGCCATGCAGGCCGAAGCAGTACAACAGGGTGAGGGGGAAAACCTGGATGAGGTGTCACCCATCCATGGCCTACAGTTCAGCCCCCAAGAACTGCACAGCCCCATGCGCTCCCCAACTCTCTCCATGTCTGAGCTCAGTACACGCTTGCAGCACTTTGAGCAACAACTGGCCACCCTGACGCACCTGGTGGAAAGTCAGCTGGAGGAGGCCAGGCTGCAGCGTGAGGAGGCCGTGCATCAGCGGGAGGAGGCCAGGCAGCGTGAGAGCAATGCTACGTCAGTGCGGCGGCTCTCCAGGTCGATTGGACGATTTGCGGCCACCATTGTCACCCTGGCACGCCATGTCAGGGAAGGGAACAGTGTGCAATCCAGCATTGCTCAGTCAATGTTGGTAGCCCAGCAGGCGTTTCAAGGGCGCTTGCCCACAGTCACACCGACAGTCACCTCAGTCAGCACCACCCCATCCAGCTCTGCCACTGCCAGGACACGGAGGCGTTCTAGTCGGGTGACTGGAGCCGCCAGCAAGGACACGGCAACGCATAAGCGCACCCGCTAATAGTGGCATGTGGGGATGCCAATCAACATGGCATTTGGGGACACCATGGGTGTAGGGGGCTGGGTACGTTTGGGTGGTGGGGGAGGTCCATTAGGGGGTTAGTTGTTTGGGGCCTGGTTGGGGGTGTGTACGTTTGGGTGGTGGGTGGGCACGGGTGTACAGTTTACCTACCCAATGCACTTTCTTACCTGGTTTATCGAAAATACAACACCTTTGAAAAGTACCATAATGAGTGGACATCTATCATTTCATATGCAGTACAATTAATTTAGGACCCACCGGTCCTAAATTTTTATTGTCCCTATGGGTCGCCATGTGTTTTTAAACATTAATCGGTCGATCGTAGTAAAATTTGCTATGGACCTGACCCGACCTTTCGTCCACTAAACAAACGATAAATCTCACTTTTACATAGATAGACAATTATCTCCATATTTATGGTTCTCTACGGCTGCAAAGCACGCAGACAATATACAAAGATGGAGTGTAGAATTCAAGTTCTCAGGGATGGCTTTAAACAGAATGTTGCAAAGTAAGAATGTATACACGTTCACAGTGAAGGTCAGCTGCTTCGATTTATTGCTCGCGGGCCGGAGTGGCCCACGACTCGCAGTATAAGGTTCTATTGTTTTTTGACCTTGACAGACAGGCATCGTGCCTAAAGACTTCTTTTGAAGGAGGGGTGCAATAACGTAAGAGATGATAAGGCTGAAATTTCAGAAACGAGACCGATTTTCATGTTTGTTCACTATAAGAAAGATCATTGGCAAAGACGTAGTGGTATTTAGGGACTGCATTACGCCTAGACAATGGAAAATGCAAATCTAATGTAAGTAACCCTTTAGATGATTTTATCCCGGAATATATTAACAATAGCGTAGCGTTAAAGGCCGGTTAAGTTGGACTTGTTCGTTCAATGTGGCATTTTGTACCGCGCACTAACAACGCCAAAGTGGTCCCCTGGTGCTCAGGCGGCTCTGAAAAAGGCAGAGGAGAGGGGGTGGGTTAGTGGGAATAACGTAACATACTCCGTTGCACTATCCTCGCTAGCAAATAGTTTCAGGCCCAATAAATGAACTTAATAATTTTAATGAAGATCGGCTGGAGAGACTAATTTATGTTTTTAATACAGGTACATCCTTCCATACTGCCAATGCCATCATTTCCAGACCCCGGCCGACGGGTTCTTCAGCTGCCAGGTGCAGCTCCATGTCAACAACTTCACAACCCTGACCATTTTATGGGACGATCGGCAAGGACCTGGAAGTCCAGAAAGGATGCGTCCGATGGTTCATGACAGCATGCCTCCTCCGAAGGCCTGTTCCCCCGGGTTTGCCCGGGTTTATAAGGTGGTACCTTTGAAGTAGCCTGGGGGCGTTTAGGTTTGAGATCGGTTCCCAGGTGCGTTCACTGGGTGGATAGCCTTTCCACTCCACCAGATACTGTAGCTGACCACGTCTGTACCTGAATATGCCCTTACGCGGTACTAGCGGCTAGAAGCAACATACCAACCGTTACGGTGGGGTAGTGCCTCGTTGTTGGAACAGCCTTGCAATTATCGGTGCGACCACAGTTGTTCTTTTATCGTAAACCAACACCCTGTGTACCGCAAAGGAACAGCGCGTGACTCAAGATGAACTTTTGCGGATCGAGAGCAAAGACAAATGCGAATCGCTGAATAGTCTCTAAACATTTGACGTCAAATAAATGTACTTTACCAGTTGTACAATCTTGCTGTTTGCTTTTAAACCACAGTTTCATATTCCGAATTGTGGTGCGCTGTGTTGTGAGATGATCTGTGTTGTTTTACGCGTTCTGTGTGAAGTCGCATAGAAGTCGACTGGGCGCGTTTGGCTACGCAGCCCAGTAACGTCACGGAGAGAGGCGGGGAATATGAATGCTTTGTTGATGTCAGGCTCAGGGGCGGGGGATATGATTTAGTGCCGCAAAAGCCGGTCAGCCAGGGCGATGAGGCAAGTGATAGGATTATCACATAATGTCGGTGCACAGCAGCCTGATTTATCGTTTGTTTAGTGGACGAAAAGTCAGGTAAGGTCCATAGGAAATGTTCCTACAATCGACAGATCCATGCCTGAAAACACATGGCCGACCCGTAGGGACAATTACAATTTGGCCACGGAAATACACTTTATTCATTTAGTGGCATCACCATATCCCTGAAATGCTGTGGATGTGCTGTCTCTCAACAGTAAATGCGAATCAGTGCATCCCGTGCTTGTTGTCCATCTAGTGGACCCCCAGGAGGTGGTTGTGCCACCCCAACCCCATCCCCATCTCCGTCTCCGTCACCATCCCCATCTTCATCATCTCCGTCTGGGGGCATTGGAATGTTCCTGCGCTGGCACAGATTGTGCAGCATGGCACAAACAAGCGTAATTTTACCCGTCTTCACTGGGCTGTACAGCAGTGATCCCCCAGATCTGCTTAAACAGCGGAACCGGGCCTTCAGTAGTCCAAATGTCCTCTCAATCATGCCACGTGTGCGGACATGTGCCCTGTTGTACGCCTCCTCATGCCTGTTCCTTGGCCTCCGTACAGGCGTCATCAGCCATGGTATGAGTGCATACCCGGAATCTCCTACATGGGATGTAGATGTGGGAGACTTGTCAGTGTTGGTAGTATCATGTCTTCATCAGATTCAGTGCAATCTTGTGTCATTGTGCATTCATGCGGATGTGTCATGCAGTGTTTTCACTGATGGGTGTTAATCTTCTATGGCCATCATAGTGGGGGTTGGCAGCTGGACATTGGCCAATGCATTGGTGTGCATGTGGCTTGTGAGTATGGCATTGTGCAGTGATGTGCACACATGGCAGGGTCACTCCACAGTGATGATATAGTAGATGCAGGACGTCTCATGTACAGCCATCATGTGCATTGTGAGTGCTGTGTTGCATTTTATGGGGGGAGGTTTGCTGTGGCTCCAGGTGTGTGTGCCAGCGGGAGTTCAGGCTGCGTGTATCAGGTGGCAGGGTGTGTACGGCCACACTGTGGCTACCCGTCATGTGTTGCTTTGTGAAGTTTGGGTTCTGCTGTCTATTCAGTGGATGGGTGGGGGGTGATGCAGGTGCAGTCGCAGCAGCCCACTCACGTAGCTCATTGCCATGGTCACACACACACCCCACTTACACAGGTACGGAGCATTGGCAGCTGTACTCACCCAATAGCCATGTGCTTTGTCCAGCATAGCGTTCCATGTACCATGGCAATGTTGAATTCCGCAGTACCATTGAGTCATGGGTTGAGCCCGGGAAACGTGCGCAGCAATGTGTAATCACTAACGTTGCATCACATATCATCTGTACATTCAGTGAGTGGTACTGTTTCCTATTGCGGAACACCATTTCAATTGCACGTGGTACTGTCAGCTCAATGTGGGTGCAGTCGAGTGCACCTATGCAATTTGGCATGCCTGCTATGGCATGGAAGGCCAACTTGGTGGCAATCACCTGGGGGAGGGTACGGGGTAGGGCAATCTGTTCAGACACATGGCGCAACAGGGCATCCAGTACCTGAACCAGGATTATTGAGAAACACGGTTGTCATAGGCCGTGCAGCTCACCGACTGTGTGTTGATAGGTACCGGTGCCAAGAAAGTGCAGTACAGACACGACCTTCAGGAGGGGGGGGTGTCTATGTGGCTGCTGATGTCATCCTCTATCAGGCCAGTGATGTACAGGATTGTTGGACGGTCCAGCCGGTATAATGTGTGGATCTGTCCTGGGGTGAGGTTCCAGGGTGAGGCCCTGATGCGTGGTATTGCAGGCTGCCTGCGGGGTGCTGCCGGCTGGACAATGGGATTTGCCATGGGTACAGGGTTAGCTGGTTACCGCCTGCGCCTCCCACGCCTCTGCCTCCTCCTCTGCAACATTACTGCCATCATGTGCAGTGCTGCCTGTTGGTTGAGTAGGCCCAGTCCCAATGCTACTAGAGCTGCTGCCTGCATGGTTCTGTTTTGAGTTGGGCTGGGTGTGGCCCTTTTGTACGCACCCAGTGGCCTGCTGGGTCCAGCTGGGCTGATTTGGTGCACCTGTGGCCTGATTCAGGACACCAGGCACAGTTTCACGTCATGTTCGCTGTGGCGGCAGTACCGCCACCGTGATCACGGTTTTACCATTTTGTTGTCGGTGTTTCCATGTCTGCGCTAGTTGTGATGCTCGCGGTGTTTCGTATTGCCGACAACAGAGGAGTTTCCGTGCAGGCAGAGTTTACGGGAGCTTTAACTCCGCGGTGGCGTTTGGAGGTGGTGCTGTTTCTGGGTTCGCAGGTCATGATTAGGCGGACGCAGAAAAGGTGCCAGTATGGTTAAACCGGCTGCGTTAATTCTGGACCGGAGCACTTGGAAAGAGGCCCTATATATCAATTCCACTTTAAACCACTTCCATGGCACTGGTGATGAGTTACTTCACTATGCGGATAATAGTTTTGACCAGTGTTGCCGAGTAAAAATTCTTTAAAATGCACAATTTGCATCTCATTTTATTTAAAACAAACTCCCCCTTGGGTACTATTCAAATAGGGTGATTTCTGTTCGCCATAAGCAACGTTTTCCTTTACTTGAACCACACCCAGCATAGCTCCTGCAGCTCCTCTCTCAAAGCAGTTGGATGGCTGCATCGTGTGTGATGTTAATAGGGGTATTTATTCATGCAATGTTTGTAGGATACCTGTATATTTATTTATTTATGCAATGCTTGTCGGATACAGGTATCTGACAAACATTGCATAAATAAATTATCGGGTCCAAGCTTCCGACAAACATTGCATAAATAAATAAATAAATTGGCTCGTGGCTGAGGACCGGGTTGTGGCTGAGGACTGTAACTTCCTCTTGTGACCTCTTGCCTGGGGTCACCAGAGGAAGTTACAGTTTGCTCGCGTGTGCTTTTTTTGTGTTTTTTTTTCCTTCCCAGCGCAGAGTAGGGGTTTGGAGCGGCTGACTCTGGCTGGATCCCGAGATCCGGCTACACAAATTGTCACAGGTATCCCCCCTTCTCACCTGACTTTGTTGGAGTTCTTCGATGGAATCTTCTTTCGTAGAGTTCGGGTCTTGTATAACCCAGTGTGCAGGTCCTCTGGTTCCATCGTGCGTTCAGCGTTCCGAGTCCTGGGAACATTCAGATAACCGGGAAGTCCGAGGAAATCCAGGAGACAGCGAAAAGTGCACACGGAAGACGAGTGCACGGAGATCCGGGATGCAAGGAGGACAAAAAAGAGGGGGGAATGAAGGAGGAGGAATTAGGGGAACCGGGAACGAGGAATCAAAGGAAAAACACAAGCGAACTACGGCAGCACACGTCTAGCCACAGCAAGCGGTAGCATTGAGACGCGCAGGGCTGCGGGGGCATGTTCGCTTTATAGAACGTATTGCGTATGGCGTAGAAACTGGTAAACAGTATTCTGAGTTCGGCGGCTATGTTGGGAGTACTGCTGAGTGCAAGCCCCTATGGGTCAGGGACCAGGAAGTCCAGAAAGGACGCGTCCGATGGTTCATGACAGCATGCCTCCTCCGAAGGCCTGTTCCCCCGGGTTTGCCCGGGTGTATAAGGTGGTACCTTTGAAGTAGCCTCGGGGCGTTTAGGTTTGAGATCGATTCCCAGGTGCGTTCACTGGGTGGATAGCCTTTCCACTCCACCAGATACTGTAGCTGACCACGTCTGTACCTGGAGTCACATATTCGGGACACTTCGTATTCTAGCTGGTCGTCGACTACCACAGGGGTAGACCGTGAGGTCTGGACGTATGGTTTCATTAGAGATGTGTGAAACACTGGGTGGGTCCTCTTCCAGGAGTCTGGTAATTTGAGTCGGAAGGCCACTGGGTTAATGATTTCCTTTATGGGAAAAGGGTCATAGTACCGAGAAGCCAACTTATTAGGTCATTAGTGTCGAGGCAGTAGTTTCGAGGATAGCCAAACCTTATCACCCTCTGCATAGGAAGGTGCTGGTCTTCTTTTGGAGTCTGCATAGTGCTTGGTGTTAACTCTGGCCCTTTCGAGGTGTTCTTTGGCTTCCTTGTGTACGTTGATGAGGGTTTCAATCCAGGAGTTGACTGTAGAAACTGGTGTAGGATGTGGGAGAAGGGATGGTAGAACCGAAGGGTGGAATCCTTGGCTGCAGAAGAAGGGGCTGGTCTTGGCAGCCGAGTGATCCGAATTGTTGTAGGCGAATTCAGCCACAGGTATTAAAAGAGACCATTCGGCCTGGACCTTGGTGGTGAAACAACGAAGATACTGCTCCAGGGTTTGGTTCACACGTTCTGTAGCTCTGTTGGTCTGTGGATGATAACCTGAGGAGTGGGAACGTTGGATTCCTAGTATACGGCATAAGTGTTTCCAGAATTGAGATATGTATTGAGGACCTCTGTCTGATATGATCTTGGAAGGGAGTCCATGAAGTCGGATTATGTGTTCCAGGAAGATTCCAGAGAGTTCTGAGGAAGATGGTAATTAATACAAGGGTGTAAAATGAGCCATGTGAGTGAATAAATCAATGGTAACCATGATAGCTGTGTATCCCCTGGAAAGGAGTAGTTCCACAATAAAATCTGTAGCAATAAATTCCCAGGGCCTTGTTGGTAGCGTTGGTTGGAGTAGGAGACCCGCTGGCCTCTTGTTATCATGCTTGATTTGATTGCAAACTGCAGAGGCTTGGATGTACTGCTGGATGTCATGTTTCATTTTTGGCCACCAAAACTGTCTTTGTATTAAACGGAGTGTTGGTAATGCCACGATGTCCTGAATGGAGGGTATCATGACAGAGGCTTGTAATCCTTTGTCGCAGTCTCTGTGTGGGAATGACCAGGCATTGTCCTTGAACAAATACCCGTCCTTTGTTTTAAGATTCCATCGATTCTTCCCAGTAAATTCCTTCCAGATCTCAGAGGACTGGGTTTGAATCTGAATGTCTTCCAGGAGAGTGATTGCTTGAGCTACGAAAATTGTATGGGGAAACATCTTTGGGAAGGATCGATCTTCAAGAGTTTCGTAGTCGGGACGTCAGGATAAGGCGTCAGCAATTATGTTGTGTGTTCCAGGTACATGATGGATTTGGAACTGGTATTGGGCAAAGAAGAAGGCCCAACGGGCTTGACGACTATTCCTACATTCCATGGATTGTAGGACTTGGAGATTCCGATGATCCGTACGGACCTGAACAGGATGTTTAACTCCCAGGTGTAGATGACGCCACTATGTGAAGGCTTGACAGATGGCCAACAATTCCTTTTCCAGAACAGAATAATGGGTCTCGCTAGGAGTTAGGGTCCGCGAGAGATAAGCGATGGGGTGTTCCAACTTGTCCTCGAATTCCTGCTTTAAGACTGCTCCGATGGCGTAGTTAGAGGCATCAGTCTCCACTAGGAAAGGTCGATCAATGTCAGGTTGAGCCAAGATGGGGGCTTGTGTAAATTCCGACTTCAAACGTTGGATAGCTTCGTCTTGGGCTGCGGTCCAGAGGAAGGGAGTATCCTTCTTCAACAATGTAATGATCGGTTGAACTATCTCCGAAAAGGAAGGTATGCATATCTGGTAGAAGTTGGCAAGCCCCAGGAAGGATTGAATCTGTTTCACAGTAGTTGGAACAGGCCAGGATAGTATGGAATTTACTTTTGAGTGGTCCATTCCAATTCCTTCTGGACTAAGGAAAAATCTGAGATAGTGAACAGTAGAGACATGAAAAAGGCATTTCTCGGGTTTAGCCAGGAGTTTATGTTCACGTAGCCGTTGTAAGACTGCCTTGACATGCTCTTCATGCTTAAGATGGTCCTTGGAGTATATCAGTATGTTGTCCAGGTAAACTATGACGAAGAGGAACAGCATATCGGAGAACACCCGGTCCATAAAACATTGGAAGACCGCTGGGGCATTGGCGAGTCCGAAGGGCATGACCAGGTATTCAAAGTGACCAAAGGGTGTTCTAAAGGCCGTTTTCCATTTCTCACCTTACTTTATATGGATCAGATGGTAGGCACCTCTGAGATCCAATTTCGTGAAGATTACGGCTCCTCTCACCGCTTCCAGGATATCTGAGATTAAGGGCAATGGGTAGCGGTCCTTGAGGGTGCATTGATTAAGACCACGATAATCAAGACAAGGCCTAAGCTCCTTAGTATCTTTCTTGGGAACGAAAAACAACAAAGCTCCCGCTGGGGATTTGGATGGTCGTATGGTGCCATTTTCTAGGTTGGTATCCAAGTATTCTCGGAGGGCCCTTTTCTCTGGTTCTGATAGGATGCACATCCTTCCAAAGGGAATTACTGCCGAGGGTTCAGTATCGATAGCGCAGTCTTCAGGTCTGTGAGGGGGTAGGGCTTGAACTATGGCAGTTGAAAACACATCAGTGTAGTCCTGATAGGCTCTGGGGACCTGGACAATATTTGAGACCGTGAGTGGGCCTTGCTGGTCTGTCAGCGTACCTTCAGAGGATCTTGACGAGGAATCCAGGGATAGGCAGTGAGACATGCAATGTTCGGAGCCAAGAAACAAGGATCCTGGTGCCCAGTTGATGTATGGGTTGTGCTTCTGTAACCAGGGCATACCCAGTACCATTGGGTAATGGGCAGACTTTATGATGTCAAACTTGATCATCTCTTGATGATGGTTTATCGAGAGCTGGATTTCTTTGGTTTGCAGGGTGATTGGTCCTGAAGAGAGAGGTCGTCCATCGATGGCCTCTACAGGTTGCATGATGTCTCGAGTTTCATATGGAACGTGGTGGGTAGTGACCCAATCCTGATCTATAAAAATCCCCATGGCTCCACAATCCACTAATGCCTGAATGGGGTAAGTTTCTTTCTTGGATGGCGATAGAAAACCTGCAAGATCACAAGGTTGTTTTGTCCAGGAGAGTTCAAGGATGGAATAGATGTGGAGCAAACATCTCTCTCCCAAAGCTGTGCTCCATCTAGGATCGGGAGCTGGCGTTTCCCGAACGCCGTGGAGGAGCCAAAGGACATTCTCTCACAAGATGTTTATCTGAGGCACAGTACATACACAGCCCAGTGTGGATCCGTCGCAATCTTTCTTGCGGGATATGGGTCCGCGGAAGGCCCCCAGTTGCATGGGTTCAGGGTCTGTGGTCGGGGCATGAGTGGGCTCGGGTTTAGAGGGAGATTGGAACAAGTTACTTACCTGTAACTGTTGTTCTCCAGCATGGGTCTGGCATGGATTCACATGCTCATGAATATTCCCCGTCGTCAGGCCGGGAATCCTCGGTAAAGAAAAAAATCAGTATCAGTTTAGTTTCTGATCTGTCTTTCTTAGTAGTAACCAATCACCGATCTCTGGGTCATACTGCCCCCAGCCAATGACTGCCCTCTACCTAAGCCCCTCCCCTGACAGCCATCCTCAGATTTGGTAGCAGGTAAAGTGCCAGTATGACCAAGTGAAGAGCCACAGAGGGGAAGGAGGGAGGGTTCGCATGTGAATTCATGCCACACAAATGCTGGAGAACAACAGTTACAGGTAAGTAACTTGTTCCTTCTCCAGAATGGGGTCTGGCATGGATTCACATGCTCATGAATATAAGAATACATAGCAGTATACACATGCACAACCATGTGAGGTGGCAACAGGCTCAACATTAAGCAATACAACAACTCAACATTAAGCATCTCTTACCTCCTCACCAGGCTCACACCTTAAGCGAACAGGTTGCGCAGCACTGCTTGGCCGACCCTGGACTCCTCCCTGGAGTCCCGATCGACGCAGTAGAATCTTGTGAAGGTGTATGTCGACCTCCACGTAGCAGCCCTACAGATGTCCAGCAGGGGCACACCAGACAGGAACGCCGTGTTAGCAGCGATCGCTCTGGTCGAATGGGCTCTCGGACGGCCGGGCAGCAGTCGGTTTGCCAACCGGTGACAGTGCATGATGCAGCCGGAGAGCCATCTGGAAATGGAAGCCTTCGAGAGAGCCTTCCCTTGATTCACAGGTCCAAAGTTCACAAACAGCTGTGATGTCTTCCGAAAACTCTTCGTGCGGTCCACGTAGAACTTCAGCGCTCTAGCCACATCCAGCGAGTGCAAAGTCCACTCGGCCGGAGACGAAGGCGACGGGAAGAAAACTGGCAACACCAAGGGCTCGTTGAGGTGGAAGTCTGACGGCACCTTGGGCATAAAGGAGGGGTGCGTCCTCAGCACCACCCTCGTGTCATGAAAAGTCAAGTATGGAGGCTTGCAAGATAGGGCCTGGATCTCTCCCACTCGTCGTGCAGAGGTGATGGCCACAAGAAATGCTGTCTTCCACGACAGGAACTTCAACGGCGCCGAATGCATAGGCTGGAATGGGGCCCCTCATGAGCCTGGTCAGTACCACGTTGAGCTTCCACGCCGGGGCAGGGGCCTTCACCGGCAGGAACGATCGGAATAGTCCCTTCATAAATTCCTTCACCAGGCGATGAGACCACAAGGACGCCCGTCCTGTAGTTCTGGTGTATCGGGAAATGGCAGCCAGATGTATCTTGATGGAGGCGTGAGCCAGTCCAGCTTTGGCCAGCGACAGTAGGTACGGCAATACTTGAGGGGCCGTAATCCGCAGAGGGTTAATCTTCTGTGCACGGCACCAGACAGAGAACCTCTTCCACTTATGTCCATAGCATTTGAGAGTTGACGCCCTGGCTTTTGCAGGAACCTCTCTGCAGTCAGCCGGGATATCGTATCCTCCAAACTCTAGTGCTGCAGGAGCCAAGCCTGCAAGTTCAGCGACTCCGGGTCGTGATGAAGAATGGCACCTCCTTCTCTGGAGAGAAGATCCGTGTCTGTCGCCAGCTTGATAGGTGGGGACGCTGACAAGTACAGAAGGTCCGGGAACCAGATCTGTCTCGGCCACGCCGGTGCGACGAGGATCATCCTGCACCTGGACCTCTTGAGCTGGTTGATGAGACGGAGCAGCAACGGCAACGGAGGGAACGCGTACAGGAACAGGCCGTCCCAAGGGAACGAGAAAGCATCGCCCATGCTCCTCGGCTGGGCGAACCTCTGGCACTTGGAGTTCGTCGCCGTCGTGAACAGATCGATCTGGGGTTTGCCCCACCGTTGAAAGAGCCGATCCACCTGGTCCTGGCGTAGTTCCCACTCGTGGCACGAGCACAGCAGTGATGGTGTTTTTTATTCCTGCCAGGTGGAAGGGAACCAGAAACATCCCCTGGGCGACGGCCCAGTGCCACAGATTCTGGGCCTCCTTGGATAGGGCTGGGGATCTGGTGCCTCCCTGCTTCCGGATGTAAAACATTGTGGTGGTGTTGTCGGTGAAGATCCTCACCACCTTGTCCTTGAGGGACGGAAGGAACGATTTAAGCGCCCAGAACACGGCTCGTAGCTCCAGGATGTTGATGTGAAGAGACCTCTCCTCTGGGAGCCAGATGCCTCTTGCGTGGAGATCTCCGGTGTGGGCCCCCCCCCCCATCCCTCCAGGGAGGCGTCCGTCGTTACCGTCTCCTGATGCGCTGGGGGCTGAAAGTCCATGCCTGCCGAGAGGGGCGCACGGGCACCCCACCATAGAATCGCCCGACGGAACTCCTCGTCGAGCGGGATCCTGTCTTCGAAGCTGCCCACCGCTTGAATCCAGCGGGCGTCAAGGAACTCTTGAAGCGGACGCATCCGAAGTCTGCAAAGGGGCACAAGGTAGATGCATGAGGACATCATCCCGAGGAGGGACTTGATGGACCTCACTCCGGCCACATCCGTGGCTAACAGGCGCTGCACCTTGCCCAAAATGGCCTTCGTCCTTTCTTCCAACGGAGATGCCAATCGCTTCACTGTATCGAGCTTCGCTCCCAGAAACAGTGCCACCTGCGACGGGACCAGATGGGATTTGGGGTAGTTAATGGCGAATCCCAGCTCTGTGAGCAGGCGGACGGTCCTCGCTGTGTGTTCGAAGGCGAGTTCTCTTGACCTTGCACGGATTAGCCAGTCGTCCAGGTAAGGGTAGACGTGGATCCCTTGCAGGTGCACCCGCGCCGCCACAGGTGCGAGGCACTTGGTGAACATTCTGGGTGCCGACTTTAATCCGAACGGCAGGGCTCTGAATTGGTAGTGACGCCCCTGGACTACGAATCTGAGGCACTTTGTGTCCTTTTAGAATGGGGATGTGGAAGTAAGCATCCTCCAGGTCCAGTGACGATAAGAAGTCGCCCTCCTCCAGCTGTCCCAGCACGTGCTGGAGGGTGACCATCCTGAATTTCTGTGCCTTGATGTACTTGTACAACCGACGCAGGTCCAGGATGGGGCGCCAACCGACCGTCTTCTTTCTGACGAGGAAGTATCTTGAGTATACTCCGGAGCCCCGGAGCCTCTTGGGGAAGAGCTCGATGGCACCCTTCTTGAGCATCACCCTTACCTCCAACAGCAGTTGAGGGACGTGATTCTCCTTCCTGGCCACGGGAGGAATGTGAGGACACTTCTTTTGAAATTCCAGCGAGTGTACGCGGGCCAGAGTGTCCAGCACCCAACGGTCGGTGGAGATGGACTCGCACACGCTGACGAACTTCGTCAGCCGGCCTCCCACCAGGGTGCTTCGATGGGGGCCCGACGCTACGGCCGTTTCAGTCCTGCTTGGAAGAGGCCTTGCCGCCTTGGCCTCCTTGCCGACGGTGGCGAGACCCTCTCTGCTTGCCACGGCCTCTGTAGGCCTCCTGGGACGAGGAGCGGGCCGCCTGGTGGTAGGTAGAAGAGGCGCCGGTGGATCCCTTGGAGGGTCCCTGTCTGCCTCCAGAGCTCCGGAAGGGCTGCCGTTGCTGAAGGACTGCTAGGGCTCGGGCTGTTTCCGTGTCTGTCTTGATGGCCTGGAGGGACTCATCCACCGTCTTTCCAAACAGCTTGTTGCCGTCGAAAGGCATGTCCAACACTCTGGTTTGGACGTCCTGGCGAAAGTCCGTCGCCTTGAGCCATCCTCGTTGTCGGAGGCAAACCCCGTTGCCCAGTTGGCGAAATCCGGTATCGGCAATGTCCGTTGCCACCGTTATGGCGTGATCCGACACCACCTCTCCTTTCTGTAGGGCCTCCGCCCTCTTGTCATCCGGTAGGAAGTCCAGCAGAGGAGCTATCTTGAACGAAAGCTCCCTGTCGTAACGGGCCAAAATCACTAAGGCATTGGCCACCTTAATCGTCGTCGCCGCCGACGAGATGACTCGTCGTCCCATGGAGTCCAACTTCTTGCCCTCGCTGTCCGGCGGGGAAGTGGAAGTTGAAGCCGCCGCACCCGCTGCTTTCTTCTTGGCCGCTGCCGAGACGACCGAGTCCGGCGTGGGCTGGGCCCTGAGGCACAAGGGGGCGGCATCGGGAACCCGGTACTTCTTCTCGTACCTGTCCCTCTTGGCGGCTGTCGTGGAAGGGTTCTTGAGGATAGCCAGCCCCTCGTCCCAGATGTCGTCAAGCAACGGCACCGCGAGGACTGTCTTTCTCTTGGTCTCTCTTCGTTGGTAAAGAAAACCTTCCTTTTTCTGTTCCTCAGGGCAGAGCTGGAAGAGCTCGGATGCCCTGGCTATCATGGCGTGAAAAGAGCCAATTTCATCGGGCGGAGACGCCCCGAGGGGGGGTGATGACGGGATGTCCGTTGTGTCATCGCCGCCATCGTCGTCCGTCCCCGTCGCTGTATCCGTCGCCGTATCCTCCCGAGGGTACGGCGAGGGGGATGAGGGGTCCACAGGCCTCGCAGGCACGAAGGGCGGAGCGGGGTGGACTCTCCTCCGCTTGTTCGGAGAGCTTCCCGACAGGCCTGGTTCTGGATCCTCCGTCGGGGTCCGTGGTAACCTCGTCCTTATCTCAGTACAAAAGGATTGGATCGCCAACAAAATGGCCGCGGAACTATCCTGGGGCTCGGGTAATGGCTGCGACGGACAGGATGGCTGCTCCACTGGGCCCTCGTCGTCGCTATCGTCGGTCACATCAGCGGGAACCTTACCCTGGGATCGAACCTTTTCGAACCTCTCGTTGAGGCCTATGAACCTCTCGTTGAGGCCTTTCACGGTTTCCACCAGATCCTCCTCGGAGGCTGAATCCGAGTGCGTAATGGACACTGGCCATCCCCCCTCTTTTTCTGCCAGGGTCTTCACGGGGGTCTTAACGATGGTCTGGAAAGAGGATTCCCTCCGCGGGGGCAGGGAAACTCTGGGCCCCAAGGCCGCCTCCATTGGCGTAGCCTCTGCCGGCTTCGCCAGGGCCGCTGCGACAACCTCGATAGAGGCCTTTGCCGGATGGAACAAGGCCCTCACCACCTTAGGTGCGTCCTGGGCCTTCGCTTTGGGGGAGGGTCATCGCCTCGCTCCCCCTCGACTCCCTTCGAGATCGACCGGGGCCTCTCCAGAAGCTTACCCGGGTTCTCGGACTTCCTCTTCCCCGAACCAGAGCGCTGGCTCGTGGTTGATCGTGCCAGGGAAGTCGTTCCCTGCTTGGTAGCTGAGGAGCCCGACCTTTCGGTGCTGCCAGTGCCCACGGACTCGCGGTGCTTGGCCTTCTGTTGGGCCCCTGTCGCCGGGGCACCCTCACAGGACTTAGATGACCGCTCAGACTTTTTCTTCACTTTCTCACCTGCTGTGCCCTTCTCCAGCCAGGCAGCGAGGCGGGAACGACGATCTTGCTTGGTCCATTCCGACAGGTTCTTGCAGAACGCACAGTCCTCCTCCACGTGAGTCTTGTCCTCATGAAGGCAGTAGAGACATCTCGAATGCTCATCCTCCTTGAAAACATTTTGCAATCCGCATCCTGGGCAGCTCCTGAACAGCTTGGATCCGGGCGTCGAGCTTCCCTTGTCCTGGGCCATGTCCCTTGAGGTAGGCCACAGATCTTCTGGAATCCTCCAAGAAGCGTAAATCGATGAAAACTTCACCCTTGAGGGGCGTAGAAGAATTCCAAAACGGGTCCCCGTTATCGGAAGTAGAAACGGTGGCGCTTGAGGCTCGATTAACCGAAAAAATTAGAAAAATATCCTGAAAAACACAAAAACGCAGTAAAAGCTCGAGAGCTAAAACACGAGGACTCAACACTTGAATGTGCTGTAAAAATCTGAGGATGGCTGCAAGGGGAGGGGCTTAGGTAGAGGGCAGTCATTGGCTGGGGGCAGTATGACCCAGAGATCAGTGATTGGTTACTACTAAGAAAGGCAGATCAGAAACGAAACTGATACTGATTTTTTTCTTTACCGAGGATTCCCGGCCTGACGACGGGGAATATTCATGAGCATGTGAATCCATGCCAGACCCCATGCTGGAGAACTATAGAGGTCTTTTGGTAAGGCATATTTGTTTTCTTCTTTTCTGCCTTCCTTTCCTGGATTCGAAAGTCTATTTGTAAAGAGAGGTCCATAAGGGCCTGGAAGGAACCTGGGCGAGCTACCCTGGCTAGCTCGTCTTTTATTTCTTTGTTTAGTCCTCTTCGGAATAGAGTAAAACAGGCCTCCGGGGACCAATCTGCTTCCTTGGCCAGTTGCTTAAAGCGAGTTACATAGGTAAGCATGTCCTGGGACCCTTGTTGGAAATCCAATAGACGTTCTTGGGCACTGTAAACCTGTTCTGGGCGGTCAAACATGGTCTTTAGAGCCCGTACGAACCCATCATAATCATCCAGGAGGGCATCTCCAGAATTAACTAAGGGCGTAGCCCAGGTTAACGCATTCCCGGAGAGATGCAAAATCATAAAGCCCACCTTTGCCCTGGGGGTGGAAAAGTAGTAGGGCTTAAAGGTAAAGTGCACTAAACATGAATCAAGGAAGCCACAAAGGTTCTTTGAGGAGCCATCATATTTATCCACTACTCCGCCCCGCAATACACTTTCCTTGGTCGCGGAATCACGTAACAGTACTAGTTGTTTTAATGCAGCATTCTCAGCCTTGAGATTCTGAACTTCTGTGGTTAACTCTTGCATGCCGCGCATGAGGTCTTGAACTGCAACCTCCATGTCTGTATCTTTATCAGTTTGTAGGCGTCTCAATCTATCACAGGTTTCCCCCCTTCTCACCTGTCTTTGTTGTTTGTTGGAGTTCTTCGATGGAGTCTTCTTTCATAGAGTTCGGGTCTTGTATAACCCAGTGTGCAGGTCCTCGGGTTCCAGCGTGCGTTCAGAGTCCTGGGAACTTTCAGATGTCCGGGAACTCTGAGGAAATCCAGGAGACAGCGAAGAGTGCACACGGAAGACGAGTGCACAGAAATCCAGGATGCAAGGAGGACAAAAAGGAGGGGGAATGAAGGAGGAGGAATTAGGGGAACCGGGAACCAGGAATCAAAGGAAAAACACATGCGAACTACGGCAGCACACGTCAAGCCACGGCAAGCGGTAGCGTTGAGAGGCGCAGGGATGCGGGGGCATGTCCGCTTTATAGAACGTAATGCATACGGCGCGGAAACTGGTAAACAGTATTCCGCGTTCGGCGGCCATGTTGGGAGTACTGCTGAGTGCAAGCCCCTATGGGTCATGGACCAGGAAGTCCAGAAAGGACTCATCCGATGGTTCATGACACAAATGGTGGCGGATCTCGGATCCGGCGAGAGCCGGCCCAATGACCAGCGCTGCATGCGAGGGGAAGCGAGGGGACAAGCAGGGGAAATCAGCCAAGAGAAATGGGAGTGAGGAGAGACATGAAGGATGAATGAAAAAGAGGAGAACGTGAGCCAATGGTAAGAGGAGAGGGAAAGAGATGGAGGGAGACAAAACAGGGGAGGTGAGAGAAAGAAGTGTTGAGGGGGGCTGGAAAGAGATGACAGAGGATGAGAAAGGGGGAAATGGGGTGCGTACAGAGGTAAGAGCAGAGAGGAGACAGAGGGTAAGGGTTAATAAAGTGCAAGAAAGCAGAGGTGGCGCTAGGGGCGGGGGGCTAGAGGGGCCATAGCCCCGGATCCTTTGCTTGTAGCCCTGGATGAAAATCACAGGGCTACAAGTAAAGGCTATCCCTGAACATTATTTCCATGGGAAATGGAAATTACTGACGGCGGAACAAGTAAAAGCAGGCCAGGAGGCAGCAGCAATGTTCGTGATTAGATAGAATAAAAAACACACCATGACACGAACATCGCTGCCTCCTGGGCTGCTACTCTTGCTGCTGCTGACTGTCCGTGGCTGCACAGTCTGCATTTGCGCATAGGCAGCCGAGCCACCGCCCGGGGGCAAACGCACTTGCCCTGGGTCTCTCCCTTGCATGTGCACTTGCGCAGTAGGCAGCAGCAGGTGTTAGAGACACCCCGTGCCTGCAGGCCCTGGTGCTCTCTACAAGGAACTGGAGCTGCCAGGACGCCACCACCTGCTTGTGTGACCCCCACCCCTCCCCCATGTGCACCCAAGGTAGGTAATATATGCCTATGTTTGAAATTGGAACCGAACCAACATTACTTTAGAGAGTTAAGTGAACTGTCTAAAATAACGTTGGTTCGGAGTGGACTTTTACGGACTGACCCTGTCCATCCCAAGCATGAATGAACACAGTGCTTCGTTTCATACATGAAAATATCAAGGTGCTCCTTTTGACACCGTAAAGGGGCTCTGGGTGATCACATGATGTAACTTTTTTAAATTGTCCTTTCAACCCCGCATTAGGCTATACAGACGTGGTCCACCTCTACCATCGCTTTATGCCATTGGCAAACGTGAGCCTCTTTATGATGCACAAGGCACTCATCACCACTTCCCACCACTACCCCCCGCTCCCGAGAATCCACATCAGGAGTCCATCCCTGACAATCAATAGTCCCATTATTAGCTGCTCTGCAGTGTGAGGTGGAGAGTCCCAGTAATATGAACCGAGTCCCACCTGCCCCCACACTAACGTTTTAACACAAAATATGCATGTGCAGCGAAGGGAGGTGGGCTGGAAAAAGGGTGGGATTGATGCAGATATTTGACAGGGGAACCAAGCCCCTGCATAAGAGGCTGCGGCACAAGAGGCGACCAACCCCCAAAAGCCACAGGCAGCCCAGGTGGTTACCTAAGTGTAACTGAGCACCACCCAGCTAGCCCACCAACAGAACAGGGTGTGGGTGGGTGTTTGGTGCTACAGCACAGTCCTGTCGGTGCAGCCATCCGGGACCTGCTATGTTTTGGCATTTAGCATGTGTGGGTGATGTTTGCTTCCCTTCTTTGCTCTCCACTGCCACTTTCCTCTTCTGCTTTTTGAAGGAGCTATAGGCCGAGTTAAAGCAACAAAAAGTAGCCGTAGCTAGCAACCATTTGTATGCACCACAGTTTATTCAAGCAAATTTACCGGCTTGAATCCTGAGCAGTGAGGTGCCACAGCACGGAACCACTCCCTCATGCATTGGAAACCTCATTTCTAGATTCACTGTACAGATAGCTAGAGCAATGGTATCCATACTGTTTTGTGCTGAACCCCCTTTTCTTCGCGTAACAGTTAAACACTTCACAATGGAGAGCTGTAAACCTGGTCTGTAAAAACAATGTCCTTTCCAAGCCGAGCTCTTCAGCTTCCTCGTTAGTCATGAATGGATGCATTTCATTTTGCAAAAGCCCTCCTGTTTAACTGTGTAGCGACTGCTACACATCCCCACATCACGCCATTCATTCAGAGCCATTGATAATGGGAGAACACAATACCGGTTAACACCTCTTTAAAACGTCATCATAGGTCCTCTGAACCCTGTGCAGCTGTGAAATGTGGCGAGCGAGCACCCTCGCGGTAACGCTAAATTGGAAAACCTTGCACAGAACTTGCTAATAACACTGCAAGACAAGATCAGTTCTAATGGTGCAATCAAAGCGGACCTCCGAAGATTGATCGCTTGTGAGTTTCCCTTTAATCTAATCTCGGGCCGCCAAAAGGCATCCACGGGTGCATTCACATAAACCCCCCACCCCGCCCAACCTCCCAATAACTCATTACTGCAGATGAAGGGAACATGCTGGATGGCACTGCCGCACCGGGCCAGTTAGGTTGCTGAATACGAAGCAATGCTGCTTACTTTCTATTCCCAATCTATTGCAATTGATATCAGCTAAATTGTAGGTACCTGGTGCAAAGTGAGGATTAGTGGACACTGGACAGGCTGCTCTGGAAGCTGTTTCATTGCAGACCACACGCTCTGCCAGAAGCACGGCATCTCTTTGCTGGGGCAGCCCGGACAGGCGTGTTGCAGTTCATGTGGCGGTAGGAGTTCTCCAACACTAGCCTGCAGTTTACACATTAGGGTTTGGTTTGCATCAAATGCACCGGGAGCCGTGACCATGGATGGAGTAGGGTGACCAGATTTAAAAAGTAGAAAACCCGGGACATGGCAACTAACATTAAAAACACTAACTTTTGAAAGTAGCTGTCAAGGCACTACACTTAAGTAGCGTTTGGAGGAGAAGGGGGTTTAAGTGTTACTGTTCAAAGAAACACAAATTATAATTAATTTATCACAATCTAACACTGTCTTAAATTAATCTTAATGTGTATTAATATGTTTGGGATATTTCTTCTCTGTGAAAGATAGTGAGCTAAAGACTCTGGGTAAGTCTCTTGTAACCAGGACTAATGTCTGGCAGAGGGACTCCCAGGACCCCCCTTGTTAATTTACATATTTAAGTAACTTTAGGTCTCACCCTAAGTTACTAGGGGAATCCAGACGTGGACCCCTTGCTCACTATTCTTAGAGAGGCACAGATCCACCCTACTGATGAGGTCCAACCAGACCGAAACACGTGTCTGGGGTTTCTATTGGTACTCTTGTTCAGAGGAGAATTGCCTAGCATTTCAGTGCTGGACTGCCCCAGGGCAGGACAAAGACTGATATGTTTGGGATATTTCTTCTCTGTGAAAGATAGTGAGCTAAAGACTCTGGGTAAGTCTCTCGTAACCAGGACTAATGTCTGGCAGAGGGACTCCCAGAACCCCCCTTGTTAATTTGCATATTTAAGTAGGGAATAGTTTCTTACCTGTAACTCCATTTCTCCAGCATTGGTATCTTTCATGGGTTCACATGCTTAGAATATTCCCCGTCGTCAGGCTGGGAATCCTCAGTAAGTTATATAGACATTTTCCATAGGAAAAATTCCGACACTTTTGTGTCCTATCTACGTCGTTTTGGGCCGCGCACGCCGGCGCCACTAGGACGTAGGGGTATATATAGCTCCGCCCCCGCGGCTCCCTCAGATTTCAGCCCACAAAGTAGTATGGTGGATCTCTCGTTTGCATGCTCAGGGGAGGCCGGCGGGCGCATGTGAATCCATGAAAGATACCAATGCTGGAGAAATGGAGTTACAGGTAAGAAACTATTCCCTTCTCCAGCATTGGATCTTTCATGGATTCACATGCTTAGAATAGATTGTATAGCAGTATCCCCCAACATTGGAGGCGTGTATGCAAACCAACATCACAACAATCACAGTGCCCACTTACTATGGCAACACATTACATTATAGCATGTTAACTGTAAAAGACACGATACTTTAAAGCATAGTTGCCGAAGTATGCCACCCCACTTGGGGCTTACCTTATTGGAACAGGTGACTTAGTACTGCCAGCCCCATCTGTGTATCCTCAGCATGTTGCTGTGCGAGACAGTAATGTCGGGTAAACATGTGTGGTACCGACCAGGAAGCCGCCTGGCAGATATCCCCCAGCGGAATTCCGGACCACAAAGCCGTCGACGACGATGTAGATCTCGTCGAATGGGCCCTTGGACGCTTTTCTAGCGGCTTTCCGGCCTTGGAATGACAATAAGAAATGGCCGAAGACACCCATCTGGATAGTCCTTGTTTTGAAATCGCTTTACCCCTAGCTGCAGGACCATAAGCTACGAAGAGTTGTCTCGTGTCTCTGAAGCTTTGAGTGCGATGGAGATAAAATTTTAAAGCTCTTTTCACGTCCAATGTATAGAGAGTCTTCTCTGCCACTGAAGACGGTGTTGGAAAGAATGTAGGCAACACTATAGCAGTGTGTTTATGGAACATGGAAGGTACTTTAGGTATGAAATGCGGGTTAGTGGCCAGCACAACTTTATTACTGAAAAACCTCAAATACGGAGGGTCGATCACTAGAGCTTGTATTTCCGACAGGCGACGAGCAGAAGTAATGGCCAATTTCCAAGACAAAAATTTGAATGATGTCGATGACATTGGTTCAAAAGGGGGTTTCATCAGGGCTGCCAGGACCAGGTTCAGACTCCAGATCGGTGGAAACTTCTTCTTGGGAGGAAAGGTTCGAAACAACCCTTTAAGGAAGTGTTTAACTAGGCGGTCACTGAACAGTGGAGTGGAATGTCTCTTCCGAGTAAATCTCGAGATGGCAGCTAGATGCACCTGTATGGATGAAACAGATAAACCGTTATTTGCCAGGAGCAACAAGTATGGTAGGAGTTGTTCCGGTGTGATCGCCCGCGGGACCAGACCTGGTTGACCTGCGCACCATATGCAGAACCTTTTCCATTTGTATGTGTATGAAGTGTTCGTGGAAGGTGCCCTTGCAGCTTGCAAAATACGACGACAATCCGCTGGAATCGCTAACACGCCAAACTCGGTGATATCAGGAGCCAGGCCGTCAGACTGAGGTTGTCCGGGTCGTGATGCCAAACGGTCCCTTTCTCCTGAGACAGAAGGTTGGGGATCTTCTGGAACCTCATTGGTTCTGCCGCTGAGAGGTGAAGTACATCGGAGAACCACACTTGTCTGGCCCAATACGGGGCCACCAGGATCACCCAACAAGGATATCTGTGGATCCATTGCAGAGTCCGACAGATGAGAGGGAATGGGGGGAAGGCATACAGAAACTTGCCCGTCCACGGGAAGGAGAACGCGTCCCCTAGCGAGTCTTGTTGTGGCCACCTGCTTGCGTGTTGGGAGCATTTCTTGTTGTCTCTCGTCGCGAAGAGATCGAGGGCCGGATGACCCCATTCCGCGAAGACACGGTGCAGTTGCTGATTGTTCAGTTCCCATTCGTGTAGACAATTCATCTCCCTGCTGAGAGCGTCTGCTTGCACATTTTTTACTCCTGGTAAGTGGAACGCCAACAGATGTATGTCGTGTTGTAGGGCCCAATGCCAGATCTCCTGGGCTTCCGTCGACAGGCTCCTGGAGCGAGTTCCTCCCTGCTTTCGTAGATAAAACATTGTTGTCGTGTTGTCTGTTATGATTCTCACCACTGAGCCCTTTATCTGTGGCAGAAAGGATTTTAGGGCCCAACGCACCGCCTTCAACTCTAGAAGGTTGATGTGGAGGGAGGACTCTTCAGATGACCAACGACCCTGAACCTGTAAGGAGTCCAGATGAGCTCCCCACCCAGTTAGTGAAGCATCCGTAACCACTGTCTTCTGGAACGCAGGCTTCAGTAAGGGCATTCCCTTCGTTAGGTGTATGGAGATTCTCCACCATTGAAGCGCCTGCACGAGCTGGCCGTTGATGGTCAACTTGTCCGACCAGCGTCCTCGACTTTGTGCCCATCGATCCACCAATAATTCCTGAAGAGGCCTCATGAAGAGGCGACAGTTGTCTATCAAGGGTATGCAGGACGACATGTACCTTCGTACTGACACTCTGGTGTCGACCTCCCATTCCGATGCCTTTTGTTGCAGTCTGTGAATCCTTTCGAGGGATGGCTTCACCAGCCCCGACTGTGTGTGGAACTCAGCCCCCAAAAAGACCAAGGTCCTTGAAGACTTTAACGAGGACTTGTCGAAGTTCACTGCAAAGCCCAAACATTGCAGGAGGGACAAGGTGGCATCTAGGCTTTCTTGTGCCCTTTCCGGAGACAGTCCCCTCACTAGCCAATCGTCCAAATAAGGGTACACATGGTGACCTTCCTTTCTTAACCAGGCTGCTATTGGAGCCAGACATTTGGTGAACGTCCTGGGGGACGATTTTAGACCGAACGGGAGGACCTTGAACTGATAGTGGGTTCGTCGGACGACGAACCGCAGAAATCTTTTGTGCCGTCGACGCATCGGGATATGGAAATATGCGTCCTGAAGGTCTAGCAACGACAAATAATCTCCGGGTTGTATCGATCAGATCACCTCCTGAAGCGTCAGCATTTTGAATTTTAAATTCTTGAGCAGTTTGTTGAGCGCTCGTAGATCCAGAATGGGACGCCATTTTCCATTTGGTTTCTTGACGACAAAGTACTGGGAGTACACTCCCTGTCCTTTTTCTGCCACCGGGACCAGTTCTATAGCCCCTTTCTGCAGCATAAGCGCCACCTCCTGTAGTTGTATTTGAAGGTGGGGCTGGGCCGAGAACACCGGTGGAATGTGTGATGGCTTGCCCTTGAACTGTAGAGAGTGGCCCAGATGAAACGTGACCCAAACCCATCGGTCTGTTGTTATGCGCTCCCACTCGTCGATACGACGAGACACTCGGCTCCCCAGGACGTCCTAAAACATGTCATTGTTGGTTCTTGGTTTGTTTATCTTTCGTCGACGAAGGGTAGGCACCCTGCCGTCTGGAGGTTTGGTAATCTCTGCCTCTATGAGAAGATTGGGCCGCACGCCTGTAGCCTTGGGACGAGTAGGAGGGTCTGCTGAAACCTCGTCCTCTAGATGACCCAAACCGGGAGTTACCAGAGGCCCCTCTGAAAGGACGAAAGGAACGAAAATTCCTACCACTCTGGTGGGCTCTGAGTGACCGCGCCGTGTCAGTATCCTCTTTCATGCCCTTCAAGGCCTCATCAACTTTTTCACTGAACAGTTGCTCCCCTTCACACGGCATATCCAAGACTTTATATTGCACCTCCGGTCTGAACGTAGTGCACTTGAGCCAGCCTTGTCTACGTAGAACTACGCCATTATTGATTTGCTTAAAACCGGACTCGGCTAGGTCGACAGCAATATTTATAGCATGGTTGGAGGACTCCTCTCCTTCCCGCACTAGCAACATGGCAGACTTTCTATGTTCCTCGGGCAAATGCTCCAAGATAGGAGCCAGTCGGTACCACATTTCCCTATCGCCAAGGAGTTGGCTGCTTTATCTGTAGTCGTGCCGATGGACAGCACCTTCTTGCCGAAAGCGTCCTGTCTCCTGGCCTCGTTGTCTGGAGGGGTTGTGCATTTATGTTGAGACCTGGCCTTTCTAGCCGCCGCCGCCGATACCACCGACTCCGGTGAAGGTTGAGACGTCAGGCACTTGGGAATCGATTCCGGAGCCTTGATCTTCTTCTCCAAACGGTCTTTCACTGCCGGTTCAGAGAACGGGTGCCGCATGGTCTTCAGGCCCTCTTGCCAGACATGATCCAAAATCGGGATGGTGAATATGGATTTCCTTCTCTTGCCCATATGATGAAAAAGAAAACAATCCTTTTTCTCCTCTTCAGGGACTAGGCCAAACTCCGAACACGCCTTACTCATCATGGCATGGAATGCCCCCATGTCGTCCGGTGGCTATGGCTGTGCCGGGCTTCTCGGAGCTTCCATCTCCGCTTCAGAGTCCCAAGTTGGGTCCCTTGAGGGGGATAGTGAAATGTCTGAACCTGATCCTTCACGGTCAGAGTCCTGTAGTAGATCTCCTTCTTGCAGGATAGGGCAATCTTCCGGCGGGTGGGAAGCGGCCGTAATCCTGGCCGCCGAGCGAGGAGCCGGGCCCGGCTCGTCGACGAATGGCATAGACTGTACCCGTGTCAGGGCCCTAGGATGGGGTATTTGTGTGTCCAAAAGCTGTAATAGCTTCTGTAGCATATTTAGCACCTCCAAGGACAGAACCGCCTGAGGGTTCAGTAATGACGAGGTTGTAGGGATGGAACCCACACCCAAGAGCGGCATCGCGCGGTCGGCGGCAGCCCCAGATTGGTCAGGCGCGCGACCGTGTCGCGTTCCTCGTCAGCCGACGAGATGGAGAAAGTCGCCTCTGGTTGAAGCAGGGCCTCCGGCGGGACGGGATCGAAAACATCCGGTTGCCATCCCATCGACGGGAACACCGTCGACGATATGTTTCCTACCGCCGCAGTCTGACATGTGGGAGGAGCCGCCGATGACGCAGGCGTCGACGAGCGGGTCGTCGGCGAAGCCAGTGGCGCAGGGCCTTGAGGTGTTCCCGCCGCTTTTGGGGCCGACTTGCTGGCCGCGGCCTCTCGACTCAATGTAGACTTATGACGGTCTCCTGAGGAGGATTTAGATGGTTCTTTTCTCTCCTTTTTAGATGAGGAGGAAGAAGACGGCGTCTTGTGTGAAGAGGAGGAGGCCTTCGAATGTTTCTCCGAATGTTTCTCCGAGGGTCGTTTTTCGGCCGACTCCGAGGTTCGTTTTTCGGCAGCACGTGCCTTCTTCGTTAGGGGTTCCGATGTACTTTTTGAGGCCGTGGAGCCCACGTCCGATGCCGGGTACGCACCCGCTCCGTCATTGAGCCAATCGACCAGGGGTCTTTTTCGATCTTTGAGGGTTTTCTGGGAGAAACCCTGACAGATTTCACAAGTGTCCGCCGTGTGGTGAGGATGAAGGCAGTAAATGCAGTCCATATGACCATCCCCTTCGTACACCTTCTTAAGGCTGCACGTAGCACACGGACGAAACAACGCCTTTCCAGACATTCTCTTGAGAAGAACAAACAGTCGCAGAAGTAGAAAGAACAACCTAACCAAATAGCAGATACGCGAGGTAATCCCACCACTTTGGAAGACGGTTGAAATCTGAGGGATTGGAGCTATATATACCCCTACGTCCTAGTGGCTCCGGCGTGCGCGGCCCAAAACGACAAAGATAGGACACAAAAGTGTCAGAATTTTTCCTATGGAAAATGTCTATATAACTTACGGAGGACTCCCAGCCTGACGACGGGGAATATTCTAAGCATGTGAATCCATGAAAGATCCAATGCTGGAGAAACTTTGGGTCTCACCCTAAGTTACTAGGGGAATCCAGATGTGGACCCCTTGCTCACTATTCTTAGAGAGGCACAGATCCACCCTACTGATGAGGTCCAACCAGACCGAAACACGTGTCTGGGGTTTCTGTTAGTACTTTTGTTCAGAGGAGAATTGCCTAGCATTTCGGTGCTGGACTGCCCCAGGGCAGGACAAAGACTGATATGTTTGGGATAGTTCTTCTCTGTGAAAGATAGTGAGCTAAAGACTCTGGGTAAGTCTCTCGTAACCAGGACTAATGTCTGGCAGAGGGACTCCCAGGATCCCCCTTGTTAATTTGCATAAATTGTAAGATGCAGTATTTCTTCTTTGTGATATTGTGCATTCCTGCCTGCCAGCTATAAAGACCTACCACGAAAACCGGGACCTCTGCAGTTTCTATGGGAACATCATCTTGAGAAAAGGGGACAGAGCACCAAATACTGGGACAGTGCCGGCGAAACCGGGACGTCTGGTCATCCTACCATGGAGGTTGTTGTACTGAAATGACCATTCTTTCTTAGTTTGCTCCACGCGGGCTACTTGTCAAAGCAGAATATTAGACACAATCTACTTCTTGGGTAATGCTTAATTATTTAGCCTCCCAGTCGTCGAAGTGTACAAAAAGAATTAGTGGGACTATGTTCCCTGCTGGCCCACAAAACCATGATCCAACTTGTACCAACCCTATTAGTGAAAGGGCCCCATCACGAGAAGACTAGACACACTGCACTGCAACCAGCCTTGTTAATTAGCATGTCTGTTTAAACATATACAACACGTTGATGCTCTCGTACAGTATCCCCAGGAAATCGGTAGGGGCTGGGCTGGATATGAGTAATACTTGACAGGGTTATATGATTTACAGATGTGAGGGCTCCTGTTCGTGGCATCAGTTTGGTGTTGCAGTGTTGTTTTTACAATCCGGTTCATCTGCTTTCCTTTCCTCTCCTCTCTGGCACAGACAAAACAGCTGACATTGTTGACACCTGAGGCACCGCCATTTTAAGACATTCTATGGTAATGTGCGTCACAGATTTGGCTATTATTTTAAGAGCTTTCAATGGTTCTTTAGCCCTTTACGAAGGATACTCTGCTCTGCTGGTAGATGTGGTCTTTGGCCAAGCCTCTCCATTTTCTGCCCTGAGCCTGGCCGGTACAATATTTAGCCCCTTGGAGAGGAATCTCAGAAATTAATCTGGTTTTATTAGCCCCAGTACGGCGATCCTTGGCCAATTTAGTGTGGGGACCTCCGGGCGAGAAGAAAGAGAAAGAGAAAAGAGAGAAAAAGAGAAAAGAGAGAAAAGAGAGAGAGAGAGAAAGAGAGAGAGAGAGAGAGAGAGAGAGAGAGAGAGAGAGAGAGAGAGAGAGAGAGAGAGAGAGAGAGAGAGAGAGAGAGAGAGAGAGAGAGAGAGAGAGAGAGATGTGGCATTAGGAGCTAGTGAACTGGGAGTGCAGGGCTGCAGGTTGTTCTACCTTGTAAAGTCTACACCTGCCTTCCCCTAGACCTAGACTAACCAACTCCCTTCTAAGTTCTCCCATTACCTTACACTACACAAATAAACCACTCCCACAGAAGGGCAACACAGAGCTAGCCATTAACAGACCAACACTAACCAAGCCACCACTAAGCTCTCATCTTTATCCATGTCACACTCTCCCACATTAGTGGCTAACCAGACCCAAAGCGCTGTAGTCTATCAGATCATGGGCTCTTCCTATGGATAACCTACTCCCCTGTCTCTTCCATCAATCCCATAGAAAAAAGATAGATTGGCACTCAGGAACCAGTTACTTCTGAACAACACCCATCAACATCACAGGTATTGCATCTGCCTTTCCCACTATCCCACTAATGAACCCCACCACACTTTTCTCTTACAGAGCCAAGCGGTGCAAGGTCACCAATAGTGGCAGACATGCGCTGTTCAAGAGCACTTACATTACATCCTAGATGGCTCAAGACATTTCCAACCGCACGGCACAAGACCACCCATACTGCACTCCACAAGGGCTCCCACACCGCACTCCACAAGACCTTTTTACTTTACTTTATAATATTTCTAAGTGCAACCAAAGTGGCCTGGAGGCATACAGGCACGGACAAAGCAGTAGATCTTAGAGTGAAGAGGGTGGACCGAACTGGGCATTAGCTAAAAGGATGAGTTTTGAGAAGCTTCTTAAAGCACTCCAGGGAGGGACACTTTCTTAGTTCAAGGGGCAAGGCATTCCATTTAACACGTGCAGCCACCCAGATTGCCCCAATTGTTACCAGTTCGAGCGAAACTTTCAGAATCTACAACAATTGAGCATTATTATAACAGAGAGGTCGAACTTTAACTTTATTTTTTAGTCTATAGACTATATAAGCAGGATAAAGACTTGCCAAAGATTTGTAAGCAATGGTGAGCAGCCTGAAATCAGTCCAAGAGGCAAAGGGAAGCCAGTGCAGATTTCTGCGCAACTTGTACACATGCGCATACCTCTGCATTCCCATAATTGCTCTGATGGTGCTGTTTTGAACTACTTGAAGTTTGGAGAGTTCTCCATTTCCCACCTGGTGGTCCAAGAGAGAGGGCAGTAGTCAATTTTAGATTAAATAATGGCTCGAACTACCGTTTTGCAGCCCTTTTGAGAAATATATGGACAAATGTGGGAAAGGAGCCCTATATAATAAGCCGAACCTGAGACCAGGCTATCGACCTGGGCTGACATATTGAGGGACTTGTCAAAAATCACACGCAATAGTGAAAAGTTTTTTTGGGTGGGGACAGCGTGATTCGCAATGCTGAAGGAATCATATTCAGAATTTAACTTCAAGATTCTAGGCCTGGACCCCACAATCATGAGTTCAGTCTTACCATAGCTCAAATCCAGCCCACTCATGTCCATCCATTCGTGGATCAGATGATAGTATATTGGGATGAGGCATTGTGAATCATCCGTGTAGTTTGAAAAGCAGATTTTTTTCCTGCTCCAGTAATTGGAAGAGGGGGCCGTAAAAATATTGTAGAGAACCGGGGATAGAGACGCTACTTGGGGAACACCACAGTTAAGGTGGACCGGGTCTGCTTCCGCTAGCTTGCTGCAAACTCGCATGTAACGCTTGCATAGGAAGGACTGCTTCCAGTCCCTTGCTTGGTCACTAAAGTTTGCCTCCTCCTGTAGTCTAGTCAGCAGGACAGAGTAGTCCACTAAATCAAAAGCGGTAGACAAGTCTAAGGACAACTGCAACATAGTTGACCCGTTGTTGACATTTGCCATCATATTGGACTTTAATTCCAATAGGGCTGATTCAGTACTGAAGCCGGGTCTAAAACCTGACTGACCTTTGGTCAGAATCGGATGATCTTTCATGTGGCACAATACTTGTTTGCAGGCCACTCTATCCATGATCTTCAGTATAAAGGGGGTGGTTGAAATAGGACGATATCCTGGCCTGTTTTAGCAGAGGGGTAATCCAAGAGCCATTCAGTCTAGTAGGCACCCATCCTTCTTTAAAGGAAGCATTCACAATTTTGGTGAAAGAACTGATCTCTAAGCAGGCCTTAATGGCAACAGCTGGAACCAGATCCCCTTTGCAGCTACCGCACAGCACCCAGCAAGACTCTCGCACACCGCACCTCGCAAGACCTCCCACACTGCACTCGGCAAGACCTCCCACACTGCACTCCACAAGACCTCCCACACTGCACTCTACAAGACCTCCCACACTGCACTCCACAAGACCTCCCACACTGCACTCCACAAGACCTCACTCCACAAGACCTCCCACACTGCACTCCACAAGACCTCCCACACTGCACTCCACAAGACCTCCCACACTGCACTCCACAAGACCTCCCACACTGCACTCCACAAGACCTCCCACACTACACTCCACAAGACCTCCCAACACCGCACTCCACAAGACCTCCCAACACTGCAGTCCACAAGACCTCCCACAGCATACCACTGAGCTCAAGCTCCCAAACCGCACTACTGAACACCATACAAACCATACTGCAAAAGACCTCCCAAACTACATAACACAAGAACCCATAAACCATACTGCCCAAGACCCCTAAACAGCACTGCACTCTGCATCTCAGGATGCTTGCATGCAGCAGTCTTGGCGCTCTTCCCGCTGGCAATTTGCCTGCCCACTATACCTGTATACATCATCCCAGGTGCCCTCTAAACACAGCATGAACTTTATGAACTTCTGGGGAATTAAATAAGACATTCTGGAGACAAGGGCCAGTTGCTGACAAGAGGTATTGGGGACAGTGCAAAATGCAGTTACAAAGTCACTACAGTGTTATAACCTAAGAACTACATAACATCATCATTAAAACGTAATTTCACCGATATCTTACTTTCAGAAACATGAGGAGAAAATAAGGAAAAAAGCAAATCTGAAGGATAACTCGAACAAATGTGTTTTTAAAGTGTCATGAAAAGAAAGGAGGATGGCAATATGCAAACAGAAATGGGGAGGGGACAACATGCATACAGTGCAGCAGCACAAAGACTTTTGGGCAGAAAAACGATCATGTCCAGATTAGACTACACCAAAAACTTATATCTAGGCATGCCTGAACAACTCCTAAATAAACTGCAACGCACACAAAATGCGGCGGCCAGACTACTCCTTAAATGACCTCAAAGAGAACACATCACACCAGCGCTGAAAACACTACACTGGCTACCCATCAAACAGCGGATCAAGATCAAATCAATGTGCAGAACGCACAGAGCAAACCTCAACCAAGGCACAGAGTTCCTTAAAAGAATAATAAGCGTATATCACTCAACAAGGCCACTAAGATCCAGTAGCAACATCCGTTTGGAACCCAAATCATACATCAAAAGAAAACACGGAGGGTTCTCTTTCTCTCGCCTCGTACCAAGAACCTGGAATGAACTACCAAAGAACATACAGAACACAAGAGATCACCTACAATTCAGGAAACTCCTAAAACCTGGCTCTTCACCCCATAACTAGAAAGAAAGCCCATAGGGGCATACACAGCGGAAATAGGCTGAGAGGGGAACCTATCCCCTATTCCCTAAGTCTTTGATCCTAATATAATTAAGGATACACTGATCTACAACATATCCACTTATCAATTGAAAGATAGACCACCTAGAATCATACCAAAGAACATCCACAGATCAATCGGGAAGGCAGGCAAGGTATGACCTAGCAATAACACCTGTCGCACATTGTAATCACAGGCAGCAATGGACCACCAACAGTAAATAGATAAGTAGGAGCGGGGGAATGATACTATAACACCACTACCTAAGTAGGGATAATGCTCGCGCACCAGGGTGTACTAAACTCAAAACATAGCTGGGAACCAGCCACACCATCCCCCTAGAAACTAGACAGTCAGTAAAGGCAAGAGAAAGACTATTCCTACCCAATGGACCACCGACAGTAAACAGGAAGGAGCAGGGGAATGATAACAACACTATCAAACTAAGGGATAATGCTCGCCCTACCAGGTGTACTAAGCTGAAATAACTTAGCTGGGAACCAACCACGCCATCACTCTTGAAACTAGACAGTCAGGATAAGAAAGAGAAAGACTATACCTACCCAGTATGACAACTGGATACATTAAACAAAACTACATGGATTAAGAGCCATACAACCCCATTAACCAAAACCTCAAATTTCTGAATACTTGACTCACACAAAAACCCACACAACCACCTCTCTCACAGCAAATCGCACGCACTTCACCACACAGCAACAACAATCAACACATAAATCGCAACAACAGCACACGAGGACTCGCTTCGATCCTATATTCACACCCAAGCTCATGGTACAGTGAAAACCGAACTGAAGCTGCCAACAGGACACCACCTTCTCACTTTCCTACGCCCTCTTCTCCCACTAACCCAACCCCACCTTTTTGTTTACAGATTCGCCTGAGCGCCTGGAGACCAACTCTGTTGATGACGGTGCGCTATATAAATACCATTAAAATGTCAAAAGCTAGGAATGTTTGATCTAAGAATGTTGTGACTGCACATGCTTCTCTGTGCCACCCATAGATCTGCAGCTTATCGGCCAAATAAACAGCTTTTCCCATAATCACAGCCTTACAGGTTATGTGGGTGTGATGTGAACAAGCATCTACTAGCCAGTGATAAACCATGTTGCAGAGTGCAAGGTTTTTTTAAGAACGCCAGGACTCGTATCAAAATGGCATTAACCCTGGCAAGCCATGGTAGACTTAAGGCTTGAAGAGCAAAGTGGAAGTTGGATGATGGAATAAATGAAGAAACCTGAAAAAAAAAGATTTAGTGATCTGAGGAATATGGCATTTAAAAGTCAGACCAGACTCAAGAAGTAAACCTAAGATTCATCAGAGGGGGTGTGGGGGGGAGAGAGAGAGAGAAAGAGAGAGAGAGAGAATGGGAGGGGGAAAAGTGCAGAGGGGCGGGAAGGGAGGAGGGTGTGGAAAGAGAGTGGGGTTAGAGAGGGCAGAAGAACTGGTCCCTGTGCTAAACTTGAAACCGAGCAGAATTAATTTTATGTGGAACTACATTTTAGTCAGTGATGAAATACAGTCCACAAAAGGTACCACAGACAAGCAATATCTGTCATAGGTAAGACTGTAAGATATAGTTTTGTGTCATCAGCATGCTGGTGTACAGACAGACCACTGCAGGAAATGAGATCTCCCAGTGTCTTCATACAAACATTTAAAGAGTAACAGTGACCAACTAGAACCCTGAGGCACAACACAACACATGGAAAGGGGCCATGTCCCGGTGGGCCCATCTACATGAATTTTGTCTGGTTGTTCAAACAGAATGAGAATCACACACGTACAGGCACAGCCAAGCCCTTGCAGGAGGACAAAACGTTAATTGCTGCTTCCTGGCTCCCTGCATCAAATACAGCAGAGAGACCAAGAAATACCACCAAACAAGGCTCTACTGCATATAGGATGCGCATGGTATCATCAACTGTCTGGAGGGTAGCAGTGACATAGGATAATATGATCGCTGGATCCAGAGAGGCAAGAATTTCTCAGTATTTGGTAGCAGATGCCTTCCCAAATACAGGAGTTTAGATCCCTTCGGTCTAGGCACATTCTAATGGTATTGTTCAGTTTTCTCACAATGCCCACTGTGGAGAGCCCTTCTGAGTACTCAACTGGTTCCAAGATGCCCTTCTCACATAGCTCATTGTGTATTTCTTCCTTCAGTACCACAGGGAGGGGCCTAATTCAGTGTACCTTGAGGTAGCCACCCGATTTCAGCACGATGCAGTGCTTAAAGCCAATCAGCTTGTCAATTTCTTTCCAGAAAACCTCAGGATATTCCATGATACAAGTCATCTCTTACTACATCATCGCCACCCCCAATAGTCAGGATAGGGCATTCCTCTGCAGAAAGTAATTTGAACTTCATGGCTGCTTGTTCATCACAGCCTACGACCCTTTCCTTCCTTAGACCAATCGCAGACTGTTGAACATTGTCTGAATTTGAGGGTGACCCATGTGAGCCATAGGACATCAATGGAAGGCATCCATTAACGCGATGGTTTCTCAGAGGTCTGACATCTTTCTGTCCAGTGTTTCTTTAATGTCTCAACATCCACTATAGAGTAGGGTAAGCCAGAGTGTAAAATGATTTATTGTTAGCCGATCTCAAGGCAGTTTCTCCCTGCTACTTGTGATTATCAACAGGTAGTCATCCTTGCTACCTGGATTTTCATGAATGTTTCTCACCCTGCCCCATTGCAATCACTTCTTGCACATCCGGGCTTGATCCCCATCATCCTGCACTTCATGCATCTGCACCTTATAGCAGTGCACTCTTTTTTTTCCTCATGCTTCTCCAAGCTGCAGCACCAACTCTGCTGTTTTGGTTTGCCCTTTCTTGCCATTGCAGCTGTAGACTTTGTTTTCATTGGGTCATCTCTGGCATTTAATTTGGGTTATAGCCGAGACTTTCTGTTTGCTGGCCTCCACTGAGATGCCTTGTTTTTATTGTATTTTGCGCTCTTCTACTTTTGGTACAATCCTGATGCATTTGCTGCCCATATTTAGGGTCCTCACAATTTTGATTGCCTGTTGCAGGGTAGGATGTTTCATGCTCCAAACGATCTGCTGGATGCCGAGGTCTGACGTGTGTTGTCAAGATGATCTCTCATTTAATCATCTCCAACATCTGGGAAGTCACAATGGCAATAATCTCCTTTAGCGCTGTAATATTATAATAAGGTACGCTCTCGCCCCTTTCTTTGCTTGTGAAAGATGAATTGATACCCCCTCTAGTACTACTTTAGTCTTGTTTCCAAAATTTTATTTTAGGTTTACAACTTCCCATCCTTCTTGCTTGATGGGTGTGTAGAGCCTCTCCTGTCTAAAGAGCTTGCCACAGGGCTGGGCAGGCTGCTGAAAATTTGAAGTCCCCTGCCTCCTTTTGGTCATCTGAAAATGTTGGACCTGCCACAGTTCTCAAGTAGTCTTTGAATGAGTACAACCAGAGATCCCATTAGCAGCTGGTACGACCAGGTGTGCTAGAAATGGGGCAGGTGTTGAATTAGTCTGCATTTTTGCTTCCCCCTCTCCTTTTTGTGTATTTGCTTAATTCCCTTGAACCTCAGAGCATGCAAAAAGAATGGGTTCCTCCTTTTCCTTTTTATGTACTCAGGTGTTCACTGTGTCCTCGTTTGTGATTTCATAAATGCCAGGCAGCAGGAAGAGAGGCTAGTCATGTATTTCTTGTGGCTCACTGCCTTGTTACACAATCCATTATAATGTCCCCTTGGGATATTACAGCTTCTTGGTGTCCCTGTTCTGTCACACAAGCCTTTTACATGTCCTTTGTGAGGTAACATGTTACAGGAATAGTGGATTGGCTTGGAGTGGCCAAGCACTTGGTAAACTTTTTTAGAAAGCTACTGTATGTTGGTATGTTCATTTGTTTGCCAGCTTGCAGAAGTTCAAGTACTATGCCAAGTCACGTTATGTTATGTTATTGGGCATTTGTATAGTGCCTTTTACCATTGGTAAAATTTCAAAGCGCTGTAGGTTGAACGCTCTCAGGGACCGCAGTCAAGGTCAGTGGAGAGAATAATGTAGTAAAACGTGCTTGGGTGCACTCGGTATCTGTGCAGCCAGTGTGGGATAAGTGGTGTGCGGTTGCATGCTAGTGCTAGCTGTGATGCAGTGGTTGTGTGAGATCAGTAGAATGTGTGCAGCAAGACCAATGGACTTGGGTATCTACATTCTGGCCGTGCAGGTGTTTGTGAATGAGACTGTGTGTGCAGCTAGGCCAATTTCGAGGGGTATAGCTGCGTTCTAAAGTCTGTTGAGGTAAACGTGGAGGTGTGCGAGTACGTGTGCAGCTAGGCCGAATTAATTGGCAGTTGTAGCTGCATTCAATTGTTTGCTGGTGCAGAGGAAAGAGTTAGCGTAGTGGTGAGTTTGAGTGTATATGTGCTTTCCAGGGGACCTTGTTCCGTTTGAGCTTCCAGTGCCCGTCGAGGGGGTGGTATCTCCTATGGGTTCGGGCTACTTAGGCTAAGGTCCTCCCTTTGTCAGGTTGTGTCAAATTGCTTTGGCGAAGACCGACGCATTGTGGCAGGTAGATCTGTCCCAAACCCATGTTGTTACTGTATAGGTGCTAGAGACTTCCTCGGTCAGTAGTCCTGCTAAATGGAATCCCCGGTAGGTAGTTTGTCTAAAACATTCCAGAATAGTTGGGATTAGCAGAGAATAAATGCTAGAACGTTCCTTGGCATATAGTTCAGCTCATGGTTTTCCAGATCTGTGGGATTAGCAATCAAGGGCATTTCCTGAACTAATAGCTAGTGCATATTTGCAGGGCAATGATCAAGGTCATAAGTGCCATTAGTGCTTGGGTTGGTAGTTCTGCTAGATAGATTCCCGGTAGGTAGTTCTGCTAAACACATTCACTGATAGGTGTGATTAGCAAAATAAGGGCTAGGCGGCCCCCCGTTATTTCGTTCTGCTCTTGGATTTCCAGATGAGTAGGATTAGCAGGCATGTGTCTTCTAGGACTGATAGCGTAGTGCCTAATTGCATGGCCTTGATCAAGCTCATGAGTGCTATTAGTGCTTGAGGTGCAAGTTTAGGACAGTCCATCCAGATTATTGGTGATAGATAACTCTAGGCCTCAGAGCGTAAAGTATTTCTGCAGATGAAGGTAATTAATCAATTCCATTGGGACATGGGTGCCATTGCGATTCGGATTTCAAGTCTGGGGCAAGGGCTCCAGGTAATGGGGGTAGCTATAGTCTGGCATGAGCGTCTATGAAAGGGTCCGTATTGAGCGGGGTACTACGCCCATTTAGTGCTTGTGGTGGTAAGTCAAGTGATTCACGGCATTCCCATTTGTGTTTTTAGACATAGAGCCAGGTTTTGCGTGCCTTCCGGAAAGACATGTAGTCTTTGCGGTGTCTAATGTGGGGAGGCAGTGAGTTCCACAGAGTTGGTGCCAAAGTTGCATAGGCTGACGCTCCAATACTGGCCGAATTGGAGGTGGGGACCACTAGGAGGAGGGCAGTGCTTGACCTTATGGTGCGAGTTGGGTGATAAGGCGTAATCTTTTCTTGTAGGATATTGGAGCCTGCTTTGTGCACCGCATGGTGGGTAATGCATAGGAATTTGAAGGTGGCCTTGCTTCCAATTGGAAGCCAGTGTAGGCTGCGGGAGATGTGGCACCTTCGTCCCAATGCGAGAAGCATTCTGGCAGCCAAGTTTTGTACTCTTTGGAGTTTGTTGAACAATGGACATAATTGCAGCCGGGGTGTGGGGGTAGGTGAGGTAAGGGAAGATACACTTCAGGAGCCTGAGGTGGAAATTACAGGATTTGGATGCATTAATGATGTGATGAGACAGAGTGAAGTCTGAGTCCATTGTGCAGTCAAGGTTTTTTTTTTTTTGAAAATCAATTTTTATTAAGTTTTATACATGTAGTACGACAGTACATAGCATGTGTAAGCATGAGTTAACAAAAAAAAAACAATCGTAACACCCCACTCTCCCTCCCCCGTCCCTCCCCCACCCCCCTACAGTTCGAGATCTCATTAGTTGCTTGTTTGACGGACTTTCCTGAGACAGATGTATCGTTACACAAGTCACTTGGCGCGCCGAAGTCCTGGGTCCGACTGGGAGAAGTTCACGATCTGGTCAGTGTACAATGGTCCTGTGCCCCTGGGGGAAGACCCCCGACTCAGGCGCGGAGCGTTAAATTGATCGGCCATATTTGTCAAAAAAGGGGAGCCAGATTTCCTCGATGTTGGACTTGGACTCATCGAGTAAGTGTGTGAGAAACTCCATGTCATATATGGGCCGCACATTGGTCACCCACGTTTTTTCCCCCGGCATTTCCGGGCGTTTCCATTTTTGTGCGATGCAGCATCTGGCCGCCACCAACATGATTTGGAGCATATGGTCCTGAGTGCCCTCCTGACCTTCCCCAATGTCGATTCCAAACAGGAGGAGCCAAGGGCAGGAAGACTGCTCAACCCCGTCTACCCCTTTGATCCAGGCATGTACCTTTTCCCAATAGTTTTGGACCACTGGGCATCCCCACCATGTGGATGTAGTCCCCCTTCTCGGTCTTACATTTCCAGCAGTGTGGGTTATACCCTGGTTTTATCCTGGCAATCCTCTGCGGGGGGTAATGCCATCGGTGTAGTATTTTGAGGGCTTGATGGCGATACTGGAGGGAGGCCGTGGATCGGTTGGCCCGCCTGCACATCTCCGCCCACCTCTCGTCATCAATCTCCTCTCCTAGGTCCCTACCCCATCGTGTGCGCGCCGGTGGAGGATCCCTGGGGACAGAGAACAGGAAGAGTTTGTAAAGGCGAGATATTATCCCCTTAGAGCCCCTCGCAGATAGGAGAAGCTTTTCGAACTCCGTGAGATCCCTCCTGAGGGTGTTGCCCCAGGATGGCTCGGTGAGGACACCCTTGAGCTGGAGGTAGCAAAAGGGGGACAGGGTACCAATTCCCAGGGCCTCCTCGAGGTCACTTAAGGGCAGAAAAGAACCCTTCACCCAAAGATGGCCGGTCCTGCTAAGGCCTGCCTCGAACCACGAATGATACGCCGCTGGTTCTGCTATTTTGGCTAGGAAGGCAGGGGCCCAAATGCAGCTCAACGGGGATGGCCACGTCGTGAGCCACCGATAGTAACGGGTCTCCCCACAGGGACCACAGCACCTTCAAGATTGGATGATTCAGGACTCTTCTGGGGATATTCTTCCTCGGGACCCAAAGCCATTTCTCTATTGTGACAGGGGCAAGGGGCCTGTTATCCATGGCAACCCATTGTTTTTTCGTATCTGGGGAGAAGTGATCAACCAAAACCCTCAGCTGAGAAGCTCTGTGGTACGTTTCCAGGTCAGGATAACCCACTCCCCCATCTTCGTTAGCCCTAGTCAATACTTCGTAGGAGATCCTATGCTTTTTGCCCGACCAGAGGAAGTTGAGCAGGACTCGCTTTGTTTCTATAAAGAAGGTCTTGGGGATTATCACCGGGAGCATTTGGAAGAGAAACAAAAACTTTGGGAGGAGAACCATTTTTATGAGGTTAAGGCGCGCCATCCAGGAGAGCCCCGATCCCGCCCACCTCTCTACATCTCTTCTGATTGCGTACCAGAGGGGGGGGGGGGTTGGCTGTGTACAGTTCCTCAAGGTCACGCGTAATCTGTACTCCCAAATACCGGAATCCCTCTTCAGTCCATCTAAAGGGGAGCCCTTTCACAAAGGCCATCACCGGATCTGACAGGTTCCCACCCATAAACGCCACTGATTTATCCAGATTGACTTTATAACCCGATAACTCTCCATAGCGCGTGAGGCCCTGTAATAACCGGGGGACTGTTTGGGACGGTCTGGTGACGTAGAGTAGGGCGTCGTCCACGAAGAGGCAGATTTTGCATTGCATGTCTCCCATCTGTACTCCCCTGATAGCCTCGTCATTGCGGACTGAGATTGCCCATGGTTCCATTACTAGTGCGTAAATTAGCAGGGACCAGGGACATCCCTGCCTTGTACCACGTTGGAGGGGGAACTCTCTCGATTCTGTCCCGTTTGCCACCACTCTAGCCGAGGGGGAGGAGTAAAGCGCGGCCATCCACCCCAGCCACCTAGGACCCATCCCCAGAGATGCGAAAACCTCCCCCATGAAAGCCCAGCTAACCCTGTCGAAGGTTTTCTCCGCATCGAGAGCCAGTAGGAGAGCCCCCTTGTCCCGGACCCCCACTGTGGCAAGTATATGGAGTGTCTTCCGTACGTTATCAGAGCTCTGCCTGTTGAGGACGAATCCCGCTTGGTCAGGGTGTATCAGGAGTGGAAGGCAAATCTCAAGTCTGGAGGCCAAGATTCTGGTATAAATCTTGGCATCTAGGTTAAGAAGTGAGATGGGTCTATAGGACCCACATTCAGTCTGGTCTTTACCGGACTTGGGTATGACGGTGATGAGGGCTTGCAGAAACGTCGGTGGAATGGAGTCTCGGCTCCTAATCTGATTGAACAGTTTGGCCAAGGGCTTCACCAAGATCAATTGGGTCTGTTTATAGAAATCAGCCGTGTAGCCGTCCCCACCCGGTGCCTTTCCTGCCTTCAGTCTCTTAATGGCGCTCTCCACCTCTTCCTCTGAAATCTCCCCCTCAAGGGCCCCATGTCTTCGTCGGATAGCTTGGGGAGGGGGTGCTCCGCCAAGTAGGCTGAGATACCTTCCAGTGATTCGCCTGCTTGCCTGGAATAAAGTTTGCTGTAATAGTCGGCGAAGCAGTCCGCTATTTCCTCCCAGCCCCTGTGAATCCTGCCTTCCCCATGGCTAAGCTGGGCAACTCCCCTTTCCACCCTGCAGCCCCAGGATCTTTGTGCCAAAAGAGTCCCCACCCTGTCTCCCCGTTCATAGTATCTTTGCTTGGTGTACCGCATTTTCTTAATAACCTCCCCTATAAGAACCGTGTGTAGCTCTTGTCTTTTGCCCTGCATTTCCTCTAGGAGTGCCTCTCTGTCTATTCCGGGAACGCCCAGTCTGGCCCGCAAGACCCCCAACTCCGCACAGAGTTTTCCCTCAATCAGGCCCCTCTCCTGTTTACACCTCGAGCCCTCTGCTATGAGGAGACCTCTAAAAGTGGCTTTTCCGGCTTCCCATACTGTGGACATGTCGGTCTCGCCATGATCATTCGTCTCAAAATAGGCCGACATTTCTCGTTTCATAAAATCCCGGCATACGGGGTCCCTAAGAAGCGTGTCGTTGCACCACCAACGGGAGGATCTTGGGGCGACAGGCAGTGACCAGTCAGCCACAAGCAATTCATGGTCCGACCACATTATGGCCTCCACCCTTGGCTGTTGAACCACTCCGTTCCCCTCCTCAGAGATTAGCATGAGGTCAATTCTAGTGTAGGTACAGTGTGGGGGAGAGAAAAAGGTGTAACCTCCCTGACCCGGATATGCCCTGTGCCAGACGTCCACCCAATAATGGTCTCTCAAGAGGGCCTGCAGGGCCAGGTTATCCTTGGAAATCCCCTTCGGCCCCCCTCCCTTTGCAGACCACCAGTCCAGACGGGGGTCAGCTACCAGGTTGAAACCCCTGCCCAGTATCATGGACCCTTCGGCCCATTCATCCATGACATTAAAGATCCGAGTGAGGAACTGCACTTGCCCTGAATTGGGCGCGTATAAGGTGGCCAGGGTGATGCGTTGTCCCTCGCAGAACCCCTTGACGCCTAAGAATCAGCCCCCAAAACCTCTCTTAGTTTCTACCCCCGTGAGATGGAACGCCCTCCCCAGGAGAATACCTACCCCCTCCTTCTTGGAGTTCGCATGTGAGGCCCAGTAATTGGAACCAATGTCCTTCCCCTTAATTCTGGATTCCCTTCCCCGTTTGTAGTGTGTTTCTTGTAGAAAGAGGACTGTTAGATGTTGTTTGCGGAACATGTTGCTCGTAAGGAACCTCTTGTTTTGGGAGTTAAGACCCTTGACGTTCAGCGTGCCTATCCTTCCTTCAATCATTATCGTCTTTTAGGTTGTGCACCTTGAACCCCTCGTAACATCTGCGTTTCAGAGCCCGCAGCCAAGCGGGTATCTGTGATTTGAACTGGTTTGCCCCCCTTCCTCCCCATCTCTTTCGCTAATCATTCCACCCCCCCCCCAAGCCCAAGCCTCCCCTTCTGCCCCCACCCCCTTTTCCCTTGTAATGTATGGCGTTCGTCCACGTCCCCCAACAAGTCAGGGTTGGTCAACGAACCACCAAGGACTCTAACCCCAGCCCCGGGATTTTTTTTGTATTAGGGAATCTCACGTCTTGGAATCAATATAGGTCTACCCCACCAAATCCTCGGTGCAAATGACCGAGGTGGAATTCTGGAACCGTGAACCCCCGCTTCAGCCTGTAAACTCCAAATTCAGACTTTCTACGTGGGTCACCACAACAAAACAGCTAACATTTAATAAAGTTCTGCCTGCCATCCAAACCAGCGGGCCGCATGTCGCGCCAATGCGGCGCCCAGGAGTGCCCCCCCCCCCCCCGGGCCCCAGGACTCCTTACTGCCAGATCCTGGGACCAATGCTCATCATAGGATTTCCTTGACGGGTGCCTGGGTGCCTGGTTTTCCGAAATTTCCGGGCCCCCTTGACTTTAGATTTGCCGCTAAGCTGTCCCAGTCTGTCGGGGCCCCTCGGGGGGTCCCGGGCTCTTCCATCTTGGCCGCTTGAGTGGCCTGCCTGGTCGCCGACCAGGTCGTCCGTGGCCCTTTGAATGTCATCCTCAGATACCAGGTGATGTTTCTCCCCCAGCCATTCAAATTCCAAACAGAAGGGGTGTCCCCAGCGGTATCGGACCCCTTTTCCCTGAAGCCATCTTGTGAGGTTTCCACATTTCCTTCTCATTGACAGGGTGAGAGCCGACAGGTCCTGAAAGATGGACACCCTGGAGTCACTGTATTGAATATTGCCACGGTTCCTCGCTTTCTCCAGAATTTTAGCTTTGTCCTTGTAATAGTGTAGCCGGGCCAGGACCGAACGCGGGCCTCTGCCCCCTCCTCCTGCCCGATGGACCCTGTCAAACTGAATCGCACCTTCAGCGTCTTCCCCCAAGACAATCCTTACGATGTCATGCACTTTGCCCTCAAGGCCTTGTATGGTTTCTCCCTCGGCCTCCACTAAACCAAAAATACGCAGGATATTCCTTCTCTCCCTGTTCTCCATATCGTGCACCTTGAGCCGGAGTTCCTCTTTGCGACTTTCCATGTCCCGGAATCTGATTTTCATTTGGGTCTCAAGGAGAGTAGTGGAGAGCTGATTGTTTTCGACTCCCTCCATTCGATCTTCCAAGGTGGTGACTTTAGTCGTGAGGTCCGCCAATTTGGCTCCCATGTCCGTCCTTATCCCGCGGATCTCCTCCAGAATCGTCTGGATATTATTCTGGATAGCACCCAGGTCTGGGGGTGGGGTGGAGGGGCCCCCGGTCGCCATGACGTCCTCGCTGGCCACAAATTGGTATTTCGACAGGTTTTCTTTCCAACTCATGGGAGGCTTGTTTTGGCCACCTGCTATTGGCGAGGCGGGGGGGTAGCGTGTTTTCCGTGGTCGTCCCAGTGCGTGTCTGGCCTGTCCGGACCTGCCAGTTCCCCCTGTGGTGGTGGTTTTGCGGCTAGGAGGCTCTGGATCACAAGTGCCCCTGGATGCCCCCCTCTAGTGACCGTGGGCGAGGGGTGCGTATTGGGGGGGGTGCGCTCCCGCGTCGGCCCCCAGGTTCTCGGACCCCACGGGTCGCTGTGCGACGGTGGCCTCCTGGTGGCCTGTAGGTCCGCTCAATGTGGAGAGGGGGCGGGCATCCAATTTCCAGGGCCTCGACACTGCTCTTTTTTACTCGGCTCCGGAGTCCCGGGATCACCCCCGGTTGCCGCCCGGTGGGATCGGAAGAGGGGAAGTCGGGGAGCGCGCTCCCGCGTCAGCCCCCTGGCGATGTTGCTGTCCTGTGGGCCGGTGGCCCTCTCTTTTCACCTGGCTCCGGGGTCCCGGGATCACTCTGGGACGTGGCCTGCGTCGGCCCCCCGGCGGCGTTGCCGTTCCGTGGGCCGTAGGCCGTTGGCCCTCTCTGATTCAGGCCTCTCCTACTTTGGGCCAAGTCAGTCGCGCTCTGCCAGAACCGTGCCCAGTATCTAGGGCCGGGGCGGGAAGCCCCGATGCGCTGCGGGTGTACGGCCTCGGGTTCTTCCTCCGTGCGGCGCCGCCTCCTCCTCGCCCGTGGCTTCCTCACTCCAACCGAGGCCGCGTATGCGTGGCAGCTGCGGCCTCCTCCAATGCGCCGAGCCGCGGGGGAGGAGCCGCGGGAACTTTTAGGCCCGTAGAACTCGGCTCAGGGGTGTCAGATTGGCACCGGAGTCGGGTGTAGCGGGGGGCCACAGGCTCCGACAGTGTATGGTGGGGGTCTCGCAGGTCATGGGACCCTCGTTCCGTGCTAGCACCGTCGTTCTCCCGGGGCTGGGTACGGAGCTCGAAGCTCAGGCGACCATCCTGCCTGCGCCCCCTGGTGGCATCTCCCGCAGTCAAGGTTTTTGACAAAGGTGGTGGCTGTCGGGGAGGGGGCTGAGGGAGGAAGTCGGTTGGGGCAATAGAGGAGTTTTGTCGCATACAATGATCTCTGTTTCACCTGCGTTCAGAAGGAGATGGTTAGTCGTCATCCAGCGGTCAATGTTTGAGAGACATGCTGCTAGATCAGGGCTGGGGTGGGTGGTCAGTTTAGGAATTCTCAGGATGATTTGTGTGTCGCCCGGATAGTTATAGCAAGTGAGGTTGTGTGAGTGGATGAGCCAGGGCGGGGGGGGGGGTCATGTAAAGGTTGAAGAGAAGGGGAGAGAGGCAGGCACCTTGCGGTACTCCAGTGTTTACTGGGTGTGCAGAGGAGAGAAAAGGGGGAGATGAGTGATTTGCTGCCTATTACTGAGGAACGAGGTGATCCAGGTGAATGCTAAATCTTGTATACCTAAGGAGTGCAGTCTGTCAAGCAGGATCATGTGGCTAATGGTGTCAAACGATGGGGAGAGGTTAAAAAGAAAAAGTGCTGCACATCCTTCTGAGTCTGATGTGGCTTTGCGGTCATTCCAGATAGAGATCAGCGTGGTTTCAGTTCCGTGGCGCGGACAGAAACCAGATTGTTAGATTCCATCAATTCAAAGGGTCCATGAGCCAGCGTGTTGGACAAGTCCACATGGGGCTCCTTACATAATTCTTCCTGATGGCAATAGGGTTCGCTAAATCATCTCTTGAGGTCTCTCCTTCCCCACTCCTAGCAGCTCTGCGAGAGGCGATCCATATGCAAATCACACTCACAAATCAGTTCTCTCTCTTTACCACAAAGTAGCTTTTTAATTCAGTGTCTTTCTGGCACTCTCTCTGGGGTAACTTACAGTTTCTCGCACTGATTTGCTTCGGCGAAGCTGGTGCTGATGGGTGTGCAGCTTCTCCCTCTGTGCCACTGGTTGGGTAGCGTCTTTAAGGTACCTTCAGTACTTTTGCGGGAGCGCTAGGTTCTTCTTAGGCTGGCTCCACAGCATCTCCCAGTGGTGTGGGAGGCCATGAAGGTTTATAGGTGCATGATCAGGTTCACCTTCATTCCTTGGGGTCCAAAACCTATAACCATCAACCACATCATACTTGCCTCTTCACTGAGTCAACACTTGTTCATGACCATGGGCCTGTCTCTAGACCTGGTCTCTTGCCCTCAACTTGTTTTTTGTTATCCAAGGTCCTTGATGTTTTGCCACATGCTCCTCCCTCCACCCTTGTCTACCAGGCAACAAACATGCTTATTTTATCTTACTGTCTGTATGTCACTCTCCCAATATCTCCAAGGGACTTACATCGGTCTGCCTCTCTCACTTCCTACTTCCTCATCTCTCCTCCAAGTACCTTTCCTTTCTCCTTCGAACTTCTCTGACCTTCCTTTCTAATGATGGTTTTATATTTTCCTACTTACTTGCCTGATGGCTCCTGGCTGTTCACATCCTCCAATCTCTTCTGCTTCCCCCTTGCCGCCTGAGTGTTCATATTCTCCAACCTCTCTTGCATTCTCCCCTCCTTCTGGCTTTTTACCCCTCCAAGCCTGCACCCCCAACTCCTCCACTCGTCTGCTCCCTGCTGCACTACTCCAAACACCCACACTACTATTCTCTGTGTATTTTGTATTGCAGTTCCATAACGCACTCTCGGCCGGGCTTTCAGCAAGGATTTGCAGTTGGGTGCGATAATGGGCATGGATTTGATGGGTCTCCAAGGATTCATGTGCCGAGGTGTGGCTAATTCAACTTTACCGGCTTTCTCCCAAATGTGGAACAAGCTACTAAAAGACTGGTTCAAAATCTTGGATCTGCCAGAGCGACGCACGCATGCAAAATACACACACAAATCTCTGCGAATGTGCCAACAAGACCAACGTCTGGTGCCTTGCTCCTTACTTGCGATAAAGATGAATTTGCCATGGGGCTGACTCTACTTTGTAAGCTTCTGCACATGGGCTAACAGGGCCTGTGGATTTTATTATAATAATGAGAGTCTGATTTCTTGTAAGGGCAGTTCCAGCAGGATGAGCCGTGTAGGCCTCAGCACCCCAGCGTTGTGTGGGAACCAGTGAATCACCCCATCCCAAATTGCCATGGGTGCCAATTCACATAATGGGTGATGGGGCCCAGTAAACTGAGTAGTACCCATATACACCGTAAAGTTCAGGCAGTGGACATCATCACGGCGATCACACTCTCAGGCATACGGATAGTATCTGGTCTCTGCACGGTAAGGAGAAATGTGGATTACAATGACCCTTATCCTAGTAAGACAAACTAACCACTCCTACCGACAATAACTGGGACACAATATAAAGCGTTTCCCTCTTGCACATAAAACATTCTGAAACACTTGGCAATTTAAAACAAGTTGACAATCATTGAAAGTATATTCAAAACAATCAATTTGTACAGTCGTCAAACCCTTGATATTGTGTGGCAATACATCTGTGCTACTCTACATTAGTGCTTCTCTTTCTCTCTATCTCAATTACAGAAATCTGACGCATATAAATAATAGGATGTGGATCTAATCTAGGTACGTCTGCATTACTCACTTGGTCATCTCTTATCTAACTCACTCACTCAACTTTCAGGCCGAATGTTTCTGATCTGGCTTTCTCCCTGTGAGTGCAGATCACTGCTTTACTGAGCAGCTCATTCACTGTCTTGGCATATCATTTTCTTAGAAAAGCTGAACCTACTGGAATCTTCCACTTTTTTTCCATTGAGACACCCAAAGTCAAAAAGGTGCAACTAAAGGTTAAAAAAAAAGACCACCACATTGATTTTTTACTTAATTGACTGACCCAATGTCAGTTATAACTAAATGTAACTCATGGGGCATCTCTTACAAAGGAAAAACCTAAGAAAGTCTTTGCTGCCTTACTCCCATCCAATGTTTTGCAAACCTCTCAAGACTATCAGGGAATTGATCACAGGCAGCAGGCAACAAACATGTTCTGAGTGCTGATGGTGTGGGTGGGCAAGAGACGGTTTGGGGTGACTTTATTCTGGACCCCTACAATTAAGAGTTGGTTGGGTAGCGAAGCAGTAATATGAGGTGACTTACCAAGGATTCTGCTGTCTGCAGTGCAGTAGTCCACCAGTGAAGCACCATGCCACAGCTTGACTGCATGCCTCAGGGAGCTGTAAAACATATCCTCTGAGATCTTCTCTCCACGGATGTTTAGCATTTGGCTCTGTCTAGAAATACAGGAAAAACCTTACAGTTGAGTCTAGCAGAGTGCCTTTCCAACAGTGGTGGAACGTTCATCTGAAAAACAGTAATCACTAAGGATCATTTAAACATTGCCACAGAACAAGCACACAGCAATTAGGTTTCAACGCCTTTATTCATTTGTAGAATGTGTCTGTGTGAAGGGGAAGAACTCAAAATGGAAGATTCTAAGCAAAACAGCAGGAGGAAGGAGGAGTAAAGTAAAATCAGTTCAAGGTCTAAGCAAATTGACCTAATGTCCAAAGTCCAAGACCATTGCTCAAATGCAACTGTTTTTCAAGTCACTCACAGTCACAGTGGTTTTTATATGCCAACTACTTTCACAAGGTCCTTGCTTTGGTCTTCGTGTTTGGTCTATTCTTTACCTTGTATATGTATTTATTTTATTTATAAAGCGCAACCAGGCCCAAGAGCATCCGGGTGCATCACTTAGGTTACAACATGGTAAGGCAGACATATCATTACAGAAATGTATAGTTATATACATACATATCATTACAGTAATATACATACACAGAAAGTGCAGGTTGAACAGTTTCCTATTTACACTAAGGTGGGTGGTCGCTATCGATGGCTGGGGGCTAGCGAGTGGTCAGGGGTGAGTCTTGGGCAGAGCCAGGTTTTAGCCATGTTTTTGAATCTCAGGAAAGAATGTTCCTCTCTTAGCGGGTTAGGAAGCGAGTTCCAGAGTTTGGCGGCCATTACTAGGAAACTGGTCCCGACAGCTCTCTGGAGGTCGAAGCGTGGTATGGTTACGCAATTAATCTGAGCAGTTCTACGGGGTCTGATAGTGCTATGGAGAGGGAATCTGTTGGCAAGGTAACTGGGTGCTTGGTTGGAGAGGCATTTGTGAGTGAGAGCAAGTATTTTCAGGGAGATACGTTGTGATACTGAGAGCCAGCGTATACTACGTCTGGTGTCTGAGATATGTTGGTTCCTGGGAATATTTAATGCAGCTCTGATGGAATTATTTTGGATAATTTGTAACTTGTTTATGTTACAAAGGTTGGTGCCGAGATAGAGGGCATTACAATAATCGATTTTTGACAGTACCAGTGTCCTGGCTAGTATAGTGCAGTTGGATGGGGATAAGAAAGGGTGACTAGCTGTGATCAACTTGCAGGTGTAGGCAGCTGCAGAGGCGCCTGCGTTAGTTTGCCTGGCCATGGCAAGTGTGGAATCAATGTAAATACCTAATGTTTTAGTATCCTTGGAGACCTTGATAGTTTTGCCATCAATGGTGAAGGAATTAAACAGGGGGTCTAGTTTGTGAAGTCTTTGGTGTGAGCCGAGAATGAGGAGCTCTGTCTTTTCATCATTCAGACAGAGTCCGTGCTGTGCCATCCAGGCTTGGATGACTTGGTAGATGGAATTCACAGCAAGAGAGTCTGTTATGTAGTCTCCTGTGATAGGGATGAGTATCTGGGTGTCATCAGCATAATTAGTGTATGTGACACCCAGAGAGTCCAGAATATCGAATAATGGCTTTGTAAACACATTGGACAAACTGGGGGAGACACACGAACCTTGTGGTATCCCGCAGGTGACAGGTGAAGGTAAGGCTGCTGCGAGGGGGGAAAAAACCTGCATGGATCTGTTGTCCAGAAACAAACTGATCCAGGCTGTTTTATCCGAGAAGTGTGCAGCTAGTTTGAGGTGTTGACACAGTATTTGGCGATTTACAAGATCAAATGCCGCAGAAAGGTCAAGTAAGAGTAGTAGGGCAAGTTTATCCTTATCCTTTAGGTCTTCGATTTGAGTTTTAAAGGTCAATGAGGGCAGTTTCAGTACCGTGTCGTGGTCGAAACCCAGATTGCCTCAGTACCAAGAGATTGTTGGAGTCAAGGTATTCTTGAATCTGTAGGTAAGCAGCTTGATCAATGATTTTTAGAAGAAATGGCACCTTGGTGATTGGCCTGTAATTGGTTGGTATGTTAGCATCCAATGTTGTTTTATTTTAGGAGCGGGATAACCCAAGCATCCTTCATATTGTTAGGTGCAATCCCTGTGCTGAAGGATGAGTTTATGAGAGTGGTAATTAACAGAGCTAGATCATGGGAGGCCTCCTTAATGATAGGCGCAGGGCATAGGTCCCCCTGGCAGTTGGAGGGTTTGAGACTGTTGATAATGTTTTCAACTTCAATAACGTATAGTGGTGAGAAGCTAAATGGTTTAAACGAGTGAAGACTAGGGTTGTTTTTGTTCGGGTGGATGTTGGGTTGCGGGTTGGATTGTAAACTGTTTTTTTTGTCATTGATTTTGACTTGGAGGGAGGTTATCTTTCCAAGGAGAGCGTTTTGCTCATGAGCATGGTCTAGGCTTTGCTGTAAATTTTGCTTTGGGTGCAGTCTTTCTTATTTGCCAGGACTCAGCAACTGCCTCACAACTGCTCCCGTAGAAATGTCCTAAAGGTTTCTGCAAGGTTGATGTTGGTAGATATTTTCCCCCAACGGGTACTTTCAAGTATAATTATTTCCACCCTTTTAATAGGGTTGCAACACTTTCGAAACTAATATTTTTGTTGGTTTTATAATACCAGCAACATAAACAATAACAGTAACAAAACCTGGCACTAGTATATAAAAACAGCAAGTGTCGTCCCAGTGGGGTGAGGTTACAAAAACTGTGTCCACCATGGTGGGATCAGGTGATGTGCAGGTGAGCTTGTTCACTGGCACCGAGTCCCCATGTTGACCATCGAGTACTTGAGATAATGCCTGTCTGGCATCTGTCCACATTCTATATCAGGGCTCGTGCTGTGGCTGGAATCAGAATTGCTCACACAATACCTGCATATTCACAGACTGTAAAACAGGAAATCTGGGGCCTATTTCTTTTGAGTTTTCAGACATGGAGGGTAGTGGTCCCCGAGTTGAAGGGGTCAGATAAGTCTCTCCCCACATGATGCAGATGGCCCTGTGATTGATATTTGGGCTTCATTCCCTTTTTGGAAAAATGCACTTCAGGACCGTCCAAAGAAGGACTAGGGATGTTATGAGGAAACAACTTGCAGCACCTCCAGCTGTCGCATCACAGAGCCGGTACCCCCCCATCCTCTCAATCCCAAAGTTCCTCAGCCCTCCTGTATAGATGACCTTGTCAGACATTCAACTGCCCACTCCTTATCCATAAAGTGGAATTTCCATTCCCCTGTGCAGGGTAGGCAGCTTGGTTTGCTCTTAAGGAAAATCTTTAAGTCACAGAGATGTTGTCTGGTTATAAGGGAAGGTGTGGTTCCAGAAGTGTACATTTATTCTCTGTTGGTTAAAACACCAAGGCCCTTAATTCTCAGATTGATTAACGCGAATAAACAATGTTGGACAATGATTTAAGCATTTTTCACCTACATCCGCCAATTCTTCCTGGTGTGGCTGGTCTGCAAACTAGACACTCCTGTTGATTCTGTTAACAGCAGAACTGTCATAATTGTGGAAGTTAATCAGGGGCATCGCACTAGCCTACTACTACCTAGTGAGAGCACCTTATCCTGATGGTGGCTTTGTCAGCGTGTCACTCATCAATTCTTAGTTTTAACTCTGTTGTGTGTTGTCCTTAAGAGTCAATTTGTTTCTGTCAATTATTAACAGCCATTGTGCATTTTGTTGTCTTACTCAGTCACAAAACTGGTGGCTATCCCAATTCCTATTCTGTCCGCTCCTCTGCCTTGCTCCCTGCCATAGCATTCTATCATCCGATGAGGTGAGGAAAACTTTATCGTCTCCTACACCTCACCTCATATACCCTTCTCCCCATGTGTAAGGCCCCTCCACTCTCTGTATATCTCCCATCCAGGCCATGATGATCCTGATTGAGGTGGTCAACATGCTATTAGAGTGGGCAAGACAACTCTGCATGCAAAACAGGATTCTGTTTTGTGGGCATTTCATGGCTGCGAGTGATTTTTTTCAAAGTCAAGATTGTATTTGTTGAAGAAGAGGCACAATCCCATTTCACACCATCTCATTCTTAACACAGTCCCCAGAATAAACGTCTGTGAGCACCAGCTGAACCTGGAGGGAATGAGGTCTGGCTGCGGGGTAGCACTCAATTACATTTGACCACATTGCCTTTAATCTCCTTCAAATGGGACACATGGTAAATGGTTCACTTACACATCAACATATGTCCATAATGGAAAGGACAGTACACAAAAAGGTAATCTGGGGATGGCTAAACTGGCTCCCAGAATAGTCAAATTTTGTCAACTGGAATGTTTTCTAATGACTAGAACAGAAATGGCCCAGTGGATAAAGTAATCTGTTGAATTGAATCCTTGTCTCAACTTGTCAAGATGGGTGAAGTCGATGAGCGTGTGGATAACTACATTTCAGCACTGTCAGCAATTTCAGATGGAGCAGAACTAATAGTCTTTTAAAGCAGAAGTACCATGCATAAACTTCCTTTTAACACAATGACACCTTGGAAAATAGCAATATACTATGAGTAAGTAAGCCCCTAAAATCGACTCCGGTGTGGAGTTGCGGAAAGGCATTTCATAATTAACACCAGAAAGCAGCTGGTAGTTGGTAAAGGACCTTCAGCAATGGGACACAACAGGCATTTCTTAATGTGTTCAGGAATATGTACTAAAGGATGCAAGAAGTGTGGCACATCGATGGAAAGGGCAGCAGCCTGGCTCGATCTGCTTAACTCTGCCACTAAGCTGATCTTCGACCAAAGAGAGTCAAGGTGAAGGCTGAGTTGTGGGGATGGAAGATTTGAGAGGTGCCCACAGTACGGTTAGTAGCTGGTTTAGGGTAATTTGTGCAGCGGATCATGATGTTTGGCAAATTCGGTCATGAATTGATCCTTTCACATTTCTAACCAGTTTCGATTATAGGGAACAGTATCTTTTATGTATGTCCAACCTCTCTGGCAAAGGCTGTTCCAAGTATTAAACTCGAAATTAAAAGTTTCAGGGGAAAAGGCTGATTTAGAAAGAACACTATGAGCTGTCTTTCTAAATCGACCAGCCACACGAGTGTGCAAAGCGGATGAAAAGCACAGCCGGTCCAAAAGACAGAAGTAGCGGCGTGTAAGGTAAGGGTTATTGTGTTTGTGTGTTGGTTGAGAGGGAATGACTATAGCGTGGAAGGGATGTGGCAGGAAGGCAAAGAGGTATAGTAAGCAGGTAAGTATAATTGTGTTTGTGTATCTGTCTCTTTGGTTCGAGGGGGAATGTTATTGCAGGGAAATGAGAGGGCTGGCAGAGCAAAGGGTCTTCTGGGGGTGAAAACCATGATTTATAGGAATTCCCACCAGAGTGGAAGAGTGTGAGGATTGGGGCAGGTGGGGGGAAATCGGCTGACAGGTAGGTTTGGGGGTTGAAACCCACTTGAAATCGTCATAATCCAGCATTTATAGGTCCAACAAAATCAGGAGAAAAAAATCATTGTTTTGTGTGTGGCCTTCAACATGCACAATTATGATATAGAACCACAAAGCCACCCAATGACACACTTTCCCCCATCCTTAGATTCACTCTATCATCATACAAGCAATTCCTAAAGTCAGACGGCTTAGTATGCTGAATAAGGATACTTGCTAGGAGGTATGCTTCATTCCATCATGACAGAGAAAACGCTTCATCTTCCTTTGGCCAAGGAACTATTCTCGAACATGCTCTGTCTCTGCTAAAGGAGGTCTCTGGATACAAGGGGCTCATGATCTATTGGGTTTCTTAACTGGCACTACTTAGTGCATACTAGGTTCAGTTCCTTCCCAAAGAGCTGCATGGTACAGAGTAAAATATTTTGCCCAATATGCGACGCACACTCGCTGCATTTACAATCCAGCTGAATCACCTTCTCCAGCATTAATGAGTTGGCGGTGTCCCGCGGGATGCACCCTGTTGATGGCACCATAATCGGTCTCAGGCAGTGGCTCCCTTCAAAGATGGCGGACGAGGTATCCTTTGGTATGGGGTAGGGGCCCTGCATGGCCCGGTTCCCGCCTTTGGCTCCTGAAAGGCCTGCTCCCATACATGTTGAGCCTATGCAGAGGAGCTGGCAGGTGAAGCTGCCCCCCTGTAAAGGCCCACGTTTAAGGCCATGGACTATGTCACTTACTTATCATTGGTTATGATTTTGTGTGATTCCAAACCACCAACTCTGACTTGTAAGCACATAACTTGAAACTACTTGTACGCTTTAACTTGAACCCAGTAGGCAGTCCATGTCATCTACTCTGTCCTACAATATGTAATTTTAACTAATCTTTTTATTATTTGTAGTGATTGTAAACTACTGACCTTGACTTGTCACCACATACCTTGACTTGTAACCGTAACTAGCGCCTAGATGCCTCAGGGCTTTGTTCACTGCTATAAATATAAAAATAAATAAATATGTTGTATAATGAACAACCTACAGATGCACTAAAATCTAGGTGACTGCTACCCTCACAATGGCATTCAGTCTCTGTTGGAAGGGTATCGCCTGCCCCATGTGGGATGAGAGCGAAGAACACAATGCCAGAGATCTGGCCCACATTGCACAAACTACCCAACTCACTACTACACCACAGTCTAAAAGCAGCAATAAGCTTGAAGAACCTGTTCAGAGCACCGCTCCTACCCCACCTAAGATATGTTAGCCACATGTAGGCAATCCTTATCTAAGGAATCATTCCCCAAAACAGAGCCTGGACTGTCGGATACCCGAGCCGTGCAACAGCAGCACTTTATGACATTCACTGAGCATCGGCAGTTTTATGCTATGCAACACCTTTGACACTGACATTCCTAATAGTGCTTCATTCCAATCACCACATGTAGACTGGCAACAAAGCCAGCAAGCAACAGAGCACAGAATTGGCCTTCCTTTGCTTTGGTAACTGTTGCAGCCAGACACAAGTATTACAAATACTGATTTTCACAACTTTCAAGCTTTTTATACCCCAAAATAGCCAGCAAATACATTTCTTAAGCAATGTTGGTCAAGCAAGTAGCAGTGGGTGGCCAGGAAAAAGGAGATGGGCATAGTCTGTCTAACACAGGCATCCATCTTACACTTGCCATCAGCACATTTATAGTCACAGTAAATAAATGCCTAACAAACAATTCTGTCCAAGGTGAAAGAATCATTAATGTACTCCCTTGGCAATAAGATACAGAGTAATGGTGCAGAGGGGTCTTGCAATTGGGGAAGTACAAAGTTGCCTGAGTCGGCCTAGAGGTTGGCCTATGCAAAATAACAAGGGAGGGCAAAGATGTGTTGTATAGATTGCTGAAGAGGCGCATATCTCTGGAAGGCCACAGTAAAGAATTTACCATTGAGGTATTGAGCAAAGAGGCAACACCTCTGATCGTGTACTTAAACTTCTAACTAAGAAGGTTATACTGGGTGAAAAGTCAATTATGTATGTTCCATCACAACCAATGGTAGGGGTTAAAAACACTTGCCACTAAGTTACAGATTTGTTTCAAGATGCCCATACGGTTGGTTACTTGTACTGTCAAACATGCAGACCCAATTCAGGCCCTGATTCACGGAAATATTTGCGTCTAAATCCCTGTTTGACAAATGGGGATTTGCGGGCAGAATAGCACGCAAATCCCTGTTTTACAAGCAAATAATTCCATGATTCAGGGTCAGTGTGCAAGGTGTTGAGGTGTAATCGCTTTTTACCCTCTCAGTGCTTATTTAATGGTACCCACCTGAATATAAACTCAACAACAGGACACTGATTGTGGAATCCGACCACCTTTACAACATCTCCAATCCGATACCTAAGAACAGAAAACAGGGATTTATGCACATTAATGAAGTTGGCTGAAGCTTACAAAGATTTACCATTGGCGAGTCTTCACATCTAGATTAATACAATGTGCTTCTGAAATTTAGGGGATAAAAAGGCTTTCAGCAGAAATATGGAAAAATGTTAGGTAACAGATATGGATGGGTAATGGGTATGGTTAGGAACAGGTACAGGTACAGGAAGAGAGAGATCGGCAAGGAAGCACCTTTGGGGCTAGAGTAGGAAATACCAACGAGGATGAGGGGGAATAGTCATGTTAGCCGGACAGTATATATTGTTTGATGTTGGACATGAAGTGCAATTGTTGGATAGGGCTCATTTACAGGTGTATGTCACCTAAAAGAGTTGGTTAGGGGTGCACTGCCAGGTTTGAATAGGGGAACACATGGCAGGGCTGGCTAGGGCAAACCTTAGTGGAGTTGGATTGTACGCACTTATGGAGGATGGACAGGGGACACCTACGAGGAAGTGTACAGCAAACATTTATGACGATAAACTATAGGTATAAATATATGGTTGGATAATGGGCAGTTATTGTGTTGACACTTTTTAGCTACTGTGGTTGGATACAGATTACGATGGGGGTTTGTGGACTAAGGCTAATGTGGCGTGTTTGTCAGGGCAATAGATATGGGTGAGGATTAGCGCATGGTCGGTGAGGACGAACATCTATCAAATTATGTGGATAAAAGAGAAAGAAATAGAGGTCCGAGAGTAAGATGATGTGTATGCAGCTAGGAGACATGAGAGGCGGCACCACAGATTAGGAACAATCTGCCCTGTCCTTTTTAAATTTGGGGAATAAGGGCAGGTTGAATAAAAGAGAAACTGCATCATGTACAGTGCTGGATTCCGAGACAGACTGGCTGGTGACACACTATATTGCACAATACACGCCCCACTTATCAATTTACATACAAAACGCATGCAATACCAAACATTTAATATTCAAATAAAATAGGCACCTTGATTTATATGTTGTTCTATGGGACAGGTGAGAAACCTCAAGGTTTCTCACTTACTAATCTCCGGGGATCTGTTGACCAGGAGGCCAGGACACGGCCATCGCTATTGGATCCAGTTCCTGGGGGTGGACCAGTGCGGGAGGATCACTTGGATGAAGGGTCCTTGGGGAGTGGAAGTGGGACACCAATGGGTGAGAGGCAGTAGCCCCTTCCCTATAACACCCTTTCCCCATCCTACCCCGTAGGATATTCAGAGGTTCTAGCCCTCCCCCTTTTCCAACCACAAACACTTTCCTACACCGAGACAGACAACTGACATGTCCCAATACAAGGGTCAGGCAGAGTCAGGAAATTAACAAAAACTATGCACACCCAACGCCCTTTCCCTTCCCCACAGGGATAAAAAGCAGCGCACGAGAGCACACTACAAGCAAGGTCAACGCACGAGGAAGCAGCCATTCTGGACCGGCAGTTCAAACGAAGGAGAAAGGCGGTGAGGCTTGGAGGGACGAGGAGGAGGGAATTGTCCTTGCCTTTTTCATCTCAGACCTGTGAAGCCTCCGAAAGTTAAATCATAAGACCGGGAAGCCCAACTGGCAGGTGGTGCGAGAAGTGTCAACGGCACACAGGGCCCTCCCGCGGTGATAACCAATGCAGGGAGAAGCACTTGCCGCCGTGGTGCCGTCCTTGACTCCCGAGACTAGAAACTCCACCAGTTCAGCACAGCCGGTGAGTCGAAGAAGACTGATAGTAAACCGAATTGTGCTGGGCCCTGGGTTGCAGGCAGCAACATTGTTAAATAAAGAACTTGTGTGTTTGAACTTTAAAGAAACCCTAGAAAAGGTCCAGAAGCAGAGTGGTCCGGGGCCATGGGGACACTCGTTCGAAGGTCTCTGACTGAAGCCTTTTTGGGGTGTGGTGTTTTTTTTTTTTAAAACTATGAGAACCAAGAAGCCTTAGGAGAGGCTGGCATGGATTATCAAAGTGGTTCTACGAGGGTCGAGCAAAACCCCTCAAACCCCAAAGTCTTTGTCACATTGGATAACACTGAGTGAACTGTGAAATTGGCAAATGTGAACCAGACGGAGGGATGTCCACAATGAATAGATGTTTAAAACGACATTGAGACTTTTTGGAATGACATGTTTTGAGTGAAAGGCCATAGAGAACCTGATTGAGGGAGGATAACATTGCAAGGAGAATTGGAGCCCGGCTGAGGGAGGGTGGAAAGGGGCGAAGAGCAATCGCCCAACGTGAAAGCTTACCAAAGGAACTTTTGTTTTGTTTATTGTGGTTCAGCAGGCGTTCTAAGGCAAGAGACTTTTGCAGGAAAGAGACTTGGCCCCAGAAGGTCCTGGCATCAGTGAAAGGAACTGTAACCTCGTGCTGGCAATGCCCAGGAGTGTGCTGTGCGCAAAGGTCCTTCCTTGTCCTGTGCCAAAAACGTGGGGAAGGGAGACACCCGGCTATACGATCTTGACTTATCATTTGTGAACACTTCTTTCTTTTCTTGTGAACACTATCCCACACTCTTTTTTACTTAGCTGTAAGGATTGGCAATCGTTTTTTTTTAAGTATAGGCCCTTTTATTTGACAAGACGCCACTAGGACTGCCTTATTATTGTTTGATGGTCGTAGCTTGCTCCCATCTTCGATTTAGGTTTAGATTAGGTGTTTTTCCAACCCATTTATACAGTTTAGTAAACACCCTTCAACAGTGATCACTTGTGTTGGTCTTTATTGTTGCCACCATTAGTTTCATACAGACACCACGTAGAAGTATGCCCCTCACCACAGTCCAATTCCCAGCCAGCCTAAGAATAGAACACTGTACATTATGCAATTCGAGTTTTTCAACAAACTTAAAAAGTTTATGGCATATTGTCCTTAAACTGTGACACCACGCGACTGTTGCTACAACACAGAGAATGGCATATATAACCGGTCATTACTGCTAGTCATATTTACTCCCTCTGTCCCCACAGGCCATCCCCAACCCCTCTGGTCCCCCATGATGTTCCCTTGTGCCCCCACCCTTCTCGCACACAGGTGTTGCCTGTTTTGCTTGATTCTTCTACCCTGCTCCCTCCCCCCAGCTTACGTTTGCAGGAGTCTGTCCTGATGCTGGATTTGACTATTATGGACTTCATTGATTCACGGTGCGTCACCAGTTTGACAACTCTCATGCAGGACTTCCTTTGCATCTGGTACTTATGGTGGCCCTGAATCGTGCTGTTCCCATCTTAATCTTGTATCCTGGCTTGCAACATTATGTGTTACTGACTTCTGCAATTGTATTTGCTCTCCCCTCTTGCTTCTCCACTCTTTTTGACTGCTTACTCTCTGTTCTCTCCTCCTCTCCCTTTTACTATCTCCCCCCCTTACTTTCTTCTTTGCACTTTCTATCAGAATTATCCCTGGACCTCGTATGACAGCAACTTCATCTGTCTCCTCCACTCTCCCCTTACACCCCCCCTCCAGCATTATCTGAAATGTCATCAGGCTTAGTACGATAGTCGCTTGTTTTTTTCCTCCCCTCCCTTTCTGCACCCCTCTCCTTCACCTGTTTTTCACCGGCTCTACCAGAAATGTCATCAGGCCTAATACGGTAGTCGCCTGTCTGTTTCCATTTCCTTCTCACTCTCCTCCTCCCTTCCTTATCTATGTATTCGCTCTTGCACTATTAGAAATGTCGTCAGGCTGAGTACAATAGTTTTTTCAAGAATGTTATTGTATTTTCCGTTGTTCCCTCCCTTACACCTTAAAGCGCTTTGAAACACATTGTGTATAGGCGATATATAAATTACCTATCATATCATATCATAGAGGAGCCTTGTCGGTGTGGCTCAGAACTGGAGGTGAACTTCCAGCGATGGCTACTGGGTGGCGTTGTGGAATGGAATATGTGATTTGGCTCAAATGGACTTCCTACTTTCACATTTCAGGTGAAAGGGGTGTTTTCCAAACCATTTTAAACCCACCATAACTTTCTTGGTGTTGTGAAAACATGGCCAAATGCTCCAACCAGAAGGTTGTAAGGTCTATACTGCACTGATGATCCCTAATAAGGGTGGACCCAGGTATGTAGTTGTGACAGCCTTGCAAATTGTCTTATCTTGGGTTGATGTAGCTATGTATAATTAGCACTGCCCTCTTAGATAAGGTTTGCATTTGGGCTAATTTGCATACCGACAATGCCTTGCGGTTGTGGCTCAGAACTGGATGTCAACTTGGTACCGTCCCAGTAGTCATGGTTAAGTTGCTAAACCCATACATAGGAAGTGCACTTTTTGGACGGCTTATAACTTTGCTCCCCGTGGACAAATCCTCACCAAAATTTGCAAAAAAAAGTATATGGCCTAATCAGAATCCTCAACACATTGGGCTCAACGGGCATGTTGATCAAGTCTCTGGTTTAAACCCTGATTGGTGCAATCAAGTGTGACGCTTGATAATAGTTCCTTCCACTATTATCCTGCCTGCGTTCTCCGCTGCGTCAAGATTGGTCTTTAATAAGCAGCTTGACACTGCTCTGCGTTCTGCGGCCACATGGGCAAGCTGAGACTTAAGTGGTTCCGGGCCGATGATAGTAAGGCCGAAACCTCATCCCACTTGTGGCAGTTGTAATTTGCCAACAGACTAGAATTGTTAGCAATCCTAGTCTGGAATGCCGCAGAGAAAGCAACCTTTCTGTCCATTATGTAAAGTCTCTTGCTTTCCTTGTCAGGCAGGGCCTCAGAGGAAGCTAGAGGAGTACCAGCCCTCTTCCTTGTTGTAGTTACAACTAATGAATCAGGCTTCAGTTGCCCTCTGATATTCAGCGGGTCAGATGAGGCAGCCCTAAACAGTTTCTCTATGCGGGGGTTCACGGCCCACAAAAGATTAGGGGTCTCCAGCGATGGCTGTATCTTTCGCTGAATGGACTTGAGGAGACGGATAAACTGCGTAACAGCTTTCTTATCCCGAAAGATCTCTTCTACAAAATCCTTATCTTGTTGTACCTCCTGAGTTTCTATTTGAAAATGCTCTGCTGTCTTGACAAGCACTTCATTTAGAAGGGGTTGGTTGTCAATGGGTTAGTCCATTACCTGGAGATCCTGATCAACAGTTGAATCTATGGGATACATATTTGCTTCAGGGCAACTTCAGGGTCATCATCATCCCCATAATAAGGGTCAGCTGCCTCTTGGCTAGAGAGGTCTTCATGGTCGGAGTCCGGGTCATAGAGATCAATGACTGTGCCTTGCACTGGATTCTGGGGGCGAGACCTCTTAGCAGAGGGTTGAGCAGCTAGAACAGGGATCTGCGGCCCAGAGGGTGCTGTGGTAGGGGGAGTGGAGTGGAAACCTTGAAAATAGGCAGGGTCTTTTTCATAGAAGTTGGCCATGAAGGACATCTTCCTCATGACACTGTCTATATCCTCAACCGACCATTGTGCCAAACTAGGGATGACGTATGGTTGGGAAGGAATCCCTAAATCTTCATTGTTGGAGGAACTAATAAGGGTTTTTTGTTTGGGCCTAGCCTCTTGAGGTCTCTCCTTATGAGGGGTGGGCCTAGCCTCCTGAGATTTTTCCCTATGAGGGGGTCTTCTCCCTATGAGGTGTTTTATAGGACTTCTTCTTGGGCTCTTTCTCCCTTCCCTGAGGCATGTCCCCTGACTGTTTGGGGCCTGGTACCTGAATTGACGCACAATGTCGAATTTCGGGTGCAGGTTGAACCGGAGACTCGTCTGCGGACGGTCGGCCCCCGGTGGGAGATTTTCGCATGACGAACGTACCGTCCTTCGACGGTCAGGGTCTGTCATAAGGCGATCTGAACGAGAGTGCCCAGAGGACAGAGAATCTACCGACCTTTCCCTGGACGTCATGCGTTGGTGTCCGCTTGACACGTGTGTCGAGTCTCCTCCTTGGGTTGTGTGCTTAGTGGTGGAAGGAGTGATATTGCTCCCGCTGCCGGGTGTTGTCCCCATAACAAGGCTGCCGGCCTGTCTTCCGGAATCGGGGGCCTGCGCTTGGGTAGCCTGAGCTAACCTGTCGCCTTTGGATACCGCGGCATTGCTGCCGTCGCTGAAGGCACCCTCTACTTCCATGGCCTCGAGCTGCCTGGCGTAGTGGGCCCAGCATTTGGTAGATCGATCCTTCAAAGTCTTGTGCATGAAGAGCCTGAGCACTCAACAAGAACCCTCGACGTGGTCTTGTGGGAGACGCAAGTTACACACGAGGTGCTTATCAACCCAGAGAAATTTCCAATTGCACTTGGGGCAAATTTTAAAGGGGGTCATGTCCATCACAGATTTAAACGGCATGTAGTGCAAGTAAAGGGGCATATATATTCTACAAATGACCTCCCCGCTCCGCCCTACTGCTTGGGCCGAAGCAGGTAGCGGCCTTCCAAGGCCGAAACGGATCCATCGCTGATGTCTCTCGACTGTCGTTTTTCTTATCCTTCACCAGCGTCTGTTTATCGATAGTCGGTGATATAAATGATAGAAAGAAGAAACTATCAGTAATTAGGTAAATGTAAATGGATATCAGCTGAAAGAGGAACTCCGCTAAAAGCATCCTTCTAGCAGGGTGGAAAAAAACAATCTGAAGGACCTCGACATGTGAGGGATCATGGGTACAGTGGACGTCACACTAGGGATAGTATTACTGGGCACGCCCGGTCGACATCCCGTTTCGAGTTTGCAAAACAACAATACTCAGCAGCTTCCACTAGATGTCGGCCTGTGCACAGCATGTGAGATAAGCAGATTCCACAAGCCTCAGAAATGTATATATGGAATACATTATTCACAGTAATCGTATTTCTGATGCTTGTATCTGCTTAGATTGATATGCGCCCACCCTTCTTCCCCTGAGAGAAGATGATCCTAAATTTGGTCATGACAGTGATACCACTGTTTTGCAGTTTATTCACAAATACATAACCACACATAGTGAGCTATGTACACAAATTTTACACTTACAAAAAATATAAGTGTGGCAAATACTGCTGATGCAGATATAAAAACAAAAGGTAAACAGTACACCAAATGCCACTTTGGTTTCCCTGGACCAGTTTCAGCAAAAGGACAAGTAAACACCTTCATGTCTTCTGTTAGACACAGTGTGAAAGGCAAATCGCCTAAAAACACACACTGCATTCAAAGAAACAAAGCTTCAAAGTACATCAATGATTGCAATGCAATCATTCCCCTCTTGTGGGTTGCAAACATAGATGTACAATATATTGCAGACAATTCCACTGCTGTTTCAAGATATATCACAGCCTCCCTAACCAAAGCTGAGAAAACAGAACTAAAAGGCCTTTGGAGTGACATAATCTGACAAAACACTGCCACAAAGATAGATAATCTTCTATCCACAAAAGCATGTGGATGTGTGGTGTTTCTCTGGATTGATATTCTTTTCTTCAAAGGAAGTGCTGCACTTCAATGAGGGAAGAAACATTGTTATTACAGAAAGTGCAACATGGCAATGATGCAGCGGTGAAAGCATCTTGATACATTTACCGGGTCAAGAGAACAGAGTTCTCCTGGTGTTTTTATGTCTATACCTTCTTTGTTTTGGTTTGCAATACGTAAGAAGTCGTGCAAGTCTTCCCATGCATATTCTGCACAACTTAAAATCACAAACCATGTGGGTGGGCCAAGGGTCCTTAGCATGCCCCATACATCAGTGTGACGTCGGAGCCAGTATTCTTTTGTACCATGCATGTTTGCCAAGAGATTTGTGATACTTGACTGCAAAACTTCATCTTTGTCTTTTATCTTTTGATGTAGTTGGGTAGCAGACATGTTTAAAAAAAATGGAGCCTGCTTTCAATGTGTATGCAACTCCATAACAGAGTTGCTAGTTCACTTTCGAACAGGAGGTGGAATATGTATTCAATATTTTGTCTGAATCTGGGGTCTTCAGAATACATTCGTAAAGAGCAGTATTCTGATGCTGTTGTGTGTGCATCTTTCATCATATCTTCCCCCTTTCCTGTAGGAAAGAGTAGAGGAAAGGCTGTGCTTCTATACTTTTCTCCCATATGCTGATTGGAGATCGTTTGGCTTGATGCATTTGATATGTTTCTAATGCATCGTCTATGGTGTCTTTGGAGTGTAGTGGGTGAATTATACACTGGTCTAAAATATTGGATGCCGTAATAGGATCTACAAGTTCAAATTGGCCAGTTGGTGAGGAATGCTGAATTATTTGGGTGGTTCCCGTTAAGTTCTGTTCAATGTTTATATCTTTGTAGTAGTCATTGTTTTCTTTTAGATATTGTAGAGCTTTTCTAACTTTGTTTATGTCTGCTAGTTATTGCCAAATGTTCTTGTCTTTTGTTGGTACACCATTAACTAGACTAATCAAAGATTGATCTATTGGTCGTTGCACTCCTAGAGTTTGTACATTTTCGTTAAGATCTAATGGCAAATAACTACTTTGCCACGAATGCCTTTTAGTAATTCAGAAAGAGGCAATTTGGCTCTTTTGGGTTCAAGGCGTATTATAGCTTGAAATGGGTGTACTGTTTGGATTATAATGTTCTCATACAAATTAAGCTACTGGAGAGGTTTGGGTATTTCCAAGTTAATAGTGATAGCCCGCGAAGGCATTTGGTTATTATCAAGCTTTGAATTGCAGTATGCGTAAAGTATTGATGGGTCAGTTACTTTGTATTTGTTTTCTGTTATAAGATATAGAGCTTATTAGAATCCTTGGGATTCCTCATTGCCTTCTATTTTATAAGTCATACCTACAGTTTTTGTGCTCTTTTTATAAAAAGGTTCTGCGACAACACACACATACTTGGATTGGCACTTCAGCAGATGTGCTTTGAAACGTTGCTATTTCTTTTTTGTGCGTGTTTGTTAGAAGATTGGCAATTGTAAGGTTTCCATTAATGTTCTCTAAAGTCACTGAATTTTCTAAGTGATCTTCACTTCCAAAATATTTACTTTGGATGTAGTCTATTTGTTGAAGGAGTTCATTGGCTGTCCTACGTAGGAGAATGTTATTAACATGTTGCAATTGTAAATTAGGACTGTTTTGCATAGCACAGTCTCTGGAGACGATTCCGTATAGTGGAATGTTGTGTTGCTAACATATTGATGTGGTAGACGGTGCTTTTGCAAGCAGGTCCCGAAATGCAGCCAAATTAATGTCCTCACAGTCCAGTGTAATTGCGCACTGGACAGGAGTCCATGGTTTGTAAACTTTTTATTCTAATTTTGTCTTTTACTTTCACATAGTGATTGAGGAATTGTCGTAAAGATTTGAAGGATTGGTTCCGTATGTTACACATTGAGGTGCATGGCCATTTGTAGACTGGACTGATTGGTTGGGGGGAAGGAACAGTTGATTGCAAGTTTGTTGGGGACGTTTTTTCAAAAAGAGTTTCTTGTACCATAATGGTGTTGTCTAGCATTTCATAGCATTCGCCACTACTATGTATGGCAATTGGGTTTTTCTGTTCTTGTTTACAAGCCTCTTCATTGAAATATGGTTCTGCGCTGCTTGTGTGAATCCATTCACCTGCACAGAAGTCCGCAAAGGTGTCTATGTTGACATTGCGCATGTTTAGAAGTACTTTTTGTAGTTTACAGAATAATTCTGTTAGTGGTTTAATTCTGGTTAAAATTAATATAAAAATGTTCTTTTGAGTAGCATTGCGCTGTCAATGAGAGCTTGCAGGGTTAGTCTTCTGCTGTAATTTTTAAGGGTCAAGCATGACTTTTCCGCTGTTTTTATAAGATTTTGAAGTACTGTACGGTGGAACATATTTTGTAAAATAATTTATTTGGAATGCTTAACTGTGGCTATGTTAACATTGGTAGATATAGTGGTAAGGTTATTAGTAGTTTTATTCTTTATACATTCATTTTTACTTTTTGGAAGAGGGGGCCCTAGTATTTTTAGTGCTAACTGGTTCAGCTTTGTTGACTGACTGTATTAGCAGTTATGTTTGAATATGTGCTATATATTCTGCTAGCTAGAGGTGGATGAGTATTGTGCATGTTTTTATTTTTATCTGCTCTATTTCTTCTTTGTTTTCTATGGAGCTGCTTTTTAGTAGGCATTCTGTTGCGTCTGTTGGAGAAAAAAGGAAGTTGTGGGTTTGAAAGTTTTGGAATGTATTTGCGTGCATTGTGAATGAGTGTGAATATGAGGGCAGACATAAATAGAGGGCTGGGTGATTGTGCAATGGGCTGCTGGTTTCTGGTTGGGAAGTTTGTAAGAGTAGCTGTGTGTGTAAATGTGTGAAGTGCTTGGGTTAGTGCGTAAGAGAGTGCTAGTGTGCATGAACAAGTAAGGACATTACAATGTTTTCACAATAATAGTGGGTGTTATGATAATGATGTTCAGATGAGAATACAAAGAGTGTACCTGCTACGGTGTAATGAATAAGAGTGAAGCAAATGTTGGTTTGAAAGGAATTTTATAGGCTACTGTGCGGCTACACTAACAGAAAGAATGCTACTACGCTAGTACAATTACTACAATTACTTTGTAGGATGTGAACAGTAGTTTTTTTCAGGTTGCTGTCTTCTAGGAGGTAGGTTGTTGTCTTCCAGGAGGTTGTTCTTCACTGCAATTAGGAAAGAAGAACATTAGTGGGTATGTATGGTAATGGTGAAGTAATTTTAGTACAATAAGACATTATTGTGGAATGTAGGAGGAGTTGTTGGGAAGAAGAGTTAGTAGCATTGGATGTCATTACGAGTATGGTGGTAACCCTGCCGTTGCTGGAGATGGGTTACCACCAGATTACTAATAATTTTTCGGCAGCTAGCTTCCCTGTGACACCAGGACATTACAGGTCCTGTTGGCCTGGAAAGTTAGGTGCTGGAAAATGTTAATCCCCATTTCAGTGGAGTTGCATAGCACTGTATTGGAATGGGGCACGGAAGCACCAGCAGCGTTGCTAATGGGGCTGGTGGTTCTGTGATAAGTATGCCCTCCGGTGCTGTAGCAAGAAAGTGTGACATTTTTATACAATTGAAAATGGAAAATGCCGAGTGTTTAAAAGTCTGTCATTTTTGGGAGGCTGGACATGAAAGGTAAAAAGTGGTTTTGTGGATTTTCAGCAGTACGGTGTGTAACTTTTTTCTAAAAAAAAGAAATGGATATTGAAAATGTGTGTAGAACACTTACATGGAACTTGTGTCAAGGTTTGTTATGTTGTCAGAACATGCATGCTTGCCAATGGGATGTATTGTAATGTGTACTTGCTTATTAAATGATGATTCTTTTGTTTGTGTTGTGGTTGCACTATTTGCATTACAAAAGGTGCACTGCGGGGGGCATGGCTGGGAGCCGACTGGAAAGCATGGCTCTGTGAATGCTCCTGCCCAGCCCCGCCATCGGATCCTATTTCTACAGCTTGGAGCCACCGAATCGCCCTGCAAACCTCCCGCTACACCCGAATCACCGGGGCTTTGTCTCCGAAACTCAGCATCGGCTCCAATATTTGCAGCGAAAGTTGAGCCCCGTGGCGAGGAGGAAGAATCAAGATGGCGGCCGTCTACAACGGGCCGCGGAGAGGAGGGGTCACACTCCCCTAAATTGCCTGAATTTCCATCAAACTAAGAGTTTGGATCAATCTGGAATAAGTGGAACGCAGCTGGACCATCTGCCCCTGCCCGTTGGAAGCAAGCATCCCGTGGGAGGCGTAGGGTGTGCCTAAACATCTCTGAGTGCACGCACTCTTGGGCAATCCCCATCGGAGCAAATGGGAGAACGCCTTGCCGATCTGCGGATGCCCGTGAGCCCCGGAGGATAAGCTCCCTGTCTGGAGCCTACTTGGACACAGCGAGCTGCACTTCGTCCCCCCGCAGACCTTCCTGGCCCGCACGGGCCTCTCAGTGCTCCCCTAGGCATCCCCCATTGCCACTCTGAGTGTGGGCTTCCTTCCTCCATGCCCGACTGAGAGGGGGCTTGGGGGTGCACCAGCGCAATCCACCACCCTTACGGTGCTCACCGCTCGGGCGCACTGTTGCCCCATCGTCTCCGCTGTCATATCAAAAGGATTAAGCGATCAGGATCCCGGCACAGCGAGGAACAGTCTCTGGAGCACTCCAGAGCCAACGGCCCCTTGCGGAGAGCATGAGGGCTTCATTTTGCCTGGCCTGCCAATCCAGCTGAAGCAAGACCTGGGGACGAGGGGCTCGACGGCTGCAGAGCACCACCTGCACCCTATACAGCTCTGCCCCCCACATCAACGCCAGCCCTCTCAGCAATTCTAGAGCCCCGAGGAGCAGCCGGTGCCGCACTATCAGTTATAGCAAATGCCTGGGATGATATACAGGCGGCACCTGTACCATCTCTCAGGCTTACAACAGCCGCAGAGTGAGCAGTGATCTCACCCCTCCAACCCTGAACCAGCTGGAGCACTACCTAGGGGCTGGAGCAGGAAGCCCTGAGAGAACTCCAATTACAACCATATTATTAACTCCAGGGTCCCTTGGGGGAGCAGTCTGTGCGGAACAGAGGGCATAGCAAAAAGCCTGGGGTGTGATACCAGCGCCATCCACACCATCCCCCACGACCACAGGGATGCGCAGAAACAGCGCAACGTGGCACCAGCAATCGTGCAATAAGCAGCACTAGGACTCAAACCGCTGCGTAGGGTGATACAAGAAGATCCTGATAAGCACCCTTGCGCCTCGGCCCTTCCCCCACACTGCAAGCAGTGCCAACTGCGCTGCCCGGGAACTCTCACTTCTTACAGTCAGCCCAGTATCCCCCTGGTGCACCATGGCAAAGAGTGGGAAATCAGCAAAGCAAGCAGACATTGCAACAATGATTAGCAACCCCACCCATGAAAAAATGAAGAAGCCCGACCAATCAGCTGGGCCAGTGGTCCCGGACTCTGGCCAATTCACCACCAAGTCAGATTTCAAAGAACTATTATCCGCACTAACCAAAGAAATCCAAAAAGGCACTGATGAGGTCACCAGAAATATCTCCTCACTGGACAAGCATGTCGAGGATGTGGAAAAGTGCGCTGAAGGGGAGGAGAACAGCCTATGTGACAATGCCTTCGAATTGGAGCACGGCTTGAATAGGACTGCATCTCTGGAAGCAAGGTGTGACGCACTCGAAGCCAAGCAGGAGGACTCAGAGAATCGCTCTCGGCGAAACAATATCCCCCTGTGGGGTATACCCACTGCAATAGCCGACTCAGGTTCATCTTAACATTACCGGACAGTTCTCATCTGGATATTGACAGAGTCCATCGCACAGCACCGAGACAAGCATCAACATCCCCACCGGACCTTCTTGCGCAAATTCATTTCTTCAAAGTTAAAGACGAAATAATGAAGGAGGCTAGATCCACAAAGCAAATTCTCTTCAGGGGAGCGACCATCTACCTGTAACAAGATCTAGCAAACGCAACGCTCCAGAAACGCAGAGCTCTCCGGAGTCTCACAGAATGGCTGCAAGCGCAGAAGGTGCAATACCGCTGGAGCTTCCATACTGCTCTGAACTTCACATGGGAAGGAACTCGTAGACAGATCCACACCCCAAAAGAGGCGGATTACTTCCTGGGAAAGGGGTCAGCCGACGAGGGCTCTGAGTCAGACTCACAAGCACAAACCCAAACAAGATCATCTTCGTCCAGCCCCTGGTCCCCACCAGACGCCGTAGGCTCCGAGGTCCCCGGAAGCGCATTGACCAGAGTTGACTCTGCAGTAACTGCTGTTTGCTTCTTCGGCCTCTTGGAAGGTTGGTGCCTTAACCCCCTGCATAACCCACTAGCAGCCCGTTGGGTGCCCACCAGCAAACAGGGCCTTGCCCTATTCAGGGTGGGACAAGCCTAAATCACTGTAGGGATTCCATGTCACCCTACAGGGCACACTAACACACCCTAACCTGCGCCCACAACATCATTCCCACAGAGGGCATAGGTCCAGCCCGATGCTTAGCCCATTAGTTACCAATATACCATTTCCCCGGCCCACAGGCCTTAGTTAGTAGACAGCAGGGTTGGTTGGCGACCCCGTGGAGGAGTGTTCCTTCATCCGTAAAGGTTTGGAGGGGAGGGGAAGTGGAGAGGGTGAGGATAGTTGAGGGTACCGGGAACAGTTCAGAGTCTCGGATCCCCTGGTTAGCAACCCAGTTCATCACACAGACATTTCCAGACACGACACATCGATACTTGTTTATGGGTATACCTCGGAAGTCCAAGATTAGTCGCATTGCAACGATGCTCCGAGCTGAGACCACTCTTACAATCCATGGGATCGGATGACAGTAGGGACGTCCGCGTTGTGACATGGAATGTTCAAGGTCTCAACTACCCTAGGAAACGCAAATCAGTGGAGAGTAGACTGGCCGCGTTGGGTGGAGACATAGTAATTCTTCAGGAAACACACCTGTTAGCAATTGATGAGCACCGTATCAGATTTAAACGATTTAGAAAGGCTTACTTCTCTACCTCGGGCAAGAAAAATAGGGGGGTAGCTATCCTCCATGCAGATGAATTCCCTTTGACTAACATCTCAGTCAAAAAAGACCCAGCATGCAGATACCTCCTACTGAGAGGGCAAATCGCTGAGCAACCGATCACCATAGCAGGTATTTATGCCCCCAACACAGGCCAGGATAAGTTCTTATCAGAGCTGCTACCAACATTTGCATTGGGATACCTTATCATTGGGGAGACTAACACAGTCCCTGACCCCATGAAGGATAAGACACTGCCACCGTCCAATCCGGACTTCGCTCAGGCCCTGGCCCTAGCCAGGTTACTGAGAGAATGAGTCACAGTTGACACATGGAGAGTAGCTAATCCAGAGAACCGTGATTATACCTACTACTCTAAAGTGCACGAAGGACATTCCCGGATTGACGTCCTTCTGATTACGGGAGCACTATTCCCCTGCCTGAGCAAAGTTGAAATTCATGCACGCATGCTATCTGACCACGCCCCAGTCTCTGCTGACCTCTCGATTTCTAGTGCCCGGAACCCACCCCCTAGGTATTGGAAGCTTAATGACTCCCTTTTACTAGACGCGATGATTAAGGGAGAAGTGGGTGAGTCATTAACCAATTATTTTAAGGAAAACTCTAACCCAACACTCCAGTTGAGACAAAATGGGAGGCTATGAAGCCGGTTATATGGGGGGGGGGGTGTCATGATCCTTGCCCCTGGCCCTCATTGGCAAGTCAGCCTTCCAGCTAGGGCCAGATCAAAGGCCTTAAAACCTCATCCAAGACTCTCTTGGAGTCAGTCCTGGTGCCTTTGGCGCCAGGCTCATAACCATCATGAAGACCAACATTAGAATGGGACTATTTACTTGGGACTATTTACCTTTGGAGGGGTTGGGGGGGGTCAGCCAACATGGAGGCACACACATAGCTCAGTTACAAGGAACTGAGCAATGCGGTCTAGTCTTTTGGGTGTGGCAGGCCTGGGACTATTTTACCTGGACTACTTTACCTGAGACTATTTAAACCACACCCAAACAGCAGAACATGCATTGCGTTATTCTGCTGTGGGCAGCGTAACGCTCACCGTGTCCAGTTCTTTGATGCCAGCTTACCTGAAACCAAGGACCTGCAGAGAGAGAAAGAACACTACGAAACTTACATGGAACAGTATCCTGTCTTCAATCCACTGCTGACTTCAGCTCCACTCACCTGAAGGTACGAATTCCATCATCCAACACTGCATGCATCCTGGAATACCATAACCTGGAAAGAGGAGAAAGAAAGACAGCATTAGTAAGCATTTACTCACGTTTCCTCCCGAATGAAGAAAGCCACACAATTCTTACCTGGGTAGTCATCTCCTGGTTAGTATCATTGCTGGAACATTACGGCACTCGGTGAGGAACATCGCAACCTGCAAGGAGAGAAAAGACACAGGTTAGCAATATAAAAGGCGAAACAGCGCCGCGCATCGCGCATTATTCACCGGACAGCATCGCGCACACCCCGCTTTCGCCTACCGGCCCATGCTCATCTTCACACTACATGACAACACCAAAATACCTTTCCATACCTAAAAGGAAAGAAGCAAGACATTATTATTCGAACTAAGAGGAACATAAGAACTGCATATAATGACTGTAAAGCAGCAAACCTACAGAGTCGCAGCAGGCCTGGATTCCCACAGGGGACTTGCACCAGTGAAGTAACTTGGTCGCTGCTCGCCCCCCCACATCTACGCGCCCCTGCCACAAGGAGCAGGACGGAGAATCCACCTCTTACAATATTAAGGTGAGGAGAAGGCCCAAGGGGGAGGAAGGAGTTGAGGCCAAGGGAGGTGTGAAAACAGACAATCTGGTATTGAATCCAGCTCTCCTATATTGCAGACCCATCTTTAACCAGAGGCCTTACCAAGGGACTGGGAGAGGGTTTGAGAGTGAAAATCATCCAACCAGGGCTGGGTGGCGTCCACGTGCATACCAGGTGAGCGTAACAGGCTGCTCATTAGTGTAGCTGCCGAGCAATTCCAGATCTCTAAGATCCAAACCTTGGCCCTGGAATCTAGAGTCGCTGCCCTGGAAAAGGACCTAAAAGCCCACAATTCTAGGAAGGCTGAAAGGGAATTGAAAAAAGCCAGGCGCGCCCTGGAGATACCCTGGGCGGATCGCTTCGCTAAGGCGCTCGTCTACACAAAACATTTCTATTACCACAAAAGTAATAAGGCAAACCGCATACTTGCGTATAAATTGCAGAAGGTGCATAGTCGGAACAATATCTCACGGCTCAGGGAGGGTGGACGGAAATACCAGGTATCACAGATCAATCATGACAGGTCCTCCCTCATCTCCGGAGGATTTGGCCCAGCATCACCAATATCTCCAGTCCTGCAGATCCTACACCACCGCTAGCCCCTATGAATTGCTGGAGGCCCTAATCTCCTTAGAAGAGGTTTCCGACGCTATCAAGTCCCTGAAAAATACTGCCCCAGGCCCAGACGGGCTGACAACAAAAGTTTATAAAACGTTTGCACATATCCTAGCCCCCCACCTAACACTCCCATTTAACTCCTTCCTGAGCACTGGAAAGGGTGACAAAATCCATGGCTGAATCGATTACCATATTAGCTCATAAACCGGGGAAAGACCCCGAGCAAGCGATCTCATACAGACTCATAACACTTATGAACACGAATGGGAAGATCTACTCTAAGGTTCTAGCATCCAGACTAGGAAGGGTTCTCCCCAAGTTGGTATCCAGGGACCAGATAGGTTTCATTCCGGGTAGAGGCCCACATGACAATATCAAAAGAACGCTAAATCTCATCGAATCCGCCAATAGAAAGGGGGAGGGATTACTGGTTATCTCCCTTGACGCTCATAAAGCATTTGATCTGGTGAATTGGGACTACATTCAAAGAACGCTCACACACATGGGAGTAGGCCACAACTTTATAAAATGGACCATGGCAAATTATAAGACCCTATCCACTGAGCTCTGAGTTAATGGCATTAGATCAGCGGTCATCCCCATATCCAGGGGCACGCGCCTGGGCTGCCCGCTGTCTCACTTAGTGTTTGCTTTGTCCATGGAAGTTTGCTGAAAGGGTCTGGAAAAACCCAAACATCAGAGGGCTCACTGTGGGGGGGACAGAATATGAGGCTGCACTTTATGCGGACGACGTTCTCTTAACCATCACTAACCCAAACACCTCCCTACGACCCCTGCTGGAGGAGCTTGATGCCTTTGGAGCGGTCTCTGGCTTTAAGGTGAACTATGACAAGTCCTCAGTTCTACCGATCAACCTAACAGAACAACAAAAGGATTTCCTCACTCCGGGACTTCCCATCCCATGGGCTTAACTCTACAATCAAACACCTATGGGTCCGCATTCCCAAAACTAGCGCCAAGATCTGCCAATGCAATTTTCCACAGCTCTTCAAGGACTTCCGTCTGGACCTGAGCGGCTGGAATAACCAAGAGATCTCCTGGCTGGGTCGGGTTGCGGCGATAAAGTTGAACTTGATCCCCAGGCTGATCTATCAATGCCTAGCGCTCCCAACTCACATCACGGAGAGTGACCTCAACTCCCTGCAGCGGGAGATAATGAAGTTTATCTGGAAGGAGAAAAGACCTTGCATCACAAAGAAAATCATGACCCGCATAATCATGACCCGCAGCCGATGCATGCGGAGTCTGGGAGTCCCCGACGTATCTAGATACAGGCACACGGCCCAACTGTTGCACGCTTTTGCTTGTTCCAGAACCACAGATCGGCTGCACTGGCGACAGAGGAGGGATGGTGCAAGTCACCCCTATCCGACATTCCACACATGCAAGCCTGGAAAACCCCCCCAACCTAAACCCGCTCCCGCAACACGCAATACGGTTCAGAGCTGGAAGACAGCTGCCAGTAAATGGGGAGTCACAGGATCGCTGGAGCTGCTGATGCCGATGTGGGACAACCCAGGGTTCTCTGCGGGACTCTGCAATCACAGCTTTTCTGCCCGGAAGGCCAGAGGCCTTCAGAAGATCTCTGATTTCCTTGAGGGAGGTCATCCCCTCACGTTTGAGAACTGCAAGGCAAAGTTCAAGATTGCTGAGGGGGAAAGATTTCACTACTCACAGATCCTTCACTGGATCTCCCAGCGAGTCATCAAAGAATGGGGCTTCAGAAATCTAACACCTTAAGAGCTCACGCTGACAGCAGCCCCCCTAAAGGGAAAGTCTCTACTCTGTACCAGCTCCTGGAGAAGTGGAACCGAGTGCAAGGAGAAATACATGTCCAACTGGGAAAAGGACCTAGGGCGCGAACTGGACCCATCAATGTGGAACAGGATATGGTCAAGACTACATAAAAGCACCCAGTGCATCACCAATAGGGAGTGAGGATATAAAGTGTGCTACAGATATTACATCAGCCCAGTGCAGCTGCACAAATCTGGCTCCTCCCCCTCCCTGAACTGCTGGAGAGGATGGCCCACAGAGGGATCACTCTTCCACCTCCTCTGGGAATGTCCAAAAGCAACAAGCTACTGGAGAGGCGTGCTGAACCATATCCACTCGATTACCTGACTCTCTGTCCCTTGGGAACGCGGGATCGTTCTGCTGGGGGACACAGGAGACGGGGATCTACCATTATCAGGCCATATGGCCCGCCTATGTACTCACCTACTAACAGCAGCCAAGATAGCCCTTGCAAGACTTTGGAAGCACCCAGAGGGACCCTCCATACCATTGTGGTAGTCCAAGTGCTAGGATATTATAGCAGCGGAAAAGATTACAACACTTCGCCTGAGTAACATAAACCTCTTCTGAAATGTCTGGGCCCCTTTCATGGACCATGCGGAACGTTTCACTGGTCTCACGCATAAGCCCCTGCTAACCCGCTGGCTGGACTGACCCGTGGGGCTGAGAATTACCCCCACGCAGGGGCTACATCTCCCTTTGGAATGTGAGACCCCCATCCCAAGCCTCTGAACGGACCGAGGATCCCATGCAGATAATGTGTTGTGTCGTATTATGATATGCAAATGCTGATGTCTGTTTATTTTGTTCAAAACCTAATAAAATATCTAGTTGAAAAAAAGAAAAGGTGCACTGCAAGTCCCAGAATGCAGAGAAAAATCAAGAAGGCAATACGCATGTGCAGATTAGAAAGGAGAATGTTAGCAAGTATGCATGTGTGGGAAAGTTAATGAAATTGGACACACAGTGTTCTTGCAATATGCGTTTCCCTTTTTCTTTAATTAATTTATATATAATTAGACACAGCGCTGTTGTAAATGTATACATGCATTTATTTGTTTTACTTGAAATAGTGCTGAACTAAATCATTTTAAACACATTTTTTCTATGTTTCATTTGTTTACATGCAGTCTTTGTTTTGCGTTTGCATTGTGGGAGTTTTAGTGTAACTTTGTTAGTGGGACAAGTGGTGTTAAAAGTGACAGAATGAAAGAAGAAATTAACAGTTTGTACATTGTAATGGGTAATATGGGCAAGTATGCAAGTCCTGGTAATATATTGAACTTTCAGACAGGATCTGGCACTTAAACAAGCTGTGGAAATGTTTTAAATTTGGTTTTCTTTTCTTTCACAAAAGAAACAAACAGTGCTGCTGAAATTGCAAATATGTGTTTTGAAACTTGCAGGAATATGCTCATTAAAAGAAACATTTTCAACCACACAGCATTGTAAGTAACTGCCACTTTATGTCAGGAGGTGGGACAAACGAGAGTATGATTATTGAGTAGGTTATGCAGGTTAACTGGCAGGAGCCCTATTTATATGCATTCATAAAAGAGTTGGAAATTTACTTTTCAAAATATATGCATACCTGTACTTTGTGTTGATGGATGCAGATGTGGTTGACTCTGCAAATAGAAATCTTGGAGATTTTTATAGTAGTTGAACTGAGATGACACAGTTAGATGTAGAGTTTTTGGATGTGATTGGTGGATGGGTGTGTGACTGCTTTACAGTAGCCAATAAGGGACTGCTTCAAAGATTAAAGTGGAAAGGTAAGAAGGGCTGCTCTGTGTTACGGTGTCCGCGGACAGGGCGTGCCACATCCAGGTCTTTTCAGGATGCCTGGCATGGAAAGGGGACTGCGGGGATTAGCCAATGAGGTGTTCAGGTAGTGCTTTATAGGAAGAGAGGGTATTTTTTAATTGCTCTGCGTAGGGAAGATGGCTGTGATTGTAGAGATGAAAAGGCTTACTGTGTAGATGGTGGGAGATTCTTTAATGTGGAATTTGCAAAAGGTACACAGAAATGTGTGGCATTTCTGCTAACCTTGGATTGGCGGGAGTGGAGGCTTTTTGGTGTGGTGTGCCTGGGCAAAACTTAAAGAGTTTATTTTCAGATTGCAAAAATATGTCTGTTTTCCAAACTCCATATGTCACTGTGGTGCATTGTGGAGGACACGGTTTGGGGTATATTAGTGCAATAAGTTTGCAGAGTGCAGTGAAAGAATTGCTGAAGGCACTAGTGGAGCTGTTTCAATGTGGAAAGATAATCTTTTCACATATCCATAGTAGGGCACTATGGAGATGCACTTATGTCTTTTGTCCTCAATAAAAGGCAGGAAGATTGCTTGTGAACAGAGGGCTATGTCCATTTTTGTATGCTGTGGGGATGTCATCCTTCCCAAATGAGAACATTCTGGTGGATGGTGGACGTACTTTGTTTAGTGATGGCATCACTTTTACAGATTGTGGCAATGCAATCTTTCTTGCCAATATTCAAAATGCACTCAGAATGTTCCTGGAAAATGATGTAGAGTGCATGTGAGTAGGTATAGCAAATAAAATCTGAAAAGACCTAAAAAAGAAAATCAAAATACAAAAAACCTTGCATTTAATTTCTCTCCCCACCCCCTTGAATTTGATGATCTGTCCGCAGACACCGCGGTAGTCAGCAGACGGCACATGCCGGGTCTTTTGAGGATGCCAGGCATGGAAATGAGCCTGCGCAGCCCAAGGGATTGGCCAATACGGTTTCCTGGGTGTGGTTTGCAAGGAAAGAGTTTGGCACAAGGAGTGAGTGCAGATGGCTATGGCTATGTCTTTCAGGAGGCGAAGTGTGTGGATTTTGGGGGACTCGTGGATCCATTGGTTGCAGGTGTATGCAGAGCAGTGTGGAGTGGCTGAAAATCTTGGATTTCATGATGATCATGTGGAATGGTATGGAGTGCGTGCCATGAAGTGGGTGGATTGACTCCCATTTTGTGTCAATTTGGTCACACTCCAACATCTGGACATTATCGTTGTTCATTGTGGAGAACAGGTTAAGGCATGTAACTGGAATTTCACTGCAGTTTGCAATTAAGGAGACATTTGGCAAAATGACGGAAATGTTCCCGAACTCTCGACTAATTTTTTCTCGCATTGCCCACAGATAGATTTGGTTTGGTCCGCATATGGAGAAAGCGAGACGCAATGTAAACAAGGCGGTCTGTGCATTTTTTTTTTATTTTGTTTATTGGCAGAAGGTTGAGATAGGTACAGCACAGGCTATGCAGAAACAAGCAAACATATTAATAGCACGTCTAGACATTACATCATAACTCTTACAAACATCTCAGAATGTGGAGGTTAGACATTGTGGAATATTACAAATGAGTCATTTCACATGACGAATTAGACTGGGCTGGTGGGTGGGGTGGAGTTCCACTCGACCTTGTCCATGAGCGGTCTGTGCATTTTTGAGAGATGTTGACATGACGTCTTTCGATAATGCAAATATTAAATTTGACATTGCCAATATTTTCCGCAGAGATGGAGTACATCTCATCTTACTGATGCTGGTAATCAGCTTTTTCTGCAAAATATTAAAAATGCTGTGAAGCACTTTTTGTAAACATAGAAAGCATTTTCCAGTAGGTGGAAAAAAATGCATGGAAGGACAGAAAAAACAAAATGCCTACTGTTTTGTAAGTTGAAAGAAAAAGTTTAGTTCAGTACAATGTTTCTTAGTTTACTTTAAAACTTGAAAAAACTCTGAAAAACAAAAAATACAAAAAAAGGTTCTTTTCAGAGACACCACTTTCCCACACAAAAGTTTTTGATGCCACCAGCACCCACATTTTATAGATGTCCGTGGACTACAGCCCTGTCTGCGGACTTCACAGGCTGCATAGGAGCCTGTATTTTTTTGTGGTACTTGAATTTTTGAACTGTGAAAGGTGGCTCTGAAAAGAACCTTTTTGTTTTTGATTGTTTGGGTTTTATATTTTTGGGGTCTTTTTTTCACAGGAGACACAAGGGACGGGAGGGAAGGGAGAGAAGGGGCACCAACCACAGGGACGAAGGGCCGGGTGGACAGAGGAAGATGTTGGGTGGCCCTTAATCAGGTAGTGGACAGTGTTTCTCATGCTCCTTGACCGCAGCCTCGAAAGCACTTTGAAAATGTCCCCCTGTAAAGAGCGGTGTGTCACAGTACATACAGAGCACTGTCACCCTCGAAAGATATGAGTCGACTGTCTTGTATGGCTTGCAAGGCTTCCACACAGATCCTCTGCCCCACAGGAGTGTCCCTTGTGGTACCGGGAGCGGATAATGAGGGTGCAGTACTGGCCGAAGGCCTGCTTGCCCCTACGAAAGGTACGACCTTCCAAACTGCTGCCTTGTGATTGGACCCGAGGTGGTGCTGCATGGAGGTGGTCCCATAGCTGTACAGACTCGGTTTTCCATGACCGACTACAACCTTGCACTCAGTGCATCTAACCTTGCCCGCCCGAGCCTTTGGTACACCCCCAACGGTAGTAAAAAGCTGCCACACCCAGGATTCACGTCGGGAGCTTAAGAGAGGGACTTCCTGTACCTCACCCTCATCCTCCTCTTGATCCACCTCTGCATCACCAAGCCTATTCCCCTCTGCAGCCCCTCCAGATGATGGTGGTGGAGGACGAGCAGCTGCAGTAGCCATGGAAGCCATTATGTGAAGATGCACAGAAGTAAAGATAGCCAACAGACAGCAGAACCAGCAGGAGGTGCTCTCTCCTGGTCAGCCAAAAACACAAGGAGCAGTAGTGAGTGGGTCCATTTAGAGGGGCTCTCCGCAGACGGCAAGACTGTCCATGGACACTTCGATCCACAGATAGGACTCCAAAAGTTATAGAAAGTTGCCAGATCAACTAAGACATGGTCCCTCTGCAAGGGGGAAGTTTCAGCTTCAAACACCGTGGATTGGACAAAGATACAGTTTTTAAGTGTCTGGGGGTACGGACAGTGTCCGGGGGTACTTCCGACACACAGTGCGGGTTCAGTCACATGAGGACGTCCCCGGACGGCTGAGGAAAGGAGGCCTGTCCTGCGGACACCTGTAGCAAGGGGGACGGTATGCGCAGGCGTGCTAGTGTCCATAGGGCAGGCCCAAAGTCCCTGAACTAAATAAAACTGTGACACATGTGAGCAGACATGTGCAGACAGGTGAGGTGTCCAGGGGCACAACCGGGTCAGTTGCGCAAGCGCCCCCGTGTCCGTAGGACAGGGTTGGATTCCCTGAACTAATTATAAGTGCGACACAAACGAGCAGACATTTCCAAACATGCGCGATGTCTGGTGGCACCTCCATTTTGGGTACAGACAGCCCGGACGGTCGCACCATCCATGGACTCCAAATTGGAATTAAAAAAACACGCAACAGTACATACATACATATTTATTCAAACAATCACATAGAAGCTATTTGGAAAGAGATGGGGTAGCAGAATGGGAAACATATGGAGGAATTGGGGTTCTCTATGCACTGTTCATGAGGGAAGGAACGACAGAGGTTTCATCATAGCGTCCTTCATTTGTGGAATTTGATGGGAAGGATTGGAGGACGTGCCTTCTCTGTGGCTGCCACAGTATTGTGGAATGGCCTTCCAATGACCATAAATAAAATTCATAGCTACTTAGCATTCAGGAAGGCCAAAAAAACTCTTCTTTTTTAGGTTTCCGTGGCTTTACTAGGATCCTCTCACCTCAGCGCCATGATACGTTTGGGTGACCGCGCGCTTCACAAGTTGGATTAACATAACATAACAGGATTAGTAGGGACAGGGTGAATGGACACAGGTACAAATGGGGCAGTGGTATCAGACATGATTTTTAACAAATGTCATCAACTGTATAAAATTATTATTTAGTTCATCCATTTTTGCAGCTAGATTCATTAGTTCATTTTCTACACTTGCTGTTAAGGACTGTCTGTGGCCATCTTCACGGTCATTTATTTGTAATTCCGGCCCACTTTCCTCATTCCCACTATGTACTGTTAAAAAGAGTTGTTTCTTTCACTCATTTCAACATTGGGGATGTGTTCTTGCAACCACTCCAGTGTGCTTGCCATTTATGTTGAAAGAAAACAATACTGCTATGCCTTAGAAGTTATGTACACATAACAGATTGAGCCTCATTTTGAGTCTGGCGGTAAGCCTGCCGGTGATACCGGCGGCTTGCTGCCCGACTCCAAAGAAACTACTGGCTCCTGACTTCCCGGTAACACAGAGGTATTACAACCGTGGTGGCCGGGAAGTCAGGCACTCCATGGGAATGGGAGACCACAGAAGCACTGGCACTGTTAATAACGGTGCCAGTGCTTCTGTGAAACTCTGCAGGCAGGTTGCGTTCCGCCCGCCAGGTCTGACCCTGGCGGGCAGGACGGCACCCGTCCGCAGAGTCGTACTGTGCCGGTCCACTGGTGCCGGTAGGTTTACCGGCACCAGTGTTTCCGGACCGGCACAGTTGTAATGAGGACCATTGTAAAGTTACAGTAAGAAATACAGTGTACTTACTATTTTTGTAAGGGTTTCTTCTGAAATAACTTCCACCTGCTTCTCATTGTGTATGCAAGGTTCCACTGAGGTAATACTGTTAGGTGTACAGTTCAGCTTTGTGCTTGGTACATTCCATTATGTTGTGTAACCTATGAAAACATAGTTCTGGTTTCTCAAGTACAGAATTTGTATACCTATTTATTTTTCGATGTGTTACATATATATCTCTTATTATTTCATGTACATGTCTTTACCCATTGCAGGATACAACAATGTAAGGTAACATCTCTGCTTTTGGGCAGCGTGAATGCTGTCCGGAGTCCGCGGACAGTCGCACAGTCCACAGACTGTGTGGCTATCAGAATGGGAGCAGAGGGGTGGTCAGTGGGACACGTAGAAAATTAAGGTTATCCTGGTAAAAACCCATGCAATCCAGAGAAAAAACATTGGTAAAGGGACGTTATGGTTTAGTTGCACTAATAAAAACCTATAAAATTCAGTGGAAAAACGTTCTTAAAAAGGGATGACATGCATTAACATAATAGCATTCATGATGATTGTATCTGCTTAGATTCACATGCTGTGCATATAGTCCGACTAAGCAGATACAATCATCAGAAATGCTATTACGGCAAGTAATGCATGTCTTCTGATACTTGTTCATCTGCTTTGAATCACAAGGTGTGCATAGACTAGCAAGTAGTACCCAGATTTGGAGGTGGGATGTGAGAAGGAACAGCAGTGAAAAGATCTTTTGGTACTGCTTGTCCCACCTGAGAATCAGACCTAGAATGTCTAGGCAATAGTGTTTTGTAAAGGTGTGTACGGAACTCCAGGTTGCCGCCTTGCAGATGGACTTGCGAGGAACATTTGCAATCAATGCTATGGAAACCACAGTGCCTCGAGTAGTGTGTGCTTTGACTAGAAGGGCAGTTTACCCTTAGCAAGAGGGTAACAGAGTGTGATTCAATTAACAATCCTACTGGAGATGGCTGATTTAGAGACAGGGTCCCCCTCTCTACCAGCCACCACTGAAACCAAAAACTATTTTTTTCCCCTTAGTGGTCTAGTCTTTTCCAGAAAGTACATGACTGCTCTATGCACATCCAGTGTGTGTAGGCTTCTTTCTGCCATGTTAGTGGGGTTCTGGAAGAATGTGGATAGTTCTATAGACTGGTTCACATGGAACTTAGAAATGAATTTGGGTGCAAACCAAGGGTGAGTGCGCAGAACCACCTTATCTCTGTGAATTGTGACAAAAGGGTCCAAGATCGAAAGGGCCTGTAGTTCACTGACTCTCCTTATAAAAGTGACTGCCACTAAAAAGGCTGTCTTGAAAGTGAGTGCCTTGAGGCTTGCCTTGTGTATAGGTTCAAAGGGAGACCCCATTAGTCTGGTTAATACCACATTTAGATCCCATCCGGGAGCCGGGTTAGAAATAGTGGTAATGAATTATTTTAACCATGAAAGCTTTAATTACTGGGATCTTCCACCACAACACTTTTCGCTGGGACATGGAATAGTCCCAAAGTGCAGCTAAGTGGACTTTCAGGGAATTAAAAACTAGACCCGAGTCTAGTAAATGAGTTAGGTATAGCACACTTTGAGTAGGGAAGCAGTCAATGGGATTGATGCTCTTGGAATTGCACCAGATGATGAAGCGTTTCCATTTATTGGAGTAGCAATGTCTGGTGTTAGGCTCCCTTGCTTCTCCAAGTATATCCATGCATCTCGGAGGAAGTTGGAGATGCCCTAACTCTAGGATTTCAGGAGCCAGGCCGCTAATTTGAGAGTCTGCGGGCATATATGAAGAGTTTAATCCCTGTCCTGAGATAGCATGTTGTATGGGCAAGGTAGTTTCATCGGAGGAGAGCGAGACATCTCCATCAGATGGCAACACCAGGGTTGGCGTGCCCACATCGGCGCTACCAATATCAGTGTGACTGGTTCCTGGTGCATCTTGTGCACAATCTTGTTGAGTAGGGGAGTCGAGGGGGGGGGCGTAAACAAATTTCCCTGACCATGTTATCCAGAGACCGTTCCCCTTGGATCGGTTCTGAGGGTACCTGGAGGCGTGATCTGGGCATTGTGTGTTCTCCAGAGTTGCGAACAAGTCGATCCCTGGGAAGCCCTCCTCTGCAAAAACATTGAGACAATGTCTTTGTGTAGACACCATTCGTACTTCAAGGGCAATGGGAAGTCTCTGCTGAGCATGTCTGCAGAAGATTTGAGTTCCCCTGGAACGTATTGAGACAATAGAAACATCTTGTGTTCGAGAGCCCATATCCAAATGTTCTACGACAGTTTGGACAGCCCTGGAGAGTGAGTGCCCCCTTGCTTGTTCAGGTAGTACATGGCCGTGGTGCTGTCTGTGAGGATCAGGACCGTTTTTCCCTGTAACTATGGTTGAAAGGCCTTCAGTGCTTTGAACACCACTAACAGCTCCAACAGGTTTATGTGGTTGGATGCTACTGCTGGGGACCAAACGCTGTGTGCCGTCTGTTGAAGGAGGTGAGTCCCCCACCCCGTAAGAGATGCATCTGTCATGAGAGTGGCTTCTACTGCGGGCGTGGTGAAGGTTTTCCCCTTCAAGAGGTTTTCCCTCGATCACCACTGCAGAGAGAGAACGAGGGCTGCCGAGACAACCACTAGATCCTCCCATTGTCCGCTGGCCTGACACCACTGGCTGCTGAGCCACTCTTGCATGGAGCGCATGCGCAACCGTGCGTGAGGAACCAAGTAAATGCAGGATGCCATCATCCCTAACAGTCGCATGGCCTTGCATACCGTCACCTCTTGAATGGCTACATACTGAGGGATCTGAAACAGCATGTTTTGGACCCTCTCGGAGGGGAAGCCGAGGCTGTCTTCTGTTCGAATTAGGGCCCCCAGAAACTGCTCGACTTAGCTGGGGGTTAGGCTGGATTTCTTCTCGTTTATGGAGAATCCTAAACTGAATAAGAAGTCTATCGTCTTTTGAGTGTTTGACAGGCATGTTCTGTAGGAATCCCCGGTTATGAGCGAGTCGTTGAGGTAAGGATAAACTGGGATGGATTGCCTGCGCAGGTGTGCTGCTGCCACTGCAAGTACCTTTGTAAACACCCTTGGGGCTGAGGCTGTGCCAAAGGGAAGGACCTTGAACTGATGGCGTTTGTCCTCTATCACAAACCTTAGATATATCCTGTGTGCCGGCGAGAATAGGACTGGCCACAAAAGGAGCAGCAAGAACTTCCCCCACTCTGTTCAAAGGGTCTTTGAGTGATTTGATTCAAAGTCTTCAAAGTCTCGTGTTGCTGTTTCCAGAGCCTCATCAACAGCCTTTCCGAACAGGTTGGAGTCTTCTACCGGCTTGTTGATTAATGACACCTGTGTCTCCGGTTTGAACCTAGAATTCTTCAGCCAGGTGTGACGTTTTAACAGGGTACCCTGGGCCAAAAGTCCTTCCCGCTGTCTCTGCAGCCTCTAAAGTGTTTTTGAGAATGTTATGGTTCACCTGCTTGCCCTGAGATACAATTTACTCTTTCACAGAGCATACAATTTCTTACATTATTACATTCTTTGTCTGGTGGTGTGTCTCGCTTGTGGACAAGGGGACACCTGCCCTCTTCCTTGTCGTCATGACCACAAGAGAATCTGGGGTGGCATGCCCGCTAATATAAAGGGGGTCAACAGGGGGGGGGGACAAAAAAGATTTTCCACTCGTGGATTAACAGCCCTGGTCTGCGAAGGCATTAATAGTGAAGGGGCAATGCGCCTCTTAATAGAATTAAGTAAGGAGATAGCCTGGCTGGCAGGGGGATTCTCTTTTAAAATGTCTTCCACAAAATCCGAATCTGGTACTGCCTCCTGCGTGGCAATTTGGAAGTGGTCTGCTGCCTTCTTTAAAATGGCATTAAACGTCATTTGGTCATATACAGGAGATACCTGACGCAGTGGTGGGGAGGAAGGGGAGTCCATACTTAAGTTATCAGGGTATGGGGAGGGGACAGCCAAGGTGGGTTATCTGCCAGCAGGTTGTCCTCCCACCGGTGGGGTTGATCAGTGGGATCATCAAAGTGATCATCATCCTGTAAATATGGGTCAATAGGAACTTCTTCTGAATCTGTAAGGTCAAAGCCCTTGTCATGGAGTGGGTCAGAGGGCCTCTGGAATTTTGCTATTGGTGTAAAAGGGCCCTCTTCACAAAGCCTCTTAGGAGTGAACCTCTCAGAAAAGTCCACAAACTTTTCCAGTCTGTTCATGCAACTTTCAAACGTCTCCCTGTTCCATGAAGAGGAGCCAGAGGTGTCTAGAGGAGGAAAGGGCTCTTCCTGGAGATTCTCTTCCCTAGAACATCTAGATTCATCACTAAGAGTTTTAGATCAAGCTTGGGGACTCTCAGAGTAATCTTTCCGCCCTTCCAGGTGTTTCGACGTGTCTATCGACGGGTCTTTAGACTCGTCTTTCTGTTTAGCCACCAAAATGATTTTAGTGAGACTCTCGCTGATGCTCGGCGTTACTGGGAGGTGTATGGACTGTGTAGGCGGTTGCGCCGTGGATTTTGACGCAACCCCGGCTTTATGCAGCATTGGCGCGCTCTTAGGAGGCGTCTCGACTGCCTTATGGCTTTTGCTGCTGGTGTCCTTACTTGCAGAATGACAGGACGCATGCCGCTGCCGCAGTTGCAGGGAGGGCTGCTGATCATGTGAATCGGCGCGTGCCGTCGAGGAACCCCGCGTACCCGTTGGCGACCTTGGTCTGCTTCGACTGTAACGCAGAGGCAGTACCGGGGGTTGTGTGCTTTGTTCCCCGATTTGTGGATGCTTCCCTGTCGCCGGGATGTACATTCCCCAAAGCAGGACTTCCGTCGTGCCTAGCAGGGCCAGGAACGGACGTCGCGGAGCGCGAGCGCTCCGATGTAAGGTCAATGGGTCCGAACTGGAACCTTGGTCGTCGCTTAGGTCCTCATCACATTTGGCGGCTGCAGAGCTGCTACACTCAGCCTGCGACATAGCGTAGGGTACCCACCGTTTCACACAACGCTCCTCGATAGTCTTAGGACGTAGGAGCTTACAGTACTTACAGGACGCCTCGTCGTGATTGAAGGGGAAACACTTATTGCACAGCTGGTGCTTTTCTTTCCATGGGAATCTTCCCTTACAGGAAGGGCAAAATTTAAATTGAGTCCTGTCCATAGCTCTGGGATATTAAAGCGACGACAAAACCAAAGGGACAAAGAGAGGGGAGAAGGAAAGATTCTTGAAAAGAATAGAAACCCCCAGACCCCACTCTCTCTACTGTATAGGTCGGCCGGAAGGCTCGGCCACACCACCAGCAGTCGAAGTATGTTCTTCTGCTGTCTTCAGCAGTGGTAGGAAACAGTAATCGAAGATGGGAAGATAATATAAATATGACCAGAGGTCAGGAAATATTGGCTGTCCCTGGGCTGCATTGGTCTTTGGTCCGCTGTGTAAAGAGGGGCTGGGTGCACACAGACTCTACAGAGCAAGTTTGCACTGGGAAATTGTCTCATTAAGTGTTCTCCTAGTGCACTGTATAGGAACATATATCAGAGGGAATTAAGGCATTAAAAAGGTGTGACAGAGTGTCTGATGTGAAACAGGGTTGGATTCACAGAGGGCATAGGAGGCATATACAATCAATGTGTAAACGTATTTGAAGAAAGCAATATTGTAAAAAGCTTGCCCATAGACAGCACTAGCTAATGGCAGAACGTGGACATCGTGGGAATAAGATGTGACGGACGACTACAGGTCTATACTGGTTTATACAACTGTGACATGCATGAGAATGCTGGAGCCCATTGCATGAGTACGCATGCAGGATAGCATCCCTCCACCCTTCACCCTGTAGGCTTTGCTGCTCTGGGCATCTGCTCATCTCTCACCTATAGAGCCCAGCGTGGTTTGTGATCACCAGTTCGTAGAGCTCGTTCTCCTTCACTTCGTGCATTGCCAGCGTGAGCGGCTGGGCCTCCTCGCAGACTCCCATGGGGATGAACTCGCAGAACATAGACCGAGGGCACAGCAGGTAGTGACGCTCGGACTTCTCCGGCCAAAGATTGACCCCAATCAGACCTGTAAAGGGGGTTTGAGATGCAGTCTATATTTCAAAGCGTTACAACAAGCTTCAAGCACAAACATGGGGCAAGTTCCACATTCCATGCAATTTGCTTTACCCCCCAATGAAGCTCAACATAGGTGTTAAGCAAAAAAGTCGTAGGAACCATGCGATTTGTAAAACATCCTCTACCTTGTTTTGTGATTTTTAGACACTTACGGACTTAGATGCTCAAGAACCAACATTTTTAAAGAAAATGCAAACAATAAACTAGCTTACCACCATTGTTTCAGAGCCATTTTTTAAATGAAAATCACCTAGATAAAGCTCAGCTTAAAGCCTGCCATAGGCCCCTCTCAGTCCCTGCCCTTTTCATGGAGAAGAAGCCCCTACCCAGCGTTTGCAATATATTTAAAGGATAGTTCCGGGACTTTTTTTTTATTGTCCCTACGGTTCGGCCATGTGTTTTTAAGCATAAATCGGTAGATCGTAGAAAACTTTCCTATGGACCTTACCCGACTTTTCGTCCATTAACGCACTTGAAATCAGACGCCATTTTCTGATAATCCTATCATTTCCCCCCATCGACCTGGCTCACCTGCGTTTGCGGCACTAAATCAAATCCCCCGCCCCTGAGCCTGACATCAGCAGACGCGTACCGCCCATTTCCCAACGCCAAAGCACGTTTCGTGTCAACAATCGCTGCGCCTCAGCTAATGACGTGTCGCCATGGAAATGGCAGGACGCCTCTTTCCTCAATAAGTATAAACACACCGTTTCACAACACACAGCAGCAGATTTTCGATTCCATTACTCTCTCTGTGTTACTTTGAGTATTCTGTGACTCGTTTCTGTGCTCTGGTCATCTACCTTCGCCGCTTCTAGGCCTTGTGAACACCTGTACCATCTCTGTAAATTATTTTACTTTCTTTACCACACAATGGCTACAATAATGCCGTATATGTACGAGCCCGAGTACACCGAGGAGGAACTACTGGAAAGGCAAGCACGCGAAAACGATGGGGATTCGGACGGCAGTTGGGAGGACCAGTCAACGGATGAAGAGCCTGGACCATGTCGCATGGACGGCGTCTCCACCTGGTGCACGTGCAATCGGTGCGAGCTAATGCCAACTGAGGAGAACTGCTGCTGCCGTGAAAATTCCGGGTGCTTGGCCTACATTTCGGAAGGCGAGCCAAGTCCGCAATGCATCACCGAGCTGCCAGAGTTCAGGGAAGCCTGCCTCTCACGGACCGTGTTGAGGATGATGATGGTGCTTATGCACGAACTTCGCGGCACTGTTCGTCCACGTAATCCGAGTAACGAGTAAGTATACTCTGGTTGTGATGTCAGTGATGCCACTACTATTTCATGGTCGTCTCCCACATATAAAATTACATCTACATATCATTCGAACGCATGTAAATTGGTTCCATTGCATCTTTCTTTTTCACAGGTGGTACAGGCTGGTGGCCTATCGTTGCTTCACTTGGTGGCTTCACGGGAGGCTCGGACACCGCGTTCGGAGAGTAATACCTGCCTGTGCGGTACTTGCCATTAGACATTTCCCCAGCGACAGTGGACAATACCGCGGATTTTCCCTGGATGTGCTGCAACCGGAACTTTACAATGTGTAATGTTTATTATTTATGTTCAATTGAAAATAAGATCTAAAATAAAACCCAAAATGTATTTTAACAATGGTTGTTTTGATTTTTTAAATGAATCTAGTGTGTCTCCATTGAATAGTCTTCCTGTGCCTTGTCTTGTCACACCACATGTCTCTGGCCAGCATCCTCCCTCACGCTGGCCGCCCACCTTCAATCCACATAACCGTTGAACCCATATGCAGCAGACATACATATGTTATTTTGCGGGTTGGCAACAAGCCTCCCGGCCTTGCCTCCTCCCCCAAAAATACTTACCACACCACTTTGTTCAAGCGTTGGCAATAAAAGGCCGTTGGATTTTATTGATACAAAACATGGTTATAGGTAAATAATCAATATGGTTGATCATAATAAATCATCCTTTTGGGCACCGGGTACAGAGATGACCCCCTCTGGCCCGTGCCGCCTTGCCACCACAGGCCAGCCTGCTGCTGACGAACTGCCTAGGCATCCAGGGTCTCCAGGGTGAACTGCACCCATATATTCTCCTGGGAGGCTGAGGTATTTATAAACTCACCCCCCTGCCTTCCATGTACTAGATCCTGCAGCCTGCCTCTTACATGCAGTTAGATGGCCTCTCTTTGGTGAGGCCCTGCGGCAAACGAGTCTTGTCTGCACGACCACCGCCCCAATCCACCCCCCCGCCCTATCAAAGGCAGTTCGCACCGGGGTACTTGCGCTGGCAAGTGGAGCTGTCAGGGAGCAGTAAAGGCCAAGAGGTGCCAAATAGCATGTACACTTCAAAGTGGTCTATAGAGCATGGGTTGTTGTTCCCATGTCTACCTCCAGACCCCGTGTCTCCTGCCAAGCATCCCCCCTCACGCTGAACGCCCCCCTGCAATCCACATAAGTGTGTCTCCATTCACGAGTCTTCCTGTGTCTTGTCTGCACGACCACCGCCCCAATCCACCCCCCGCCCTATCAAAGGCACTTTGCACCGGGGTAGTTGTGCTGGCAAGTGGAGCTGTCAGGGAGCAATAAAGGCCAAGAGGTGCCAAATAGCATGTACACTTCAAAGTGGTCTATAGAGCATGGGTTGTTGTTCCCATGTCTACCTCCAGACCCCGTGTCTCCTGCCAAGCATCCCCCCTCACGCTGGACGCCCCCCTGCAAACCGCATAATGCCACGACATATACACGTCATTCATTCACAAACACACCCCTGTTTCGAATTCTTTATAACCCACTTCATATTTCTAATGAGAACTTCTTTATGCTTTGCTAGTCAACCCGTGAAGGTGCTGGTTATCTGCTCTTCGTCTCTGTGAACTTCCGTGACCACTTCGAGGAAACTCGTCAGTTTGCAACCTGTGAACTGCTCCCTGTTCTACGACAAGAAACTACTCTGATCCCTGCATCTAACTGTTTGTTCGTCAAGGTAAGGCCATGTACCATAATCATTTTGCGTCCAATTTCTTTTCGTTCAAGACAGTACATGCAAGGAACTAGTCACATGTTCTGAGTTTAGTCAAATTATTTTTCTATTTTTTTAAAGTTATTCAAATACTTATCCGCATGTGAATAACGTGTATAGTTCCAAGAACCAAAACGAACCTTGCATTGGACCTTTTATGTGTCATTTAATTTTTTAACACATTGGTATTCATAGAGAATTGTTGATCTTTACTTTTCAGAACTTTCCACAATGCCTGCCTGTTCCATTGGCGGTTGCCCTTCGAAGACTCATAGTAAATCTGAAGGTACTATAATGCATGTTTTCCCTAAGACAATAGATCAGATAAGAGAATGGGTCCGATATTGCGGATATCCACCGTCTGAGCTTGAAAGTAGAGTCCTAGAAGTCTTTGCGGACAAGAGGGGTGATCGATACCGCATCTGCAGCAGGCACTTTAGCTCAGACATGTACTCCACATCATTGCTAATAAAGAAGAACACACCGCGAGCGAAGCGAAAATTGCTCTCAACCGCTATTCCCACTCTATTCGTCCACATCCCTCCACTGGTGAGTCAAGTTTATGTATTTATCTCTTGGCCTTGCGGTAGTGTGTAGCATTAGCTAACAATAATTTCCCCATTTATGTATCCACTCAATATGAAGCCGGAAGATTCTCCATCCGTGTCGTTATTGCAGTCATCAGCCACTTCAAGCGCCTATCGGGTAATCTTACTTAGTTATTCTGCCACTGACTTGTTTTAGGCATGTAAATCAATAGTTTTAATTTATCGTGTGATTATTTTACCTAATGGTACACCCTTGTACTCGTCCTCTAGTCTTTATTTTCAGTTATAATTATTGTTATCCAAAATAATGCAAGTACTGTCTTTCAGGGAGATGCTGAGGAGTCCAACGCATTGACGACAACCGTTGATGTCACTCAGATGCTGGAGGTACGTTTCCGGACAGTTCCATTGATGGAGACCATCAGATCTTGCATTCTTGTAGCGTGATTGTTACACACAATGTTTCTTTCGTTTTTAGCCATTGATATGTCCTTCTGTCATCGCCCTCCTATGTGCCTTCTTTTTTCAATATTGTGTTCATTACTAATGAAAGTCCTATGTTTCAGGGAGTCGATGGAGCATTAGTCCAAGAAGAAGGGGGAGCATGCAGTTACGGGTCGGCGCAACAGCTTGCAGAAGTGTGCACCACAGTTACATCGTCCCTTGATGTTCTTATGCATTTCGAGGTATGGATACTGACAGTTCGATCAAGCAAAATCATATGACGCGATTACATCCGCTATACTTCCTTCTTTATTAACGCAAGTACTATGTTTCAGGGAGATGACGGAGCTTCTTCTACAAGAACATCACCCCTAGTAGTTGATGCAGATCTCTGGGTGGTGACACTTCCAACGATCGAGCAAATCGAATCATATTTAGATATCCATTATTTATTTTAGACAACTGATCATTTGTGCAGGTCTATTTAGATGAGCCGTTGACGCCTGCACAAAGTTTGTTCTTTTTAACAAAATAGAAAACCATACTAATGCAATTACTGTGTTTCAGGGAGTTACTGAAGCATCATCTTCAATAATATCATCAATGGAAGTCTATGAGGAGCCCGAGGTATGGATCTTGACAGTTCCATCTAACTAGATTAACAATGCGTGAATAATTGTCGTTTGAATGTTCTACAGAAAGCGTTCATTCGTGTTTTGCTATTGAGATGTACGTGGGTATTGGTCCCCAAGTACATTTTGTGTTTTCAATATTATTATACATACTAATGAAAGTTCTATGTTTCAGGGAGTCGATGGAGCGTCAGTGCGTGATGGATGTGCTTATCATGAAAATATAGTCGTTGCAGCGCAAGAGGAAGTGGAGACATGCACACACGAGTCGGAGCAACAGCGTCCCGATGTTGAAGTTCGAGGCAAGAAAGTTTCAAAGAAAAGAAAGCAAAAGAAGGTTAGTGTCCTGGTCACTATATTATGTTGTTTTTCACTGTTAATAGTTCAATACTGTAAGTTGTGTTTAACCCTTTAAGTGCCAAGGACGAGGTATCTCGTCCTTGGAAGTGCACACGCAGTGCCAAGGACGAGATAGCTCGTCCTTTTTGGCACCTTGTTTTGAGCGATCCCTGCAAAGCAGGGATCGCTCAAAACTGTAAACCAACCCCCTGGCTATGTGAGGGGGAGGTCCCCCCTCACTGCCCGGGGGTTGGATTTCCTTCAGTTTCACGCCGACGTGCGTGACGCACGTCGGCGTGAAACTGAAAGTAATTCCAACGCAGCAGCCATTTTCGGCTGCTGCGTTGGAGAGAGAAGGTGAGTCCCCTTCTTCTTCCGCCTCGATCTCCGGCTGTATTTCAAGCCGGAGATCGAGGCGGGTACCGTTGGAAAGGGGAGATTCTCCCCTTTCCAACGGTACCCATTGTGTGGCTTTGCTGCCCGCGGATCGGGCGCAGGGCGCCTCGATCCGCGGGCAGCAACGTCACGGATCAAAGAAGATCCTTTTGTGACGCGTGGGGGAGGGGGGGCTGCTTACTAGGTAAGCGGCCCCCTTTCCCCGTGGCCCCAAAGCATGGGGCCACAGCGCCAGGGACCCCTGGGGGCAGATGATCACTGCCCCCAGGGGTGGGGAAAAAAAAAAAAAAAAAAAAATCGAGGGAAGGAGGGAGGTGGGAGGGGGTTTTGGGCCCTGGGGCCCACTGGGCCACCAGCGATTGACCTAAAAGTGGTGTCCCTGGAAAGGGGACTTTCTCCCCTTTCCAGGGACACCACTCATATGCCGCATTGCTGGTCACGGATCAGCGCAGAGCGCTCGATCCGTGACCAGCAACCCACTGAACCACCATGGATCTGTTTGTGAGTTGGGGGGGAGGGGGGCTGCTTCAGGTAAGCAGCCCTCTCCCCCCCCCGGTCAGCAAAGCATGGGGACACATGAAAATGAACCCTGGGGGCAGATGGCTGACCATCTGCCCCCAGGGAAATGTATAAAAGAAAACGTGAAAATAATCCGAGGGATGGGGGGAGGTGGGAGGGGGTTTGGGGTCCTGGGGCCCACTAGGCCACCAGGGATTGAGCAGAAAGTGGTGTCCCTGGAAAGGGGACTTTGTCCCCTTTCCAAGGACACCACATATGAGGCATTGCTGGTCACGGATCGGCGCAGAGCGCTCGATCCGTGACCAGCAACCCACTAGACCACCATGGATCTCTTTGTGAGGTGGGGGGTGGGAAGGGGGCTGCTTCAAGTAAGCAGCCCTCTCCCCCCTCCCGACCCCAAAGCATGGGGGCACGTGTATGTGAACCCTGGGGCAGATGGCTGACCATCTGCCCCAAGGGAATGTAAAATAAAAAATAAAAATGAAATGATGGGAAACAGGGTTGGGGGAAGGGGTGGGGGCCACTAGCCACCATGGATTTTTTACTGAATGAAAGGGAGGGGATGTCCCCCCATAGGGGGGGGGGGGGGTGCCCTCCGAACCAAAGTAGAAAGGGGGCACCCCTTGTAACCCTCCCTGGGGGCAGATATCTGTTCCTAGGAAGGGCCATCTGACCCCAGGGAGGGATGCATGAGGTGGGGCCCCCCCTATCTGCCCCCAGGGAGGGTTGCATGAGGTGGGGCCCTCCATTTGGGGTGGGGGGGGGTTGAGGGCCACCCCCCGTTGCGGTACATCATGCGCTGCCAATTTAGGGTGGCCCTCAGCCCCCCCTAAAAAGCAGCCTGTGGTTTTGTATATTTTTTTTTGTTTACCCAACTTTGCTTGGTGCAGATGGCCACATTAGTGTGGCTATCTGCCCCCAGGGTGCCCAAACCCTACTGCCCCATCTATTGGGGGTCCTGCCCTACCTTTTGGGGTGGCCCTCTCCCCCCTCACCCCAAATGGAGGTGGGGTGTACCTCACGCAGCCGTTTGGAGGAGGCCCAGGGAGGCCTGCATGAGGTGTGTCCCCCAGCCATTGGGGGTGGGGTGGGGGGGGCACCCCAAAAGGTGGGGCAGGACCCCCAATAGATGGGGCAGTAGGGTTTGGGCACCCTGGGGGCAGATAGCCACACTAATGGGCCCATCTGCACCAAGCCAAGTTGGGTAAACAAAAAAAAAATATACAAAATCACAGGCTGCTTTTTAGGGGGGGCTGAGGGCCACCCTGAATTGGCAGCGCATGATGTACCGCAACGGGGGGTGGCCCTCAACCCCCCCCCACCCCAAATGGAGGGCCCCACCTCATGCAACCCTCCCTGGGCGCAGATAGGGGGGGCCTCACCTCATGCATCCCTCCCTGGGGTCAGATGCCCCTTCCTAGGAGCAGATATCTGCCCCCAGGGAGGGTTGCATGAGGTGGGGCCCTCCGTTTGGGGTGGGGGGGGTTGAGGGCCACCCCCCGTTGCGGTACATCATGCGCTGGCAATTTAGGGTGGCCCTCAGCCCCCCCTAAAAAGCAGCCTGTGGTTTTGTATATTTTTTTTTGTTTACCCAATTTTGCTTGGTGCAGATGGCCACATTAGTGTGGCTATCTGCCCCCAGGGTGCCCAAACCCTACTGCCCCATCTATTGGGGGTCCTGCCCTATCTTTTGGGGTGGCCCTCTCCCCCCTCACCCCAAATGGAGGTGGGGTGTACCTCACGCAGCCGTTTGGAGGAGGCCCAGGGAGGCCTGCATGAGGTGTGTCCCCCAGCCATTGGGGGTGGGGTGGGGGGGGGCACCCCAAAAGGTGGGGCAGGACCCCCAATAGATGGGGCAGTAGGGTTTGGGCACCCTGGGGGCAGATAGCCACACTAATGGGCCCATCTGCACCAAGCCAAGTTGGGTAAACAAAAAAAAATATACAAAACCACAGGCTGCTTTTTAGGGGGGGCTGAGGGCCACCCTGAATTGGCAGCGCATGATGTACCGCAACGGGGGGTGGCCCTCAACCCCCCCCACCCCAAATGGAGGGCCCCACCTCATGCAACCCTCCCTGGGCGCAGATAGGGGGGGCCTCACCTCATGCATCCCTCCCTGGGGTCAGATGCCCCTTCCTAGGAGCAGATATCTGCCCCCAGGGAGGGTTGCATGAGGTGGGGCCCTCCGTTTGGGGTGGGGGGGGGTTGAGGGCCACCCCCCGTTGCGGTACATCATGCGCTGGCAATTTAGGGTGGCCCTCAGCCCCCCCTAAAAAGCAGCCTGTGGTTTTGTATATTTTTTTTTGTTTACCCAACTTTGCTTGGTGCAGATGGCCACATTAGTGTGGCTATCTGCCCCCAGGGTGCCCAAACCCTACTGCCCCATCTATTGGGGGTCCTGCCCTACCTTTTGGGGTGGCCCTCTCCCCCCTCACCCCAAATGGAGGTGGGGTGTACCTCACGCAGCCGTTTGGAGGAGGCCCAGGGAGGCCTGCATGAGGTGTGTCCCCCAGCCATTGGGGGTGGGGGGGGGGCACCCCAAAAGGTGGGGCAGGACCCCCAATAGATGGGGCAGTAGGGTTTGGGCACCCTGGGGGCAGATAGCCACACTAATGGGCCCATCTGCACCAAGCCAAGTTGGGTAAACAAAAAAAAATATACAAAATCACAGGCTGCTTTTTAGGGGGGGCTGAGGGCCACCCTGAATTGGCAGCGCATGATGTACCGCAACGGGGGGTGGCCCTCAACCCCCCCCCACCCCAAATGGAGGGCCCCACCTCATGCAACCCTCCCTGGGCGCAGATAGGGGGGGCCTCACCTCATGCATCCCTCCCTGGGGTCAGATGCCCCTTCCTAGGAGCAGATATCTGCCCCCAGGGAGGGTTGCATGAGGTGGGGCCCTCCATTTGGGGTGGGGGGGGGGGGTTGAGGGCCACCCCCCGTTGCGGTACATTCTGCGCTGGCAATTTAGGGTGGCCCTCAGCCCCCCCTAAAAAGCAGCCTGTGGTTTTGTATATTTTTTTTTTGTTTACCCAACTTTGCTTGGTGCAGATGGCCACATTAGTGTGGCTATCTGCCCCCAGGGTGCCCAAACCCTACTGCCCCATCTATTGGGGGTCCTGCCCTACCTTTTGGGGTGGCCCTCTCCCCCCTCACCCCAAATGGAGGTGGGGTGTACCTCACGCCGCCGTTTGGAGGAGGCCCAGGGAGGCCTGCATGAGGTGTGTCCCCCAGCCATTAGGGGTGGGGTGGGGGGGTCACCCCAAAAGGTAGGGCAGGACCCCCAATAGATGGGGCAGTAGGGTTTGGGCACCCTGGGGGCAGATAGCCACACTAATGTGGCCATCTGCACCAAGCAAAGTTGGGTAAACAAAAAAAAATATACAAAATCACAGGCTGCTTTTTAGGGGGGGCTGAGGGCCACCCTGAATTGGCAGCGCATGATGTACCGCAACGGGGGGTGGCCCTCAACCCCCCCCACCCCAAATGGAGGGCCCCACCTCATGCAACCCTCCCTGGGCGCAGATAGGGGGGCCTCACCTCATGCATCCCTCCCTGGGGTCAGATGCCCCTTCCTAGGAGCAGATATCTGCCCCCAGGGAGGGTTGCATGAGGTGGGGCCCTCCATTTGGGGTGGGGGGGGGGGGGTTGAGGGCCACCCCCCGTTGCGGTACATCATGCGCTGCCAATTTAGGGTGGCCCTCAGCCCCCCCTAAAAAGCAGCCTGTGGTTTTGTATATTTTGTTTTGTTTACCCAACTTTGCTTGGTGCAGATGGCCACATTAGTGTGGCTATCTGCCCCCAGGGTGCCCAAACCCTACTGCCCCATCTATTGGGGGTCCTGCCCTACCTTTTGGGGTGGCCCTCTCCCCCCTCACCCCAAATGAAGGTGGGGTGTACCTCACGCAGCCGTTTGGAGGAGGCCCAGGGAGGCCTGCATGAGGTGTGTCCCCCAGCCATTGGGGGTGGGGTGGGGGGGGCACCCCAAAAGGTGGGGCAGGACCCCCAATAGATGGGGCAGTAGGGTTTGGGCACCCTGGGGGCAGATAGCCACACTAATGGGCCCATCTGCACCAAGCCAAGTTGGGTAAACAAAAAAAAATATACAAAATCACAGGCTGCTTTTTAGGGGGGGCTGAGGGCCACCCTGAATTGGCAGCGCATGATGTACCGCAACGGGGGGTGGCCCTCAACCCCCCCCCCACCCCAAATGGAGGGCCCCACCTCATGCAACCCTCCCTGGGCGCAGATAGGGGGGGCCTCACCTCATGCATCCCTCCCTGGGGTCAGATGCCCCTTCCTAGGAGCAGATATCTGCCCCCAGGGAGGGTTGCATGAGGTGGGGCCCTCCATTTGGGGTGGGGGGGTTGAGGGCCACCCCCTGTTGCGGTACATCATGCGCTGCCAATTTAGGGTGGCCCTCAGCCCCCCCTAAAAAGCAGCCTGTGGTTTTGTATATTTTTTTTTGTTTACCCAACTTTGCTTGGTGCAGATGGCCACATTAGTGTGGCTATCTGCCCCCAGGGTGCCCAAACCCTACTGCCCCATCTATTGGGGGTCCTGCCCTACCTTTTGGGGTGGCCCTCTCCCCCCTCACCCCAAATGGAGGTGGGGTGTACCTCACGCAGCCGTTTGGAGGAGGCCCAGGGAGGCCTGCATGAGGTGTGTCCCCCAGCCATTTGGGGTGAGGGGGGAGAGGGCCCCCAAAAATGGTGGGACAGGCCCCCCCCAGTGGGTGGGGCAGTAAGGTTTGGGCACCCCGGCGCCAGATTGGCACACCAATGTGACCCTCTGCACCAAGGGGAGTTGGGTTACCAAAGGAAAAAAATGAAAATGGTGGAACGCTTTTTAGGGGGGGCGGTGGGGCACCCCAAAGGGTCAGGGAATTTTCTAATGGGATGGGGCGTTGACCCCCTCCCCCCCACCCGCAATGGAGTGGGTGCCAAGTCATGCAGCCCTTCCTGGGACCAGATATCTGCTCCTAGGAACGGACGCCTGAGCCCAGGGAGGAGTGCAGGACAACCCCCCCCCCTATCTGCCCCCGGGGAGGGCTACATTTTGCTGGTGTGACCGTAGGTAACACATGTTCTTTGTTTTGTTTACAGCTTTTTCTACCCGAGCAGCTGCAACGTTATGTGAGTACTGTTTTTTATTATTCTATGGTTAGGGCCCACTGTCAGTGGGGTGGGTGAGACTGGGGCTGGATTGTTGGTGGTGTGGGTGGGAATGGCCCGTCTGGGCAGATCACCTCCAACTGTCCTGGAGTTGCGGCCGGGCTGCATTACAGCTTTTCCCTTCGGGGAGGTATTGGCACACTGCCGAGACTCCTTGGTGGGGAGAAGCTGTAACGCAGGGCAGCCAGGGCTCCAGCAAAGTCGGCGGTAATATCCCTGGCCTTGGGCACCCTTCTCCCATGTGGGTCTTTGCTGGTGGTTCTGGGTATTACATTCTGGGCCGATTTGCTTAAGTCAGACCTCTGGATTCCCACGGGTGTCCTCTTTTGGGAAATGCATGGGGTTCCCTGTTTCCCTTGCTGGCTGCGACACCCTAGGCCCAAATCTGTAGGTTGCCCACATGAACAAAATGGGCAGTGGCGAATGGCTTGGGGTTCCCAGTCGGTTACCCTTTTCCTTTTGCGCCCCCGGTAGGTGCACCCACACATGTGAGGTACCGTTTTCATCGGGACACGTGTGGGGACACGGGAAGGTAGGCCACGTGTTGTTGGCGGTGTGTTTCGGTGGGTGGCCAGAGCGAAATGTCTGAGAATTGTCTTCATTTCCGGCCAATTTCAGAGACATTTCCCTGTGTCCACTCACCGAAACACGTCGCCAACAGCAGATGTCATACCTTCTTGTGTTCCCACAGGTGTCCCGACGAAAAAGGTACCTTGCATGTGTGGGTGCACCTACCGGGGGCGCAAAAGGAAAAGGGTAACCCGCTGGTAACCCCAAGCCTTTCGCCACAGCACAATTTGTTCATGTGGGCAACCTACAGATTTGGGCCTAGGGTGTCCAAGCCGGCAAGGAAAACGGGGAACCCCATGCATTTCCCAAAAGAGGACACCCGTGGGAAAGCACAGAGGTCTGATTTGCGCGAAGCGGGCCAGAATTTATTACCCAGAACCCCAGACAAAGTGAACATTGTGTTTTTTCCCCACCAAATATCACACTTTGTCGGGGATTGTGGCTAATAAAAACTGGGGCAATTTGCGCAAGGCAGACCTCTGTGGATTCCCACGGGTGTCCTCTTTTGGGAAATGCATGGGGTTCCCTGTTTCCCTTGCTGGCTGCGACACCCTAGGCCCAAATCTGTAGGTTGCCCACATGAACAAAATGGGCAGTGGCGAATGGCTTGGGGTTCCCAGTCGGTTACCCTTTTCCTTTTGCGCCCCCGGTAGGTGCACCCACACATGTGAGATACCGTTTTCATCGGGACACCTGTGGGAACGCGGGACGGTAGGCCATGTGTTGTGGGGGGGCGTGTTTCGATGGGTGCGGCGAGCGAAATGTGCGGAAAAAGCGTTTTTTTCCCCACATTTCCGACTTTGCAGGGCTGTCTGGGTAAAAAAATCTGGGGCGATGGGCGCAAATCACACCTCTGCGGATTCCCACGGGTGTCCTCTTTTCGAAAATGCATGGGGTTCCCTGTTTTCCTCGGTGGCTTGGACACCCGAGGCCCATATCTGTAAGTTGCGCCGGTCGGCAGAATGTCTGAGATTTCCCTTTGACAACAGACTTGGGGTTACTTGTGTTTTAGGCTTTCCCCTTGGCGGCCAGGTAGGTGCACCCACACATGTGAGGTACCGTTTTCATCGGGACACCTGTGGGAACGCGGGACGGTAGGCCATGTGTTGTGGGGGGCGTGTTTCCATGGGTGCGGCGAGCGAAATGTGCGGAAAAAGCTTTTTTTTCCCCACATTTCCGACTTTGCAGGGCTGTCTGGGTAAAATAATCTGGGGCGATGGGCGCAAATCACACCTCTGCGGATTCCCACGGGTGTCCTCTTTTCGAAAATGCATGGGGTTCCCTGTTTTCCTCAGTGGCTTGGACACCCGAGGCCCATATCTGTAAGTTGCGCCGGTCGGCAGAATGTCGGAGATTTCCCTCTGACAACAGACTTGGGGTTACTTGTGTTTTAGGCTTTCCCCTTGGCGGCCAGGTAGGTGCACCCACACATGTGAGGTACCGTTTTCATCGGGACACCTGTGGGAACGCGGGACGGTAGGCCATGTGTTGTGGGGGGCGTGTTTCGATGGGTGCGGCGAGCAAAATGTGCGGAAAAAGCGTTTTTTTCCCCACATTTCCGACTTTGCAGGGCTGTCTGGGTAAAAAAATCTGGGGCGATGGGCGCAAATCACACCTCTGCGGATTCCCACGGGTGTCCTCTTTTCGAAAATGCATGGGGTTCCCTGTTTTCCTCGGTGGCTTGGACACCCGAGGCCCATATCTGTAAGTTGCGCCGGTCGGCAGAATGTCGGAGATTTCCCTCTGACAACAGACTTGGGGTTACTTGTGTTTTAGGCTTTCCCCTTGGCGGCCAGGTAGGTGCACCCACACATGTGAGGTACCGTTTTCATCGGGACACCTGTGGGAACGCGGGGCGTGTTTCGATGGGTGCGGCGAGCGAAATGTGCGGAAAAAGCGTTTTTTTCCCCACATTTCCGACTTTGCAGGGCTGTCTGGGTAAAAAAATCTGGGGCGATGGGCGCAAATCACACCTCTGCGGATTCCCACGGGTGTCCTCTTTTCGAAAATGCATGGGGTTCCCTGTTTTCCTCGGTGGCTTGGACACCCGAGGCCCATATCTGTAAGTTGCGCCGGTCGGCAGAATGGACAACAGACTTGGGGTTACTTGTGTTTTAGGCTTTCCCCTTGGCGGCCAGGTAGGTGCACCCACACATGTGAGGTAACGTTTTCATCGGGACACCTGTGGGAACGCGGGACGGTAGGCCATGTGTTGTGGGGGGCGTGTTTCGATGGGTGCGGCGAGCGAAATGTGCGGAAAAAGCGTTTTTTTCCCCACATTTCCGACTTTGCAGGGCTGTCTGGGTAAAAAAATCTGGGGCGATGGGCGCAAATCACACCTCTGCGGATTCCCACGGGTGTCCTCTTTTCGAAAATGCATGGGGTTCCCTGTTTTCCTCGGTGGCTTGGACACCCGAGGCCCATATCTGTAAGTTGCGCCGGTCGGCAGAATGTCGGAGATTTCCCTCTGACAACAGACTTGGGGTTACTTGTGTTTTAGGCTTTCCCCTTGGCGGCCAGGTAGGTGCACCCACACATGTGAGGTACCGTTTTCATCGGGACACCTGTGGGAACGCGGGACGGTAGGCCATGTGTTGTGGGGGGCGTGTTTCGATGGGTGCGGCGAGCGAAATGTGCGGAAAAAGCAGTTTTTTCCCCACATTTCCGACTTTGCAGGGCTGTCTGGGTAAAAAAATCTGGGGCGATGGGCGCAAATCACACCTCTGCGGATTCCCACGGGTGTCCTCTTTTCGAAAATGCATGGGGTTCCCCGTTTTCCTCGGTGGCTTGGACACCCGAGGCCCATATCTGTAAGTTGCGCCGGTCGGCAGAATGGACAACAGACTTGGGGTTACTTGTGTTTTAGGCTTTCCCCTTGGCGGCCAGGTAGGTGCACCCACACATGTGAGGTACCGTTTTCATCGGGACACCTGTGGGAACGCGGGACGGTAGGCCATGTGTTGTGGGGGGCGTGTTTCGATGGGTGCGGCGAGCAAAATGTGCGGAAAAAGCGTTTTTTTCCCCACATTTCCGACTTTGCAGGGCTGTCTGGGTACAAAAATCTGGGGCGATGGGCGCAAATCACACCTCTGCGGATTCCCACGGGTGTCCTCTTTTCGAAAATGCATGGGGTTCCCTGTTTTCCTCGGTGGCTTGGACACCCGAGGCCCATATCTGTAAGTTGCGCCGGTCGGCAGAATGGACAACAGACTTGGGGTTACTTGTGTTTTAGGCTTTCCCCTTGGCGGCCAGGTAGGTGCACCCACACATGTGAGGTACCGTTTTCATCGGGACACCTGTGGGAACGCGGGACGGTAGGCCATGTGTTGTGGGGGGCGTGTTTCGATGGGTGCGGCGAGCGAAATGTGCGGAAAAATCGTTTTTTTCCCCACATTTCCGACTTTGCAGGGCTGTCTGGGTAAAAAAATCTGGGGCGATGGGCGCAAATCACACCTCTGCGGATTCCCACGGGTGTCCTCTTTTCGAAAATGCATGGGGTTCCCCGTTTTCCTCGGTGGCTTGGACACCCGAGGCCCATATCTGTAAGTTGCGCCGGTCGGCAGAATGTCGGAGATTTCCCTCTGACAACAGACTTGGGGTTACTTGTGTTTTAGGCTTTCCCCTTGGCGGCCAGGTAGGTGCACCCACACATGTGAGGTACCGTTTTCATTGGGACACCTGTGGGAACGCGGGACGGTAGGCCATGTGTTGTGGGGGGCGTGTTTCGATGGGTGCGGCGAGCGAAATGTGCGGAAAAAGCGTTTTTTTCCCCACATTTCCGACTTTGCAGGGCTGTCTGGGTAAAAAAATCTGGGGCGATGGGCGCAAATCACACCTCTGCGGATTCCCACGGGTGTCCTCTTTTCCAAAATGCATGGGGTTCCCTGTTTTCCTCGCTGGCTTGGACACCCGAGGCCCATATCTGTAAGTTGCGTCGGTCGGCAGAATGTCTGAGATTTCCCTCTGACAACAGACTTGGGGTTACTTGTGTTTTAGGCTTTCCCCTTGGCGGCCAGGTAGGTGCACCCACACATGTGAGGTACCGTTTTCATCGGGACACCTGTGGGAACGCGGGACGGTAGGCCATGTGTTGTGGGGGGCGTGTTTCGATGGGTGCGGCGAGCGAAATGTGCGGAAAAAGCGTTTTTTTCCCCACATTTCCGACTTTGCAGGGCTGTCTGGGTAAAAAAATCTGGGGCGATGGGCGCAAATCACACCTCTGCGGATTCCAACGGGTGTCCTCTTTTCGAAAATGCATGGGGTTCCCTGTTTTCCTCGGTGGCTTGGACACCCGAGGCCCATATCTGTAAGTTGCGCCGGTCGGCAGAATGTCGGAGATTTCCCTCTGACAACAGACTTGGGGTTACTTGTGTTTTAGGCTTTCCCCTTGGCGGCCAGGTAGGTGCACCCACACATGTGAGGTACCATTTTCATCGGGACACCTGTGGGAACGCGGGACGGTAGGCCATGTGTTGTGGGGGGCGTGTTTCGATGGGTGCGGCGAGCGAAATGTGCGGAAAAAGCGTTTTTTTCTCCACATTTCCGACTTTGCAGGGCTGTCTGGGTAAAAAAATCTGGGGCGATGGGCGCAAATCACACCTCTGCGGATTCCCACGGGTGTCCTCTTTTCGGAAATGCATGGGGTTCCCTGTTTTCCTCGGTGGCTTGGACACCCGAGGCCCATATCTGTACATTGTGCCGGTCGGCAGAATGTCTGAGTTTTCCCTCTGAAAACAGACTTGGGGTTACTTGTGTTTTAGGCTTTCCCCTTGGCGGCCAGGTAGGTGCACCCACACATGTGAGGTACCGTTTTCATCGGGACACCTGTGGGAACGCGGGACGGTAGGCCATGTGTTGTTGGGGGCGTGTTTCGATGGGTGAGTCGAGCGAAATGTGAGGAAAATGCGTATTTTTTCCCACATTTCGGACTTTGCGGGGGTGTCTGGGTAATAAATTCTGGGGCGATTTGGGCATATCATACCTCTGCGGATTCCCACGCGTGTCCTCTTTCCGGAAATGCATGGGGTTCCCTGTTTTCCTTGGTGGCTTGGACACCCAAGGCCCATATCTGTATGATGTGAGAGTGTGACATTTCCGGTGTGAAAACAGACTTGGGGTTACTTGTGTTTTAGGCTTTCCCCTTGGCGGCCAGGTAGGTGCACCCACACATGTGAGGTACCGTTTTCATCGGGACACCTGTGGGAACGCGTGACGGTAGGCCATGTGTTGTTGGGGGCGTGTTTCGATGGGTGCGTCGAGCGAAATGTGCGGAAAAAGCGTTTTTTTCCCCACATTTAGGACTTTGCAGGGGTGTCTGGGTAATAAATTCTGGGGCAATTTGGGCATATCATACCTCTGCGGATTCCCACGGGTGTCCTCTTTTCGGAAATGCATGGGGTTCCCTGTTTTCCTCGGTGGCTTGGACACCCGAGGCCCATATCTGTACATTGTGCCGGTCGGCAGAATGTCTGAGTTTTCCCTCTGAAAACAGACTTGGGGTTACTTGTGTTTTAGGCTTTCCCCTTGGCGGCCAGGTAGGTGCACCCACACATGTGAGGTACCGTTTTCATCGGGACACCTGTGGGAACGCGGGACGGTAGGCCATGTGTTGTTGGGGGCTTGTTTCGATGGGTGAGTCGAGCAAAATGTGAGGAAAATGCGTATTTTTTCCCACATTTCGGACTTTGCGGGGGTGTCTGGGTAATAAATTCTGGGGCGATTTGGGCATATCATACCTCTGCGGATTCCCACGGGTGTCCTCTTTCCGGAAATGCATGGGGTTCCCTGTTTTCCTTGGTGGCTTGGACACCCGAGGCCCATATCTGTATGATGTGAGAGTGTGACATTTCCGGTGTGAAAACAGACTTGGGGTTACTTGTGTTTTAGGCTTTCCCCTTGGCGGCCAGGTAGGTGCACCCACACATGTGAGGTACCGTTTTCATCGGGACACCTGTGGGAACGCGTGACGGTAGGCCATGTGTTGTGGGGGGCGTGTTTCGATGGGTGCGTCGAGCGAAATGTGCAGAAAAAGCGTTTTTTTCCCCACATTTCGGACTTTGCAGGGGTGTCTGGGTAATAAATTCTGGGGCAATTTGGGCATATCATACCTCTGCGGATTCCCACGGGTGTCCTCTTTTCGGAAATGCATGGGGTTCCCTGTTTTCCTCGGTGGCTTGGACACCCGAGGCCCATATCTGTACATTGTGCCGGTCGGCAGAATGTCTGAGTTTTCCCTCTGAAAACAGACTTGGGGTTACTTGTGTTTTAGGCTTTCCCCTTGGCGGCCAGGTAGGTGCACCCACACATGTGAGGTACCGTTTTCATCGGGACACCTGTGGGAACGCGGGACGGTAGGCCATGTGTTGTTGGGGGCGTGTTTCGATGGGTGAGTCGAGCGAAATGTGAGGAAAATGCGTATTTTTTCCCACATTTCGGACTTTGCGGGGGTGTCTGGGTAATAAATTCTGGGGCGATTTGGGCATATCATACCTCTGCGGATTCCCACGGGTGTCCTCTTTCCGGAAATGCATGGGGTTCCCTGTTTTCCTTGGTGGCTTGGACACCCGAGGCCCATATCTGTATGATGTGAGAGTGTGACATTTCCGGTGTGAAAACAGACTTGGGGTTACTTGTGTTTTAGGCTTTCCCCTTGGCGGCCAGGTAGGTGCACCCACACATGTGAGGTACCGTTTTCATCGGGACACCTGTGGGAACGCGGGACGGTAGGCCATGTGTTGTTGGGGGCGTGTTTCGATGGGTGCGTCGAGCGAAATGTGCGGAAAAAGCGTTTTTTTCCCCACATTTCGGACTTTGCAGGGGTGTCTGGGTAATAAATTCTGGGGCAATTTGGGCATATCATACCTCTGCGGATTCCCACGGGTGTCCTCTTTTCGGAAATGCATGGGGTTCCCTGTTTTCCTCGGTGGCTTGGACACCCGAGGCCCATATCTGTATGATGGGAGAGTGTGACATTTCCGGTGTGAAAACAGACTTGGGGTTACTTGTGTTTTGGGCTTTCCCCTTGGCGGCCAGGTAGGTGCACCCACACATGTGAGGTACCGTTTTCATCGGGACACCTGTGGGAACGCGGGACGGTAGGCCATGTGTTGTGTTTGTGTGGTTTTCATAACGTTTTGACCCATTTGCTGGAGCCCTTTGTCTCACAACCCTTTCTTTTCCCAAATGTGACCTACATTTAGTCGCTGCTTTAGCCACCATACACTTTTGTAACCTGCACAAGTCACCTACCCTTGAAAAGGTCTGCCTGTGCTCTTTCAAAAAATGTATGGCTGCCGTTCCTCACCACATTGGTTTTCCCAATTTACACATGCTAATTGCGTCTGGTCAGGCCGTGAGCGTAAAACTCCTGTGTACCATGGCTCAGTGTTTGGCTTGTGGTATTGCTTGTTTTGTACAAACACTACAAAAATGGTATGCTCTCCTAACTGCAAGAGTCGGGGGAATGTAGCGGAGCATTGCTTTTCTCAAAATTCATAGAAGCCATTGCCGTACCAAGCCAACCATGTCCAACACATACCTTTTTTTTCAGTCATTTTCCCGCTTTTCCCCCATTCGATGGCAGTTTCCCCTACCTAGTTGTTGCCTGACCTATACAAATCACCCCTTCCTAAACTTGGAATTTTGTCTACTTTTCAGAAATATATGCCTTTCTGTCCTCCAATTTGGCTTTCCTGCCCTTTTCTTCCATTCCGTCCATGCATGTCCAATTGGCAAAAATGGCAAAAATCGCCTACCTCTCACAAAACGGTTGATATCCCCATCAAAATAATTTTTTTCCATTTCCACTCAACCTGTTCCTGAAAGCCAACACATTGGGGAACTCAGCACAGCAAACCATTTGTTCCTAGCTCTTACAAGGAAAAAACCACAGGCTTCTTTGTGCATCATTTTATTGGCATTTTTTGAAAAAACCCAAAATTTTCGCACATTTTCCTTATTTTCTCTCACCCCCCTACAGCAACCTGGGATTCCTGGGTGGCGTTACGACCGCCTACATGTGGGAAGAAAAGGAGCCAAATTTGGCCGAGATATCTCATGTAACAAAAAAGTTACAAGCCATTGAATGGCCACATACCAAAATCACCAAAAAAGGCTCTGGCACTGGGGAGAAATACCCATGGCACTTAAAGGGTTAAACTGAACATCCCTTTTCCAATCTGTCCTCTAGTTGCGAGTGGGTGTACGAACTAAATCTACACAGACAGTGAAGCGAACGAGAGATGTTGCTTGTCAAACCTTTTGGCAGGGACTTAAGACTGGAGATGCATCGTGCCAATGGGAAGAATATGAAGTGATTGACAACGGAGCTATACCACATCCAACCATTGATAGTGAATGTCCTCCTGGTAGTTCGGATGCAGTCGGAGATCAATTCACAGAATCCACACCCGCAAAAACTAAAAACTAAGACCGCGAGAAAGTTGAAGAAATTGTTTTATTCACCCATCGCCGGAGAAGGAACAGATGTTGCAATGGAAGAGAATGAAGTGGGCGACAATGAAACACCATCAATATCACTGAACATAGCGGAAGACGATATCAGAGATTCTACCTTTCATGTGAGTGACATGTCCTCAACGTTACAGGCCGAACCAGCTGGGATGCAGAGTGACAGTATAAGGAAAGAGGCCAAATTCATTGTATTCGATAGTTGTTTGATTGATATTATTATTCGGATGAAATGTGGGCATTCGGTTGGTGGGGAAGTATGTGGGGAGCCATTGATTAATGTGACTCGTGCAATTCGAGGCACTAACCTTAAAATACATGCCACCTGTACAAAATATCATCCTTTCTCATGGTCTGCACAACCCATGCTGGGGCAACTGCCAGCAGGCAATCTACTTTGTGCAGCGGCTGCACTTTTTAGTGGTTCAAGTTTTAAAAAGTTAGAGTCTTTCTTTCAGTTTGTGGGAATCCATTTCATTGCGAAAACTAAGTTCTACAAATACCAAACCGATTATCTATTTCCAGCCATTATCGAAGCTTGGAGAATGGAAAAAATGTCTATTGATAGTACATTCGCGGGCAAACGGTTCAGGCTAGCCGGTGATGGACAGTGCGACAGCCCAGGATTTTCAGCCAAGTACTGCACCTACCACTTTCAGGACATGGAAAGTAAGAAAATTGTGAGTTCGGTGGTCGTGCAGGTGTCACAAAGTACATCCTCAGTGGCCATGGAGAAAGTTGGCTTTGTAGCATCATTGCAAGAACTACAATCGCGGGGAATGGTGATCGACCTGATAGCCACGGACAGACACGTTTCAATTGCCAAGACAATGAGAGAAGAGTACAAAAATATAAATCACCAATTTGACGTTTGGCATCTTGCAAAAACAATCAATAAAAAAATGTCGGCTGCAGGTAAAAAAAAAGATATGCAAGGTATTTCACAGTGGTCCAAGTCAATCAGCAACCATCTTTGGTGGAGCTCAAAAACATGTGGAGGGTAGTTGGAAATTCTAATGGAAAAATGGCGGTCAGTAATGTTACACTGTAGCAACGTTCACCGCTGGACCACAAACCAACATTTCCACAATTGTGAACATGGCCATTTGTCCACAGAGGAGGCACGGAAGAAGAAGTGGTTGATTCCTTCATCACCCACTCACAAAGCCATTGAAAAGATTGTATTTGATAAAACTATAACAAGAGATTTGAGGGGACTCACGGAATTCTGCCACACAGGAGATTTGGAGGTGTTCCACAATATGTGCCTAAAGTACAGGCCAAAACGATTGCATTTTGGCATGGAGGGCATGATAAATCGGACTCTTCTAGCGGTCTTGGCACATAACCATAATGTTGGCCGTCAACAAAGTAGGACGACCGGAACTTTAGGGACGCTTCGCTACAATAAGGCCTTCACAAAAAGAAGTAAACAATGGGTTATCAAACCAGTGTTTGAGGATATGCAATATGACTTTATTGAGAGACTTATTGTTGATGTCCTAGATAGGCACATACATGGAGTTGTGAACGAACCTGTGCAGGGGACAACTGCATTGCCACCCAACATTGCCTCTGTTCCATGTCCACCTAAAGAAGAGCTCATTGAGAAATACACATCACGGTTTAAATGATTGTAATTTGATTGTCTGTTCTCTCGAGTCTCCTCATGTCGCAGGCCCATTGAATATGTGTAGCTATGTAATGTGTAAATAAAAGTGATTGCTCAGTGTACATGCAATGTGTCTCTCCACCCTTGCCCCTCCCTTCACCGTGCAGTAGTGCGAACCACCCGGGTGTCACCTGTGACTTTGCTCTCGAGTCTCCTCATGTCGCAGGCCCATTGAATATGTGTAGCTATGTATTGTGTAAATAAAAGTGATTGGTCAGTGTACATGCAATGTGTCTATCCAACCTTGTTCATTTGCGCATTAAATTAAACCAAACAGTAATATAAATCATTTTTCAAAAAATATAGAATGTCTCCGTATTTATGGTTCTCTGGGGCTGCAAAGCACGCAGACAAAATGCAAAGATGGAGTGTAAATTTCAAGTCCTGTGAGATGGCCTTACACTGAATGTAGCTAACTAGGAATGTGTGCTCGTTCAAAGTGAAGGTCAGCTGCTTTGATTTTTTTGCTCGGGTGCCGGAATGGCCCACGACTCAGTATAAGGTTCTATTGTTATTTGACCTTGACAGGCCGGGACCATCCCGAAAGACTTCTTTTTGGGGGTGTGGTGCAATAACGTAAGAAACGATAATGAATAAAATTTCAGAAACGATAGCCATTTAATGTTCGTTCATTAGAAGAAATAACGTCGGCATAGAAGGAGTGGTATTTCGGGGCTGCCCTACGCACAGACACAATGGAAAATGCAAATATAATGTAAGTAACTCTTTAGATGAGTTTATACCGCAATTTAATTACTATACAGTAGCTTTAAAGACGGGTTAAGTTGTACTTGTTCGTTCTATGTGGCATATTGTTTTGTACCGCGCACTATCTTGAGGAGAACCATCTCCTTTTACGGAAGCACCTCAAAACCTTCCTCTTTGCTTCTGTTTTCTCTCTCCCTCTCCCCTGCTACACCTGGTCCACTGTCTGCGACCTCGGTCCTGGGCCCTTCCACTCTCCACCTGCACTGCCTCCCTGTCAACCCCTGCACTGGGGGACTGTCTCAGTATCCTACAGCCCCCCCTTGACGTATAATACCCAGTTGCACTTTCCTAGCTATGAAATAATTTCCCGACCTAATATATAAAATGAATAATTTTAATAAAGATCTGATGGTGAGACTAATTTCATTTTTTATGTTTTTAAAACAGGTACATCCTTCATTATTGTCTGTGTCACGAGTACCAGACACCGGCGGATGGCTTCTACAACCGCCAGTTGCTTCTCCGCGTGAACAACGTTAGCACCCTGACCATTTTATGGGACGATCGCCAAGTACAAGTATGCCCTTACGCGGTACTAACGGCTAGATGCAACATACAGACCGTTGTGGTGGCCTAGTGCCTCGTTGTTGGAACAGCCATGCGATTATCAGTGCGACCGAAGAGCTTATTTTATCGTAAACCAACACCCTGTGTACTGCACACGAACATCGATTGCCTCAAGACGAACTATTTTGGATCGAGAGCAAAGAAAAATGCAAATCGCAGAATATTCTCTAAACATTTGATGTCCAATAAATGTACTTTGCCAAATGGACAATCTTGCCGTTTGCTTTTAAACCACAGTTTCATATTCCGAATTGTGGCGCTGTATTGTGAGATGATCTAAGACCCTGTGTACAGCAAAGGAACATCGCGTGCCTCAAAACAAACTTTTTGGAACGTGAGCAAATAAAAATGCAAATCGCTGAATATTCTCTAAACATTTGATGTCAAATAAATGTACTTTACCAAATTTACAATCTTGCGGTTTGATTTAAAAGTACACTTTCATATTCCGAATTGTGGCGCGCTGTGTTGTGAGCTAATCTGTGTTGGTTTCCGGGTTCTGTGTGGAGTCGCGTAGAAGACGCATGGGCGCGTTTGCCTACGCAGCACAGAAACGTCACAGAGAGAGGCGGAGAATATGAACGTTTTGATAAAGTCTGTTTCAGGGGCGGGGGATTTGATTTAGTGCCGCAAACGCAGGTGAGCCAGGGCGATGGGGGGAAATGATAGGATTATCAGAAAATGGCGGCTGATTTCGAGTGCGTTAATGGACGAAAAGTCGGGTAAGGTCCATAGGAAAGTTTTCTACGATCTACCGATTTATGCTTAAAAACACATGGCCGAACCGTAGGGACAATAAAAAAAAAGTCCCAGAACTATCCTTTAACTAGTGTGAAAGCCTGTGTACACGGGCCAAAGGGCAGGTTTTCATTAACACAGTAGGAAAACTATTAATCCTAAAACAACAGCTCCCTCTAGCGGTGACAACAGACGAAGCTATGCAGATTGGCATAGTCTCTTTATAGCGTAAGGCAAGAGTTTCCTCTAGTGGTGACAGCAAGTATTAGATCAGATGGGCTTGAAGCTGGCTTTGATGTTACATGTGCAGTTTTAAAAGCACCTGTACATAATCTAACATGGGACTTTGTACATTCTTGTGTTCTGAATATTTGCAGGATGCTACCTTTCACAGTCTCTCCATATTCAAGCCTAAACACTGCAAGCCTTTTTGTAATGGTATAAAACTGCATTGCTAAGACTCGCCTGTACACTAAAGGATGTCAACCGAATAGGACGTTATTAATTCCAATGTTAAAAGTCAATTAAGAAGACTTGCAACACTTTGCGGCAAAGATAGTAAAAGGTTGTAGAGTCACTGAAATGTTAAAGGCATGGTCTAGTAAAAATGTTTATTGTCCCTACGGGTCGGCCATGTTTTTTTAAGCCTAAGTGGCTCGATTTTAGAAAACTTTCCTATGGACCTTACCCAAGTTTTCGTCCATTAAACGCACGCGAAAACAAGCACCATAATCCTATCATTTCCCCCATCGCCCTGGCTGACCTGCTTTTGCGGCACTAAATCAAATCCCCCGCCCCTGAGACGGTCATCATCAGACTCGTACCGCCCATTTCCCAACGCCAAAGCACGTCTTGTGTCAACATTCGCTGCGCTTCAGCTAATGACGTGTCACCATGGAAATGGCAGGACGCCTCTCTCCTCAATAAGTATAAACAGACCGTTTCACAACACACAGCAGCAGATTTTCGATTCCATTCCTCTCTCTGTGTTACTTTGAGTATTCTGTGACTCGTTTCAGTGCTCTGGTCAGCTACCTTCGCCGCTTGTAGCCCGTATGAACACCTTTACCATCTCGGTAAATTATTTTACTCTGTTTACCACACAATGGCTACAATAATGCCCTACATGTACGAGCCCGAGTATACCGAGGAGGAACTACTGGAAAGGGAATCACGCGAAAACGATGGGGATTCGGACGGCAGTTGGCAGGACGAATCAACAGATGAAGAGCCTGGGCCTAGTCGAATGGACGGCGTCTCCACCTGGTGCACATGCAATCGGTGCGAGCTAATGCCAACTGAGGACGAGAACTGCTGCTGCCAAGATAACTCGGGATGCCTGGCCTACATTTCGGAAGGCGAGCCACGACCGCAATGCATCACCGAGCTGCCAGACTTCAGGGCAGCCTGCCTCACACGGGCCGTGTTGAGAATAATGATGGTGCTTATGCACGAACTTCGCGCAACTGTTCGTCCTCGTAATCAGAGTAACGAGTAAGTATACTCTGCTTGTCATCCCACTCCTATTTAATTTTCTTCTATAATATCCAAAATTACATCTACATATTGTAACGCATGTAAGTCGTTCAATAGTGTGCATTGTCTAGATAGCATTTGTCCGTGCAGAATGCCATTAGTTACAAGAATTGTCATTGACAACAAAAGTTTATTAAACTTATCTTGGTCATTTAAAAACAGTTTGTTTCATTCCTTTTCACAGGCGGTACAGGCTGGTGGCCTATCGTTCCTTTACATGGTGGCTCCACGGGAGGCTTGGACACCGCGTTCGAAGAGTGATACCCACCTGTGCCGTTCGTGCCATTAGAGAAACGTTCCCGAGTGACAGCGGTCAGTACAGGGGATTTTCTCTCGCTGTGCTGCAACCTGACCTGTATAATCTTTAAAGTCTTGTATTTTTGTGTCATGAAAATAAGATACAAAATAAAACACCACATATATTTTAACAACGTTTGTTTCGATTTTTTGAATGAATCAAGTGTGTCTCCATTCAAGGATGGACGTCAGACATCTGTGCTCCGAATGGGTGAAGGTCTGGTCGCTGTGAAACAGGGTGGTCACTATCTATCTAGGCTAAGATAACATATTCTCGATAATGCATGCACTAAATAACACTTGTTCAAAGTCTTTCAGTAGGTTATGTCTCTATAAAAGTCACATATATATCTATACTAACAATTACCATTGGATTATACAGGCCTTAGGGTCTTGACCACTATAATACACCGGTTGAAGTGTGGGTCTGTGCTCACAAGAATCTCTGGTATGTGGCATTTGTTATTGATAAGCAAGGATATACTATCATTGATATAAATATTGATCAAAATATATTATATCGCATCCACCGGCGCGGTTCGCGCCGGTGGATGCGCGCTGGCATGGGGGGCTGTGAAGGGCTCAAATGGCCAAGGTGCCAAACTACATGTACACTTCAAAAGGTGTCCCACGCCAAGGGGCCATCGGTCACATGGCCTCCTCAGACCCTGTGTCTCCAGCCAGGCCTCCCCTTGAAGCAGGCCGCCCCCCTGCAATCCACATAAGTGTGTCTCCATTCAGCAGTCTTCCTGTGCCTTCTCTGCACGCCCCAGGGCCATCCATCCCACCCCCCTGTATCAAAGGCGGTTTGCGCCGGTGGATGCGCGCTGGCATGGGGGGCTGTCAGGGTCGCAAAAGGCCAAGGTGCCAAACTACATGTACACTTCAAAAGGTGTCCCACGCCAAGGGGCCATCGGTCACATGGCCTCCTCAGCCCCTGTGTCTCCATGCAGGCCTCCCCTTCAAGCAGGCCGCCCCCCTAATACCACGACATACGTCATTCATTCACAAACACACCCCAGTTTATAATACTTTAAAAACCACTCGATATGTCTCATGAGAACATCTTTGTGCTTTGCAAGTCAACTCCTGAACGTGCTACCTGGGAACCACTGAGATCTATGCTAATCTGCTCGTCGTCGTGCTATCCGTGAACTTCTGTGACCGCTTCGAGCATACCCATCAGTGCGCTACCTGTGGCCATCCACCTATTCTCCCGCAACATACTGCTCTGCTTGCTGAATCCAACTGTTTGTTGGTCAAGGTAAGGCCATGTATCCTGGTCATATTTCGCAGATTTTTAAATTTCTATCTATTTGCGGGTAGAGTACCCAATAGTGCTATGTTCATTGGTCTCATTGCTATTGACTTGAATTTCCATTGCTATGCTATCAATAGATCTATTTATTTTCATCTGTGTCAATTGTCATCGAATTGCATCCTTCGGGGGTCTATTCTATGATGTAAGCATGCTTCCTTCTCGTGCAATACAGAACATCCAAGGGATGAGTCACATGTTCAGTTTTTAGTCACATCATTTATACATTTCTGCAACTTATGCAAATACTAAGCCGCACATAATGAACTGGTATAGTTCCTGCGACCAAAACAAACCTTGCATTGATCATTGTATGATTCATTTACTTTTGTATCAAATCTTTATTCTTGAAGATTGTATAATAATGTCGATATTTACTTTTCAGATTTATCAACAATGCCTGCCTGTTCGATTAGCAGTTGCCCTTCAAAGACCCATGCGAAATCTGAAGGCACTACAATGCATGTATTCCCGAAAACTGTTGATCGAATAAGAGAATGGGTCAGACATTGCGGATATCCACTGGATGAGCTGGAAAGTAGAGTCCAACAAGTCTTACAGGACAAGAGGGGTGATCGATACCGCACCTGCAGCCGGCACTTTTCCTTGGACATGTACACAACATCTTGGGTAACAAAGAAGAATAAACGGCGAACGACACGGAAATTGCTCGAAAACGCTATTCCCACTCTATTCGTCCACATTCCGCCACCGGTGAGTCAAGTGTCCGGATTTAGCTGTAGGCCTTGCGGTAGTGTGTAGGTATCCGAACGGATTAATTGATATTGTAGGTGTTCTATCCCTTGTAATAATTTCGATATTGATATGATTGTATAGTTTTTTGAATAATGACATTTACCAATATATTCTTTTTCGATTTCATAAACCACAAACGCAATGTATATATATGGGAACAGGGAACTGTGCTGTATTGAGCATTTTACAAGTATTCTGTCGCCTTACATGGCTATTTTTAATATTGGCATTTCATTATCAATCATTAATTTACCTTTACAACTTCTTGACTATCCCTTGAATCTGAAGCAAGAACATTGTACATCATTGACGTGGTCGCAGTTATCAACCACTTCTAGCGCGTATCAGGTAATCTTACTAGGCTAATCTGCTACAGACCTGTTTTATGCATGTCAAGTAATATTTTTATTTTATCGTGTAATCATTTTATCGAATGTTTGGTTAGTGCTTTCCAATTGATATACACCTTAGTTATCGTCCACTGGTGTTTGTTTTCAGTTATAATTAGTGTTATCCATACTAATGCAAGTACTGTCTTTCAGGGAGATGCTGAAGCGTCCCCACATCTACAACATTTCTAGATGTTCTTCAACAGCAGGAAGTATGGATACTGACAGCTCCATCGAGCGTCATCATCAGAGCTGGAATTCTTATCGTTTGATTGTTCTACACAATGTTTCATTCGTGGTTAGCCGTTGATATGTACCTGTGCTGTCGACCCCAGGTGTGTGTTATGTTTTCACTATTGTAATCCTCACTAATGCAAGTACTATGTTTCAGGCAGTTGATGGAGCGTCAACCCCTGCACTTGATGCAGAGCCTGACATTCAAGTAATTCCAGTGGAAGCGGGACCATGCATATACGAATCGGCGCAACAGCTTTTGGAAGTGCGCACTACATTTGCAACATCCATAGATATTCTTCAGCAGCACGAGGTATGGATAATGACAGCTCCATCATGTGTGATCATATAACGTGATTCCATTTGCTATACTTTCTTCCCTATTAACGCAAGTGCTGTGTTTCAGGGAGACGACGAAGCTTCCACTACAATCACAACATCCAATTTAGATGATGCAGATGTAAATAAATCGGAGAAATAAGTCGATGAAATGTGATCATATTTAGATTTTCCTTGATTCTTTTGGACAATGCATCATTTGCGGTTATCTCTTTATATGTACCTGTGCGTTCAACCCCAAGTGTGTGTTATGTTTCCAATATTGAAAAGCATACTAATGCAAGTACTGTGTTTCAGGGAGATGCGGATGCCTCCTCTCCAATACACCCATTCATGGCAGTCCATGCAGAGCCAGAGGTATGGATACTGACAGTTCCATCGAAATAGATCATCACTGGTCGAATACTTGTCGTTTGATTGTTGCACACAATGTTTAAATCGTGTTTGGCTATTGAGATGTACCTGTGTGTTCGTGCTAACGTGTGTTTTATGCTAACAATATTTGTATACATAGTAATGAAAGTACTATGTTTCAGGGAGACGATGGAGCCTCATTCCGTGCTGTCTATGCGGATACAGAAAATATAGTCGTTGCAGCGCAAGAGGAAGGGAGGACATGCGGAAACGAATCAGAGCTACAGAGTGCAGATGTTGAAGGTCGAGTCAAAAAAGTTGCAAATAAAAAAAAACAAAAAAAGGTTAGTTACAAACAGTTCATAACTTTAAAAAAATGTTTGTGCTGGGGACTATTTTATGTTTTTTTCCAGTCAATTCTACTACACTCCATCTTGTGTTTAAACTGAACATCCCTTTTCCAATCTCTCCTCCAGTTACCCGTGGGTGTCAGAACTATACACACACAGACAGTGAAGCGAATGAGAGATGTGGCTTGCCAGACCGTGTACACTATGGAGGAACTATTAATTGAGGCGAGGCGTGTTCAGGCTCGAGATGCTCATGTCCAATGGCCAGAACATGAATTAACTGTGTTTGGAGACTACAGCAAAGTTGCATTGGACCATAGCTACAGTGCGACCGCACCACCACAAGAAGATGTTTGTCATGATGCCCGCTCCCGGGGAGCCGTTCAAGCCCTGCGTCCCTGAAAGCGGACATCCAGTCCCCAAGGAAGGACCCAGCAACCCCATATAGGGGCCCTTTGGACAGTGTCCTGGCGCCTATGGCGCCAGTCTCATAAAAGACATCAGTCCTGGCGCCATAGGCGCCAGGCTCATTATGGAAGTGCCTGGGTGCACTTACCTGATGCAGACCATGCTGCAGGATCCCGGCCTCCTTGAGGCCTGAAAGGAACTACTTTACCTGTGGGACTAATTTACCATCCGGGCGTGGCCGGGGAAGGATACATACCTGATTGGAGGAAGGATACATACCTGGAACTTCTTCCAAGGCTATTTAAACCCCACCCGAACAGCCACACGTGCTTCGCGTTGTTCTGCATCTAGCAGCTGGACGCTCACCGTGTCTGCTCCTGCATCCTGACTTCTGCCACGCCTGCCAGCATCCTGGATCACCTGCAAAGGAAGAGAAGAAGAGAACAGAAGAAGGAAAAGTCCTTACCTGCTAAATCCGCATCCCGGAGACATCTCGCCGACAATCCTGAAAAGGAAGACTTATTTAAAAGCTCATCGCGTCGATCGCTGCAGCGCCGCATTCCACTCACCTTTACAGGGCGCCTCCATGTTCAGCAGCAATCATCCGGATTCGCAGTCAGGCCCCAGCGCCTAGGGAGAAAAAGACCAGAACAAAAGGTGAGAGAGAGAAGGGAATAAGGAAAGCTAAAATCTCCATGTTAAGACTTACCTGTTGATTCATTCCCTCTTCATTTCGGGTCTGCGCCGCATCCTGGCATTTCCGGACCCCGGCCCCTAAGGGGAAAAAAGACATCAGCGTTAATGAGCGAATGAAAAGACATTAACAAAAAACGCTCATTAAAGACTTACCTGATTTCTACAAGGATTTCACCTCTCATCTCGGGTCGGTGCCTGTTCCCCGGCATTCCGTACCCCGGCCCCTATGGGGAAAAAGACACTAGCATTAGTACATTAATGCATGGACACAAGGGGAACCTCTTAACAAAAAAATTACCTGGAAGCCAAGCAAGTTTGGTTCTCACCAATCCGAAAATCCAGTGAAGTAACTGGATACCAACGCGCCCCTGCATCAGAAGCAGGATGGAGAGCTCGTCCTTCCAGACCCTAAGGTGAGACGCTACGAGGAATCACAGAAGGGTTTCGAGGAGGGTGAGAGGGGAAGTGGGAGGCTGATTGCATTACCCCGCAGACAGTTAATCCCCTATTTTCGCCTACAGAAGGATACTTCTGCGAGCCAGACAAGCCAGATTTGGGGGCCCGGTCCAGTCCGTCTTCCGAACCCTGCGCATCACCTTAGAAGAGGTCACAGCAGCGCGAACCAGGCCAGCGCCTCCGTGGGAGTCAGGTGAGCGTTACAATGTTATTGAATGTATTGAAGATAGCTCTGAAGTAGTGGCAGATCAATTTACACAATCTACACCAGCCAAAAATTTGCCACCAAAAAACCTGTCGACATTGTTGTTTTCTCCCATCAATGTTGAAGTAATAGATGTCGAAATGACAGAGAATGAACCAGCCGCAGCATCCATAGACGCATCAGAACTTGATATCAGCGATATTACTTTCCAATGTGTTGAAATCTCCACAACGTCACAGGCCGAAACAACTTTGACGCAGGATGACAGTCTAATGAAAGAGAGCAAATACATTGTATTCGACAGTTGTTTGATGGAAATTATAAGTATGCTGAAATGTGTGCATTCCATTAGAGGGAAAGTATGTGGGAAGCCATTGATTAATGTGACTGGTCAAATAAAAGGCAGTAACGTCAAAATAAATGCCGCCTGTAGATTAAATCATAGGTTCTCATGGTCTGCATAACCGATGCTGGGGAAACTGCCAGCAGGCAATCTACTGTGTGCAGCTGCATCACGTTTTAGTGGCTCCAGTTTTAGAAAATTAGAGTCTTTCTTTCAGTTTGTGGGACTCCATTTCATTTCTAAAGCGCTGTACTACATATACCAACGTGATTATCTGTTTCCGGCCATTAGTGATGCTTGGAAAATTGAACAATTGTCTCTAGCAAGTACATTCGAAGGCAAACGATTCAGGCTAGCCGGCGATGGACAGTGCGACAGCCCTGGATTTTCTGCCAAGTACTGCACCTACCACTTTCAGGACATGGATAGTAAGAAAATTGTGAGTTTGGTGGTCATGCAGGTAACACAATGTACATCGTCAGTGGCCATGGAGAAACTAGGATTTATAAAATCAGTGGAATATCTACAATCAAGGGGAATGCACATCGACCTCATAGCCACGGATAGACACGTTTCAATTGCCAAGACAATGAGAGAGCAGTTCCCACATATTAAACATCAATTTGACGTATGGCATCTTGCTAAATCAATCAATAAGAAAATCTCGGCTGCAGGGGAAAAAAAAAGGTTTTGAAAGTATTTTGCAGTGGTCGCATTCTATCACCAACCATCTTTGGTGGAGCTAAAAAACTTGTGAGGGGTCAGTGGAAATACTACTTGAAAAATGGCGGTCACTGATGCACCACTGTACCAACGTTCACCGCTGGACAGCAAATGAACATTTCCACCAATGTGAACATGGCCCTTTGTCCCCAGAGGAGACACGGAAGAAGAAGTGGTTGATTCCATCTTCACCGACACACAAAGCCATTGAGAAGATTGTTTTCGACAAAACTCTATCAAGAGATTTGAGAGGACTGACAGAATTCTGTCACACAGGAGATTTGGAGGTGTTCCACAATATGTGCCTAAAGTACAGGCCAAAGCGCTTGCATTTTAGCTTTCGGGGCATGAAACATCGCACTCTACTAGCGGTCTTGGCCCATAACAGCTATGTCGGACGTGAACAATCTAGGACTAGGGGTAAAGTAAGGATGCCTCGCTACACTAAGGTGTTTTCAAAACGAAGTAAGCAATGGGTGATCAAACCAGTCTATGATGAAATGCAGTTCGACTTTGTGAAAGGCCTTATTGTTGCTTTGTTAGAGAAGCACAGATATGGAATTTCGGACGTTTCTGTGCAGAGCAGTGATCCATTGCCACCGAACATTGCGACTGTGCCATGCCCACCCGAAGCACAGCTGATTGTGAAGTACAAATCCCGGTTTAAATAATTGCAATACAATTGTCTTTTTGTAAATAAATGTTATTGTACAGTGTACCTGTAAACCTAACCCCTACCTTCACCATCATGGGTGGCGAACAAGCTGGGTGTCATCTTTGAATTCTCTCTATTCACCTCACATATGTGTATGTATATATTTTTCTCATGTCTCATCTCATGTAAATGTAAATGCTGCGCACTGTTAACGGAGGGGAGGCTTGCGTGTTGCAAATAATAAAACAAACAAATCTCACTTTTAACTCAACTCCTGTGGTACTTTATACTTTCCCTGACCTTCCGCCAAAAATTAAATGTCTCAATTTGGGCTGCAAAGCTTGCAGACAACGGGGACAAAATTGGGGCACTTAGAACGCGCCAGCCAAGCGGGCAGTGGCATTTGGGAGAGAAGCCAGTTCGCATTTGCACATTGAGGCGCACTACATAGACGGATTCTAAACTTCAAGTTCTCACAGATGCCTATACTACGTGATGTTGCAAATAAAGAATGCGAAGGACAGCGCCCAGATGAGGCCCACAAGTCGCACTGGAAGTATAAGGGTCTATTGTTTTTTGACCTTGAGACAGGGACCATGCCGAAAGAACTACATTTGAAGGGGGTGCGCAATAACGTAAGAGACGATAAGGCAGAAAATTCAGAAACTAGACCGAGTTTCATTTTAGTTCAGTATACGGAAAATCGTTGTCAAGAGCACGGTCCGTTTTACAGACTGCATTACGAAGAGACACAATGGAAATATCAAATATAATGTAAGTAAATCTTTACACGCTTTTATACCGGAATGAAGATTTAATGAATGGATGCATGAATAAATGAATGAATGAAGAGCTAGGAAAAGCAAGTAAAACGTGTTCATAGTGGGCACATGGGCGTGAAGGGCCACTGGTCTCACTGAACTCAGTCCTTGGCCCAGCCACTTTTCCCTGCACTGCCTATCTGCACTACGGGACTGTCTCTGTATCCTTCAGCCCCTTCTCCCGGCATTTACCTTGCACTTGCCACCAGCTGGCCCTATTATTTAATTTGTATTCAACTAACCATGTACAGCACTTTTACCCCCCTCCCCCCTCCCCATGCGCGATCAGAAAGACACCTGGCCTAGTAGGATCGTTGTCTGTCTGCCCTTGTTCCCCACCTGCCTCGTCGCACCTAGAAACACTTGAGTATAGGCGCGTTACAAATGCCATATCATATATCATATCATTCCTCACGCATGTAGACTAACTGTCGTTTATCATTGTGTGTTGACCTCGATTTATTTCGTTACTTTTCGCATTGATTTTAGAGCCGAACATACTCCATTGAACTATCCTTGCAAGCAAATAGTTTCTGATTGGCTGTAATAAATAAAATAAGTAATATTAATGAAGATCGGCTGGCGAGAATAATTATAATTTTTTTGTTTTCATAACAGGTATTTGCTCCCCTTCTGCTAATGCCATCGGTTTGAGACACCAGCAGATGGCTTTTACAGTAGACCCCTGCAGCTTCGTGTGAACAACTGGAGCACACTGACAATTTTATGGGACGATCGCCAAGGGCCCACATGCCCTTACGCTGTACTAGTGGCTAGAAGCAACATATCAACCTTTACGATGGACTAGTGCATAGTTGATTGAACAGCCTTGCGGTTCACCGTGCTTCCAAAGTGCTTCTTTTAATGAAAAGCAACACCCTGTGTACCATGGCGGATACAGATAAAAGAAAATAAATGGCTTTCGGAGTTCATATGGCAATTGCTGAATATTCTCTAAACATTTAATGTAAAATAAATGTACTTTACCAAATGTACCGTGTTGCTGTTTGATTTTAAAGTACAGTTTCATATTCCGAATTGTGGTGCGCTGTGTTGTGAGATGGTCTGTGTTGGTTTCCGGGTTCTGTGTGGAGTCGCGTAGAAGACGACTGGGCGCGTTTGCCTACGCAGCACAGTAATGTCACGGAGAGAGGCGGGGAATATGAATGTTTTGATAATGTCAGGCTCAGGGGCAGGGGAATTGATTTAGTGCCGCAAAAGCAGGTCAGCCAGGGCGATCGGGGAAAAGATAGGATTATCAGAAAATGGCGGCTCCCTGGTGCTTGTTTTCGCGTGCGTTTAATGGACGAAAACTCGGGTAAGGTCCATAGGAAAGTTTTCTAAAATCGAGCCACTTAGGCTTAAAAAATCATGGCCGACCCGTAGGGACAATAAAAATGTTTACTAGACCATGCCTTTAAGCACCTAGGAGTACCTAGAAAGGCCCGCACCTGGTGGGCTGTTCACATAACCGATCATAATGAAAACAACAAGCATACCTTCCGCTGCTGCGTACATGGGGGAGTAGACTGGAACCCCTCGACAGTAAATGTCCCGAAGATTGTCCCCATCCAGAGGGCTGCCTCCAGAATCACCTGCTATGACTGCATGAAGCCGGGGCCACAGTCTCTTAGCAATTCCTTGGAAGCCTTTCTCAAACTCAACCCGTAACTCCCAAGCACGGTGAGCATCAGGCTTCAGCAGAGCGTCTAGCTGCTGCCTCACGCTGTCCGGTAGTGCCAGGTGGGGGTTTATGCGCCCGATGCAAACATCTTCTGCCATAGCATTCCACTCCTTCCGCAATAACACAAAAGCCTCAGAGATGCTCCAAGTACTAGTGGCCTCCAGTATGCCCAGACTGCGGTCCCGAAGGGCGAACAACAATTGGACATAAAGAGCCTCTGGTTTGGATGTGATCTCTGAGGCAGTAGCTGGAGTAGAATACACGTGTCTGGCGTAGGCTGCAGCTGGAATAGTAGTGGCAGGTCCAATAAGAAGGCCTGCTTCGGACAACCGCTTGGGTTGGCTGAAAGAGAATCTGGCCATCTTCTGCATTCCATAAAGTTCGGGATAGGAGGTGAAGATTGCATTCCAACACACTGCTGTCCCCTGTGTGCAAAAGAAACAAAAAAGGTAGATGAAATGAAATGCAATTAACAGCATCTGTAGGTTCGAGATCTGCCAAAGTGTAGAGGAGGGGTGCCACCTCTGTACGACGAATGGGTGAAATATGGTTAAATCTAGAAACATTTGAGGAGCTATACAGATACTACAAAAATGGATGCATTCCTAGCCCGAAAGCCCCCCCAACCCCAGGCCGAGGAGAGGCCTTCCAAAACTGAAGCACATACACACTACAGTAATTTTAATTTAAACAGAACATGCGATTTTTACAAAAACGAAAAAAACTTCTCCTAATTGTTATTGTATTATCATCGGTCTATTTTCCAGAGGAAAAAAACATTCCTATCCATCTCATTTTCAAAAATGTTGTAGGCATTTTTCCTGCAATGGTTATGCTGCGTTTTGTAAAATGCTTTCGACACTTTAAGAGGAAGTGATATCAGAGAAGTGTAATCTGTAGTCTATCATAGCAAAGGGGCACAGTACAAGTCTTCTTTTTCTTTTACTTTAAACCAGCAAGTTTACTGACCTAAGCCTGCCCCAGAAATATTAGCAGTACCAGAAGTAGTAGTACTATTCTTAATAATAGTGCTTTTACTACTAACAGTATTACCAAAAACAGTACTGGTACTACTGCCAATAGTACTTATAGTAATCGCACTATCAGTAGTAGTAGGATTACTACCATAACCAGTGGTAGCATTACTATTACTATTAGACAAAGTACTAAAAACAGGATTATAACCAGCACTACTGGCAGGGGTACTAGTACTACTGTTAGTACTATTTATAGGACTACTACTGGCAGTAGTACTAGCAGTGAAAGTAGTAGTAATATTACATGTACTTCCAGTAGTACATGTGTTCCGGAGGAGAGGAAATCACTGACGGCCCATAGGTCAGCGCTCACCCTCTAGAACTTGTAAGACAAGATAGCTGCACCATGTGAGGAAAGGGGGTCCAGGATTCACTTACTCCAACAAGACTGAATAATGAGGACTCAGTAAGTTGGCAAAGGGAAGTCTGTTTAATGAGAAGTACATCAAACAGAGAAACAAATGGAAATCAGCAGCATTGCGATCACCTGTCTCGCTCCGACTTCCTCGAACTTCAGTCGAACAGTCATTGTTATAGGCAAAACTCATCACCACTGACATCTAATTCTATAAAAAATCATCATGCAATATTATTGGTTAGGAAAGGTAACTTAAGTATAGTTGTTATATCTGTTTATGATAATAGGGCATGCGGATTGGATAACTCTTATCGGGTAGGCGTCTACGCCCATCCCTCTACATCACGCGTAATAGACGTCACTACAACTATGACGTCTTATTGGTTACAATATCTATAGGACTTCAGATAACTTGGTCCATTGTGATTGGCCAGGTTACACCCCTAGACATAAATGTCCACTTTTAATTAGCAGCATGCAGAATGGACCCCCCCTGTGCCTGGTGTCCCAAGTGTTCACCCTGCCTCCCTTACATCGATCAGTGTTTTAGGGCGATGTGTCAATTAGTTGGCTAAGGATGGCCTCGAAACTGTAGTCTCTTATCGGGAAAAGTTATGGCATCCTCGGGTCCTGGATGACATCAGGCGGTGGTACTTCGCGCCTGGCTGGTCACGTGTTAGTTCACCAGGAATCTGCTTCAGTTTCTAGCTTTTAGTGCATTTAATTCTGTTTCGGCCTCGCCACCTGCATGGGGCCCCCTTATCTTGACCTTCATGAGGCAGGTTGGTATGCTCTGAAGTTGGAAGTCTTGTTAGCTGACGCTCTCCTCTCCTTCTCTGGTTGACCTCGATTTCCTAGGCATGAGCCACTCTTTGTTGAGTTTCGATTCCGCTCCTTCTCTTGCCTTTGGCTGGGTTACGAAACTTGGCCTGTCAGGCCTCTGGCTGCCTGGGTACATTTCTGATTTTACAAAATGGAGTCGCACTTGTATAATGTGCCTTATTGAGGTAGATATATGGTTGGCGCTTGCCGCTCTATCTTCTACTAAGCATTGCAAGCAGCATCGATTTCTTAGCATCTTGCGTTTCAAGCCTATTTACACACGTTAAACAGGTTGGTTGCTTCCATCTTGTCTTGTAGCACCATTTCCTTACGTTTTAACATTGTCTGTCTTCTCTGTGTCTATTACATTTATTTTTTGTAGTTACTCGCACTGGCGTGCTTGTCTTCGATAGCCGCTTTTGTTCATTCACAAATCTGTTCAGGCCTTGTGTCATTTCCACTGGCCTTCCATTAAGGCTTTCGGGGTCTCTTTGTGGACAGTATGTAGGTACTCCTCATTTCGTATCAGCGGCTGGTATGGCTGTTTGTTAGGGTACCGTGCTGCCCAGGGTTGTCTGGTTATGGGTGCTTCAACGGGTATGGATCTTCTGATGTATACTGGGCAGAGTCCCAGTGCAGCTCTTTGTAGGTTCATTTGCTCTTCATACGTCACATACCTTGGCGAGTACGCTCCTGATACCTCGAAATGAGGGGAAGGGGTGCAGGCCATGTCTGGGATCTCCTCTGCACATGTAATAGTACGAACCAAAAGAGAAGCTCCCACGGCACCTGGACGGGTGACACCGGATAGACTGGAACACAGGCGACACGCATGGAGACTGAGTCAACTACCCCAGCCAACCCGACCAACACTTTCGCCCGCCCCGTAGTTACTGCCAGGTACCAGGAGTGTTTTGGAATTGTCGAGATATTGGCAATCACCACACTACCTGAGATGTTGACATGGGCAGGTGTACGGGCCACAGGAGTGTGAAAGGAGGACAGGGGGGTGCTATGAGAGAGCATGATAGAAGTGGGGGCCAGAGGAGTAAGGAACCCCACTAACAATGTCCCCTTCTGCATACACCTCTCAAACTCCAAACCAAACACAACCAAAACCTACAGCACAACAAACCACACAAACTTCACTACATTGCAACAACAAAACAAAAATACACATAGACTTGCACAACAGTACACGACGACTACCGGCCGTAACACCCCAGGCCCAGCCAACGGACCCACCGGGCTGAGGCTGCCAACAGCACATCACTGCTCTCTTGCACTTTTCCTGCTTCCTCCCACTAACTCAACTTCCCCTCCTCTTTCAGAGCCGCCAGAGCGCCAGGGGACCACTCCGGTGGTGACAGTGCGCGGTACAAATGTCCTTTAACATAATATAACAGTAGTACTGTGGAAGCAGTACTAGTACCCCTGATATTACTACTAATGCAATTGATTGTGGTGCTAGTAGCACTGATAGTAGTAGTACTAATATTTCAAATATTGTCTGCACTGTTAGTACTAACAGTTGTAGTAGTACCAATACTACCGATGCTAACACTAATGCTAATATTGCTGCTACTAGCACTGGTTATAGTACTAATAATACTAGTTGTATTGGTAACCCTGCCATTGTTTCTAAATGCACGTCTTCTGGTAATAACAGTAATATTACTACTGCAGGTAGAAGTGCCTCATCTATTGGTAGGAATACTATTGCTACTAAAAAGGTAACACTACTATTGGTGGGGCAGGATTAGTAAGGAAGTACACTAGGTGCAAAGTCAAAGAAATGCAATTGGGTACTTTGTGTCTTTGTTGCTATAATAGGTCTGAAGACTGAGCTTCCTCTCCTCTACCAATGCCCCTTCCTTGTTAAGGCCTTGAAAACAGGCTTTTAGCGCCTGCTCAATCCCTGTACTTCTCACCTTGTCTGGATCTAATAGAATATGATGAGCATTGATAATGTCTGGCAGAAGAAGCGCATCAATGGCTTAAAGTTGAAAGACAATAGCAAACATGCAATGGAATCATTTAAGGCTGGACTGCCTGGTTTGGTGCCACCATACTCGCATGGAAATCCAAAATGATCTTGTGAAAAAGGAAAGATCATGAAAACACATTGTTCATGCAAAAAGATGGTTGGGGTCCTCGGAACAAAAAGCGGTTACAGCTCACTTGTCCCCGTGGCCAACATACGTGCAATGAGAAAATTGGAGTTCCTTATCACCAGTTTATCAACACCTTATGCCATGAGGTCAAATGTCTTGCACGCCATAATGAAGGACACAACATACACATTCTGAAGTGGATGGAGTGTTTAAAAGGTGGGAACTGCTGAGAGCACTGGCCGGGGTCAGAAGAAGGAGTCGGACACGATAAGGACCTTTTGACTTGTTTTTAATACATTTATAAGAAGGCCTATCTTTCCCTGCTGCTAGAGCGATTTCCCTGCCTATGTAAAGAAACTACAGGTGCTTGTCTGTTGACAGGAAGTCCCAAACAAAATAATGTCCTGCGTCGAAGTCCAATAGTCTTTTTATATCAATGTCTCTCTTTCTTGTGCTGGTTTCCTAACACAATCTTTTATAATAGTCTCTGGCTAGCTCCTTGATTAATTCTTGTAATTCATCGAACAGCATGAATAGGACCCAAGCACTCCTACCCTCTAGGTCTCCTCTTTCTTCTGCTAGTTACCTCATACATAGCAGCCCTGTATATCAGCTAGAAGATACTGCAACAAGGAAGAGCGAGTATGGATGACTACAAAAGTACTGACACGAGGAAGGGCATGGCAATTAATAGCCCTAGCTATCCGAGGCTTGAGAGTCAATCTGCCATAAAAACAGACAAAGGACTCTTGTCAATGTCAGTCCAGCCCCAGAGGTGCATCGAACTGGGGAGCAAAGCCAAGCAGAGGACGTGCTGCAGACCTGAACGCCTGGAACGGGAAGGTGGGAACCAAGAAGGCAGAGAAGACCCAAGAGTTCGCTGAAGGTTGGGAAACCCGATGTACGGTGGTAGGAAGGCAGCCACCTGAGTGGTCCAGGCGGGACCCGGCATGCAGGGAGAAACCAGCATGACGGAGCTGCCGAGAACAAACCGCAAGAGCCCAGGGCAAGATGGAAAAGCTTACCAGTTTTGCCAAGCACTGTGGGCCAAGTTTTAAGGTACGCAAGGGGGTCCGGGAAAGCACTGGGAGACCCCCAGAGGCTCTGGTTGGGAGGACGTGCAGAACCATCTTCCTCATCCCAGTGCAGCCAAACAGAGAGATCAAATAAGGACATATTGGGTGAGTGAGCACACCAGAGAGACCCAAAGTGAGGTCTGGCAGGATAGTGAACCGGCTCTAATAAGAGACACTATGAAGCTTAGAAAGGGCTCTGGGACCTGTATAATGAGAGACTGAGAGAATTGTACTTGCGAGATAACACTTGGCAAGATCGTGAACCAGGCTTAAGTAAGAGACATTGCAAAGCTGAGAAAGGGGTCTGGGACCCGAACACTGAGAGACAGAGTTGTACATGCAAGTTAACACCTGGCAGGTTAGGGAACCGGGCCTCAGTAAGAGAGATTACAAAGCTGAGAAGACCAAAGCATGAAGAGAAGACCAAGGGAAGAAAAGAGATCCTTTGGCACAATATATAAGAAGACCAGAGGAAGGAAGATCTATCCTTTGGCAGAAATCCAGACAATATTGATATGATATGGCATTTATAACGCGACTATACACAAGTGATAAAGGCGCAACGAGGCAAGGGAGGGGAACAGAGGGAAGATAGAAAATGATCTTACTAGGCCAAGTGACATTAAGATTGGGCAAGTGCAGAGGAGGTGGGGAAGGGGAAAAGTGTGAGGGGCAGGGGGAGGGGAAGTGCAGTACATAGGATAAACAGTAAATAAGTACAACCAATAAATAGGAACAATAAATAAAGTGCGGCAATCTGGTGGCAGGTGCAAGGGCAAGTGCAGGCATCAGGTGTCAAGTGCTGGTAGGGGGCTGTAAGGATACAGAAACAGCCCCAAAGTGCAAGGGTTGCCAGGGGGGGCAGTGCAGGTGTGCAACTGGGGGGGCCTGGGCTCGAGAACAGAGGGTGGCCAGGTGACCAGTGATGCTATCAAATGAGGCTAAGCAAGGCTTGGGGAAGGGATATATCTTGTTTTTTGGAACCAGAAGCAAATCACCTGAGAAGGTATGGGGAAAAGAGAGACCTCATCCCCATCTGTGTGGAACAATACAGAAAAGCCTAGTGACGGCTAGGGCAAGAAAGATATTCCCCCATTGTTCATGAACTGACTAAAAATCGTCCCGAAGGAGGGCGTCATCCTGTTGGAGTCAGGGTGCAGCCTACTTTATAGTTTTCTTTTGAAGTGTAAGGAACATAAGTGGGTTTGGGACATAGGAAGGTGGACTATTTGTTTTTGACAGACATTCTGACACCATCCTTGGTTTTGTTTGTGCTGGGAAAGCCCCTCTTGGCTGTGGGGACAGGTAGGGTTCTTGCTTATTTTCTGTTAAAAGGAGGTCTGTGCCAATGGGCATGTCAACTTTGTGTCCCGCGTCTACTTCTGCACCCTTACAGTACGTATTCACGCACCACTTAGGTGGACATCTGCCACAGGCACAGCTACCCACCCACATGCATCAGAATGCAGCAGAAACGTACAAAATAAATTCGGTCTAGCTGGACACAATGATTAGCCTTCATACACCAGAGCAAAACACAAAGCACAACACCTCAGCCATCAGATTGCAACAATAGCCTATGAAATTCTGACTAAATGTACACATAATGAGTCTCTTGCACTTACGCATTCTCCTGACCCACCTCAGCAGCCATCAACACGCCTGACCGTCATGGGTAGCTTACTGGATCTCGGCCAGCCCACCTAACTCCCTACACTGGCCAAATGCACACAGGCATTCTAATCATTCTGACAATTTTCCCATACCTTGGACTTCGGTCCCCCAAGGGCGTTCCCACCACAAGCGTTTTGAGGCCATACTAATGGGATAAAGGCACTATATAAATGACCTAATACTAACTACTTGATAGTCCTATCTCCTGTTCTTTATTACATGATTGTTTGCCATACTTTCTCCATTCTTCACTTTTCCACTCAGGGTATTTTCCCTTCTTTCACTGGTCTTTGCTCCCAGTCTTTATCTACTTCCCATACAGAGGTATTCGCTCTTCTCTTTATATGCATTGCACAGTTCCAGTTCAACAGTTTTATATTTACCATCTTGTTATTACTGGGATGAATTTTTCTCTCTGTATAACATTGCTCCGGCGGCCTCCCGCTTCTCCTGTTCTCCCCGTTACCTCTCTGCATGCAGGGAAATGTTGCAGTGCATGGCCTTCGCTCAGGTGTTCCTCTTCAATGTTTGCCTTCTCGTTCTGTGGTTTCGCCGGTCTCCCCTTCTCGGCTTCCCTTCTGGCTGCTACCATATATGGGTCGCTGGTTTTAGGAACCGGTTCGTGCTGCCTTCTCCAATTGTCTCGGCATGGTTCATTAGGTGTTGTAAGAAACCAGAAGGTGTCTCACCCGCTAGTCCCCGCAGATCTCTCTCTTTCAGGTGGCGAGGTGTGGAAGTACAAGGCTGGAGACAAGGCAAGTTGCTGAAATAATATTTATTTCTTGTATAACTCAAGACCAAAAGTCAAGTATCTGAAAGTCCAAGCGGTTTCCTTCACCGTGGGTTCTTCTTCCCCAATGCTTTCCTGATAAAGGGGACTGTCTCCTAATGCGTGAGATCCGGATAGGCCCACCACTCTGGGCTGACTGCACTCTCCGTCTCGGCGTCCTGTGGATATGACAAACAGTGTTTGTTAGAAACGGCGGGCTTTTGTTTTCCACCCAGGTTTCAAAGCCCCACCAATCAGCAGTGTTCATGTCTGATTCGTTTGTCATTGGTGGGGAAGCTGTTGGCCCGCCTCCCTTAAGGCTGGGATTCCCCACCGTCACTTCCGCCTGCCCCTGTAGCATAGTGGGAAGCCCTACGGCGCTTTCGCCAGTGCCGTTGAAGTGCCGCCGGGCCCGAGCACATATGGGCGGGTCCGGACGTCTGAGGCTCCACCTGACCTTGTTCCCGGGCTGTGCCGGCTGCGCGCACTCTCCCGCTCCTGTTCCCTGGCTCTGCCCGACCTCCGCCGCGGGTCATGTCGGCCGCGGGCCCTTCCCTGCCACTGTTCCCGCCCCTCTCCCAGCCCGGGCTGGCGACTCCGGGACGTCCGCCGCACCGGGTTGGGATTCCAACATGGCAATTACCCATGCCGCAGTTCTCTGGTGCGGTTCTTCTACTTCTGCTGTTTTCGCTGGGCTCGTCTTCGCATTGCTCCCCATGTCCACCCGTTCCCTGGGAGTTGACGGTTCCACCCACCCTGTCCGTTGCAGGTACCTCCTCACACATACCCACCCCGGGTTCAGGCCGATCGGGCCAGTGAGAACATCTGGACAAGTAGTCTGCTACTAACTGAAACCTGGCTGGTCTATGCAAAGTCAGAAAGTCAAAGGGTTGTAGAGAGAGGAACCAGCAGAGGACCCTCTGGTTAGTATCTTTGTGTCGGGCCAGCCATTGGAGGGGCGCATGGTCGGAAAATAATGTGAACCGGCGTCCTACCAGATAGTATTTTAGCGACTCAATGGCCCATTTGATGGCTAGGCATTCTTTCTCAACCGTGGAGTAGGCCGACTCGTTTGGCAGCAGTTTCCAGCTGATGAAGCATACGGGTCGTAGCTCCGCTCCTTGGTCTTGAGAGAGAACGGCGCCCAGGCCCTGGTCTGATGCATCAGTTTGAAGGAAGAAATGTTTCTGAAAGTCTGGACAACACAGTACGGGATCTGATGTGATCATTTGTTTTAGCAGGGCTATGGCCCTTAGGGCAGCTTCGTTGTTTGTCAAGTTTGGATTTCCATTGAGCCTCAATGCATCGGTGAGTGGGGCGGCTGCAGAGGAGAAATCGGGAATAAACCTTCTATAATAACCGATGAGTCCCAGGAAGGCTCGTATTTGTTTCCTGTTCACGGGCGTTGGGATTCTATGTATGGCGTCCGTTTTGGACATCTGCGGTTTTAGAACACCACCCCCACCAGATGTCCGAGGTACTTAGTTTTGTGAGCCCCCATCATAGTCTTTCGGGGATTTATGTGTAACCCTGCCCTATGTAGATCGGCTATGACCATTTCTAAGTGAGTTAGGTCATCTTCCCAGGACTTGCTGTATATTTTGATATCGTCCAGGTAGGCCGCTGCATACCCCTGATGAGGTCGTAGTATGATGTCCATGAGCTTCTGGAAGGTGGCTGGTGCACCATGTAGGCCGAAGGGAAGGACCTTGAAATGGTAGAGTCCTTGTGGAGTGGAGAAGGCGTTTTTTTCCTTATCCTTGGGTTGTAAAGGGATCTGCCAGTATCCCTTCGTTAGATCTAGGGTGCTCAGCTATAGGGCGGCTCCAAGTCCCTCCAGTAACTCGTCCATCCGCGGCATCGGGTATGCCTCGTATCGGGACACGGCATTCAGTTGTCTGTAGTCCATACAGAAGCGTATGGAGCCATCTGGCTTAGGGACGAGTACTATAGGTGAAGACCAGGGGCTGTTTGACGGTTCGATGATGTCTAGTTGCAGCATTTCATCCACTTCGGTATTTATGATGCGCCTCCGGGCTTCAGGTATCCGATAGGGTCTGAGACGTACTATCTTCCCTGGCTCTGTCTTTATCTCGTGTTCGATCAATTTGGTACGCCCTGGTAAGGTGGAAAAGGCTTCTCGGTGGGGTAGCAGTTTATCCAACAGTTCTGCTCTCATGGCTGGCGATAGTGCATCTCCCCACTGGACGTGGTCCAAAGAATTGGGGTTCGCTGTTTCGATGGTCTATGTCGCCGGTTGTTCCCAGGGCCACCACTAGAGGTTCGTTCCACTTTTTCAATAGATTAATGTGATATATTTGATCCGGGTTACTTCGGTCGGGTTGGTGCACTCTATGTGTCACGGGACTGATAACCTCGGTGATCTTGTATGGTCCTCTCCTTCTGGACAGTAACTTATTGGTGCTGGTAGGCAAGAGTACGAGTACCTGGTCACCTGGGTTGAAACTCCTCATTCTGCTTCCCTTGTTGTAGTTCCTTTCTTGAGTTGTCTGGGCCAGAGAGAGGTTGGCTTCCGACAGAGTTCTCAGTGCGGTTAAATGTTCCTTCAGCTCTTCTGTGTATTCGGTCAAGGTCATTTCATCGGTGGCTTCCCATTCCTCTTTAACCAAGTCTAGGATCGTACGGGGTTGTCTTCCAAACAACAGCTCAAAGGGGAAAAACCCCATAGAGGACTGGGGCGTGTCTCTTAGGACCATCAGAACAAGAGGTATCACCCTATCCCAGTTCTTGGCGTCTGGTCCTGTCACTCTTCTGAGCATTTTCTTTCTTGTTTTGTTATACCTTTCGACCAACCCATCGGTTTGGGGATGGTACACAGAGGTTCTTAGCTGTTTGATTTGTAGGCGTTCACACACTTGCCGGAGCAGTGCCGACATGAAGTTTGTCCCTTGGTCAGTGATGATTTCTGAGGGTAAGCCGACTCGGGCAAAGAAGGGTATAAACTGATCACATAAATGCCTGGCCGATGTGCCCTTGAGGGGAAATGTTTCTGGATAGCGGGTGGTGTAGTCAACGATGACGAGCATATACTTATATCCTCTACTGGCTGGATCTAATGGTCCGACAATATCCATACCGATCCTTTGGAAGGGTACTGCTATAAGGGGCATCTTCTGTAGAGGAGCTTTAGCCGGTTTTACCCCGCTCGTTAGCGGACAGGTGGGGCATCTCTTACAGAACTGGGCTACCTCGCCATAGAGTCCTGGCCAGTAAAACCGTTTGAGTATGTTTTGTTGCATCTTTAGCGAAGCCATGTGGCCACCGCAGGGGTGGTTGTGGGCCAACTGCATGACCACGGTATGTTGGGTTTTTGGTAGCACCAACTGTTCCTTAACCGACCCATCGTCACCCTTGTATTTGCGGTATCGCAAACCCTGCCGCAGTACAAAACCTGGCCCCTTGGAGACATCTGGATCCTCTTCTTGGGCTGCCCTTTCTCGAGCTATCTTGAGGGTGTTGTCCGTTAGGGTCTCTCCGCTAATGCTTTCCTCGTTATCGTCTATCTTCCAGTCAATGGGTCTAGTCATATAACTAGCCTGACGCCACTCTGTACGAGTTCATCTCCTTTTATTGATCGGGGTTCCTGTGGTAGTCGTAGCTTCTCCTATGTCTGGCTCGGGTCCTGCTTCCCCCCTTTCCCTCCCGGCCGGTTAGGGCCTGGTCAAAGTTAGGTAAATCAGTACCTATGACTACCAGGGCAGGCAGAAAAGGCAGGACAGCAGCCCTTAAGGGTGACAGTTCCCCGTTCACTTCAATGGCTACCTTTTTCATCGGATACAGTTTTATATCACCATGGATACACTTAATAGGTATAGACACATTAAGTAAGTTAGGTTTGTTACTTACAGTGGGTGATATGGCGGTTTGCCTGCTGCCGCTGTCAAGTAGAGCGCGTATGGGTCGGCCGTCGACTCGTATATCCACCACATAGGGACCAGGTAGGCTTTCTGCTGGTAGTGGGTTCAGATATCCGATATCCATGGGCTCAGCGGTTCTTCTCCTGGGACAGAATCAGGCTATGTGGCCCCATTCGTTGCATTCAAAGCATTGAGGCTGCTGATACCCTGGATTGGTCCCAGCGGGTTGGTCTTCAATCCCGTATTTCTTATCGTCTGGTCTCCGGATGCCCTCGTCCAGTGGTCGCCATCTCAGCTGTTGGGGTCTGACTCCCCGGGTCAAGTGGGGGTCAGTTATTGGGACTGCTATGCGTGCTGTTATTCCGGGGGGTGGCACTCTGTGGTACCCAGCCTTTTGATATGCCGAGGCAATGTCCACGGCTTCCGTTAGAGATGGCCAGTGATGCTGCCTCACCCATCTCTGCATCTGTCCGGGAAGAGCGTCCACAAACTGCTCGAGGATGATTTTATCAAGGACCGGCTGCGTAGCTGGGGTTGGGGTCAGCAGCCATTTTTCCGCCAAGTCCTTTATGCGGTAATATAACTGCCGTGGGCTCTTGCCAGCCCGCAGCTTGGTGTCCCTTAATTGGATCCGATAGGCCTCCTCATCAAGGCCAAGGCGATCCAATACAGCTGCCTTAATTTCCGCATACGGAGTGTTGCTGGTGGGGTTTACCGCCTGATAGGCTCCATGCATGAGGCCGGATAGAAGGGGGGCGACATATTGCCCCCATCGCTCTGGTGGCCCATGTGCGTTTCTCGCTATTCTTTCGAAACTAGTAAAAAAGAATGCCGGGTCCTCGCCGTCCTTGTACTTTTGGGGTAAGGCGGATGGGACCATTGGTTGAGTTCTAGAACTAGCAACCACCTCTGTGAGCCTAGAAATGGTTTCATGATGCTTGTCTTGGGCAGTGGTTTGTACAGTGCTTTGTAGCTGCATAGCCTGCTGGAAGGCTTGCCGATCGGCAGCTGCTTGTTGGGTTTGTAGCTGCACCAATTGTTGCAGCTGTTGCTGTCCTTCCGACAGGGTTTTTATTAATGCCTCCATCGCGCCGCTGTCAATTCCACCTTTGTCGCCTCTTGTGGAAGTATGAGGCTGGAGACAAGGCGAGTTGCTGAAATAATATTTATTTCTTGTATAACTCAAGACCAAAAGTCAATTAACTGAAAGTCCAAGCGGTTTCCTTTACCGTGGGTTCTTCTTCCCCAATGCTTTCCTGATAAAGCGGACTGTCTCCTAATGCGTGAGATCCGGATAGGCCCACCACTCTGGGCTGACTGCACTCTCCGTCTCGGCGTCCTGTGGATATGACAGACAGTGTTTGTTAGAAACGGCGGGCTTTTGTTTTCCACCCAGGTTTCAAAGCCCCACCAATCAGCAGTGTTCTTGTCCGACTTGTTTGTCATTGGTGGGGAAGCCGTTGGCCCACCTCCTTTAAGGCTGGGATTCCCCACCGTCACTTCCGCCTGCCCCTGTAGCATAGTGGGAAGCCCTAGGGTGCTTTCGCCAGCGCCGTTGAAGTGCCGCCGGGGCCCAGGCACATATGGGTGGCTCCGGACGTCTGAGGCTCCACCCGACCTTGTTCGCGGGCTGTGCCGGCTGCGCGCACTCTCCCGCTCCTGTTCCCTGGCTCCGCCCGACCTCCGCCGCGGGTCATGTCGGCCGCGGGCACTTCCCTGCCACTGCTCCCGCCCCTCTCCCAGCCCGCCGCACCGGGTTGGGATTCCAACATTGTAAGTAACTACCCATGCTGCAGCTCTCTGCTGCGGTTCTTCTGCTTCTGCTGTTTTCGCTGGGCTCGTCTTCGTATTGCTCCTCATGTCCACCCGTTCCCTGGGAGTTGACGGTTCCATCCCCCCTGTCCGTTGCAGGTACCTCCTCACACGAGGGCACGGCCATCGGCTTTGGATCCAGACCCTGGGGTGTACTAGTATGGGAGGATCACCTGGGTATGGGCTCCTCGGGGAGTGGGACACCGGATGGTGAGACGCAGTATCCCACTGTTCCCTGTAACTCCTTTACCCTAGCCTACCTCAAGGGATATTTAGAAACTCAACCCCATCGCCCCTCCCCCTTTTCCTGCACAAAAACCTTTACACGGACAGACCGGTCTGGGGGGAAAAAACTCACACCCGAACCGTGAACCTGACATGTCCCAATACTATTGTCAGGTGGGGTCAGGCAATATTCGACAATCACTCACACCTGACTTCCATTACACTTCCCCACACGGATAAAAGGCGGAGCACGAGAGCACACTCTGAGCGAGGCAAAACACACGAAAGTACAGCATTTTCGAGTTGGCAGCTGAACGAGGGGAGGAAGAGGGCCAGGGACGAGAGGTCCGTGAGAGGGGCAACACCCATGACCTTGTTGGCAGGAGGCTGTTACTTTCAAGAAACCTTCAAGGCAGAAAATGTAAGACCAGCAAACCAGGCAGAAGAATCCTGCATTGTGTGTCAGAGATACAGAGGGTCCTCCTGCAGAACTGACCAAGGCAGGGCGGGGAGAAGCAGGAGAGGCTGTGGTATCACCCTTGAACCCAAGAACAAAGAAGAAACAAGGAACAACACAGCGTGAGTTGGGGAGGCCGATGCCAGACCGGTCTGTGTTGAAGTCAAGGTTGCAAGTGGCAACATGGTAAAAAGATTGATTGAACAAACATTGTTAATCGCATGTGAAAAGAGGCAAGTGAATGTAAATTTCGGGTGAATATTTGAACATTAAAAGGAAAGATACAATAACATTGACAGGGTGGTCCGGCACTGTGAATGTGCTCAGTTAAAGGTCTCTGTACGACATCCTGACAAGAGAAAAGAAAGTAGATGATTGGTGTGAAGTGTACATTGTGTGAAGTGAATCAAAGTGCTCCTGCGACGGTTTAAGCAAAACCCATTGCACATTTGAAAGTCTTTGATTCTCGTATCAGCCCAGACGAGGGGGGATCCAAGGTCTGAGCTCGGACAAGGGAGACCAAGTTGCGAACATTGTGGAAAAGAGGATCTGAGCCCGGCCGAGGGGGGGATGTATGGTCCGAGCCCGAACGAGGGAGACCAAATTGTAAACATTATATAAAATGGGTCTGGGCCCGGACGAGGGGGACCTGTGGTCCAAGCCCAAATGAGAGAGACCAGCCTGAAATTTGTGAAAGTAAAAACCCTGACAAAGGAAAGGAACTTTTGCGTTTTGTTTGTTACATCAGGCCCTCTGTAAATAAGAGACTGTCATTGTGAGGTTAGACTGGCAGAAGGCCCTGATGATGCCTATGTGTTGAACTGTTACCTCGTGGCAAAGAAGCCAGAGTGTTTGTGCAAAGCCTGCACGTGCCGCCTTGCCCTGTGGTGAAAATGTGGGGAAGGGAAGCCAACTGCTCAACTATCCTGATCATTTCTTGAACACTTTTCTTTTGCATACATTGTTATCCCACACTATTCTATATTTAGAAGTAAGGATTGGCAATAGGTTTATTAGTAAAGGCCCTTTTATTTTGAGAGCCTCCACTAGGACTGCATTATTATTCTTTGATGATCGTAGCTTGCTCCCATCTTTAGATTTAGGTTAAGATAGGCATCCTACCAACCCATTGAAGTTCAATAAACACCATTGAACTGTGATCACTTGTGTCTGTCTTACTGTTTGATACCATGCCTTCCTTACAGTGTCCTGCCCACCACGATATGGACGTGGTCCTGCCACCACTTGCTACAGGATTCCGCTCTCCAGCTTCAAAACTGTTTTTCCATTGTTGGATGTGCCAAATCTCCACTGTATCAGACTGGTGTTCTCTTCCTTCTCGAAAGTTGCGGGCTCTGCGGCTCATCTCAGGTCCACCTCTCCAAGGCGTTATCCCGCCAGGGGCTTCCCATGCTTTCTATACTCTCTGCTTCTCCTTGAAACTGCATTTGTCTCAGTTAAGTACTCATCTCTTCTTAAAGAGACATCTTATATTCATTTTTCAGGCTGGGTTGTTTCAGTATTGCCTGCAGAGCTCACAGTTGTAAGGAAGGCATGGTATCAACAGTCAGACAGACACACAAGTCACCACAGTTCAAGGGTGTATATTGAACTTCAAAAAGGTTTTGAAAAACGCCTATCTAAACCTAAATCTGCAGATGGGAGCAAGCTACAACCATCAAATAATCGTAATGCAGTACTAGTGGTGTCTTGTCAAAATAAAAGGACCTATACTAGTAAACCTATTGCCAATCCTTACCTCTAAATACAAATAGTGTGGGAAACAGTTTTACGAAAAAGAAAGAAGCATTCACAAAAAGGTATGTTGGGATGTTCAAGCCGGAGGCCTCGCTTCCCTACGTTTTCAGCACAGAATAAGGCGGTACACTTGAGCTTAACACAGTCTCTGGCTTCTGTAGCACAAGGATACAGTTCAATCATTAGCATCAGGGCCATTCCTTGCCCAAGTCTCTTTGACTTTCAAAGTCTTATTTCAGAGGGGCTGATGCAACAAACAGTTATTTTCCTCTTTCAGATTTTCACAAGTACACAATTTCTCAGGTGATTCAGTTCACACCAGATTCCCCTGAGCTAGGCTCAGATCCCAGATCCCCCTCAGCCGGGCACAGATACTTTTTAACAGAATGTTCAATTAGTCTCCCTCTGGCAGGCTCCGGCCAATTATTTCTCGGGTGATTCACAGTTCACCCTGGACCCCACTTAGCCAGACTCAGATCCCTTTTCCAATACAATATACATTTAGTCTCCCTCTGCCAGGCTCGGACCAATTTCAATTTCCAATGTAACTTTTAACACAAACGTGTTTCAACCAAAGCTCTTAGCTGATCTCCCGCCACCAGGCTTGGACCAACTTCATCTACTTTGTCATCAACTTTCTTTATACTATTACTATCAAAGACTTTCGAATGTGCATAGGGTTTTGCAGGACCACTTAGATTTCACAATTCCTTATCACTCTTTAGCCTTTGCCACCTTTCAGTTGGATGCCTAACAGAGACTTTCGAATGAGTACACACGTGGTGCCAGACCACTCTAAGGTATCGTATCTTGGCTTCAAAGTTCAATCACTCATCTGTTTAATTGTGTTTGCGTCGCTTGCCACATACGCTTCATACACTCTTCTCTTCAGCTTTCACTATACAATGTTGCCGCTTGCAACCTTGACTTCAACAGATACCGGTCTGGTATCAGTCTCCCCAACTCACCGGCTGTGCTGACTTCACTGGCGCTGCTTTGTTGTAGGAGCCAAGGACAGTGCCACGGACAGTACCACGGATGCAAACTATTCTCCCCCACCTTGACTATCGAAGCAGGAGACCCACGGGTACCTCCGACACACACTGCAGGATTCAACAGCCTTGATTCCTGGTATTATGTTTCCTATTCTGAAAGGTTCATGAAAGTAACAGTCTTTCATTGAAAAAGTCAAGGGCACTTCTCTCCTTGGGTTCCCTTTCGGTTTTGCTGTCTTTTGCCTTGTATGAAACTGCTATCTTGGAACTGCTGCTTCCTCATGTGCTTTGCCTTGCTCAGAGTGTGCTTTCGTGCTGCGCCTTTTATCCATTGGGGTAAGTGTAATGGAAGTCAGGTGTGTGTAATGGTCAGCAGTAATTGCCTGACCCTACCTGACCATTGTATTTGGACATGTCAGGTATACGGCTCAGGTGTTAGTCGGTTTTCTCTCGTAGTGAGCTGTCCATGAGGAAGTGTTTGTGTTGGGAAGGGGTGGAGGTTGGGTGCCTAAGTATCCTACCTGGTAGGATGGGGTTAAGGTATTACAGTGAAGGGGATACCGTGTCTCGCCAACCGGTGTCCCACTCACACTCCTTTAAGACCCCTCACCCAGGTGATCCTCCCGCACTGGTCCACCCCCAGGAACTGGATCCAAAAGTGATGGCCGTGTCCTGACCACCTGGATGACAGATCTACAGGGACCAGAGGGTGAGACACCTTCAGGTTTCTGACACTGTATTCTTCCTAGCAGATAATCCTATATGGGCTACTATGGTGTGTGGCTTAAGGAGTTTCTCACAGGAACCAGGGTTTTGTCTTTTAAGGGGGGAGTCTCTCCCAGTGAGTTCCATTTGCGCAGGAGGGTCGCGCTAAACGGCTCACCTCCTTAGCCTCAAATGGGGAGGCTCCCCCTTGGGGAGAAGGGATGAATACATGGCCTCTGCCTGAATGACGACAAAACGGAGATTCTGATCCTCGGCACAGAGACAGCGATCAAAAAACTCGACCCGAACTATGCTTCATTCAACATTGACAATAATGTCATTAAAGTGATGCCCGCAGTCAAACCCCTTGGGGTCTACTTGGATCAGCACTCACATTTAAGAAACAAATCGACTCCCTAGCTTCCTTGACAGCATATACTTGTAAACTGATCCGAGCATGTAGACCATTCCTAACAGAGGCTAGCTGCATTACACTAGCTAATGCACCTATCATATCCAGATTGGACTACTGTAATGCCCTATATGCAGGGTCCAACAAGTATATCCTTAACAAACTCCAAACACTCCAAAATAACGCTCCTACAGTAGCCTTAAACATTCCTAACGGAGCCCATGTCTCCACCTTCAGAAGGAATATCCACTGGCTAAAAATTAAAGACAGGATCACCCTCAAAACTCTCTCGCTCACATCCAAATGCATCAACAATATAGCTCCCCCCTATCTAGCCAATAAAATCAACAAGAGAACTTCAAACCGCCCAACAAGAATGACCAACGCCCATACATTGATGGTGCCTAGATACAAAAAGCACAGCTGGTGGCACTAGCTTTCCAGTCATAGCCGCCCAAACTTGGAACAAACTCCCTTTAGAACTCAGAAAGGACCCACCTTACCTAAGTTTTAGGCGGAAGGCCCTTTCATGGATACGATCGAATGACATCTAAAGTGATTACCCTCTCCTACTTGAACCACTCGCCCTGAGTGACACTCTCCGACTATGCCCACCGCTAATCTGACCTCGACCACCACTGCTAGCATGTAGGTTTCTCACTTGACCTTACTGAGACTACAAACTGTGGTTGATTGCTACTTAGCTCTCTATGCCGCTGGCATCTGGTAATAACTGTATAATTACATTTAGACTAACATTGCTGAATTGTCTTACTGTCTATTTCTGTGTATCACTGCAACTAAGTTCTCAAGTATCCTTGTAATCAAAACAATACCTGTGATTCATCATAGCACTCACCAATGTGAAGCTTGTTGAGAGATTTTGGAGGAGAAAAACAAGAAAAGTAGGGTGATCCGGAGAACTGCCACTGGCCAGTCCATGAGAAAGGCTCACAAGAATAGAACTACAGAAAATGGATTTAACATCCCCTTCTCTGACAGATGGGCACATGTAGTTCAGACCCTGGTTGGAGTATGGAGTAAGGCAGCCACCAGATCAAATAAACAAAGACTTTCCAGTTCTGTCATAGGAAGAGGGCTAGAAATTCAACTCGAAATTACCCAAGTAGAGGGGAGAGAATTCCTAAGTGTGCTGGCCTATTGACGACCTACTCACCAGATAGCCGACTCTTGGCAATTAGCATTTGGTTAATTCATTTCAGAGCAATCACTTTTATCTGTTCCCAAAGTTCGCTCAAATTACTCTTTAATTATGTTTTTATTCATTGTATACAGGACTGATTTCCTTTTGATTGAACATATTTTTCTTTGTTTTGGTATGACAACAACTGTTAAATATTGATGAATCAATGGTTAAGAGATGCATGTATTTGTATGAATGACAGCATGAGAAATGCAGGTTGTGTCCCTTTTCGATTTGATTTTTTCAACTATTGTAACTTACAATCCTAATTAAACTAGCAGCTTTTTAATGAGTCACCTTCTACATGAGATAATGATGTGTTCTTTATATAGCGCTTATGCCTAAGCACTTTACATAGATATCACCCAACTGCAGTTGGTACTCATTTACTGAGCCTTATTTAAAGATGAAAGGCTACGTTGGCCTAGCCGGCAATCAAACCTGCAACCTGCAGATCACACACAGATTGCAGCAGTGAGTGCTCGATCCACTCAACTATCTTACCAGCATAGAACGTGGTGTCACCAGCATAGGGACCTTCTTTGAATTAGCTCTAACCACTCTCGTTTACCCTGAGGTACACTTACACTAGAGTCAGCTTTTGCTTAATGTTCAAATATGAAGTGCAACAAGGGTTTATTCAGAGGTTGTTTACAGTTTGGGGCCAAAACAACAGATGCAAGGGACAAAGGCAACTAAAAAGTCTCTCAAAGCTCATAAGTTGGTTCCCTCCTTGGGTTACTTCCCAATTCAGTCTCTTTCTTTGCTGTCGGAATTCCAGCTACAATGGTCTCTCCTTTGGTAATTCCAGTGTGCTCAGTGTTTAGCTTCTTCAAATTTCTAATCACCATGTCCTCTCTCTCAAGCTCTGTCCACCACATGATGTTCTCCCATTCCTTTTCTAATATCTAATACCTCCTGCTATTTCCTCCTCTAGCACGTCATCAGCACCCTCTTCTGAAACCACTGTGCTCTCTTCCTCAAACACCCCAAAAACCTTGAACTCTGGAAGGTCTCTGTACCGTTCTCCTCCTCAGCCTCCTCAGCCTCCTCCAATCACCTCCTTAATATTCTTTCCATCTATTTCTCTTAGCAGGCTCTCTAAACTCGCTCTTTTTCCTCAACCACTATTCTTCTTTTCCAACCATCTCCTCAGCTCTCCTTTTCTCATCTGACACTTACCCTCCTCGTGACTACACTGGATTACTTTAGTGATCCTGATCTTCACCACAACCTACTCAATGTCTTCTCCAAACACTGCCTTAGATCTCTCCTATTCCACCTCTTTGGTCTCTACTCCTATAACCAACCACCATATGACACTTTTATTCCACCACCCTGATCTCTCCACCTTTAACCTCCGTGTGACTCTCCTCCTCTGCCACCTTCATTTCTCCTCCTAACCCCTTCTTCCTGTACCTCTTCTCTACGCACCTCCTTAGTACTCTAGGGTCTCCTCCTAAAATAGCTTTTTGACTCTCCTGCTCCATCCCCTTGTTCTCTCCTCCAAGCCCCTCCTCATACTCATCCACACTTCCCTCTTTGCAGCTCTTCTTGAAGCACATTTTGAAACACTTTTTCTACCCTCTCCCACAACACACACCTTCAGTCACCTCCTTTATCACTTCACATCAACCTTCCATGGGCTTTATTGCCACTGCCACTTGTCTTTCCCCAGCTCTTCCAATGTAACTTCAACCTTCACCTCCTTACCCTCACCGTCTCCATCAGGTCGCCTTACCCTCTGGCGTTCTAGCCCCTCCTCTTTGGTCTCCTTCAAACCCTTTCCAGCTCCTACTGCACAACGTGCCACCAGTTCTCTCCAAATGCTTCCTGTCAGGATTCGTAAGACGAGAAGAAGGATCAGGATAAAGAAATGACCAGAGAGGGGATGGAAAGTCTAGCACAAGTGGAAATTGAGTGGTAAAATAGTCAGGAGACAAAACAGTAGCAAATCCTTTTAGGTTCCAGTATGTAGATTATTGTAGCCACACCATTTCAAGATGGCACACTGATTAGATCTTGGGTAGTAATACAAACAAAGAACTCAAGGATAACGGGACTGAATGAGATAATGCAGACTCAAGGTGAAGTTGAAGAACTTGCTTGGCAACATTCTTCCGTGGATCTTCGTATTTCTATTCCAGCCGTTCTATTTTTTGGATCTGCCTTTTGTGTTTTTGATCTTAGACTTTACTTTTAAGCCCTACTACTTTTCAACTCCCAGGGCTAAAGTGGGCTTCATAATTTCCCATCTTTCAGGAAACGCCTTAACCTGGGCCACGCCCCTCGTTAATTCCGGCGACGTTCTTCTAGAAGACTATGATGGCTTCATACAAGCCCTTAAGACCATGTTTGACCGTCCAGAACAGGTCTATAGTGCCCAGGAACGCCTGTTAGACTTTCAGCAAGGATCCCAGGATATGCTCACCTATGTTACCCGATTCAAGCAGTTAGTCAAGGAAGCTGATTGGTCCCCGGAGGCGAGTTTTACCCTTTTCAGGAGGGGACTGAATGAGGAGATTAAGGATGGGTTGGCCAGAGTGGCTCGCCCAAACTCATTCCAGGCACTAATGGACTCGAGCAGTATGCAAGAAGGCATCGATCAAGAAATCCAGCAACGATCCAACTCAGGTGAGAAGGGGGAGAACTCCTTGACAATTTGCTTTCAAAATACCCAGGAAGCCACGGAGCGGCCGCGGAGCGGCCGCGGAGTCTGCTGCAGAGTCTTTTGGAACAGTGACAGTGCAGGACTCTATTTGCTTTGCTCCAGTTTGCCTGAAGAACCTACTAGTCCTCTTTCTATTACCATCAAATTTGCTTTCAAAATACCCAGGAAGCCGCGGAGCGGCCGCGGAGTCTGCTGCAGAGTCTTTTGGTCTTTAGGCTCTGCAGGCTCTGCAGCGCCGCCCCGCTCAACTCCCCAAGAAGATCAAGGGACTTCTGCAAAAAGAACTCACTGCTGACTGTTCACGAACAATTCATCATCCCAACCCTCCTTGCGGTGAGTGATCATCCCTCCCCTCCCTTCCATCCCAACCAACTACCACCCTTTCCTCAGGCATGTCCCTCCAACTCTTCGCCACCCCCCTCCCTCGGTGCATACAGATCCCCGCTGTGAGCGACGGCAACCTCTCCTCCCTGCCCGCCGCCCTCTCACACAAATTTCAGACGGAACACCCGTGCTCCCCCCGGGACTCCAGTTCTTACCGTATTGAGAGGACCGCCTCGCGGCGCGCCCCAGGAGCCTCACTCCCTTATCTGTGCTCGCCAGACCTAGCAGCTCCACTGAGACCGGTCGAACTGCGAGCCACGAGCCCGCTACCGCATCCACATGCTGCTGAGCCTGCCCGCGTATCTGAACGCTGCAGATCGTTTCACGAACACACGCCCTGCGCGGGTCTCCAGCTCTCTCCGTATTGAGAGGACCGCCTTCCGGCGTGTCCCAGGAGTCCGATTCCCTCGTCTGCGCACGCCGGGGCCACCAGCTCTACTGAGACCGATTGAACTGCGAGCCGCGAGCCCGCTACCGCACCCACCCGTTGCTGAGCCTGCTCGAGTATCTGCACGCTGCAGAGCGCTCCACGAACACACGCCCTACGCGTCTGCCCCCCCAAAACTACAAAACACGGCTGACCTCACCTGAGCTTCGTGAAGACTGCAAGTGCTGGGGCATCAACGCCCCCCTGGAGCCATCTGCGGGTATATTCCTTTACTATAGCGCTGACTACACAGCAGACCTTGTGAAAATCCTTCTGCAGCCATTGGCCTTGAGATTCCACATCTGAATCTTTCTTTGTGCTCACACAAGCAGTATTGCATCCTGTATCAGGAAAGTTTCACTGCAACTTAGGCAGGAGATTGCGGAGTCCATTTCCCCTTGACCCTGCATCTTACCACCACCATACCAAGAAACCTCAACGCTATTACAACAATATACGGAGCTCTCTTCCCCCTGACCTTGCCCAGCATCTAGTGCTCCATTGTGCGGCTAGAACAGTGCAAGTATCAATAACATAAAAAACTGCAGAATTCTGCCACCCCGTCTATGGGGTGCTGGGGTGGCGAACTAAGATTCATTTGAAATCTACATAAGACAGGAGACTGTAGGAGCCCCCTGCCCTCTGATCTTATACAGCAACCTGCACTTCCCCATCCTGGTTAAACGAAAAACACTCTCACCGAAATAACACTACAATCAACCAAAACAGGGGAGACTGCAGAGAATTCCTTCACTTCAATCCTATCCAGAACATTGTACTGCACCATACTGTTCAAAGTGAACATCTGAAACAACTGAATCACAGGAGACTGCAGGGGCTTACTCCCCTTTGATCCTGTCCCAGGTGCCCCAACAAGTACTGGCCAATGTGAATACCCGAAACAACTGGAATACCGGGGACTGCCGGGGCTTGCTCCCCCTTGATCCTGATCAGAACATTCTGCTGCACTGCACTGGCCAATCTGAATATCTGAAACAACTGGAATACAGGAGACTGTAGGGGCTTGCTCCCCTTTGATCCTATCCTAGGTGCTACACCAAGAAATCGCAAAACTCGCACAACTCTGGAGACTGCAGGGGCCTCATCCCCTTTGATCCTGCCCAGCACACTGTGCAGCACTATAACGCCCAAAGTGCCTATTTGATCTTGAACCTACTAGAATACAGGAGACTGCAGGGACCTGCACCACTCTGATCCTATCCCAGACGCTGTAACAAGAAAACCATAAGCAGCACCAATTCTTCTACTGCTGCTTCAAGAGACATCTCCACTCTGAATTGCAAACTGGGACTCTCCCAATACCAAATTCGGTGAAACGCCTAGAGACGTCAAAAATCCACAGGTCTGCCTCATTGCAAAAAAAACAGACAGCACGGCCAAACACAAGGCTCAGAGGAAAGCTTCATTTAGACACCTCACAAATAACAATGGAACAGGCATATCAAAAGAAGAACTCAAATAAACATCCTTCCGGAAATCGATCCCCCCAAAACAATCCAGAAACACACACCTCAGACCATGAAATAATCAAACAACCAGAAGACTTGGAACAAAATACCTCAGGAAATCTAGGTGAATTCTCACCCCAACCAGAATGCTCACAAACCAAACACCTGACTGAAACAAATCAAGGAAAGCAAATCATCCAAGACCAACAGATCCCAATCAGCTGGGACCAAACTGAAAATCAACAAACTACAGAACACAACGATCAAACTGACCAACCAACCCCCAAGATACACACTGAAGAAAACGAGAACCCCCAAGTTAACAGACAACTAGAAACGCAACATGAACTGAAAGACACAACCGAACGGAGCGAGATAGTCATAGACCCAATCCTCACAGAAGTCCAACCCAAAACACGAACGAACATCGCCCACAATCCGACTAGAGAAAGCCAAGTAAACACAACTACAATTCTGCCATTAACTCAAACATCGGTGAACACCCAACATTGAACAGACAATGAGGAACCATCTAAACAATCAAGCCAAACGAAAACTCCGGGACCACTGATGGCTGGGATGACCAAAAAAGAAAAAGCGAAACAGGCAAAACTACAGTGGCTACAAACCCACGCTGCTCAAAAACTACTAAAGGAACCCCTCAACCTCCCCTTGAATACAGCATCAGGCAAAGCAGCCCGTCTATCCCTAGACATTACTGAGATAGAATCAATCATGAATAGTGCAGAAAGAAGAAAATAAGTCTTTGGCGATCCAACACAATCAGCAACACCACCCTGCACCTCGATGCCACTACCAAATAAACCCAACCAGCAGAACTCCGAATCACATGAAAAACGAAGACCTTACAAAGAACCACCACATCTTTCGCATCTCAAAATAAAAAAGGAACAAAAAAGAACGCAATTCGAGTATGATGTCGAAGAATCCTTTCATACGCCAGCGCAAGGAAACGACACAAATTACCCAACTCCAACAACTGGCGACAGAGAAAAGCATGCTCCACAGAATGACTACAACGAAAGTCAGAGACTTCCAACAACAATGCTTGAACTACAAAACATGCTGCTAGCAGTGGTCTCCCAATCCATGGTACCCTTTCTCAAACGACACGAAGCAATAAAAGACAATATACGA